>NC_044033.1:255574860-256174860 GCF_901765095.1 Microcaecilia unicolor | reverse complement strand
CACCTGAAACTGAACATGTCCAAGACCGAGCTTATCGTCTTTCCACCAAAGCCCACCTCTCCTCTTCCTCCGCTCTCGATCTCAGTTGACAACACCCTCATCCTCTCCGTCTCATCTGCCCACAACCTCAGAGTCATCTTCGACTCCCTCTCATTCTCTGCGCATATCCAGCAGACAGCCAAGACCTGTCGCTTCTTCCTCTTTAACATCAGCAAAATTCGCCCTTTCCTCTCTGAGCACACCACCCGAACTCTCATCCACGCTCTCATTACCTCTCGCCTTGACTACTGCAACCTTCTCCTCACTGGCCTCCCACTTAGCCATCTATCCCCCCTTCAATCCATTCAGAACTCTGCTGCATGTCTTATATTCCGCCTGAACCGATATACTCATATCACCCCTCTCCTCAGGTCGCTTCACTGGCTTCCGATCAGATACCGCATACAGTTCAAGCTTCTCCTTCTCACCTACAAATGCACTCAGTCTGCAGCCCCTCATTACCTCTCCACCCTCATCTCCCTTTATGTTCCCGCCCAAAACCTCCGCTCATAGGACAAATCCCTCCTCTCAGTACCCTTCTCCACCACCGCCAACTCCAGGCTCCGCCCATTCTGCCTTGCCTCACCCTATGCGTGGAATCAACTTCCTGAGCCCCTACGCCAAGCCCCCTCCCTACCCATCTTCAAATCCTTGCTCAAAGCCCACCTCTTCAATGTTGCCTTTGGCACCTAACCTTTATACCTCTCAAGAAATCTAGACTGCCCCAATTTGACTGCCCCTACTTGATTGACTGTACATTTGTCCATTAGATTGTAAGCTCTTTGAGCAGGGACTGTCTTTCTATGTTAAATTGTACAGCGCTGCGTAACCCTAGTAGCGCTTTAGAAATGTTAAATAGTAGTAGTAGTAACATCTGCCGAGCTGTGATCTGCTGAGATGCCCGTACCCAAGAGACGAGAGCCAGAAGATTGTTTACCCTCAGCTCGGGAAGGTAGGCATGAGCCATCTGGGAGTCCAGCAGAGCTCCTATGAATTCTAGTCTTTGAACTGGAAGATGGTGGGACTTTGGATAATTTATCACAAACCCTAGCAGCTCCAGGAGTTGAATAGTCATCTGCATTGACTGTAGAGCTCCTGCCTCTGAGGTGTTCTTCACCAGCCAATCGTCGAGATAAGGGAACACATGCACTCCCAGTCTGCGAAGAGACGCCGCTACTACAGCCAGGCATTTCGTGAACACTCTGGGCGCAGAGGCGAGACCAAAGGGTAGCACACAGTACTGAAAATGCAGTGTTCCCAGACGGAATCGCAGATACTGCCTGTGAGCTGGTATTATCGGGATGTGAGTATAGGCGTCCTTTAAGTCCAGAGAGCATAGCCAATCGTTTTCCTGAATCATGGGGAGTAGGGTGCCCAGGGAAAGCATCCTGAACTTTTCTCGGACCAGATATTTGTTCAGGGCCCTTAGGTCTAGGATGGGACGCATCCCACCTGTTTTCTTTTCCACAAGGAAGTACCTGGAATAGAATCACAGACCTTCTTGCCCCTGTGGCACTGACTCGACCGCATTGGCGCTGAGAAAGGTGGAGAGTTCCTCTGCAAGTACCTGCTTGTGCTGGAAGCTGAAGGACTGAGCTCCCGGGGGACAATTTGGAGGTTTGGAGATCAAATTGAGGGAGTATCCCAGCTGGACTATTTGAAGTACCCACCGGTCAGAGGTTAAAAGAGGCCACCGTTGGTGAAAAAACTTTAACCTCCCTCCTACCGGCAGATTGTCCGGCACAGACACTTTTATCTCGGCTATGCTCTGCTGGAGCCAGTCAAAAACCCGTCCTTTGCTTTTGCTGGGGAGCCGCAGAGGCCTGAGGAGGCGCACGCTGTTGACGTGAACGAGCGCACTGGGGCTTAGCCTGAGCAGGCTGCTGGGAAGGTGGATTGTACCTGCGCTTATTATAAGCGTAGGGAGCAGTCCTCCTACCCCCAAAAAAACGTCTACCTGTAGAGGTAGATGCTGAAAGCGCCCGGTGGGACAGCTTGTCGTATGCGGTATTCCACTGGTGGAGCTGATCTACCACCGTTCGACTTTCTCACCAAAAATATTATCCCCCCGGCAAGGAGCATCCGTAACACGCTTTTGGACTATACCGTCTAGGTCAGTGGCACGCAGCCATGAGAGTCTGCGAATCACTATACCTTGAGCGGCAGCCCTGGATGCAACATCAAAAGTATCGTAAGCACCCCTGGACAGGAATTTACGACACGCCTTCAGCTGCCTGACCACCTCCTGAAATGGCTTGGCCTGCTCCTGCGGGAGCTGATCAACCAAACCCACCAACTGCTTCACATTATTCCGCAAGTGGATGCTCGTGTAGAGCTGGTAAGACTGAATCTTGGACACGAGCATTGCAGAATGATAGGCCTTCCTCCCAAAAGAATCCATAGTTCTAGATTCACGCCCCGGGGGCGCCGAGGCGTAATCCCTAGAACTCTTGGCCTTCTTAAGGGCCAAATCCACAACTCCAGAGTCATGAGGCAACTGAGTCTTCATCAACTCCAGATCCCCGTGGATTTGGTACTGGGACTCAATCTTCTTGGGAATGTGGGGATTAGTTAATGGATGCGTCCAGTTCGTCAACAATGTCTGCTTGAGGACATTATGCAGAGGAACAGTGGACGATTCCTTAGGAGGAGATGGATAGTCCAGGACCTCGAACATCTCAGCCCTGGGCTCATCCACAGTCTCCACCGGGAAGGGAATGGCCGTAGACATTTCCCGGACAAAAGATGAAAAGGAAAGACTCTCCGGGGGAGAAAGCTTCCTCTGGGGTGAGGGTCAGAGGGCAGACCACAGGACTCCTCATCCGAGAAGTACCTGGTATCCGCCTCTGCTTCCCACGAGCCCTCCTCTGCAGAATCGGACATGAGTTCATGAACTTCAGTCCGAAGCCGAGCCCATCTCGACTCCGAGGACCGATGCCCATCGTGGTGTCGTCGAGAGGAAGACTCCCGCGCCGGAGGCAATGAAGCTCCCTCCATCGACAACGGCGGGGAATCAGCCTGGGTGGCACTTGTCCCCGGCACCGCAAGTGGTACCGCAAGTGGTACTGGAGTCGGAGACCGCACCACGGGCGATGAGCCAGCTGCCGCCTCCCTCAACGGCACCGACGGCATTGAAAAAGATGGTATTGACGGCGCAAGCACCGAAGGTACTGGAGATGGCCGCAACAGCTCCCCTAGAATCTCTGGGAGAATGGCTCGGAGGCTCTCGTTGAGAGTGGCTGTTGAAAAAGGCAAAGGCGCCGGTACAGGAGAAGATGTAAGAACCTGTCTGGAGCGCAGAGGCGGTACCGGGCTGTCCGGAGATGAGCGCACCAACACCTCCTGAATAGAGGGCGAGCGGTCCTCCGGCATCGGCGCTTCTCGGGTGCCGACTCTTTCGGCGCCGTGATGGGACGGTGACAGATGCCGATGCTTCTTAGCCTTAGCTCGAAGCTCGGTACCAGTACCACCCGGTGCCGAAGAGGAGGACGTTGAATCCAAACGGCTCCTCGGGGCCGGGGCCGAAGAAGGTCTGTCCCGGTGGGCCTGCGCAGCAGGAGTCCTCGAGGCAGGTGGAGACCCACTCAATGGCTCACTGCTACCAGCATGGGGTCTCTGGACAGCCATTACCTGCGCTCCGGAGAACGATGCACCCTCCGATGCTGACATCGAATCCTGCGATGACCTCGGTACCGCTGGCTCCGTTGACGCCGAAGGACCGGACCGGGCTCCAAACAAGACGTTCCACTGAGCCAAACGCACCGCCTGAGTCCGCTTCTTCAACTGAAGACACTGAAGACAGGTGTCAGGTCGATGACTCTCACCTAGGCACCGAAGACACGAAGCGTGTCTGTCAGTAAGGGAGATGGTCCGGCTGCACTGCGTGCACCTTTTGAAGCCGCTGGTAGGATTCGAGGACATGAGCGGAAAAATCGCGCCGGCGAGGTCGAACGCGATGGTGCCTGAAAAAAAGACACCAAAAAAGAGAAAGACCCGCATGGGCGGCCCAAAATGGCCACGAAACAAAAAAGAAAGTAAACTTAAGGGGGAAAACTAAGAAAACTAAGGGTTTTTCTGTTTTTGTTTTTTTTTAGGCAAAAGAAAAGTAAGAAAAAAAGAGTCAAAGACTCAAAAAAGAAAATCGCCAAAAACGGGCGAAGAAACAAACAAATAGCGCAAGAGGAATCCTGGGCAGAGAAGCGGCAAAGCAGTGTTCCCGAACCGTGGAAAAAAGAAGACTGACGAGCACGCTTGCGTTCGGGCGGGAAGACGGCCACGCATGCGCGGTGCGCACGGGATTGCGAGGCTAGCAAACTTTTGTTGCTAGGGAAGATTTTCCGATCCTGGGCTGCCATTGGACGTCACCCATCAGTGAGAACAAGCAGCCTGCTTGTCCTCGGAGAAAGAAAATTATCCCTGTTGTAAATACTCCTGGGGGAGGGGGGCAATTTTTAATGGGAGTTTTACTTGGGTAAACAGATGTTTACTTGATTAAAATCTTTGAAAATTTCTTGTTGCAGTATTTGAAAGTCTCTATCATGTATCCCTGCTGTCTATCCTCTTCCCTAGGGACACATTTAACCCTTTCAGTTTCATCTCATATATTTTTGGCTTTGGATCTTGTGACATTTTGGTAGCCTTTGTCTGAAGGCGTCAGACTTAGTAAGAGGCAGGGCACAATGGTCAAATAGAAAGAAATAAGGGATAAGCAGGCCAAAAGCTGACAGAGGTTCAAGATTGTTCTGAGCATCAGAAAGAAACTTAGACGAGGCAGGAACAAGACAGTCAGCCCTGAAATGAAAGGTCACTTCTACTAATGACTTACTATGGTGATACAAGCAGAGAGAAACCTCCAACGCCCCCTCACAGCCCTACTAGGATGGTACAAGGTGAGAGAAACCTCCAGCGCCCCCCACACAACTAATCAAAGATAGCACACAACCTTTAAGTACACAGTACCTGTCAGCTCCATATATCCAGGCCACTGCCACGTTCTCAAAGATCACCACAATTATAAGTGGAAGTGTGGCCGAGTAGTCATCAAACATAGTCACAAAGTAATTGCCGGAACGCTGCACGAAAACTAATCCAAACAAGAATCCGAAGATGCAGCAAACCACTGGAAAGGAGGAAGAAATGCAGTTGCAGTGTAGAGCATGATGGAAAAACCCAGAATGGACTGTGGGGAGGGGAGGGGGCAGGATTTAGGTCTCACCTGTGAAGAGCACCTTCCTCTTGCGCAGGGCAGTGAAGTTGTCCAGCAATGGGGTGATGATGCCTTGCATGTTCCCCAACATTGTACTGAGCCCCAAATTCTGCAGCATGAAGAAGAACAGCACCGACCAGAAAGGCGAGGCCGGAAAGAGCGTCATGGCTTCGGTGAAGGTGATAAATGCCAGTCCTGTGCCTTCTACACCCTATGGCAACCGTGCAGAAGAAAAGCAAAGCAAAAATCAGTCCTGTTCATGCAACACAGGCAGGTGGAGGCCTAAAGCTCACACTAGCGCACAACAGAAAAAGAGGCTGTACTCCTACCCCTCCCAGCCTGGCTTCTTCAGAGGGGGCACACCTGAAGAAGCAGAACTGAGATGCTACACTCTCACCAAAGGTCCCTAGACCCAGTGGCAGACATGTTGCATTGGTCTGAGCACTAGCTCTGCAAGAAAGCCATTGCCAGGGCTGAGCCTGGTCCCAGAGAACAACCCACCTTGTTCATCTCATTCTCCACCCTGCAGTCTTCAATCTTGTGCTTCCGCAAGATGCCATTTACATCCATCTGCTGGTACCAGAGACTGTAGTCGGTGGTACTCAGGTTCTTTGCTGGGAGGAAATCAGCTGAGAGTTTGCCACCATCAATGAGACTCTTCAGTACCATCATGGTTCTGATAGCAGAGGGCAGAGGTTAGAAATGGTAAACATGTGACTCGTTCATATTCTCTGAGTGCCATGCAGCACAAACATGGGCAGGAATTTCACAATACTGTCACAAAGGGAAAAAATCCAGACAGCCCATCAGGAAATAAGTTCATCCTCTTTCAAAGAGATTTTCCCAGTCTTCATGCAAAGTCTGTTATCATACCTAAATATTTTATGTCGATTCATCCCTCAATCTACATATTCATCCACCACTATCCACTCGTCTCTACACCCTTCTTCCCTCAGTCCATCTCCCAACCTCAATCTACCCATTCATGCACTCATCTCTGTACTCTTCTCCCCTCCATCCCTCCCAATCTCAATCTATCCCTTCATCCACTCCACTCAGGGCCGTGCCAATACGGTAAACGGGGTAAGCACCGCAGGGGGGCGCCAACCTCTGGAGGGCGCCGCCGCGGTGCTTACCCTCGCTGCTTACCTGAGCTCCGCGCTGCCGAGGCCTTTAAACCTTTTACCTCCGAGGCTCCGACGGTCGCAGCAGCGTCAGTGAAAGCGCTGCCGACGTCTCCCTTCCCTTCACGCTCATTGGTTCCCTCAGTGTCCCGCCTTCTTCTGACGTCAGAAGAAGGCGGGACACTGAGGGAACCAACGAGCGTGAAGGGAAGGGAGACGTCGGCAGCGCTTTCACTGATGCTGCTGCGACCGAAGGTAAAAGATTTAAAGGCCCCAGGGCGCGAAGCTGAGGTAAGGGAAGGGCAGAGAGGCATGGATGGGAAGGCAGGGCCCAGGGAGAGGACAAATTGCTGGAAATGGAGGGGAGGGGAGAGAGGAGAATTGCTGGCTATGGATGGAGGAGGGAAGGGCAGAGGGACAAGGATGGACATGGATGGGAGGGCAGAGCCCAGGGAGAGGAGAAATTGCTGGAAATGGAGGGGAGGGGAGAGAGAAGAATTGCTGGCTATGGATGGAGGAGGGAAGGGCAGAGAGGGACAAGGATGGACATGGATGGGAGGGCAGGGCCCAGGGAGAGGAGAAATTGCTGGAAATGGAGAGGAGGGGAGAGAGGAGAATTGCTGGCTATGGATGGAGGAGGGAAGGGCAGAGAGGGACAAGGATGGACATGGATGGGAGGGCAGGACCCAGGGAGAGAGGAGAAATTGCTGGAAATGGATATAGAGCAAGAAATGAAGAAGAAAGGAGGACAGTAAAGAAATAAATGGAAAGGAAGCCCTGGAAACGGAGTTAAGAGGACAGATAGCAGCAGAATCAGATACTCGGCCAGCATGATCAGAAAAAGAAAGTCACCAGACAACAAAGGTAGAAAAAAATCATTTTATTTTAATTTTAGCGTTTGGAATATGTCCACTTTGAGAATTTACATCTGCTATCTTATTTTGCAATGTGTAGCAATTTGTTTCTAAGAATATTGCTGACAATTCCTGTCAGTGTGGCAAGTGGTGAGCGATCATTTTCACGGTTAAAAAACATAAAAAATTATTTGTGATCTATTTGTTGAGCAATCCCACAAAGATGCACTCCATCTTTCAGCTCCTATTTCCTTTGCATCTTGTGCCACACCAGGGGGGGGGGGGGGCACCAACTGATAGTCTGCAGGGGGGCGCCAGAGACCCTACGCACGGCCCTGACTCCACTATTTATTCATCTCTCCCATCTATCCATTCATTGGCTCTATTATTCAACCATCTCTACACCTTTCTCCTCAAGCCATCCATCCCAACCTCAATATACAAATTCATCTACACATCCACTCTAGCATTTCATATATCTCTGTATTGGTCCACACTAGAATCCTATCATCCATTCAGACACACACAATATTGGGGGGGTGGGGAAGAGGGATGGAGGATGAGAAACTGAGAAGTTCAGTGCACACATAGACCTGCTGCTTGGCAACTGAGCTGAAGACGTCAGAAGGACTCAGGTTGGTGGGGAGAGGGGTGAAGAGTCACTCACTCATTGATACACTGTTGGGTGATGATGTTTGCTCGGAATCCCAGCACAGCAAAGACGACTAATGTGGCCAGAATGGACGTCATGAAGTTGATGAAGGACACCAAGATGGCATCGAAGTGGCAGTTGTTGGTGCGGCTGTTGTAACTGGAGTAAGCAATGATGCTACCAAAGCCCAGGCCCAAAGCAAAAAAGACCTGGGTGGCTGCTTGACGCCACACTTGGATATCTTTCCAGATTTCCAGCTACAGATACAGAAAGAAAGTTTTAGTACAGGTCTATAAACATCCTGCAGAAATGTCCTGTAAACCACTCAGAAGGCTTGTCCGTGGGAGGTATATCAAGATGTAAATAAACTTGAAAGTTAAAGTGCAGAGCATGGGAGTGATTGGTGGGAGACTGATAGCAAAGCAAAGGTTATTGTACTGGCGGGGTAGCACCCGATTCAGACGAGGGCATTGGAAGTAAAAGCATTGTAGAGGGTGGAATGGAAGAAAACCACAGGCCAGTATGGGATTTAATAATTACAAAAATGTTAAATAATTGTATTCAAAAGACAGATAACCAAACGATTCTTCTGCACTTAGCAAACTCAAAATCTGGGTGTGTGAATTCCTTTGCTGGCATGAAGGAACTTTGCTGCCCCATCACCCTGTTGGGAAAGGCATACGGAGAAGCTTTGCCACAGGGCTGGGGTTAAGTTCAGGGTGATTCACACTCTTACCTTTGGTGTAAACATAATACGAATTCCATCGACAGCTCCTTCCAGCAAGAGGCCACGGATAAGGAAGCAGAGGAGAACCACGTAGGGGAAAATGGAGCTGAAATACATGACCTATGAAACAGAATGAGAGCCACGTTCAGGAAGGCAGACTACTGGTTTCCACAAATCAACCTCCTCATCTATACCAGTGCATGCAAGGGCCCATGTGAGGTCTGCACTCTGACTACCTTACCACATCAACGCGAGGGACGTACACGTCGTCAGGGCACGGGCGTGTCTCCCACTTATGCGCCTAAATGCGGTTCTTAGATTTACACCTGTCTTAGACCTGGGCACGTCTAAATGTACAGATGCCGATGCAGACTTACACTAGCATTTTAATCTAGAAGAAATCTAGAAGCCCCGATGCTTTTAAAGAATAAGCACTCAGTGGGCGGCATCGAGGCACCTAGTTACAGAATTGCTCCTTAATTTCCACCTCCTGGAATCTCCTCCAGAGCCTGCCAACTCGTGTCTCATGGATTTCCCTGGATTCCCCAGTAACCTTCCTTTAATCCCCTCCTCACCATGCTTAGATCTGACTCTCAAGCACCCTGCTCTTCAAAGACTTTCCCACAAGACCCTCCAGATGGTTCCCATTTGTCTTTAAGAGTTTCTTGCACTGTCCTATCTAAATTCGAGTGTTCCCCACATTCACTGACCAGCCAGCTTTTACTGAGGTCTGAATACCATTTTCCAGTTCCTTCATATCCTGTGCAGCGGATCCATCAGCACTGGAAGAGGAGCGCTTTCTAGGACGTTATGAAGCCATGAAAGCTTCCAGTTCTTGCACAGCATTTCCCTAAATAAGGAAGAAAGGATCGAGGACGCTTAATCTCAGCAGAAAGCCTCACACAGGTTCCCAGACTTACCTTCCCAGACGATTTGATTCCTCTGATCATACTGAAGCAGACCACCACCCAGGCTAGGAAGAGGCAGCCCACCAGAGCTCCGTTCAGCCCGCCACTCTCCTCAATCCAGTCTGTGATGTTCAGCGCCTTCCGGTACCAGAAGTAGGTGGCTGGAGAGCTTCTGACGCACTCCCACACTACAGAAAGGGCAGAGAGAAAACAGGTAGGTATTCATCAGGCTGCCGAGTCTCCTGCATCACAAAGAAGGATACCTGACCCACGAGGTCTGTGCTTACAAAGAACAGACACCCAGACTAACAGCAGGATGGACACCAGAAGATTAGGATGGATACTGGCTCATATATACAGTGCTGGCAAATGGAGTGGGCATTTGCTACAAAGAACAATGATCCTAACACCAGGTCAGCTACTAGAAGATGGATCATGTCCTGAATATGGCTTGAGAAGGTAAGAGTGGTTGAGGACCGACTGCCTTTTGTCTACAAGGTCAGTTTCCTTTTACTGTGCTGGGTATGAGAGGACTAGGTGATGTATACGCCTCGACTATGACGGACACTGATTCTATTGTCATATTGGGTACTGGACGAGTGTCCTGGTTATGAAGGACAGTGCATTCAGGAAAGCAGAGCCTTCCATTGGAGATGGTGCATGCTGTGGTTCCAGGGAACAGAATGTGTCCTCAATATGAAGTATAGTACCCTGCCATCATGCTGCGGTCCTGGGAGATGGGATACTGTCTTTCCTAACCAGGACATGTTCCATCTTCGTGCTAGATTATGATGTGGGTCCAATTTATGAAAAACAGTGCCTTGACATGAGCGCACTCCTCCCAGTATCATTCTGCAAAGGTGAGCCATGGAGTGAGTCTTGATTACAGAGGTCAACACTAGAGTAACAGTCCAAATTTGGCACAAACCTTCTTCGGTCTGATTGGCTGCAGTGGAACAGGATTCCCATGGCAGGGGATATTGGAAGGAGTGGAAGATGTAAAAGAGACTCCATCCAATGATGACATTGTAGTATAAGGCCACAAAGAAACAGACCTGGAAAAAAGTATAAAGATTCTCAGAAATGAGAGCTTCCATCAGACGCCCATCCAAGTCGATGCCCACTAAAGGCATACTCACCACACAGCTGGCAAAGCCGATACCGGCAAGCCGAGGGCTGATGTGTTTCCAGACTCCAATGCTGCCCTGCCGAATGCTCTGTCCTGCTGCCAACTCCAGGAAAAAGAGAGGGATGCCAATGATCACCAGCAGCAGGAAATATAAGAGGAGGAAGGCCCCTGCAAGCAGAGCAGCAGCACACCGTGAGTATAGCCCTGGAGTTCCAGCAACAGCTGTGCCCAGATCTGACGCCCTGGACAGGAAATGTGCACAGAGACGGGGGGGGGGGGGGGGGGGGTCAGACTACTGACATGTGCACACCTGCAGGGCTGCCAAGAGACTGGGCCAGGCCCTGCACCCGCCGCCCCCCCCCCCAAGGTTGTCGCCGTTGCCGCCCCCCCCCCCTCCACCCGCCTCCCTCCGTCCACCACCGGGCCAGCTCCCCTGAATTAAAATCATAGCACCTCACCTCGACCTCGCTCCATGTGAAAGAAGCGCAGCAGCGGCAGTCTGCACATCGCCTCCCTTCGGCCCTTCCCTCCCTGTGTCCCGCCCTCGCGCAAGTTACGTCAGACGAGGGCAGGACACAGGGAGGGAAGGCGCGAAGGGAGGCGATCTGCAGACTGCCGCTGCTGCGTTTCTTTCACACAGAGCGAGGTCGAGGTGAGGCGCTATGATTTGAATTCAGGGGGGCCCGGCCCGGTGGTGGACGGAGGGGGGCAGGTGGAGGGGACTGCGGCGCTGGGCCCCCTTGGAGGCCCAGGGAATTTTGTGCCCCCTACCCCCTCCTCTCAGCGGCCATGCACACCTGGAAACAGGAGCAGCTCAAGATAGACAGAGAGAGAGAGAGAGAGAGAGAGAAAGAAAGAGAGAGATTTGTTGGAGGGGAGGTGGCTACACTGATGTATGCACACCTGGAGACAGGATCAGCTCAGGACAGAAAACGTGCACACACACAGAGAGTGTGAGAGAGAGTATGGGGCACCAGACCATGCAGGAAACATGCACAGAGAGAAAGAGAGAGCAAGCAGATTGCTCATGTATGTATATTTAAGTGGCAGTTTTAAAACTGCACTGGGGTAAAAGCCACACATCTTTTTAACCTGTTCACTGTGCCTCATTCTCAATATGAAAGTACATAAGCATTTTCTCTTTTAAACTTGCACATATATGTTTCCTTCTCTTAGCAGCACTGCCCCTGGGTAAAGTTCACAGTACTATTGAGAAGCAACGGACAAATTTATAGCCCATTGATGGAGAGCAATTCTCAGTGGCCAATCAATACTGGTACAATGCAGCTGTCTGGAGTGTGGCTTAAAATAACGTGTGCTATGTAGAGTTTTAAACAGCAGTCTCACAACATTGCCAAAGTGAATGGTTAGGAAAGGTTCAGGAAGGACAGGCAGCAAAGCACCAAGCCCTGCCAGGAACTGAGAGCCACTGCTGGACTGGCATGGCAAGGTTTGCTGATCCGTATGTGGAAATAAGGGACAACCACCAAACTGTAACTGATGATTTTTTTATCAGATTAACCTAATGTATCTTTGACAAACTTTCAAGAGATGTGAAGTGTCTGTTTATGCTTTCCAAAAATACCAGGACTAGGGGGCATGCGATGAAGCTACAATGTAGTAAATTTAAAACGAATCGAAGAAATTTTTCTTCACTCAACGTGTAATTAAACTCTGTAATTCGTTGCCAGAGAATGTGGTAAAGGCGGTTAGCTTAACGGAGTTTTAAAAAGGTTTGGACAGCTTCCTAAAGAAAAAGTCCATAGACCATTATTAAATGGACTTGGGGAAAATCCACTATTTCTGGGATAACCAGTATAGAATGTTTTGTACTTTATTGGGATCTTGCCAGGTATTTGTGACCTGGATGGCAACTGTTAGAAACAGGATGCTGGGCTTGATGGACCTTTGGTCTTTCCCAGTATGGCAATACTTATGTACTTATGTAGCTGTTCTCTCTTCATCAGGTCAGTGGAGAAGCAATGCAGTAAACCTGGGTTTAAACGGGAAAACTATGTCTTGCCTGTTAGTTTTCTTTCCTTGCCTGGTCCAGAACCTGTTAACACAGGTTTTGGGCTGGGCTGCTGTGGAATCTAAGGAAGTAAAATGTATGTATTGCCTGCTAATTTTATTTCTTTTAATCCCACCAGATCAGTCCAGAACTTGTGGACAATGGACATAACTCGCAGGTTCTGGACTGGTCTGATGTGGACCATAAGGAAAGCACAATTCTCTAAACATGGAGAAAGAATGTGATATCTGCCCATGAAATTCAAGGAGAATAGGTAGAACCACACTGAGCAAGAATGATTATCTTGCTCCAGGATCTTAGAGGGATCACTATAAGGGCAGACTGTACGACCAGAGAGAGAGGCAGGCAGAGAAGCCTGCAGAGAGGATAAAAAGAAGAAAAGAGAGACAGGGAAGGGAGGCAGGGAGAGGGAGGAACACAAATGCAGAGAAGGCAGGAGGTGAAAGACAGGGACAGAGATGAGAGGAGATAGACAAATGGAGAAGAGGCAGGACAGACTTGTGAATGGTCTCACGGTGCTTGTATGAGGAAGATGACAGCCTGCAGAACACATGCATGCATGCTCTTGTAGCTTACCTCCTCCGTTCTGGTGACAGAGGTAAGGAAACCTCCAGACATTGCCAAGTCCCACAGAAAAGCCAACCTGAGCAAGAATGTACTGCAATTTACTGCCCCAGGACGGGCGGGGGGCAACCTCTTCGGGCAGCAGGCCCAGGCTGGAATCCCCTACTGTCACCTCCTCCAGCTCTGGCCTGCTCTTTTCCATTGGGTATGTCACAGAGCTGTTCCCAATTCCAGAATCACAGCTGGATTCCCAAATTCAGTCCTACGATAGAGAAGCATGGAAATTACTGGGGAGGGACTGAGTGTTCCCTAGAACAAGTCACACCCGGCCTGCTGGAGGAGGAGGTTAACTCCCACTCACAGACTGCCAGCTGCAAGTGGCTCTGCCCAGGCACAGGACACAGAGTCAGTAACACACAGGGAAGAGGCCAAGTCTCAGGGTCACCTGCAAGTGACACTGCCCAGCCACAGAACAGAGACCCAGTTACCCAGAGGGAAGAGGTGGAAATCAGAGAGTGCTAGTAGAGTTTGAGGCCCTGGATAAGCCCAGCTTATTGAACAAAGTTTCTGCTTTATCGCTTTCCCATCTACCACCAAGCAGCACCTCATTGCTTGCCACTGCATTTAGGGATGAGTACTCTCTCTGGACTATTATTTAGCAGATGAAGTTTGGGTGCTATCCCTTTTCTGGTGGCAAGTGTGGGGAGCTCTCCCTCATATGGTGATGGTGGTAGACCTATCCTTGGTGTAACTGTGAGGATCTCTTAATCTCTTCCAAACTCCAGTCTGAGAAACACCAAAAACTTCCATAGTACCCCCGCCCTGTTCAGAGCCCAGCTTCAGCAGCACCCCCAGTCCTGACCCTCCTTCCCCTTCCCTCAGTAGATACCAGATTCAGCAGTACCCCCAGTCTAGATTCCTTTCACCCCCAGCAGAGACCTCTAGCTTCAGCAGTACCCCCTGATCCCCCTCCCTCAGCACAGATAGCAGATTCAGCAGTACCCCCATCCCCAATCCCACTCTTAGCAAAAAAACCCTGTTCGGACCCCAGCTTCAGCAGTACCCTCAGTCCTCATCCCCCTTCACCCCCCTCGCTCAGTACATATTCTAGATTCAGCAGTACCCCCACTCCCAGGAGAGACCCCTCACTTCAGAAGCATCACTAGCCCTGATCCCTCACCCTTCCCCCCCAAACCTCCAATTATTAATTCATGTATTTAGTTACACAAATGTGATATTCTGCCTGTAACTAAAATCACTCCCAAGGTGGATTCCAGTAAAACAGTTCCAAGTTTACAGTTACCTAAAAACATTACACCAAACTCACTTAGGGAATGCTCTTCAGCAGGAAGCGGTGGGGATCAAAACTGTGATGGAATTCAAAAGAAGTGTAATAAACACAGAGGATCCCTATATAGAATAAAGATGAAATAATAAAAGTGTAGGGTATTTCCACTCACAGCAAAACTTAAATAACTTTTACACTTTAAAGAATAAAAAGAGAAAGGGGGGGGGGGGTGGTAGACCGCACCGGGCATCAGTTACAACCCTAACAACACAATGAGTCACAGGTACAACCCTGGCTGCCTTTCTGGGCAGACTGAATGGACCATGCTGGTCTCTATCTGCTGTCAATTATCACGTTACTACGAAAAAGTTAATTTTGTGCTCTGTGGCTCTGGATACCAAAAAAATCCTGATGGGCTAATCCAGCACAAGCTCCAGGCCAGCGTGAGCTTGGAGAGGCTTCATTTCTGAAATCTTCTAACACAGCGCTTCCCTGGCTCCTGCCTCTGGACCTCTCCGGCCTGTAGCCACTCAGATTTCACATGCAGGAGGTGTTTCTGTCCACCCATGGGAAGAAGAAAAATGCTTAGATCAGTCTGAACTGTACAATCACTCTCTGCACTCCTGCATCTGGAGAAGAGATGGCAGTGAACCTCTCAGGGCTGTGATTTAGCAACCCTGCTCCTGGGGATACTGGAGCTGTGACAAAGGTGACCTTGGCATGAATCTCCAGCCCATAGTGCTGGGTGTACACAGAGACCATGTGCCAGCCTCCCAGGTAAACATCTCCCAGGGAAATGTACAGGGGTGAAATGAGCTACCTAAACGGAGCCACTCTGTGCCAGTGCGTTCCTTCTCCTGAATCAACGAGAAGCATCTTATTGGTCACCAGACTGAACCCACCTCTTTCACCTTCTTCTTATCTAATACAGGCTTTCTGGAATGTCAGTAACAATCTACCTTATTACTATACCAAAGCACCTGGCTCCTGCACCCAGCAATCCCTCCCCTCACAACTCTGCTAATGCACCTCTTTCCTGCCCTGAGCTTCCCATCCTAACCTAGTACTGAGATCCCATCCCCCCCAGCTCTCCAATGCACCTCATTCCTCCCCTGACTGAGCACTCCCTCCAACCTACTACTGAGATCTCCGCCCCCACAGCTCTGCCAATACACCTCAGTCCTGCCTCAGCACCCCAGCCTACCCTAAAACTGACATCCCTTCCCCCAGAGCGCTTATCTCTTGTTTGTCTGTCCTAATCAGATTGTAAGCGCTGTTGAGCAGGGACTGTCTCTTCATGTTCAAGTGTACAGCGCTGCGTACGTCTAGTAGCGCTATAGAAACGATAAGTAGTAGTAGTAGCGCTGCCTGCGCAAATCTTGACCCAGGGCCAGCACCCTCTCCAATCCACCACTACACACGACTCTGCCAATGCACCTCATTCCTGCCATTCCAGTACTGAGCTCCAACACTACAGTAGAGTGCAGCCTTCTTTTATATGTGCTGAGCCCCAGCCTGCTCTCTTAATCTTGCATCTTTTCATTTTGCAGCGCTGGAGAAGTTAGCTCTAAGTGTGAGAGGATATGAGGCTTCTCTACTGACTACGTGGCTCCTTGTCACACACCCACAGAGACTGTGCCAAGCACAACACACACCTCCTTCTCGGCCCAGCCTTGTAATAATGTCCCCGAAGAAGAGTGAGGTTATGGTGGGTGTGCGGGCACAGGTAGAAGGGAAGGAAGCTTGATAGGGCAACCCTTCTCATCTCCCTATTTCAGTGTAGGTGCCCTGTTTCCCGAGTGCCCTCTTCTCAATCCCTTCTGTCTCAGTCGTCACTATCTCACTCCTTCCTGTGTGCCCTCTGTCTCCTCAGTACCCCCGTTTCTCCCTCGTTCCTGTCAATACCTTCTGCAGCAGTTGTTTTCTCTAATGTGGATCTGCAAGCATCGCTGAACAGGTCTTACCTTTGCGTCCCGGCTGTAGCTCCCCCAGCCCCTGAGATCCCGGGCATTGCAGGGACCCTGCTTTGACACATGTGCTGCGCTGCCCCAGGAAATCCAGCTTGCAGGTTGCATCAGCCACCAGCCCAGCCGCTCGGGCGGATCTGTACTTATACCACCTCCTGCTCTAAACCACTCGTCAAATGACTTGGGCATCACGTGAACGTGCAACGTTTACTGTGCCTGGGAAGGACAACGGATTTGCTCCAGAATGGATTTCAGGTCCTAGGCTAGCTGCTTCCAAACTGGAATGGGTATTCCTGCTGGTGCTGGAGTTCCTGCTCTCTCTTTGCAGGAGGGTCGTGCTTATCTCTTCCTGGGGTCTCCCTGCGCTTCTCTCCCTCTGCAATAGGGGACACTGGAAGTCCCTGCTATTCTTTCCTTGCAGGAGGAGGCACTGGGGATCCATCCTCGTCTCGTCCTACAGGAGGTGGGAATGGGGGTCCCTCTCCTCTCTCTGCAGGAGGTACTGAGGGTCCATGCTCTTCTC
The DNA here is from genome assembly GCF_901765095.1 of Microcaecilia unicolor. Classification (NCBI taxonomy): domain Eukaryota; kingdom Metazoa; phylum Chordata; class Amphibia; order Gymnophiona; family Siphonopidae; genus Microcaecilia; species Microcaecilia unicolor. Next base: position 256,157,847 of record NC_044033.1, on the reverse strand, counting down.
TCCCTGTAAGAGGGGACTCTTGATGTCCCTGCTCGAGGGGGCATTACTAGGGTCCCTGCTCTTCTCTACCTGCAAGTGAGAACACTGGGGTTTCTTGCTGTTCTCTCCCTGCAGGAGGGGACGCTGGGGAGACTTCTCTTTTCTTTCGGCAGGAGAGAGCACTAGAGGGTCTGCAGGATGGGACAATGGGGAGTCCTTGCTCAGTCTGTAGGAGGGGACACTAGGGGGGTCCCTGCTCTTCTCAGTCTGCAGGGGACATGAGCGTCCCTGCTCAGTCCACAGGAGGGGGTATTGGGGGGTGTCCAGTTTTCTCTCTGCAGAGGAGAGCAGTGTGGATCCCTGCCCTTCTCACATTGCTCTTGAGGTATTTTTGGAACTGGCATAATGTGGAAATATAGCCCTAGTTCCTGAGCTGGATCCATGAGGACAGGGTAAACTGGGTCAGGCACTGTGATTTCCAGCAGTACCAAGATAATTTGATGTAAAAAAGAAAAAGCCCTTTGGTAAAGGTGCCAGTCTCCCACAGATGGGCATCATGGGCTTTGAGCCATTTCTCTAGAAGTGTTGGAACATCTGCCACCTCTCTGGAACTGGATACCACTTCATGGAACAGGAGTATCCGACTCCAAGTTGTAAAAGAAACCAGGGAGCAGCTCAGTTCCAGCCTTACCTTAAAGAGCCCAGGCCAGTAAGCTGGGATATGGGCAACAATCATTTCAAAATAATTGGGGATGTAAACATAGTGCAGACTACTCCTCCATTTGTGTCCATAGAGGACTGTGATCTATTCTGGGGTACTCAGCACCCACAGAGCTGGAATAGATGCCATGACTAATAGCTCAGATACTCACATTTGTGAGCTGAGGGCCCTGCTGTGCTATCCCTGCTTCCTCTCCAGTGGACAATGATCGAAGGTAAATGCGAGTCCACTAGCGCTGGACTAGCGCCCGCATTTACCTGCCCCCCAATAATCAGGAGGCTGACAGCACCCGACCGAAGTAATAACACAGAGCTCACTTAAATTAGATTTAAATGAGCTCTGCTTGTATTCCGCCCGTATGATCAGAGAACAGTGCTCTGATTGAAGTGCGGAATAGCGCCTTAATCCTATGCAAGCTCAGAATTGGCATTAGGGTTAAGGCTTTGCCCCTCCCCCCCAGGTCAGAGTCAGCCCGGGCTGCCACTGGGTCCTCAGGGGCCATTGGACCTCCAGATCCCCCTCCAAAAAAGTGAGGCCCTGGTGGCCTAGTGCCCCAACCCCAACCTCTCCCCAAAATAGCGATATGGCGGGCTGGAGGTCCGATGGATATCCAGCCCCCTCTAACCCCCCAAATGTAAAACAAACTCCTGGTGGCCCAAGTGGGCTTCCACCTCTACTCCCCACCACGTGCCCTGGTGGTGTAGTGGACCCCTCCCACTTGTAACTCCTTGTTGGAGGAGGGAGTATCACACTCTTGTTTTCAAAATGGTGGCATCTAGGGATGCACTAGGCAGGGCTTCCTGACCATATAAGGGAGTTTCTCCGGTGTCTCACTGGGACGGTCACTGCCACTCCAGTCTCATCTGACCTCTCTCCCCGGTCCTGACAGGGTGCTACGTGGAATTCACATGTCAATCATTGCCTGCCTCCACCCACTCTGCTCTTGATTGCCAACTTACAATCCTAATAAAGTGCAAAAAGCACACCTGACCTCCCCTCCGAAGGGACACCACCTTGTAAGTGGTGGAGGGGCTTCCGTGTTTCAATGACTCAAAGGGCTATGCTGTAGGGTTACCCATATCAGACAGGCCTCTGAGGAGAAACCAGACAAAGAGTGTCCCAACCTGGAGGATCCAAGATGGCGTTGAGGGAGGACATACGCTAGTTGAGTTCCCGTTTTACACCAGAATGCCTGAAGAAGAGGGCGCGCTCCCCAGAGAATGGGGAAGAGAAAAGGCAAAGCCGTGGTGCTGTCCTCCTCGAACACGGCTGAGGTTCCCACCACTTCTCAGTCTATTTTGGAGAGATTCGGGGTCATAACGTCGGGGATATCGGTTCTTGCTTCGGGGAACAGCAAGGCTTTATTGCCGAATCTCAGTGGAGGGAGTGACTTTGAGTCCCCCTGTTGGCACGACCCCTCCAAGACCCGGAAATAGTAATGCTTCGCTATGGAGGTCAATAATGGAAACGCCCGAAGTGGGTTAGGATTTTCACGTGACCCGAGGAGGTCCTGGCGCAGCATCAACTCGGATAATAAACCAACTGGGGGATTGGAGAGTGAGCTCTTCCCCCCCGAAGATATCTGGAGCGGTTTCTGTGGAGAAATTGGACTTGGTGAAGCCAATAATGTCATAATGGACGTACTATAGGAACTGCAGCAGAATGTGAATAACTCTCTTCTTCAGATGTTTAACATTTTTCACTATGTGAGTTAAAGAATTTATATTAATACTTATCTAACAAAGTGGAAGTCCAAGATATAAAAATAGAGACTTTGATTACGGAAATGGCTTCTCTATGAAAATCAGACAATTTGGTAATGAAGAATAGTTATTTTTCTTGTAAAAATTGGAATTTCTGGAGAACCAATTAAAGGGAAAAAAACTTGAGAATGATAAATTTACCTATAATATCCTATTTATCAGCTACTGAATTCTTGAAGAAATATTTCTCTGATACTTTGCTAATACCTTTTGATAGCCACCTTTTGGTGACTACAATTATATTTCCTTTAAAATCTTCTTTATCAGGGAAAAGAGATGTAAGTTTAACTGACATTTTGGAAAATTCAGAAGTTATAGATAGAGTTATATTATTAGTGAGACTTTCGTCTTTGATTTAGATAGGAACAATGTTTTGAAATTGTATTTCTGATACATGGTTGATAGTTTTTTGGGTTCAAAGATGCATATATTTCCTGACACATCAAGGGAATCGCAGACTGAGAGGTATGAAGTCTTGGCTTTTAAGCCAGGAATCATTGCCCTAGGTGGGACCTTCCTAGCGCAATTCCCTTGTAAGTGTTTTATTTCCTTATTACTTATTTGTTTGAATCTAAGAAATTATAAGAGTTTGTGGAAACAGATGAAGAATGCTCTGCAGCAACTTCCTTCAGTTACCACTGTACCGGCTGCAATAACCGATTAACCTTCCTCCCTCAGAAAATGTGAAGTGTAAGATTAACCATTTTGAGTTTTTCTTATTTTCTTTAAGATTGTTTTCCTGATCTTGGATCTTCCAGTTGTGGACAATTATGTAAATATATATTGTTGAGAGAAAATGTTTTCCTTTTTATATTAATTTCTGTATTTCCTTACATTTATGTGATAAATGTGAATGTAATTAAGTAAAAATGATAAATAAATAAAAAAAAGCACACCTGACCTGTTTCACTGGTAAGAGGGCACAATAGTTACCATCTGGAATAACAGGTCTTAGCCATGGGTCTTATACTGTATGGATTGGCCGCTGTGGTGGACAGGATGCTGGGCTCGATGGACCCTTGGTCTTTTCCCAGTGTGGCATTACTTATGTACTTATGTACCTGTTCTATATATCACATCCCACCTGGTTGATCATATCATATAGAAACATATACCCTGTAATTACACTGCCCAATGGTATGTCTTATAGGTATCCTGTTATCTCACACGCCACACCTGGATGGTCCTGTTATATAGAAATATATACCCCGCCAACCGGAGCTCAGCTGCCAAAGTGGTCCCCTTCCTCCTCGTGCTGCCTCAGGAATGGGGGGGGGGGGATTCGGTGGGGTGCTTCCAGTCACTGATGCTGGCACTCCCCAAGCATGCTCAGTGTCACGATTGTGGTCTTGACCCCTCTCAGACTCACCTTATTTCCTGCGGTCAGCTTCTGAGCTGGCTTTTGTCTGTTCTTCCTGAGTTAGATCTGTCTCTGTGTGCTGGCTATTACTCCACTGTTAAGCCTCTCTGTGCTTCAGTATTCTTTCTGCCTGTGTCTTGGTTTGTGTTCCTCTTGCCCTCTGGTGGCCAGAACCGTTGGCTGCCATAGACTTTCCAGACTTTCTTTCTGGTCCGGTCCACATATTCCAGCCTTCCAGACTTGGTTTGAAGTTTGGCAGCTAGCCTCACCAGTAGCTGCCTCATGATTCCTGCAGCTGAGTTTCAGCTGCTGATGGGTTTATTACCACCTGGAAACCTTCTGAGTTTGCCTTTGCATCGTCTAAGGTCCCTGGTTTGTTGGTGCTTTGTTGCACTTCTGCCTAGTCTGTGTTATGATTGGGGTCAGAACCCCTCTCAAACTTACCTCTTTCCTGGGGGTCAGCTTCTTAGCTGGCTTCTGTTTCTTTTGTCTGTCCTTTCTGAACTGGCTCTGTCTCTCTGTGCTGGCAGCTTCCAGCAACATGGGGCTAATTGTTTCACTTTACTACAGCTGTGTGTGTGGACGGAGTTAGCTCTAACTCTCTTTGGGTGTACTGGCTTCAAGTGCTTCACGGTGTTGCATTGGTGTGGGTTGGGCCTCTATGGGTTTCAGTGTGCTCTCTGGGTCAGTGTGCTGTTGCCTGGGTCTAGGGAGTTTGACATCATCAGGGAGGGCCTTGATAAGGAAGTGGTGTTGTTTCCTTCAGAGCCTTTGCAACAGTTGTGTTTGCTTTAGGTAGGGTGGTGCAGTGTGCACTTCTGATTTTGTGTCTAGTTTCCCTGCTTGATTTTGCTAAGGTCCAGGTTAGTGTTAGTGCAGTGTGCACTGGTGACTGTGTGTTTAGCTTTCCTGCTTTTCCCTTATGGTTCCCCTGCTTTTCCCTCTTGGTTTGGAAGCATTGCTGTGTGTAGGGCTTTGGAAGCTCTGTTGCTGTTAGAAGTACTTCAGGGTCTGGTGTTGTTAGGAACTCTACAGATTTTGCTGTTAGAAGTACTTCTGGTGTTTGTGCTATTGGGAGCATTGCAGTCTTTGCTGTTTGGGTTTTGGGTGCTGTAGAAAGCACTTCAGTTTGCTGTTAGAAGTACTTCTGGGTTTGGTGCTGTTAGAGGCACTTCAGTTCGCTGTGAGAAGTACGTCAATAGCTTGGTGCTTAGTGGAATCTGTGTTAGCTTGTGTGTTTAGTTCCCTGCTCTGTTAGTTTAGGGCTTAGGAAGTCCCTTTGTTGAGCAGGGCTTAGGAGCTCCTGTTTAGTATAGGGCTTAGGAAGTCCTTTTGTCAGTTTACTGTTAGGAACACTCCTGCTGGTTTAGGGCTTGGGAGCACGTAGTTCAGTTTAGGTTTAGGAGCACTTCTGTTCCCAGTCCTGGTCCCTGTGTCATCCGGTATCCAGTAAGTCCTGCCGGCTACTCGAACCCAGGAGCTCAACTCCTGGGGGGCTTAGTAGCTTAGTGCAGGTGAAGCTGTGTGGACCAGTCCGGTGTGCTCCAGTCCAGTGTTCCAGTCCTGTGTCCTCCAGTCCGGGGGATTCCAGTCCAGTGTTCCAGTCCATGTGTTCCGGCTCGCTGGGCGGTGCCTGCAGTCCCTGCCGGTGTCGGTGTGCTTGCCCAGCGTTGGTTGGTGAGTTTTGCCTGCTGCTGTCACTCCTCGTCAGCAGCCCAAGGGCTCACGTTTGCTCCAGAGCCCAGCCCCGCAGGCTCTGAACCTGAGAACCTGACAGACCTGACAGTCTGGTTTCTTGTTTAGTTCCTTGTCTGTTTCGAGTTATCTATGTGTAGTTTAGCTTAGGTTTATTTGCTTACTTCCCTAGTCTTGTTTCTGGTCTGTATTCCTTGTCTAGTTTCTGTTTGTCTGTGTCTCTTTTAGTGGCTGCTCTGCAGCTTTCAGTCCTGTCTCGTCTGTCAGTATTTGTACCCTGTTTCAGTGGCTGCTCTGCAGCTTTCAGTCCTGTCTCTTGTCTGTCAGTATTTGTACCCTGTTTCAGTGGCTGCGTGGCAGCTTTCAGTTCCTGCCTTTTAGCTTATCCATTTTCCTGTTTTGTGTAGTATTGTCTGTCTGTGAGTCCTAGCCCAGTTTCCTGCCTTGCTGCCCATGTATATTCCTTTCCCCTCTGACCCTCAGTCCCTGTTCAGCCTAGTTGGTATCCAGTGCCTGCCCTGTAAGTCCTGCCGGCCGCCTGCACCCAGGGGCTCAACTCCTGGGGAAGGGCAGTCAAGCACAGGTGAAGTCTAGCTGTTTCTGTCAGAGTTTTGCCTTGTCTCTGGTGTGGGGGGGGGTTTGCCTGCCACTGCTGCTCCACGGCAGTGGCCCAAGGGCTCACGAACCTAGGTTCTGCCCTGAAAACATGACACTCAGTTCATATATGAACTGGGCATGCTTGGGGAATTTAGGTGTTGGTGGCTGGGGGCACTCGGCTGACTTCCTCGCTCCCAAGGAAGGAGGGGATAACTTAGGCAGCATCTTCAGCTGGAGGGGCTTCAGCTGCCCTGTAGGCACAAAAGGCACTGTATACAGCACTATATGATGCTAAATAACAAAGTTGTACAAACCTGCTGTACACCGTCTTGGGTGAATCTCTTCATAAATGCGGTTAATAAATCCCAATCCTATATAACAAAAAGCACCTCCAACGTTCTGAAGCTGACTCCGTGGCACTTAGACCTTGAGGCATTCATGCTCTCCATCTCATGAATTGACGTCAGTACTTCCTGGTACGTCACCAGAGACACTGACCAACCACATGAAAGCAGCACGAGGCACACCAACGGACTGATGCACACTGCCACAGACCTCCCTCTCCTGTCCGACTTCAGACACCCGCCCTCTCCTCTCCGACCGACTCCCTCCAGGATCGCCATGCCGCTACAAAAAAAAAAAAAAGCCAGCACTTACCAGCTGATCCCCCTGCAGCGCAGCACTGACAGCCAGAGCCAAGGGACACGCTCTGGCTCTGAAAACAGCAGCAGTCAGTCAGACAGGTAACTCCCTAACTCTCTGCAAATTCTTTGTTTAAAATAAATTTTATGGTTCACAGATTTTTTTTTCAAAGTCAGGAGAGAATGAGAGAGCCAAGCAGAGAGCACAGAATCCTGTCAGATTAGAGTACAGGGTGAGGTAGGGACCTTGCAGTAAGGTATGCCCCCAAAGGTGACTGAGGGAGGGAGGGGGGAGGGTGACCCTGGAACTGGGAGGGAGGGGGGGAGGGGTACGACCCTGGGAGGGAGGGGGGGAGAAAAACCCTGGAACTGGGAGGGAGGCGGGGGCCCTGGCACACACTCTCATTCTCAAAGACACACTCTCTCTCTCTCACAGACACACTTGCACCCAGTCTCACTCTCTGTCACACACTCTCTCACACAGTCACTGTCACACTCTCTCAAACATACACACTCTGAGGAAAACCTTGCTAGTGCCCATTTCATTTGTGTCAGAAACGGGCCTTTTTTCCTAGTAAATAAATAAATACAGAAATATATACCCTGTAATTAGTCTGCCCAGTGGTGTCTCACAGATATTCTGTTATCTCACACTTCACTTCTGAATGATCATGTTAAACGCACAGCTCAGTGATGTATTTTATATATACCCTGTTATGTTAAATTATCCTGGATGGGATGGGGGTGGGGTAGGAGTGGATGTTCTATTGTGTTTATAGACATTTCGGGCTTCTATGTTGGTTGTGATCAAAGCAACTGTGTGTGTGTGTGTGTGTGTGTCACTAGCTTTGTGCTATGAACACGTCTCCAATACACACCAGCAGGGGGACCTCCAAACCTTCCTTCCTTTCTCGCTGTCAGTCCCACATGTTGCATATTGAGACCTTATTTTTAAATGTTAAGGACAAGTGAAATCAATCATAGCCCGGGATTTTGTATGGCACGTGAGAAGATGCCTACTCTGGGTTGACACATATAGGTTTTACAAGGCTGTGCTCATGTTTCCAGTTGTGCTGAGCTCCCAGGCAAATCGCAGAAGCTGCAGAGGGATTTGGAGATTACATATAGCTCTTTTTGGGGTATCCTCAGAGAGGTGAGCCATGCTAAGATCCAGCACAGTCAGTTTGGTCTTGGGATAAAGCATGAAAAAGGCTGATCCAAGGGAAGGAAAATGAGTGAAGGGTAATTCTATAAATTGGCACCTCAGTCTTGGTGTCCCAATGCTGTGATTATGCTATGTCAATGGCACACCTAGATATTCTATAAACTATGTACCTAAAAGGGAGTCATGCCCATAGCCCCCCTTCATTCTCCACATACATGTATGCCAACTTGTAGTTAGGCACTATGGCACTACTTTATAGAATAGCAACTAGAACACATAGGAGCCTACCTTTCATTTAATGGCACCTTTGACAAGCGCTGATGCCTACCTCTAGGTGCACTTTTTAGAATTGCACCCCTCCCCCCCAAAAAAAAATGTTATCTTCCATTTGGATGCCCCATTTGCCATTCTCGTAAGGTCCTCTTGCAATTATTCACAATCCTCTAGTGATTTAACAGCTTTAAATAACTTTATGTCAGCAGTATAGCGAAGATACTTACCTGTAGCAGGTATTCTCCGAGGACAGCAGGCTGATTGTTCTCATTGATGAGTCGGCGTCCACGGCGACCCGGAAATGGCAATTTTTCTCAACAAAAATAGGCAAAGCTTTGCCAGAGCCTTCTGGAACGCGGGGCACGCGAACCACGCAAATGCGCGGCCATCTTCCCGCACAGCGTGCGTGAGACCCCGCTCAGTTATGTCAAAAGCAATGACAAAGAGAAGAAGACAACTCCAAAGGGGAGGTGGGTGGGTTTGTGAGAACAATCAGCCTGCTGTCCTCGGAGAATACCTGCTACAGGTAAGTATCTTCGCTTTCTCCGAGGACAAGCAGGCTGCTTGTTCTCATGACTGGGGTATCCCTAGCACCCCAGGCTCACTCAAAACAACAAAGAAGGTCAATTGGGCCTCGCAACGGCAAGGACATAACAAGGATTGACCTGTGAAGTAAAACATCTGAGAGTGCAGCCTGGAACAGAACAAAATTGGGTCTAGGGGGTGGAGTTGGATTCTAAACCCCGAACAGATTCTGCAGCACTGACTGCCCAAACTGACTGTCGCATCAGGAATCCTGCTGAAGGCAGTAGTGAGATGTGAATGTGTGGACTGATGACCACGTTGCAGCCTTGCAAATCTCTTCTATAGTGTCTGACTTCAAGTGGGCCACCTACACTGCCATGGCTCTAACACTATGAGACGTGATATGACCCTCAAGAGTCAGCCCAGCTTGGGCATAAGTGAAGGAAATGCAATCTGGTAGCCAATTGGAAATGGTGCGTTTCCCAACAGCGACTCCCCTTCTGTTGGGATCAAAAGAAATATTTGGGCGGACTGTCTGAAGGGGCTTGTCCGCTCCACATAAAAGGCTAATGCTCTCTTGCAGTCCAAGGTGTGCAACTGATGTTCAGCAGGGCGGGTATGAGGACGGGGAAAAAATGTTGGCAAGAAAATTGATTGGTTCAGATGGAACTCCGACACCACCTTCAGAAAGAACTTAGAGTGTGTGTGAAGGACTACTCTGTTGTGATGAAACTTGAGATAAGGAGCATGCACTACCAAGGCTTGAAGCTCATTGACTCTATGAGCTGAAGTAACAGCCACCAAGAAAATTACATTCCAGGTCAAGTACTTCAGATGGCAGGAATTCAGTGGCTCAAAAGGAGGCTTCATCAGCTGGGTGAGAACGATGTTGAGATCCCATAACACTGGTGGAGGTTTGACCGGGGGCTTTGACAAAAGCAAACCTCTCATGAAGCGAACAATTAAAGGCTGTCCAGAGATAGGCTTACACTTTACACGATATTGAAAAGCATTAATCGCACTAAGATGAACACTTACGGAGTTGGTCTTGAGACCAGATTCTGACAAGTGTAGAAGGTATTCAAGCAGGGTCTGGGTAGGACAAGAGCGAGGATCTAGGGCCTTGCTGTCACACCAGACGACAAACCTCCTCCATTTAAAAGAGTAACACCGCTTCGTGGAATCTTTCCTGGAAGCAAGCAAGACTCGGGAGACACCCAAGGAAGCAAATTCTACGCTCTCAACATCCAGGCCGTGAGAGCCAGAGACTGGAGGCTGGGATGCAGAAGTGCCCCCTCGTTCTGAGTGATGAGGGTTGGAAAACAGTCCAATCTCCACGGTTCTTCGGAGGACAACTCCAGAAGAAGAGGGAACCAAATCTGACGTGGCCAAAAGGGAGCAATCAGAATCATGGTTCCACAGTCTTGCTTGAGTTTCAGCAAAGTCTTCCCCACCAGAGGTATGGGAGGATATGCATACAGAAGGCCCTTCCCCCAATGAAGGAGAAAGGCTTCTGATGCTAGCCTGCCGTGGGCCTGAAGTCTGCAACAGAACTGAGGGACCTTTTGATTGATCTGAGTGGCAAAAAGATCCACCAAGGGGGTGCCCCACGTTTGGAAGATCTTGCAAACCACGCCCGAGTTGAGCGACCACTCATGAGGTTGCATGATCCTGCTCAACTTGTCGGCCAGACTGTTGTTTACGCCTGCCAGGTACGTGGCTTGGAGAAGCGTGGAGAAGCATGCCGTGACGGTGAGCCCAAAGCCACATCTGGACGGCTTCCCGACATAGGGGGCGAGATCCGGTACCCCCTGCTTGGTGATGTACATGGCAACCTGATTGTCCGTCTGAATTTGAATAATTTGAATGGACAGCCGATCTCTGAAAGCTTTTAGAGCGTTCCAGACCACCCGCAACTCCAGGAGATTGATCTGAAGACCTTTTTCCTGGAGGGACCAAACTCCTTGAGTGTGAAGCCCATCTACATGAGTTCCCCACCCCAGGAGGGATGCATTTATTGTCAGCACTTTTTGAGGCTAAGGAATTTGAAAAGGACGTCCCAAGGTCAAATTGGATCGAATTGTCCACCACTGAAGGGAAGTGTGAAATTCAGTGGACAGGTGGATTACATCCTCTAGATTCCCTGCAGCTTGATACCACTGGGAAGCTAGGGTCCATTGAGCAGATCTCATATGAAGACGGGCCATGGGCGTCACATGAACTGTGGAGGCCATATGGCCTAAAAGTCTCAACATCTGCCGAGCTGTGATCCGCTGAGACACTCTGGCCATGGAAACTAGAGACAGAAGGTTGCTCTCGCCTCAGGGAAATAGGCACAAGCCATCTGTGAATCCAGCAGAGCTCCAATAAATTCCAGTCTTTGTACAGGGAGAAGATGGGACTTGGGGTAATTTATAACAAACCTGAGTAGCTCCAGCAGTTGAATAGTCATCTGCATGGACTGTAGAGCTCCTGCCTCCGAGGTGTTCTTCACCAGCCAATCGTCGAGATAAGGGAACACATGCACTCCCAGTCTGCTTAGCGACGCTGCAACTACTGCCAGGCATTTTGTAAATATCCTGGGCGCAGGCGCGAGACCAAAGGGCAGCACACAATACTGGAAGTGCTGCACTCCCAGACGGAATTGAAGATACCTCCTGTGAGCTGGAAGTATCGGGATGTGTGTATAAGCCTCCTTTAAGTCCAGAGAGCATAGCCAATTGTTTTCCTGAATCATGGGAAGAAGAGTGCCCAGGGAAACCATCCTGAACTTTTCTCGGACCAGGAATTTGTTCAGGGCCCTTAGGTCTAGGATGGGACGCATCCCCCCTGTTTTCTTTTGTACAAGGAAGTACCTGGAATAGAATCCCAGCCCTTCTTGCCCCGGTGGAACGGACTCAACCGCATTGGCGCTGAGAAGGGCGGAGAGTTCCTCTGCAAGTACCTGCTGTCAGAATTTCTAGGGCAACCTGGATTTGTGAGCCCTTGGGCCAATGCCGAGGAGCGGCAGCGGCAGGAAAACCACCCCAAACAGGAGACCAGGCAGAACTCAAGACGGGCTGGTAGGAACAGGACTGGAGCTGCAGCTGAAGTAGAGCAGACTGGAACAGGCAAGGCAGGAATGGCTAGGCTTCACCTGCGCTTGACCGCCGTTCCCCAGAGGTTGAGCCCGCGGGTGCAGGCGGGCGGCCGGCAGGACTATGAGACAGAAGGGAAAACCCAGAACTGCAGGGTCCAGCAGGCGGCCAGCAAACAGACAAGTAGCCCAGAAAACAAGCAGGAACAGAGGCAGGTAGTAACAGTAGAATACTCCAAGAACCAAGCAGGGTCAAAGGCAGGCAGCAAACAGTAGAATACTCCAGCAAACAGGCAGGGTCAAAGGCAGGCAGCAAACAGTAGAATACTCTTTGACTCCTCTCTCTCCTTCTCTGCTCATATTCAACAGATTGCCAAAACCTGTCGTTTCTTTCTGTATAACATTAACAAAATCCGTCCCTTCATCTCTGAGTACTCTACAATAATCAAGACGAGAGGTGATAAGAGTGTGGATAAGGGTTCTGGTAACCTGCTTCTCACCGGCCTCCCTCTTAGCCATCTCTCTCCTCTTCAATCAGTCCAAAACTCTGCTGCGCGACTCATTTTCCGCCAAAGTCGCTATGCACACATTAGCCCCCTCCTTAAATCACTTAATTGGCTCCCTATCCGTTTCCGTATTCAGTTCAAGCTTCTCTTATTGACCTTATATAAGTGTATTCACTCTGCTGCTCCGCAGTACCTCTCCACTCTTGTCTCTCCCTATGCCCCCCCCCTCGGGTACTCCTTTCTGTAAATAAATCTCTCTTCTCCGTCCCCTTCTCCTCTACTGCTAATTCTAGACTCCGTTCCTTTTGTCTTGCAGCATCTCATGCCTGGAATAGACTTCCCGAGCCTGTGCGACTAGCCCCGTCTTTGGCTGTTTTCAAGTCCAAACTTAAAGCCCACCTCTTTACCACTGCTTTTGACTCCTAACCACTACTCACTTGCCCTGTCCTTTAGCCTCACCTTTTATTCCCTTACTCTTAATTGTTCTGTCTGTTTACCTATCTTATCTAGATTGTAAGCTCTTTGAGCAGGGACTGTCTTTTTTGTGTATGGTGTACAGCGTTGCGTATGCCTTGTAGCGTTATAGAAATCATAAATAGTAGTAGTAGTACTCCAAGAACCAAGCAGGGTCAAAGGCAGGCAGCAAACAGTAGAATACTCCAGAAAACAGGCAGGGTCAAAGACAGGATAAGAAGTAACAGGGTAGCACTGCAACAACACTCACCGACGAGAAGCTCATCAGATGACCTCTGTTGCAAAGGTAAACCAGAAAGTTCCCAGGTGCTTGATAAAGGCAATCCCAGCTGAGGTCACGAATAAGGGTGAGGCTTGATTGCAGGAACAGCAGAGCACGGCTTGGCAAGAACAGGATCCAGGAACGGACTAGCCTGGACTGGACCGGATTTCAGGATTTCCCCCCCAGGCTTCAGGATTTACATATAGACTTGGCGTGGCTGGAGGAACTCCAAAGCAAGTCCAACCAGGAACATAGTCACAATCGTGACAGTACCTCTCCCTCAAGACTCCCCCGGTCTCCACAGGGGGTTTGGGTCTCCAGGGATATCTTCGGTGAAACCCGTTACCAAGTTTAGGTGAATGAACAGAACCTATAGAACTAGAGATTGAAAACAGGTCTCTGGATGAAAGGCTGGACCTTGTGCCTAGGGCTAGATCTAGCATTTCGCACTGGAGCAGAACTACAAGCCATACCAGGGTTCTGTGTTATGAGCATAGTAGGAGAATAGAAACTGTGTGAAGACTTCCTAGAACCTCCTCTGGAGGTGAGCGTAGGCTTGGAAGTAGTGCAGGCTTCAACCTGAAAGTGTCGATTCTGGGGTAATATACAAGCGGTGGCCGCGACGAGCGCCGAAGCATTAGAGTTCAGAGACTGTGAGTCACTAATATCAGTCCATGCATCCACATCTAAGTCCTGCGGCTCGTCGTCTGCCTTACAAGTGATCTCTCCACTTCCCCAGTTAAAAGTCGGATTGTGTCTCTGTAGCCAAGGTAACCCCAGCATGATGGGTTGTATGGCTGTCTGTAGGACATATAGGGAGATCTACTACTACTACTACTATTTAGCATTTCTATAGCGCTACAAGGCATACGCAGCGCTGCACAAACATAAGGGTCAGGGCGGGGCAGAGATGTAGTGTGCTTAAAAATGGTTACAGAGCTTCGAACATACGAACTGTTGAAGCCTCAGAGTGTACTTTAGAATGTTGAGGGTGCTTTTTATGTGCAGATAGGGGTGTGGCCTACGGCCCAGATGGGCGTGGCTGAGACTGAGTAGTCCGAATAGCCTAGCTTACCAGGAGGACAGGAGTTCAGGACAGATGGAGTGAGCTTCAGAACGTCTGAGGGGGGATTTTATTTATATATTTATATATTTATTTATTTATTTATATAGATCTCTTCCTTGTGGTCCCCAATACATAGGGAATTTGGAATGGAAGTCTCAGAGTCAATTTGGATTGAATGGTCCACTACTGAAGAGAGAAAGCGAGCTCTGTGGACACTTGGATGACGTCCTCCAGATTCCCCATGGCTTCAAACCACTGAGAAGCCAGGGTCCACTGAGCTGGTCTCATGAAGACGTGTCATGGGTGTAACGTACACTGTGGAAGCCATGATGTGGCCCAGCAATCTCAACATCTGCCGAGCTGTGACCTGCTGAAAGGCTCATACCTTGGACGCCAGCAAGACAAGGTTGTGTGCTCTGGCTTCTGGGAGGTAGGCTCGAACCTTCTGTGTGTCAAGCAGGGCTCCTATGAACTCCAATTGTTGGACAGGGTAAAGATGGGACTTGGGGTAGTTTAAAATGAACTCTAGTAGCCGAAGAGTCATCCGCATGGACTCCCAAGCACTGTCCTCTAAGGTGCTCTTCACCAGCCAATTGTCGAGATATGGGAACACATATCAGCTTCCAGGATCTTCACCAAGTGTTTAACGGTAATCACAGCATCGCTATGCAGACTGGGAGTCCAAACTGAAGAGAGGCCAAAAGGCAACACGCGGTACTGAAATTGATGTGTTCCAGTCGAAATTGAAGATACTTCCGGTGGGCTGGAAGTATTAGGGATATGAGTATATATGTCCTTTAAGTTCAGAGAGCATAGCCAATCATTTTTCTGAATCACTGAGAGAAAGATGCCCAGGGAAACCATCCTGAACTTCTCTCTGACTAGAAATTTGTTCAGGGCCCTTAGGTCTAGGTTGGGACGCATTCCCCGTCTTCTTTTGCATAAGGCAGTACCTGGAATAGAATCCATGCCCTTCTTCTCCTGGTGGAACAGGTTTGACCGCATGGGCCTTCAGAAAGGCGGAGAGTTCCTCTGAAAGTACTTGCCTGTTATGAGCTAAATGAATGAGATCTTGGTGGGCAATTTGTATGTTTGGAATGCCAATTGAGGGTGTATTTGAGAAGGACTATTTGAAGAACCCACCGGTCGGAAGTTATGAGAGGCCACCTTTGGTGAAAAAATTTCAACCTCCCCCCGACCAGCAAGTCATCCAGAATGGACACCTGTACTGTGGCTATGCTCTGCTGGAGCCAGTCAAAAACTCGTCCCTTGCTTTGACTGGGGAGCAGCAGGGGTCTTAGGTGCACGCTGTTGACAAGAACAAGTGCACTGGAGCTGAGCAGGCTGATGAGCCACAAGATTGCACCTACACGCAGAGTAGTAGTAGGGGGTGGATGCAGAAGGCGCCTGACGGAAGAGAGAAGAGATTGTATCAATGTATTTCTTGGTCTGTGACCTCCTCAACCTTCTCTCTGAAAAGATTATTCCCCCGGCAAGGGGTATCTGCCAACCTCTGCTGAACAGAATATTCAAGTCAGAAACACGTAGCCATGAGAGTCTGCGCATTGCTATACTCTGAGGACATCAAAAATGTTGTTAGTGCCCCTGGCCAAGAACTTTCGATATGCCTTCTGCTGCTTGACCAACTGGCGAAAAGGCTTGGCTCCAGAGGGAGTGTATTGACCAAGCCTGACAGCTGTCTCACTGAGTTCCGCAAGTAAACGCTCGCGCTGGTATGACTGAATACGGGAGATGGGCATAGAGGCCTAGTACATCTTTCTTCCAAAAGAATCCAGGGTCCTAGCTTCTCTGCCTGGGGGAGCATAGTCCCTAGTACTTCTGGCTTTTTTTAGAGCATATTCCACCACCATGGAGTCATGAGGCAACTGAGGCCGCACAAACTCGGGCTCATCGTGGATCCGAAACTGGGTGTCAATCTTCTTGGGGACAACAGGGACCGACAGAGTGGATGCCCAATTCCTGACGAGGACTGCCTTGAGTACTTAGTGGAGAGAAGCCATCACAGCCTCCTCAGGAGGGGATGTATAGTCCAGGACCACGAGCATCTTGGCCCTGGGCTCATCCTCCACTTTTACAGGGAATAGAATAGCATCAGCCATTTCCCTCACAAAAAAAATGAGAAAGAAAGGCTCTCTGGCAGAGACTGTCTCCTCGCAGGTGGTGGGGAGGGCTCAGAAAGAATACAAAAAGACTCGTATTAGGAAAAATATCTGGGATCTCCTCTGATTCCCATGAGTGCTCCAGTGTCGGATAAAATCTCCCTACAAGATGATCGAGACTGAGTGTGCTTCGATGCCGAGGAGCCAAGTCCTCGATAGCGGTGTCGAGAGACCAGCTCCCACCTCAGCTCCAGCGAAGCTTCCACCACCGACATTGAGGGGATAGCAGCCTGGGTGGCAGTCGATACCAGAGACGCAAGCAGCGCTGGTGTTGGAGGCTGCAACGCAGGCTGAGGGTCAGCAGGGCCACAGCAGAAGGTATGGCAGGCGCAAGCACCCCCCCCCCCCCCGATACCAAAGCACATTGGTGCATTAGGCCATCCAGCAGCTCAGGGAACAAGGCCTGGATGTGCTCATTGAGGGCTGACATCGGGAAAAGCTGGAGCATTGGCTGAGGCACAGGGTGAAGAACCGCTGGGGCTGATACAGGAGCAGGATCTCAGCTGCTTGGAGACAATCGCATCAGCACCTCTTGTATGGAGGGAAAGCGGTCCTCCTGGCACTGACGCTTCTTGGGTACCGAATCCCTCAGCACCCTGGAGCTCCTGGCACTGTGTATCGAAGGTGACTGATGCCGGTGCTTCATGGCCTTCACCTGAAGCACATCACCCATACTGCTCAGTGCCGACGAGGACAATGTTAAATCCTCATGTCGTCTCGGGGTCGGATCCAACAACGGATGGTCTTGGGGAGCCTGCACAGCAGGAGGCCTCGAGACAGGTGGAGACCCATTTGATGCTTCACTGCTCCCAGTGTCTTGAGGTCTCGAAGCAGCCATACTTACTGATATACCCGATGGCGGTGTGACACTCGACATTGATGCCGACGCTTCCAACTTTGATACCGACATCGAAGAACTGGACCTGGCTCCAAAACACTTTTCGCATTGAGCTTCCCAGGAAACCTGGGTCCTCTTCTTCATACGAAGACAGAGAACACAATTAGCATGGCTATGGTCAAGCCCAAGACAATACAGACACCAAGAATGGGTGTCCTTTCTCAGCTTAAGGAGCTCATCGACCATCAACAGTTCCAGAAGTCCTTAAAAACCTTCTTATTCACCAAGGCTTATTCCCCTGGCTCCTCCACTGTTTAACCTCTCTCTCTTGTTGGCTCTTCACCCCTGTCATTTACCCGTGTCATTCAGTGTACCTTCCCCTTCTGTCACATTCTGTTTCTGTGCCATCTCTGTGTTAAATTGTATCCTTTTGACTTAATGTAAGCCACTTCTCGTACTGACTTTTAAATGCATCCACTCGCATTGGCGGAATATGGTGCACCAGCTGCTGATGTGGGAGGCAAGAGAAGCCAGAGGATCCCCAAAACGAAAAACTCAGTTTTTGAAGATCTGGGGAAAATATATAGATACCTTATCAGCTAAGGATAAGAGCTTTGTACTTAATGTGCTGTAGACACTATATTGAAGCTGAAGGTGGGACAATTCCTTCTTTAGGATGATTGCGAGTTTTCCATGGGGAGGGAGAGGGAGGGAGAGACTAGGAGGGTCAGAGGAGGGGAGTTGTTGGGAGTGGAGAGAATTGGGAAGGGGGGGTTGGATAAGGGAATAAAATAAGTGAAAGCAGTAGGCTCGAACTGTTTGATGTTTGATTAGGATGGAATTTCATGACTGGTTGTACGTATTGAATATATGTTGTTGATAAAAGTTGAAAACATAAATGCATCCACTCTGCAGCCCCCCATTACCTCTCCACTCTCATCTCTCCCTACATTCCTCCCTGTGTACTCCGCTCACTGGACAAATCTCTCTTATCGTTCCCCCTTCTCCTCCACTGCTAACTCCAGGCTACGTTCCTTTTCTCTCGCGGCACCTTATGCCTGGAATAGACTTCCTGGACCTATACGTCTAGCTTCATCTCTACCTGTTTTCAAATCTATGCTGAAAACCCACCT
The DNA here is from genome assembly GCF_901765095.1 of Microcaecilia unicolor. NCBI lineage: Eukaryota > Metazoa > Chordata > Amphibia > Gymnophiona > Siphonopidae > Microcaecilia > Microcaecilia unicolor. The sequence goes on along the minus strand of NC_044033.1, from coordinate 256,139,593 downwards.
TTTCACTATTGCTTTTAGCTCCTAGCCACTACTCAATTGCCCTCCCTCTTGTCCCTTCCTTCCTTCTCACCTTTACTTCCCTCACCCGTAACTGTCTCGTCTGTCTGTATTATTTAGATTGTAAGCTCTTTTGAGCAGGGACTGTCTCTCTTTATGTCAGGTGTTCAGCGCTGCGTGCATCTGGTAGCGCTATACAAATGTTAATAATAATAATAACAACATTGCGCCTGCTTATGTGGGAAAATGTGGGGTAAAAATGCACCAAATAAATAAATAAGACGGTCCGGTTGCACCAGGTACAACCCTTGAAGCCACTGGGAGTCTCCGTGGACATGGACGGGAAGACCTCGTCAGCCAAATCAAATGGCTCAATGGTGCCTGAAAAAGGGGTGAAGGCATGAAAAAAAGGGAGTTCATGACTGGAGTCAGGGCCTAAAAGCAGCCCACGTCAAAAATAAAAGAAAACTTAAATGCAGGCAAAACTAGACTAAGAAAATAAAGGGTACTTTTTTTTTTTTTTAAGAAACAAAGTTGAAATAAAAGGAAAAAAAAGGCTGATGGCACTCAAAAAAGCTCTTTATCGGATGTGTGAAGGGAGACCAAAAAGCGAAGCTTCTCTTCACGCAGAAAAAATGAAACTGAGGGGATCGCGTTCTTGCGGCAGGTGGGAGGGCACTCGTGCATGCACAGTGGAGTGCAGCTCATGCTTCATAAAGCTGTTTTTTTTTTTTTAACTTTGGCATAAATGCTGGACCGGACAGTGTGGATTGGTGTCTACCCATGTATGAGAATATGCAAGCCTGCTTGCCCTTGGAGAATGGTGTTTTTCTAATGAAACATTGGTAAGGTAACTGTACTGTCATTGCTTCAGACTATCGCAGAAACACTGTGATGTCAGATAGGGGAATCTTAGGCTTGGTGAAAGAACATCCTGGTATCTGATAAATATTTTGTTTCAGACATTCTATGCTTCAAACATGTTATTTAAGGATGGATGGCTTCCTCTTGTTTATAGATTACCAGGGTCACAGGATGACAAATGACGATTCAACTCTGGGATGCAAGCCACTGTTTTTCCAGAACCCAGGATTCAGGGCTGTTTGTCTACACAGAAACAATTTTTGAAAAGCAAAAGCTGGAGAGAGGAGTGGGGCAAAGGGAGGAATGTGCAGAAGGCAGAGACGGGGCTCTGAAGGGCAGTGAATAGGGCACAGATGGGAGCTCCAGGGAAGGAATGGGATGAGGTGGGATTTTCTGGTACAGGAATGAGGGTACAGATAGAGATCTCCTGGGAAGGGAATAGTGGTATAGATGGGATTTCTTTGGAAGATGGGATCTCTTGGGAAGTGAATGGGGTAGAGGTGGGGGTCTCCTGGGAAGGAAATTGTGGTAGATGGGATCTTCTGGAAAGAGAATAGGAGTAGAGATGGAGGCTCCTGGGAAGAGGAATGGGGAAAGAGAAGGATCTTAGCATAGATCAAGACAAAGGCTGTTAGACATGACATAAGCTATCCTCAGACTTGGGCCTTAGTTTTGTTTATTAACTTTTTCTACGTGGCTTTTTGACAGACAGATGTCAGTGATTAGTAACTTTCACTCTATAACTGGTCAGAAAAGGAATTGCTTTCTAATCCACAGAGAATCTCCAAGTTACATGACCAATTTAATCGACCTTCCAGCCAGGAACAGGTCCAAATCCTCTCGAACATATCTCAATCTTCACCTGCCTAATTGCAAAGGTCTCAAATACAAAACCTACTATGCATCCAATTTCTCAGTTATAGGCAGCCAACTTTGGAACACCATACCAAGATTCATCCGAACAACAAAAGAACATCTACGCTTCCGAAAGATGCTGAAAACATACCTCTTCAAACAAGCCTACCCAAACAACCCAACTTAAGTTATGACTCTAACCCACACCAATAAAATTAAACATGCCTCAATCCTTCCCCCACATCTCTTCCTTTTATCCTTCTCTATACAACTGTATTATCCTAATGACAATTTTTACCCATACAATGTAGTACCTCTGTGATACTTCATACCCTTAAATTGTGTTATTCCTGTGATACTATGTACCTAGACATTGTAAGCCGCACTGAGCCTGCTATCGAGCGGGAAAGAGCGGGGTATAAATGCTATAAATAAATAATCACTGTATAACTGGTCAGAAAAGGAACTGCTTTCTAGAGATATGGACACATAAGAGTGAAAATAAGAGCTGTAACCTGCATCCCGTCTCTGCCCATGTTATCCTAGACCACAGTTGGGCTCTAGCTTTTTCTGCAGCACTGCAGAACTTTCCAAATTGTTTATTAGAATATGTATTTTAAGATGATCTCTACATTTTTATTTTTTGCTGGTAACCTTTCCTCCAACTCTTCCTTGCTGAGAGCACACAGGTGGTTGATAGAAAAAGGTAAAAGCTTTAGGCCTTTCACTTCCTGTTAGCATTCTATGAACTTCCTGTATTTCAAGACTCTCCTCTGGTTGGGACAAAGGCCATTCTTTGTTCCCGGAGGCAAAGTGTCCTTCTGAAAGAATGCATCAGGCCTATGAGTAACAACAGGGGTTTCCTCTGTACAAATTAACTCATGATTGCCTATTAGTCACTAGAATTCAAAAATACTCTGCACCTTGTCCTTTAGTCATTTGAGCCTACTGCTCAAGCATATCTGGGGTGATGCCACCTTTGCAGATCCCCCTCACTGAATACACAAGTCCTGGGTAATTCTGGTACAGAGCTGGGTACACTGCTGCTGGTGCTATCCTCATGACTCCCCCTCACTGAATACACAGGTCCTGAGGCCCAACACACATACAGGATGTTGTGCACTATGATTTCTCGGGGCCCATGAGACTCAGCTCCTGTTTTCACACCTGTGATATGCTCCCTGTGCTCTTTCCCGCCTCCGACTGAGCTGCTTCCTGCTGTTGCTTTCTTCCTTCATTGTTTGCAATGCTGTGTATATTTCAGCCTTCTTGTTTTTTCCTGTCTGGCCGTGTACAGCTGCTGGTAAGACAGAACCCCAAGGTCACTGAGCAAAGCTCTTTGGGTAGTAGGGCATGACCAGGGGCAGCAGAAGGAGACTGTACCTTGAACAAATCCAGAATCAAAAGCCTAGTTTAAAGACATCCAGGGCGCCCAAGCTCTCAGAGGCATATGAATCACTTTCTCCCTTAAAGCAACCGGAGTGTCAAATGTAATGGCCCACCAACCATCCCTACAGTGTTGGTCTAGGCATAATCTTTTTTCCTTTGGACTCTCCTACAGCCACTGGTGGCCAGCACTGGCTGATATTTAACTTTTTAGCTGTATCACTTTTGACATAATAACATGATAAACCTTGAAGAATTCCAGAATAGAGAAACTGGAATATAAAATTAAGACAACATTAGAAAATAAAGAAACGTAGAAAAAAACCTCAAAGAGAAGGGAAACCAAAAGAAATTAGATCTCCAAACTGTGAACACTATATATTAAAAAGAAAATAATTATTTAAAGGTAAAAAGGAAGCAAAAGGGTGCAATCCATTCAAGCACAAAGCACTACCATACAGTGGCGTAGCCAAGGGTGGACCTGGATGGGCCCAGGCCCACCCACCTTGGGCTCAGGCCCACCCAGTAGCAGCACACCTATGATGTGACTGGCAGGGATCCCCAAGCCCCATCAGCCAAAACCCCCCAACAACTGTCCCTTCTGTATGCCTTGTAAATAGTAGATCTTCGCCTGCAGCAAGCAGTGACTGATACATACTGCTTGCACCGACCCCACAGCCTTCCCTCTGATGTATTCCTGCCTATGCGGAAACAGGAATTTGCATCAGAGGGAAGGCTGTGGGGCCAACATGAGCAGTGTGTATTAGTTACTGCTCGCTTCCAGTGAAAATCAGCTATTTAAAAGGTATGCAGGGGAGGGGGGATGCTTGAGAGACCATATGACATGCAGGCAAGAGAGGGAGAGACCAAATCACTTGTGGGACAAGGCGGAGTGCTTCAGGCCCACCCAAAACTGGGTGTCTGGCTACGCCCCTGCTACCATATCAGCTAAGTTAACAAAATATCAAATTACCTATTATCAAGAACATTCCGGAGTTGCTGGGGTGGGGTAATAAAAATATATGCATTACTCTGAAAGTTCACAACAAATAAACATGGGAAATGTAAAATAAATGACGTCCAAAGAAATAGCTACCTGCCTCTTATTTAACAAAGATCTACGTCTCTCTTGAGAGTCTCTGGAGATATAAGGAAATACAGCGGTAGAGGCCCCCCTGTAAACTCATAGATCTGAATTTAAATAACATTATTGTCATCCAAATCTTATGTTTCAGACGTACATATCCAGTAGAGTTCCAAGCTTAGGAACTTTAGTTGCTGATTCTTGTCATCATCTGGAAACATTCAGGCTGTCCTAGGAGACCTCCCCAGCCTCAGTCTGGGCTTCATTAACTCCCCTCCCTGAGCTCTGAAATGGTGAAAAGGTAGTTCTGGTAATAGGGTGAACAACGTCAGGGGACTCTAAGTGTTGCATATAATACATTATCACAGGAAGGTAACTAACGGAGTGACAAAGACAATACTAAGAAAGTTGGTAAACTGGAGATTGAGCCTCCCAGTGAAGTTTTCAAAGGCCTCCAACTTCCTATGGATGACTTAACATCAGCAGACTGTTTTGTGTTAATTTTGGCGTGGTATTGATGTCATTTACTATCTGTTTATGTGTTAAATTTTATGAATGTACTATTATAATCAGCTTTGGATAACACGGAATATAAATAATAAACGTTAATTTTGCGTGTGTGGGGGGGGGGGTAGTTATGTATGTTTTTGGTTGGGTGTTGGTTAAGTGTGGGTTTGTGATGGTGTCTGTGTGTGTGTTGTAGTTATGTGTATTCTTGGGTGCGTGGGCATCGGTTGAGTGAGTGTGGGTTTGTGTTTATGACTATATGTGTCAGTTGGGTGGGATGGGTATATGTTGGTTGGGTGAGAATGTGTGTCTGTGTTGGTGGTTATGTGTCTTTTTGGTTGGTTTTGTGGGTGCATGTTGGTGTATACCTTTGTGTGTGTGCTGGTGGTTATCCAGCTCATTTTTGAAAGAGACCGCCGGCCATCTTCCAACACAAATCGGAAGATGGCCGGCGATCTCCTGAAACCGGCCAAATCGGTTTAATCGAAAGCCGATTTTGGCTGGCTTCAACTGCTTTCCGTCCCGGAGCCGGCGAAATTTCAAGGAGGCATGTCGGTAGGGTAATGAAGGCAGGACGGGGGCATGCTCATGAGATGGCCGGCTTCGCCCGATAATGGAAAAAAAAAGCCAGGCTTGACGAGCATTTCGCCGGCTTTACTTGGTCCCTTTCTTTTCACGACCAAACTTCAAAAAGGAGCCCCCAACTAACCAAATGACCACAGAAGGGAATCGGGGATGACCTCCTCTTACTCCCCCAGTGGTCACCAATCCCCTCCCACCCAAAAAAAAATCCAAGTGCTCGTCATGGACGTCCTAAAATCAAAAGTATTTTTGTTTGGCTTTTTCAGTAGTATCAGTGGGATTTGAATTGGCCACCTCTGGATTACAATTACAAGACCAGTGCTCTAACCACTTGGCCACAGCTCCACTTTCTTGAATGTCCCTCCCTTTTGATTATGCCCCTTCAGGTATCTCTCAGCCAATCACAGACAGGGGTCTCTCTCAGCCAATCACAGTGGACACAGTGGACACAAAATGGACAGCCAGGCCAAGGTCCGACCACTACAGTGCAAACCGTTCCCTCCATTGGAGAACAAAAAAGACACAACAAAAACAAAAACAACAAACCTATACTACAAGAGGCAAAATAGACCCACTAACATTCTGGCAACAATTCTACACTGACGAATGGACAATACCTACAGACTCACCCCAATTTCTCCAAGAATGGGATAACAGATGCAGAACAATACTAGACAATATAGCACCACTTCAAACCAGAACCTCACATAGAAAAAACTAAAAACACAGGTCAGAAGATTAGAAAGAGCATGGAAAAAGAAAAAAGATTAAAACATACACAAAGACTGGAAACAACTACAAAGAAAATACAAATACACTATCAGACAAATTAAAAGGACCTATTACAAAACCAAAACAGGACCAAACTACAAGGATACACACAAACTCTTCTCACTCGTAAACAATCTTCTAAATACTACTACGGTCACCTCCAACAACTCAGATACCCCATCAGCAACCAACCTTGCAAACTACTTCAATGAAAAAAACATAAAGCTCCGACTCATGACACCCACCAATACAAAGGACTACACAAATATCCTTGAATGTCTAGACCCAAAACCTGGAGAATGCCCAGCAGATCGATCATGGACCGACTTTGACACGCTCTCATCAAATGAAATCTCACATTGGCTCGGAAAATACGCCAAATCGCAATGCAAATTAGACATCTGCCCTAATAGTCTAATAAGATCCGCACCCAAACAATTCAAAACAAACCTCACGAACCACGTAAATCACAGGCTTCAAAACAGACTCTTTCCCACGGATAAAGGAAACATCCTACTCACTCCGCTGCCGGAAGATGCTAAGAAAAGCACAATGGACCTAACCAACTAACACCCAGTAGCATCTATTCCACTTATGACCAAACTCATGGAAGGCATAGTGACGAAACAACTTACTGAATACCTAAATAAACACTCAATTCTGCCCGAGTCTCAATCAGGATTTTGGTCGAATCATAGCACCGAAACTGTTCTAGTGTCCGCAGTGAACTCATTTAAACAGGCTATTGCGACTGGCAACAACATTCTCCTCCTACAATTCGACATGTCCAGTCGACATGGTTAATCATGATATACTAATACACATACTAGAATACTTCGGAGTAGGAAGCACAGTTCTCAAATGGTTCAAAGAATTCCTGACCACAAGATCATACCAAGTCACAACGAACACATCACCCCCATGGATACCTGAATGTGGAGTCCCCCAGGGATCCCCCCTTCTCATCAACCTTATTCAACCTATTGATGATACCTCTAGCCAAACTACTAGCCAATCAAAACCTCAACTCCTACATATATGCAGATGACGTCACAATTTACATCCCGTTCAAACATGATCTAAATGAAATCACCAACAAGATCAACCAAAGCCTCCAAATAATGCACACCTGGGCAGATGCATTCCAACTAAAACTTAACGCAGAAAAAACACAATGTCTTGTACTCACCTCACAACATAACACAAAAAACTTCTCCACCATAATCACACCATACTGTTCCCTTCCTGTCTCACAAAACTTGAAAATTCTGGGAGTCACCATTGATTGAAACCTCACTCTTGATACCCATGTGAAAAACACGACGAAAAAGATGTTCTACGCCACGTGGAAACTCAAAAGAGTAAAACCTTTCTTCCCGAGACACATGTTCCGTACCCTGGTGCAGTCAATGGTAATAAGTCATCTGGACTACTGCAATGCACTGTACGCCGGTTGCAAAGAACAGACAATCAAAAAACTCCAAACTGCCCAGAATACAGCCACCAGACTCATATTTGGAAAAACTAAATATGAAAATGCAAAACCCCTAAGAGAGAAACTTCACTGGCTCCCACTTAAGGAACGCATTGCGTTCAAGATCTGCATGATTGTTCACAAAATCATTCACGCAGACGCCCCAATCTACATGCTAAACCTTGTGGACCTACCCCCCAGAAACCCCACAAGATCATCCCGCAAATTTCTCAACCTGCACTACCCCAGCTGCAAAGGACTTAAATATAAGCTGATGCATGCCACTACCTTCTCTTACATGAGCACGCAGTTATGGAATGCATTACCTACAGACTTAAAAGCAATCAATGAAACAACTATCTTTCGAAGATCTCTGAAGACGTTTTTCTTCAACAAGGCCTACAATGAGAACCTATAACCTCACTGAGCCACCTCACCAACCCACTCAATTATGAATGCTCACCTTCTATAACTACCCTAATCACTCCCTTCCTTCTTCTTTCTTCCCTTACTTAATCGCTACACACTACTAATTGTACCTGGTATCCTGAAATGACAATGTTAACAAAACTAAGCCACATTGAGCCTTCAAATAGGTGGGAAAATGTGGGATACAAATGCAATAAATAATAATAATATGAATAGCCATACTGGGTCAGACCAATGGTCCATCTATCCCAGTATCCTGTTTCCAAGAATGGCCAATCCAAGGCATAAGTACCTGGCAGAAACCCAAATAGGAGCAACATTCCATGCTACCAATCCCAGGGCAAGCAGTGGCTTCTCCATGTCTGTCTCAACAGCAGACTATGGATTTTTCCTCCAGGAACTTGTCCAAGGAGAAATTAGGTCTTACCGGCTAATTTACTTTCCATGAGTCTCTCCAGAACATTCCCAATGAGTGGGTAATAGGCTCTCCTAAGAGCAGAGGGAGATTGAGAACTACTTAGTGATACCTGTACAAGGGACTGTGCAACCCTGACCTGCGCATAGCCAAGCAGTAATAATAAACTAGAAAGAAATATAGAAACAGAAACAGAGGAATAACCAACAGTGGAACACCCAATAGTTCCCTGGAAAGGAAATGAGAACCAGAATTAAATATGAGCAATGCTGCAGCTCCAAGACCCCTCGTGACACCCGAGAAACCACACATTCTTCCAGGGTGGGGTTCGGGAATGGTCTGGAGAGACTCAAGGAAAGTAAATTAGCAGGCAAGACCTAATTTCTCCTTCCTTATAATCTTCTCCAGACCATTCCCCACAAGTGCGAAGCACCAAAGCAGTACTCACTGTGGGTGGGAAAGTCTGCGGAGCAACATGGAAGTACCAAAAGAAGCATCCTACTGAGCCTGAACATCCAACCTGTAATGTCAGACAAAAAAGTGCAGAGAAGACCACGTAGCCACCCTGCACATATCGGGGTGGGGGGGGGGCTTATTTTTATCCATCTCAAGTCTTAATATACCATATCTGTGTCTATGTTCCACCTCTGTTATACCCTTTGCTGTTTTAAGATGTTTTTATGTGTATTGTGTTGACAGTTAGCTTAGCAGGGTTTAAAAAGGTCTGGATGGCTTCCGAAAGGAAAAGTCCATAGACCATTATTAAAATGGACTTGGGGAAAATCCACTGCTTTTTTTCTAGGCTAAGCAGCATAAAATGTATTGTACTTTTTTGGGATCTTGCCAGGTACTTTTGACCTGGATTGGCCACTATTGGAAACAGGATGCTGGACTTGATGGACTTTCGATCTGTCCCAGTATGGCAATACTTATTTACTTATTGTAAGTAGCACACCTCTAATTATATATTGTTTTTTTTATGCTGTAATGTGTGCCATTATATGAATATTTTACTACTGTAGTTGTAAATTGCTTATATTCAGGAGCCCTGAACATTGAAAAATGTACCACACTGCAACTTAAACTAGCTGTTATCTCTCCTACACATACATGCTCTATATTTGTGCATACCAACACAAATTCTCACTCAGGAGGTGAATAGAAGGAGGATCAAACCAACACAAATTCTCACTCAGGAGGTGAATGGAAGGAGGGTCAAAGCATAGAATGGAATATTCTATGGTCTGATTAGCTATGTGGTGGTTTAATTTGATTGGCTAGAAGGCAAATGGTTTAATTTGATAGGCTGTGTCATTAAGGATATAGATACCAGGTGAGGATGGCAGGTGACCCAAATCTTATGTTTTAGGGAGAAGGGGAGAGGTCCTTGTATACTAGCGCTCTGCCCATCTATTTCCACATCCCCCAGCAAGCTTTCTTATTTGTCAAAAATGTCACTATTTTTCATGGGCACCGTGAAAGAGAAGCATTGCTTGTGTGTAGTGTTGTTTTTGTGAGAAGGACAGGAAAAGACAACCCTGGCCGCCATACTGAAACGTCAGCCAAGGCTGGGAAGTGTGCTTTGTGAGCAGGGAAAATGAAGTCTATGAATAGATGGACTTGTGTTCTTTGGTTGCTGCTGTTTCCGTCAACAACCCAAGACCTTGAGAAGAGCACAATTTATAGAGAAAGGTGCAGGAAAGGATTTGCACAGTTCAGACCCTTTCTGTAAATGTTCTCAATTTCCTGTTGACTAAAATATACCACTCAGTACTACAGAGCCAAAATGCAACCAAGGTTAATTGTGAGGGGCAGAGAAGGCTGGCAAACCCCAGGTCTTCCTTTGGTGGGGTACTAGAAGACAAACCGTTGCTTAATTTGCCTCACCCTAAACCAGCAGAGTGATAAACGTACCCTTCAAAAGGCAGAAGTCATTCAAAATAAATTAAAAAACAAATTGGCTGAAGTATTTCCTGCCCACTCCCATGAGTGAAAGCTAGGTATTCCCTGGGCCCAATGCCAGTCAGGGGGCTCAACACTGCAGAAAGAAAAAAAAAAAAAAAAAAAGAGTTCCCAGTACTGCACCTGGCACTTAGGGGACCTTGACATGAGCAATTCCAGTCAGGCTCTAAAAATGTCACCAGCGCTGCTCCAAACTGCAGTGTGAATGAGCGGTTCTCTAAATTACTGGAAAATGTCATTTTTGAACAACTCTCTTCTCTTATTAAGTACATAAGTAATGCCACACTGGGAAAAGACCAAGGGTCCATCGAGCCCAGCATCCTGTCCATGACAGCGGCCAATCCAGGTCAAGGGCACTGGCAAGCTTCCCAAATGTACAAACATTCTATACATGTTATTCCTAGAATTGTGGATTTTTCCCAAGTCCATTTAGTAGCGGTTTATGGACTTGTCCTTTAGGAAACCGTCTAACCCCTTTTTAAACTCTGCCAAGCTAACCGCCTTCACCACGTTCTCCGGCAACGAATTCCAGAGTTTAATTACACGTTGGGTGAAGAAACATTTTCTCCGATTTGTTTTAAATTTACTACACTGTAGTTTCATCGCATGCCCCTAGTCCTAGTATTTTTGGAACGCATGAACAGATGCTTCACATCCACCTGTTCCACTCCACTCATTATTTTATATACCTCTATCATGTCTCCCCTCAGCTGTCTCTTCTCCAAGCTGAAAAGCCCTAGCCTCCTTAGTCTTTCTTCATAGGGAAGTCGTCCCATCCCCACTATAATTTTAGTCGCCCTTCGCTGCACCTTTTCTAATTCCACTATATCTTTCTTGAGATGCGGCAACCAGAATTGAACACAATACTCAAGGTGTGGTCGCACCATGGAGCGATATAACGGCATTATAACATCCTCACACCTGTTTTCCATACAGTTCCTAATAATACCCAACATTCTATTCGCTTTCCAAGCCGCAGCAGCACACTGAGCAGAAGGTTTCAGTGTATTATCGACGACGACACCCAGATCCCTTTCTTGGTCCGTAAATCCTAACGTGGAACCTTGCATGACGTAGCTATAATTCGGGTTATTTTTTCCCACATACATCACGTTGCACTTGCTCACATTAAACGTCATCTGCCATCTAGCCGCCCAGTCTCCCAGTCTCATAAGGTCCTTCTGTAATTTTTCACAATCCTGTTGCGAGTTAACGACTTTGAATAACTGTGTCATCAGCAAATTTAATTACCTCGCTAGTTACTCCCATCTCTAAATCATTTATAAATATATTAAAAAGTAGTGGTCCTAGCACAGACCCCTGAGGAACCCCACTAACTACCCTTTCCCATTGTGAATACTGCCCATTTAACCCCACTCTCTGTTTCCTATCCTTCAACCCGTTTTTAATCCACAATAGGACTTTTCCTCCTATCCCATGACCCTCCAATTTCCTCTGTAGCCTTTCATGAGGTATCTTGTCAAACGCCTTTTGAAAATCCAGATATACAATATCATCCGGCTCCCCTTTGTCCACATGTTCGTTTACTCCTTCAAAGAATTGAAGTAAATTGGTCAGGCAAGTTTTCCCCACACAAAAGTCGTGATGACTCGGTCTCAGTAATCCATGTCCTTGATGTGCTCTGCAATTTTGTTTTTAATAATAGCCTCCATGTTATGACTGGAGAAATGTGAGCCCTTGTGCCCTGACTGAGCACGGCTAGGATGGAGTGACACTGCACTCAGTCAGGCAGCCAGACAACCCCTAGCTTCACCTGGGGAACGACCGGCATTCCCTGGGAGTTGAGCCCCCAGGTTTGGGCAGCCATCAGGACTTCTGGAACCGGCGGGATTGCACGACCACTGACCAGACAGGCAGGCAAACAGACACAGTCCAAAAGCCAGGTAAATCCGTAGGGCAAAGAGTAGTCAAAAACAGTCCAAGGTCAAGGCAGGCAGCAAACAAGCAAGGTCTGGGAAACAAGTCGAGGTCTGGAACACTGGAACTGAAGGCAAGGAGTACCAGCGTGGACCTCAAACACAATTGAGGCCGAAGCAACGAAGGACTGGAGGCAGGGCTTTAAATAGTGTAGGAATCAGTCTCAAACATGTGCAGCTGATCCAAGATGGCTGCCCCCATCAGCAGAGTAGCACAACATCCAAATATGGGCTTCCTTCCTGTTCTCGTATACAAGATGGCTGCCCCCTCCTGAGCTAGCCAAGATGGCTGCTGTCCTTGCTCCAAGCCGGATGATGGCTGCCGGACTAGGAAACCGAAACATGGCTGATTCCCCTGAGTCAACCAAGATGGCCGTGGTCTTGATCCAAGCTAGATGACGGCTGCCACTTAGGACTGAAACAGACCTTCCTAAGCCTGACCTTTCTGAGGAACCCGTGGCCCAAGCCAGTCTGGAGAAGCGCCGAACAGGTGAGGAACATGACACTCTACCATTTTCCCCGGCACCAATGTCAGACTCACCGGACTATAATTTCCCGGATCTTCCCTGGAACCTTTTTTAAAAATGGGCGTTACATTGGCCACCCTCCAATCTTCTGGTACCACGCTCGATTTTAAGGATAAATTGCATATCACTAGCAGTAGCTCCATAAGCTAATTTTTCAGTTCTATCAGTACTACTACTACTACTACTACTACTTAACATTTCTAAAGCGCTACTAGGGTTACGCAGCGCTGTACAATTTAACATGGAAGGACAGTCCCTGCTCAAGGAGCTTACAATCTAAAAGACAAATGTACAGTCAATCTGATAGGTCAGGCAGATTGGGGCAGCCTATATGTTCGAAAGGTTAGGTTCCGAAAGCAGCATTGAAGAGGTGAGCTTTAAGCAAGGATTTGAAGATGGGTAGGGAGGGGGCTTGGAGTAGGGGTTCAGGAAGATTGTTCCAGGCATAGGGTGAGGCAAGGTAAAATGGGCGGAGCCTGGAGTTGGCAGTGGTGGAGAAGGGTACTGAGAGGAGGGATTTGTCATGTGAGCGGAGGTTACGGGCAGAAATGTAGGGGGAGATGAGGGTAGAGAGGTAGTGAGGAGCAGCAGAGTGAGTGCATTTGTAAGTAAGGAGGAGAAGATTGAATTGTATGCGGTATCTGATCGGAAGCCAGTGAAGCGACCTGAGGAGAGGGGTGATATGAGAATAACGGTTTTGGCGGAATATAAGACGTGCGGCAGAGTTCTGAACGGATTGAAGGGGGGATAGATGGCTGAGTGGGAGGCCAGTGAGGAGTAGGTTGCATTAGTCAAGGCGAGAGGTAATGAGAGCGTGGATGAGAGTTCGGGTGGTGTGCTCAGTGAGGAAAGGGCGAATTTTGTTGATGTTGAAGAGGAAGAAGCGACAGGTTTTGGCAGTCTGCTGGATATGCGCAGAGAAGGAGAGGGAGGAGTCGAAGATGACTCCGAGGTTGCGGGCAGATGAGACGGGGAGGATGAGGGTGCCATCAACCGAGATAGAGAGTGCAGGAAGAGGAGAAGTGGGTTTAGGTGGAAAGACGAGGAGCTCGGTCTTGGACATGTTCAGCTTCAGGTGGCGGTTGGACATCCAGGCAGCAATGTTGAATAGGCAGGCCGATATCTTGGCCTGGGTCTCTGCTGTGATGTCTGGTGTGGAGATATAGCGCTGGGTGTCATCAGCATAAAGATGATACTGGAAACCATGAGATGAGATCAGTGAGCCTAGAGAAGAGGTGTAGATAGAGAAGAGAAGGGGTCCAAGGACAGATCCCTGTGGAACTCCAACAGATAGCGGGATGGGAGTGGAGGAAGATCCATGAGAGTATACCCTGAAGGTGCGGTGGGAGAGATAGGAGGAGAACCAGGAGAGGACAGAGCCCTGGAACCTAAACGAGGCCAGAGTGGCAAGAAGTAAGTCGTGATTGGCAGTGTCAAAAGCGGCGGAAAGATCGAGGAGGATGAGGATGGAGTAGTAGCCTCTGGATTTGGCCAGGAGCAGGTCATTGCAGACTTTAGAGAGTGCTGTTTCTGTCGAGTGGAGAGGGCGAAAGCCGGATTGGAGTGGATCGAGGATGGCATGAGAGGAGAGAAAATCGAGGCAGCGGCTGTGAACGGCGCGCTCAAGTATTTTGGAGAGGAAGGGTAAGAGAGAGATGGGGCGATAGTTGGAGGGGCAGGTAGGGTCAAGTGATGGTTTTTTGAGGAGAGGTGTGACTACAGCATGCTTGAAGGTGTCAGGGACAGTTGCAGTGGAGAGAGAGAGGTTAAGGATGCGACAAATGGAGGGGTTGACAGTATGGGCGATGGTGCTAAGTAGGTTGGTGGGGATGGGATCAGAGGAACAGGTGGTGCATTTCGAGGAGGAAAGAAGGCGGGAGGTTTCATCCTCGGTGATCTCAAGAAAGGAGGAGAAGGAGGCCTGGGTTGGTTGGTTGAGGGAGAGGGTTAGTGGGTGAAGAGGAGGTGATGGCTTGTTAGTGAACTCAAGGTTGATCTTTTGCACCTTGTCGCGGAAGTAATCAGCCAGTGATTGAGGACAGAGTGAGGGGGGAGTGGGAGCGGGGGGCACCTTGAGGAGAGAGTTAAGAGTGGCGAAGAGACGACGAGGGTTGGAGCTGAGAGAGTTGGTCAATTGGGTGTAATAGTCCTGTTTTGCAAGGAATAGGGAGGAGTGGAAGGAGGATAGCATGAATTTGTAGTGAAGGAAATCTGAATGGGTGCGGGATTTCTCCTGAGGCATTCGGCAGATTGGGTGCAGGAACGAAGGTAGCGGATGCAAGGGGTCAACCAAGGCTGAGGAATAGTACGCTTTGTGGGACGGGAGGTGGATGGTGCGAGGGTGTCCAGAGCAGAGGAGAGAGCGGCATTGTAAGTGGAGACCACTTTGTCGACAGTCTCGGAGGACATGATGGATGGGAGGAGATTAGAGATGCTAGAGGATAAGGTGGGGGGATCAATGGCCTGGAGATTCCTGGAGGTGGTGGTGTAGGAGTATTTCCCTGTGTGTCTCACCTTGCGGGCCTTGGCCTGTATAATCCTATGACAGCAAAATGGAGGCTGTAAACTCTGACCCACACCTCTCTGTGTCAGCAAGAAACAGCTTTGCAGCTTGTGGAAAGTTACAGCAGAAGCTCAACACCAAGGACATGCTGTGGGCAAACCAGGCCCCCCTTATCTCCCTGAGAGGCTGGCTCCAGCAAGGCGGGTGAGAAACAGAAAATGCATACCAAAATGTAACAACTTGAAGGTCAAGAACAACGAACTGTTCTTGCCACGCAGTGAACCAAGGAAGAGACAGATTGGTTCCTGCAGCCACCGGACCAAGAGGTAAGGGGAGAGCGGGAACAAAGAAGGTCCACCAACTGATGAACTGTGTATCTGGAGGAAAGTATCGTGGTTCAGCTGTATCAGCACGGAATGACCTGTGCCCTCCTTATCTGCTGCAGAGTTCCCTTCCAGCTGCGACTGTGACTCGCTGTGAATCCAGCTTGAGTCTGTGAGGTGTCCCGTGCCAGCTCCCGAGAGAGATGACCCTGAGGTCTAAGCCTGGTGAGAAACACGGTGATTCATTTCCTACTAGTCGGGGGCTAGTTAGTGGTATTTACCTGAGCAGAAGGCTGGTGCCATCATACTGGTGATCAGGAGAAGCTGCTAATAACTGTACTACCTCGTAACATAGTGTGACTGATCAGTGGTGTACTTTTATCTGGTAACCAGTAAGAATTAGTGTTTAGTAGTGTGACGTATGAGTGTAATTTTTATCAGCCAGTAATTTTGTATTCAGCCAAAGCTTTGCAGAGTTCTATTTTGTATACCTTAGCAATATTTTCTTACCTGATACCATAATAAATCTAATATATATATCAGCCTGCGTTCTCAGCTACAGTTCTTTCTAACGGAAGTATTTGGCTAGGTTCCAAGGTTCCCACCCCTAGACCTAATTCAGGATTATTTGCTTGCAGATAGTTCTGCTTAGAGGAACCTGGACACAGGTAATTTATTATCTGTGATTTATCCTACAGTGGTTAAAGTTGGACGGGGCGGGGGGGGGGGGGGTGAAGAAGTGTGAATGTGATCAGGTGGTGATCGGAGAGAGGAAGAGCTGAAGCTTGGAAATTGGAGGGTGAGCCGGAGGAGGAGAGGACGAGGTCAAGACAATGGCTGTCACGGTGAGTAGGGGTGGTAGAGCATAGCTGGAGGTTGAAGGAGGATGTTAGGGTGAGGAACTTAGAAGCATGAGGGTCAGATGGGTCATCAGCATGAATGTTAAAGTCTCCGAGAATGAGGGCCGGAGATGAGGGTTCAAGAAAAACAGAGAGCCAAGCATCGAAGTCGGTGAGGAAGGAAGAGAAGGATTTATCAGGGGGGCGGTAGATGACTGCCACTCTGAGTGGCAGTGGGTAGAATAGCCGGATGGAGTGGGCTTCAAAGGATGAGAAGCAGTGAGACTGCGGTAGGAGGAGGGGTTGGAAACTTTAGGAGGGCGAGAGTAGTAACCCAATGCCTCCACCGCGGCCAATTGGGCGGGGAGTGTGTGAGAAGAGATAACCACCATGGCAAAGGGCTGCGACTGAGGCAGAGTCATCCGGGGAGATCCAAGTTTCGGTTAGGGCGAGCAGTTGAAGGGAGTGGGAGATGAAGAGATCGTGAGTGAAGGACAATTTGTTGCAGACTGAGTGGGCATTCCACAAGGCGCATGAGAAGGGGAGGGAAGAGGGGGGGAGGAGGGGAATAGAGACAAGATTGGAGACGTCCCGGGATCGTTCGTGTGGATAGGACGGGGACAGATGAGGGGGACCTGGATTAGGGTTAATGTCTTCCGCGGATAGCAGGAGGAGCAGCAAGAGAGTGCGGAGGAGGGTGGGGGAGGTCGGGCGATGAAGGCGACGAAGATGGGGTGCACTTAGGAGGAATGGGGATGGGTTAATAGCAGGAAGGAAGTGTTGAAGGTTGAGAGCTAGGATGGAGGAGGGGGACAAGAGGGATGGTGAGGTGGTGAGGGATGGGGGTGAACAGGGTATTGCCGTGGCGGGCCAGGCGGGAGGGTAGCGAGTTCCAGTGGTAGACAGTGGGGGGGAAAAGAGATTAGGAAGGGACAGGGCAAGGAAGAGAATGTGGATAGGAGTCATACGTAGTGACTGATGTGTAACAGGTGACAGTGTAGTGACTGAGGTGTTAAGCAGATAGATAGAATGGAGAGCTGGGTAGGAGGCTAGGAATTGATGGACTGGTAAGTTGATGGTTGACAAGCTAGCAGCAGGTAGGCGGGTAAGTCAATGGTTGAGAGGCTCGCAGGCAGGCAGGCGAGCAGGTAGGTCAATGGTTGACAAGCTAGCAGCAGGCAGGCAGGTGAGTCAATGGCTGAGAGGCTCGCAAGCAGGCAGGCAGGTTACTCGATGGGTTAACAGGCAGGCAGGCAGCAGCTGGGACAGATGGACAGGAACAAGGTGGGATGGATGGACAGGAGCAACAGGATACGCTGAGATGGCTGGATTGGAACAAGCTGGAACAGGCGGACTGGAACAAGCTGGGGCAGGCAGGAACGGATGGACTGGAACAAGTTGGAACAGACGGGCTGGGATGGAATAAGCTGGAACAGGTTGGAACAGGCTGGTACAAGCTGGAGCAGCTGGACTGGAGCAACCTGGAATAGGCAGTCCGGCACAGGCTGGAGTGGAAGGACTGGGACAAGCAGGAACAGGCGGACTGGAACACGGTGGAACAGATGGACTGGAACAAGTTGGAGCAGGTGGGCTGGAACAAGCTGGAGTAGACTGGAGCAGATTGGAGCAGAAGACAGCGGTATAGCAGGACTGGAGCAGATTGGAGCAGAAGACAGTGGTATAGCAGGTCTGGAACACACTGGGTCGGACGGACTGGAACAGGCTGGAGTCGACGGACCGGGACAAGCTGGAACAGATGGACTGGAACAGGCTGGAGCAGACGATGATGGAGCAGGACTAGAAGCGATGGACTGGAACAGGCTGGAGCAGACAATGATGGAGCAGGAGCTGGAACAGATGGACTGGAACAGGCTGGAGCAGATGATGATGGAGCAGGACTGGAACAGGCTGAACCAGAACAGGCTGGACAGACGGTCAGGAACAGACTGGAATAGGTTGGATCAGATGGACTGGGACTAGGTAGTGGAGCACTGAGACCGGAGCAAGCTGGGACAGACGGACAGGGACAAGCAGGAGCGGAGGCAGAAGAGCAGGGCAGCGACCAGAACAAGCCGGACTGGAGTGGGCTGGAGCCGAGGGATAAGAGCGGACAGGTAGGGCAGCAGGGCAGAGGCATGAACCAGAACTAGTAGGGATCGCTGATGAATACCATCCAGTCCAGGAGATTTGCTACTCTTCAGTTTTGCTGAACTGCCCCATTACGTCCTCCAGGTTTACCGTGAAGTCAGTAAGTTTCTCCGACTCATCCGCTTGAAATATAATTTCCGACACCGGTATCCCACCCAAATCTTCCTCGGTGAAGACCGAAGCAAAGAATTCATTCAATCTCTCCGCTACGTCTTTGTCTTGCTTGATCGCCCCTTTTACATCTCGGTAATCCAGCAGCCCAACCGATTCTTTTGCCGGCTTCCTGCTTTTAATATACTGAAAAAATGTTTTACTATGTTTTTTTGCCTCTAATGCTATATTTTTTTCATAATCTCTCTTGGCCTTCTTTATCTGCGCCTTACATTTGCTTTGACACTCCTTATGCTGTTTCTTGTTATTTTCAGACGGTTCCTTCTTCCATTTTCTGAAGGCATTTCTTTTAGCCCTAATAGCTTCCTTCACCTCACTTTTCAACCAGGCCGGCTGAACATCTTTTCGTACTCCATCCAAGACAAGGTAGGGTTCGATCATACTACAGTACCAAAACTGGTCTTACAACTCTTTTTAGCAAACTCCATGCTATTCTAAATTCTGGTTACATTGTTTTAATAGTTTCCCTCAACATTTCCACTGGTTTCAACCTGGTAGACCGCTCACTTTTACTATCATGGCTATCTCAAATCAGTTTATCTGGGTCTGTTCTCTATTAGTTCACCTCTTTCTTACAGGAAAGTTCTTTCACTGTCAATTACCATCAAACCCGCAGACAAAGGAGGTGTAGTGGTAATTATGGACACACAAAAATACATTGAAGAAGGACACAGACAGCTCTCAGACAATAAATACTACAGGAAACTAACTGAGGATCCCACACAGGATTATACAAAACAGCTAAAAGACCTTATCAGAACATTTTCTAAACAGGTACAGCCACATTTGAAGAAACTCATACCAAACCAACCGTCTGTGGGCACATTCTACATGCTACCCAAAATCCACAAACCTGGAAACCCGGAAAGGCCAATCATATCAGGTATTGGCACACTCATGGAGGAAATATCTGGACTCATAGTAACATAGTAAATGACGGCAGAAAAAGACCTGCATGGTCCATCCAGTCTGCCCTACAAGATAAACTCATATGTGCTACTTTTTGTGTATACCTTACCTTGATTTGTACCTGTCCTTTTCAGGGCACAGACCATGTAAATCTGCCCAGCACTATCCCCGCCTCCCAACCACCAGCCCCGGCACAGACCGTATAAGTCTGCCCAGCACTATCCCCGCCTCCCGCCACCGGTTCTGCCACCCAATCTCGGCTAAGCTCCTTAGGATCCATTCCTTCTGAACAGAATTCCTTTATGTTTATCCCACACGTGAAACCTCTCGTGCACAAAACCAACAGCTTCATACAAGACACCACAGACTTTCTGAATAAATTGAAAAATATCAAGCAACTACCACCTAACACCCTTCTGGTCACGATGGATGTAGAATCACTATACAGCAACATTCCACATGCGGATGGCATAGCTGCATGTGGTAAACTCCTAAAAACATCCACACTGGACCATCAATACTCACCAGAAACTATTAAAAAATTAATCAAATTTATTTTAACTCACAACTACTTCCGCTTTAACAATGATATCTATCTACAAATAATGGGCACTGCGATGGGCACCAGGACAGCACCCCAATATGCCAACCTTTTTATGGCTGAGCTGGAAGAGACATTTCTGAATACACACCAGACCAAACCTCTAAAATACTACCGGTACATCAATGACATTTTTATGATTTGGACGGAGGGTGAAGAAACTCTGAAACAATTTCACCCTTCCTTCAATACATACCATCCTACAATCAGATTTAAAATTGACTACTCCCCAGAAAAAGTAAATTTTTTGGACACCACAGTCTCAATCAGTGATGGCTGTATACAAACATCTGTATACAATAAACTCACAGACAGATGCAGCTACCTCCACAACTCCAGCTTCCATCCTGCACATACAAAAAGATCCATCATTTACAGCCAAGCCACAAGATACCACCATATCTGCTCTGACCCAGGGGACAGAGACAGACACCTCAAAAGCCTGACTGCATCCTTCAAACAGAAAGGCTACAACCCCAAAATAATCTCCAAACATATTGCCTCCTCCCTCAAAACACCCAGGGAAAATCTGCTACAGTACAAAGAGAAAAAAAAAAACCATAGACAGAATTCCCCTGGTAGTGACATACAATCCAGAGCTGGAAAAACTGAGGAAAATCATAAGAGATCTACAACCTTTGCTCCAGGAGGATGAATTACTGAAGGAAATATTCCCATCCCCACCAGTACTGGCCTTCAGACAGCCACCCAACTTAAAACAAAAGCTTATCAGAAGTAAATTGCCAACACAGACTGAAAGGAAACAGAAAGGCACACACCCTTGTAATATATCTACCTGCAAACTATGCCAAAACATTTCACAGGACCCCACAGTCATGCCCAAAGGAAAGATATTTAACATAAATGTGGTATATATCATTCAGTGTAAAAAATGTAACGAAGGTTGTTATATTGGAGAAACAGGCCAGATGCTTAAGACAAGATTCAATTTACATAGACATCACATGAACAATACTGCCAGTAGGGCCCCCACCCCGGTGGGACAGCACTTTACAGAACCAGGACACCGTACCAGTGATTTCACAGTGAGAATACTGAAAGGTTACTTTAAAACAATACAGGAATGTAAAACCTTTGAAATCAGAATGATTGAATATTTTGACACCCAACGGTCAGGACTTAACAAAGATCTGGGTTTCCTAGCCCACTATAAACCATGAGTTATATTTCACTGCTTATCACCTTCCCCTCCCCTCCCCTCCCCACAAACATCCTGCTAGACTATGGAATGCTTTGAAGTCCCCATACACATCTCCTATCCACCCTGCTAGACCATCTATGAGAGACTGTTAAATACACTGTCAGCTAACACATTTGCTTATTTCTGATCTGATGAAGAAGGGCAACTTTCGAAAGCTAATCAAGAAATGTATTAAATTATGTCCAATAAAAAAGGTATCATCTTATTTTCTTTTCCATGTTTTAATTTTGTTTGATTTCTATTGATTACTGTCAATTTCCAAACTACAATTTCAAAATCCCATCCCATCACTTGTGGGGTTGCACAAGGTTCCATATTATCACCAATCCTTTTTAACATTTATTTTAGCCCGGTGATTACCCTCAGCGAATCTCATAACATTAAAACTTTCTTTTATGCTGATGACTTTCTCTTGAGTTTTCCAACGTATTTATTTGTTTGTTGCATTTGTATCCCACATTTTCCCCACCTATTTGCAGGCTCAATGTGGCTTACATTATTCCGTAATGGCGATCACCATTTCCAGCAAGAAGAAATACAAATTGGTATTGCATTAAAGTTCATAAGTGACAGAGCAGATTAAGTAGTCAATATAGAGAATTAATTTTCGGGATGAGAAATAAAGTGGTGTTGCGTTAAATTTCATTCGAGACAAGTAGATGAAGCAGTCAGGTATAGAGAGTTTGGTTAAGTCCAGTTCTGGTATAAGCAGTGGCGTCGCAAGGGCAGCTGACACCCGGGGCAGGTCGCCGCTGCACACCCCTCCCGGGTGCAACGCAGCGCACCCTCCCCCCTCCGGAGCGCAACCCCCCCCCCCCCCAAGAACATACCTGGAAGGTGGTGAGGGGCAGGTGGGAGAGCCAATCCGCCGAGTGCACGCACCGCTGGGGGGGGTGTTGGCGCCTCGCTGGTTCCCTGCTCTCTCTGCCCCGGAACAGGAAGTAACCTGTTCCAGGGCAGAGAGAGCAAGGAACCAGCGAGGCGCCGACACCCCCCAGCGGCGTGCACCCGGGGTGGACCGCCCCACCCCCTTCCTACGCCACTGGGTATAAGTTTCGTTGTTTGGTATTTAGGATGGATCGTTGTGGTATGCCTTGTTGAACAGGTTGGTTTTTAGTGATTTTTGGAAGTTTGTTAGGCTGTGCATTGTTTTTATGGCATATGGTAGCGCATTCCATAGTTGCGTACTTATGTAGGAGAAGCTGGATGCATATGTTGATTTATACTTTAGTCCTTTGCAGCTGGGGTAATGGAGATTCAGGAATGTGTGTGCTGAACTTTTTGAATTCCTGGTTGGTAAGTCTATGAGGTCTGACATGTAGACTGGGGCCTTGTTGTGAATAATTTTATGAACCAGAGTGCAGATTTTAAACGTATTATGTTCTTTAAGTGGGAGACAGTGTAATTTTTCTCTTAGGGGCTTGGCGCTTTCGTATTTCCAAATATGAGTCTGGCTGCTGTTTTTTGGGCAGTTTGGAATTTCTTGATGATCTGTTCTTTGCATCCGGCATAAATTGCAATGCAGTAATCTAGGTGGCTTAGCACCATTGATTGTACCGGGCTGTGGAATATTTCCCTTGGGAAGAAAGGTTTTACTCTTTTGAATTTCCATACTGAATGGAACATTTTCTTTGTTGTATTTTTCGCATGGCTTTCTAGTGTAAGATTTCGGTCAATTGTTACTCCGAGAATTTTCAGGTTATCTGAAACAGGAAGGGAGTAGTCTGGGATGTTTATAGTGGTGGGTTTGTTCATGTTATATTGTGATGAGAGGATGAGACATTGTGTTTTTTTCTGCATTGAGTTTTAATTTAAATGCATCTGCCCATGAATTAATGATTTGGAAGCTGTGTTTGATTTCATTTGTGATTTCTAATAGATCATGTTTGAACGGGATGTAGATCGTAACATCATCTGCGTAGATGTAAGGATTGAGGCCTTGGTTGGATAGCGATTTGGCTAGAGGTGTCATCATTAGGTTGAAAAAGGTTGGTGAGAGTGGTGATCCTTGGGGTACTCTGCATTCTGGTTTCCATGGTGATGATGTATTCGAATTTGATATCACTTGGTATGTTCTTGCGGTTAGGAAGCCTTTGATCCAACTAAGTACGCTTCCTCCAATCCCGAAGTATTCTAGGATGTTTAATAGTATTTTATGGTTTACCATATCGAATGTGCTCGACATGTCGAATTGTAGGAGGAGTACACTGTTGCCAGTTGCAATTACTTGTTTGAATCTGGATAGGAGGGGTCATGTCAATTTCAAATTGACATGACCCCTCTACAAACCTGCCTCACTTACCAACCAACCACAGATTGGTCCTCAACCAAGACAAAACAGTAATGTGCTGTGTAACTGGCCTTCTATCATAGCCATCTTTCTCTCCAGTTCTTTTTGATATCCTTATCCCGACTTACCTCCTTTACTATCAATTGTTGTAGTTCTTTTCTGTTTTCTTTGTTTTTAGAATTGTACACTGCTGTGATCTGCGGGTTAGTAATGGCAGTATGCAAACCCAAATAAACTAAACTATAACTATCTGGGAGTCCTTCTTGATTCTAAGGTATCCTTCCAACCCATCATGCAGGTGCTCATATCTGGTTTCTTGGCAAATTATGCTACTTATTTATTTTATTAATTTAAATTCTGCCTAAACACTAAACAGATCACAATAAAACATCCATAAAAATATTTACATACTCATAAGAACATGACAGTAGCCATACTGGGTCAGATCAATGGTCCATCTAGCCCCCAGTATCCTGTTTTCTAAACAGTGGCCAAGCCAAGTAACAAATACCTGGTAGAAACCCAAATCGTGGTTACAGAGGATGGGCAGACTGGATGGGTCATATGGCCTTTATCTGCAGTCATGTATGTTTCTACATACATAAATGATGTTAAGTCTAGAGACTGGAACAGCATGGCCAATGGTTCCCTAAATATATTAAATAACATTGGCGATAAAATAGACCCTTGTGAGATACCACAGGCAATTTGGTGGGGTTTGGAGGATGTGTTCCTCCATTGTACTATATTGGTCCTGCCAGAAAGGTATGACTGGAACCATAAATATGGTACCTCTATGACACCAACAGACTGAAGTCTTTCAAGTATGATCTATGAGATCAAAAGTTGTGGATAAGTCTAAAAGGAATAAGAACTGTTTTATTATAATCTGATTTTGAACGAAGGTGCAAATGCCTATGGGGGTCTTTTACTAAGCTGAGGTAACTTTTTTAGCTCATACTAAAATTCAGGTGGTGCTAAATGCTAAGATACCCATTATATTCCTATAGGCGTCTCAGTGTTTAGCGCCAGCTAAAAACGCCAGCGCACCTTTGTAAAAGACCCCCTAAGAGAACTGTCTCAGTGCTGTGATTCTTGTGAAAGCCAGTTTGATGTAAATGTAAAGTGTTCCTCTTGATAATTAAATCATTTACTTGATCAGTCACCAGTTTTTCCGTTACCTTTGACACTAAGGGAAGGTTTTGCAATTTAACAATAATTAGTTATTTTGCTTGGGCTTTTTTCATATTTAACTTTAGTCATTTTCGACTCCTCCCTCTCCTTCTCTGCCCATATCCAGCAGACAGCTAAGACCTGTCGCTTCTTCCTCTATAATATTAGCAAAATTCGCCCATTCCTCTCTGAACAGACCACCCGAACCCTCGTCCACTTGCTCGTTACCTCTCGTCTTGACTATTGCAACCTTCTCCTCGCTGGTCTCCCGCTTAGCCACCTATCCCCCCTTCAATCTGTCCAAATTTCCGCCGCACGTCTTATCTACCGCGTGAACCGATACTCTCATATCACCCCTCTCATCAAGTCGCTTCACTGGCTCCCGATCCGCTACCATATACAGTTCAAGCTTCTCCTATTGACCTTCAAGTGCACTCAATCTGCAGCCCCCCATTACCTCTCTACCCTCCTCTCCCCCTATGTTCCCACCCGTAACCTCCGCTCTCAGGACAAATCACTCCTATCTGTACCCTTCTCCACCACCGCTAACTCCAGACTCCACCCCTTCTGCCTCGCATCACCTTATGCCTGGAACAGACTTCCCGAGCCCATACGCCATGCGCCCTCCCTGCCCATTTTCAAGTCCTTACTCAAAGCCCATCTCTTCTCCCTTGCTTTTGGCGCCTAACCCCCATTCATGATACCTACTCTGACTACATAGCTTGTTACCTTTAGATTGTAAGCTCTCTTGAGCAGGGACTGTCCTTCCCCATGTTTAAACTTGTACAGCGCTGCGTAATCCTGGTAGCGCTATAGAAATGTTAAGTAGTAGTAGTAGTAGTGAATGATGGCTGTTTTCTAGCTTCTGGAAACGAATCTAAAGAAGAAAACGTAATTCTGTATAAAAAAGATAGGAACAAAGTCTCAAATTTCTGGATGAGTTTAAATGGTATTGGATCATGTTGTGCTGTTGTAATATTAAGCGAAGTAATATTTTCTGTATGGAAGTTGGGGTAGAGTAATGGAAAGATGCCGACAGACCAGATGGAACATGTGGATGAAAACTACTAACAAGCTCATTTGGAGAATTATTTTCTTTAATGATATTTGTGTGTAGTGTTGATGGAAAGAAAGGTGGAAATTGTGGATTTTGTAAAGTGGATAGCATAGAAAGTTTGAGTGCTCATATTTTACCAAAAAATAAGCAGCAAGATCATCTGTGGAGGGTAAATAGGTTTCTGCTGATTGTGAGGAATACTCAGGTTGTCCAAGTGGAGCTGCGGGAGAACATGCAGCCCCTCCCACCTTCCCTCATTATCATCAAGGTCCTGCAGTTGCCAGAATGCATCCAACAAAAGGAAGCCTATTTCTGTTCCAGGAAGGGAGGTCTTTACCAGGAGAGCTCCTGAAAGATAACAGAAAAGAGTGAGGCCAGGGCAAAGACATGTAGACACAGAGCCAAATAAGTGAGCTCCAGCAAAGGCTTCGCTCTCTGGCTGAGACAAAGGTCCAGTCTAAGGACACTTTTTCTGCATCATTATTGTTTGCTCAAGGGTGCTCAAGCTATATTTAGGTGAGCTATTACAAAACTGACTATGTTTTTTTTTTGTGCCACTTCTTCTATGTAAAGTCTTTCTAAAAAGGAGCCACATGAAATGTGGAAGTGATTTAGAAAAGACATAGGTTGGCTGGTACCCTCTCCCCTGTGTTTCTTGTGTAGATTTGATCTTCTCCCTCCCCTTATCCCTTATTACTGCACTGCTTTTTCCTTCTAGGCCTGGAGAAAAGCTTTTTTGAGCACAAGCAGCAGAGCACAGCCCTTTACTTTGCAGAGATTAGGCTCAGCCAAAACTTCAGAAGGGGAAATAATTCTGTGCAACAATCCTACACCAGCAAATGATTGTGCACATAGCGCCATGGGTCCTTCAAGGGTCTAGACTCCCATAGAGCAAAGCAAATGGCTTTATGCTCTCTGAGCATCCAGGGACCTAGGCATACGACCAATATTCCTAGAGTGCTCAGATCTGGGCGGAGATGTTATACCCTCTTCATCTTACCGTCACTTGCATTTTTTTTTCAAGTATTAATTTTTGTTACTAAATAAAAAAGGAAAAATGTCTTATCTGATAATTTTCTTTCCTTTAGTCATAGCTGATGAATCCAGAAATGAATGGGTTATGTCCACCTACCCACAACTGCAGTAATAGCTAGAACACTGGTAAACTAATACAAGAAAATACAAGCTCTAGCTCTAATACTTTCACAGTAATTATATATGAGCTACTGTGAAAGTATTAGAGCTAGAGCTTGTATTTTCTTGTATTATGTCCACCTACCAGCAGGTGGAGATAAGAACTGAACTGTGTTATATAGGACAGCCTGCAGTCTGGTCAGTCAGCATATCCTCACGAAACTGTACACACACGGGTCTCTAAGAACTAAGCCAGTTTGACTGGCTTAGTTACCCTGTTTGTGACCTTCAGGGACCACAGCTGAGAGACACTCTGTGTTAGCAGAATGGCTCTACAATTTGCCCTTGCATTTCTGACACATTTGCTGCATATTCTTTGGGATGAGCTGGCTCAGATGGGGAAAACAAAAGCATGCAATGGGGCAAGGACGAACCATTCTGTGGGTGACCTTCCATGGGAAGAATACTTGATCTTATTTCAGGGGCTCCGCCTACACTTCTCTCACATGACTGCATGAGTCAAGCCTCTGGCTCCGTGCAAGCGTCTTAAACTGCACGTCTCAAATTCCCCTTCTGACTATTGTCTTCTGCCTTTTCATGTGCCAGAGATATTTATACCCACATTTCTTTTCCTTTTTATCTCAGGGTTATTTTGGTCTGGCCTGTGTCCAGGGGGCAGCCATGGCCCCCTGTAAGGAATTTACCATCTCCTTGTGCAGGTGGCAGGAAAAGCTTCCTATAGTATTTGTAAGTGTGGCTTGTGAGGCCTCTGCTACATAGCCATGGACTTGTATGACAAAAGTGAAAGGGACTGCAGGAAAAAAGAAAAAAGAGAGCTTTACACACTTTGCACCACTGCTCACAGGCTCATTGCAAACACCTTCCTCAGTGGTTTTAAACTAATCCAGAATCAGACTACACTGTGCTTTACAACAAGGATTTGAACAAAGCAGTGTGTTCAGTGGGGAGGGGACAGCGGTCACAAAGTGGCATGTGCAGAGGGGAGGACAGCAGGCAGGGAATGGCATGTATGGGAGGAAGTAGGCACAGAGTGACCTATACAGAGAGAAAGACTACAGTCAAACAGTGGAGTATACTACTACTACTTAACATTTCTAGAGCGCTACTAGGGTTACGCAGCGCTGTACAGTTTAACAAAGAAGGACAATCCCTGCTCGAAGGAGCTTACAATCTAAAGGACGAAATGTCAAGTTGGCGCAGTCAAGATTTCCTGAATAGAGGTGTAGTGGTTAGGTGCTGAAGGCGACATTGAAGAGGTGGGCTTTGAGCAAGGATTTGAAGATGGGCAGGGAGGGGGCCTGGCGTATGGGCTCAGGGAGTTTATTCCAAGCATGGAGTGAGGTGAGGCAGAAAGGGCGGAGCCTGGAGTTGGCATTGGTAGAGAAGGGTACTGAGAGGAGGGAAGGAAGGGACTGCAGCAACAGAGGGGGAAACAGTAGTCACACAGTGGCATGTACAGGGGGAAAGAGTGCAGGCACAAGGTGGCTAGCCGGGGGGGGGGGGGGGGGAAAGGAACAGTAGTCACAAAGTGGCATGTACAGGGGGAGGGACAGCAGTCACAGAGTGGTATATGCAAAGGAAGGGAGAGCAAGCAGGGAGTGGCGTGTACAGAAGCTTCAAACCGCTCAAAACACAGCAGCCAGACTCATATTTGGGAAAGCGAAATACAAAAGCGCCAAACCCCTAAGAGAAAAACTACATTGGCTTCCATTAAAAGAACGAATTGCGTTCAAAGTTTGCACCCTGGTCCACAAAATTATACACGGGGAAGCCCCGGCCTATATGTCAGACCTTATAGACCTACCTACCAGGAACGCAAAAAGATCAGCACGCACATTCCTCAATCTCCACTACCCCAACTGCAAAGGACTAAAATACAAGTCCACATACGCAACCAGTTTCTCCTACATTTGCATGCAACTATGGAACGCACTACCAAAGACCATAAAAACAACGCAAGACCTAGCTATCTTCCGAAGGCTACTGAAAACTGACCTGTTCAAGAAGGCATACCATAAACAACCATCCTAATTACTAAATAATAAGACTGATCATGAACTAGACAGAACCGAACTCTTATCACTTGACTGACTAACCTCATTGCTGCTAATGAACAAGCACTACCACTTTAATTCCTAATGTTGAAAATTATTTCTCTATAATTGATGACCTAACACAGGTTACAATCCAATCTATTACTCAGGAACTTATATGCAATACCATAATGTATTATTCTTTACCATGTATGTACGCACCTTAATGTAACACCATTTGTAATTCTGTTAACCAGAAATGGCAACCGCCACTACGGCAAATGTAAGCCATCTTGAGCCTGCAAATTGGTGGGAAAATGTGGGATACAAATGCTACAAATAAATAAATCACACAATAGTATGTACACAAGGAGGGACAGCTCACAGAGTGGCGTGTACAGAGGAGGGACAGCAGTCACAGAGTGCCATGTGCAAAGGAAGGGACAGCAGGCAGGGAGTGGAATGTGCAGAGAGGAGGACAGCAGGCAGGGAGTGGCATGAATGGGGGAGGGATCAGCAAGCAAAGAGTGGCATGTATGGATGGCAGTGGTCACAGAGTGTTGTGTAAACAGGTATAGAAAACGATCACACCATGGCATGTACAATAGGAGGGACGGTGGTCACAATGCACAGTTCTATTATAGTAACATAGTAGATGACGGCAGAAAAAGACCTGCATGGTCCATCTAGTCTGCCCAACAAGATAAACTCATAAGTGCTACTTCTTGTGTATACCTTACCTTGATTTGTATCTGCCATTTTCAGGGCACAGACTGTAGAAGTCTTGCCCAGCACTAGCCCCGCCTCCCAAACACTCATGGAAGACAAGTTTATGCCTGTAGTTTGTGAGTCAGCACTCCTATGTGAACCCGTTTCCTGCTGTTGTTAGCTAGATAAAAAAAAATGGTATTTGCGTTTTCTGTCCCTCTCACTGGAATTGAGTGCACTAAGATTCCTGTGGATGCTTTTCTCCTCTAATAACATTTGCTCCAGAACCAGAGCTCTCTCTGAACAGGTTTGCACCATATAAGGCTTATGTTCAAACATAAAGGTTTATGAGATGTAAAATGCATGCAATGTCTTGTTTAACATGGAGGATGCCCCACACTGCTCCCTTCTCCAACCTCATGTTGGGTGCTTGCTAAAAAGCACTTCTGATCACTGTTCCTCCTGTAGTCCAACATTCTGGCTATCTGCTCATAAAGGACTTCCACACACATCACTGCTCCTTGGAGGCTCCACACTCTGGTTGGGTGCTCATTATGCATCTCCTCACCATCAAGGCTCCCCCCTGCAGGCTCATACTCTGGTTCGGTACTCATTAGGGACCTTGAGGGGCATAATCGAACGGGGCCGGCCATCTCTAAGGCCGGCCCCGTAAAGCGGCATACCCGACCGTATTATCAAAACAAGATGGCCGGCCATCTTTCGTTTCGATAATACGGTCGGGGCCAGCCAAATCTCAACATTTGGGCCGGCCTTAGAGATGGCCGGCGTTAGAGATCGCCACCATTGTTTTCTGCCGATAATGGAAACTAATGGCGGCCATCTCAAACCCAGCCAAATCCAAGGCATTTGTTTGTGGGAGGAGCCAGCATTTATAGTGCAGTGGTCCCCCTCACATGCCAGGACACCAACCAGGCACCCTAGGGGGCACTGCAGTGGACTTCACAAATTGCTCCTAGGTGCATAGCTCCCTTACCTTGGGTGCTGAGCCCCCCCCAAACCCACAACTGTACAACACTACCATAGCCCTTATGGGTGAAGGGGGGCACCTACATGTGGGTACAGTGGGTTTCGGGTGAGTTTTGGAGGGCTCGCATTTACCACCATGAGTGTAAGGTGGGGGGGGGGGATGGGGCTGGATCCGCCTGCTTGAAGTGCACTGCAGTACCCACTAAAAACTGCTCCAGGGACCTGCATACTGCTGTGATGGAGCTGGGTATGACATTTGAGGCTGGCATAGAGGCTGGCACAAAAATGTTTATAATTTATTTTGGGTGGGAGGGGATTGGTGACCACTGGGGGAGTAAGGGGAGGTGATCCCCAATTCCCTCCGGTGGTCATCTGGTCAGTTGGGGCACTTTTTTGAGGCTTGGTCCTAAAAATAAATGGACTAAGTAAAGCCGGCCAAGTGCTCGTCAGAGCCGGCCTTCTTTTTTCCATTATCAGCCGAAGCCGGCCATCGCTTAACGACACCCGTGTCCCGCCTTCGGTACCCTGCCAACACGCCCCCTTGAACTTTGGCTGGCCCTGCCCTGCGACGGAAAGCAGTTGAAGCTGGCCAAAATCGGCTTTCAATTATACCGATTTGGCCGGGTTTAGGAGATGGCCGGCCATCTCCCGTTTTGTGTTCGAAAATAAGCAGGCTTGTCACCCATCATTGCTTCTTCTATAGCCTCACACACTGGTTGGGTGCTTGTTAGGGACTTTCTCACCCATCACTGCTCCCCATGCAGCCTCACACTCTGGTTGGGTACTCATTAGGGACCCCCTCATCCATCACTTCTTCTCCTCCAGCCTCATGTCGGCTGGGTGCTCATGAGGGATATCCTCACCCATCACTTCTTCTCCTGCAGTCTCACATGCTTCCTTGGTAGACATTACACTTTTATTCTGGGTCACCTCTGTGGATAACAGATCCATTCTGTCCTCTTCTTTGCCAGTTGCTTGAGGTGGGCTTATCTTCTGAGTTGGTTTTGTATGTGTGTGTGGTTTAATTAAGATTTGTAACTAGTGTTGACATCATCCAGCAGTCACGTTTCCCCGCTCCCCCCCCCCCCCCCCCCACTGTTTCCTGCCCTATTCCCAACTCCTCCCTAGACAGACAGGATAAAAGGAGGCGCCCAGAGCTGCAGGCAAAGGAGAGGAGCTCAGCCAGAGACAATCAGGACCAGTGCCGACACCTGCAAACAGGTAGGACCTACAGAAATAGGCAAGCTGTGCTTGGGGCTCCAAGTTGCCATAGAAAAATGTACAGATTGTTATTGGTTTCTACAAATGTTTTTCTTATCATTAACAACAGTGCTGTGGAAACCTGCAGTCTACTTTGTATCAGTTCCAGGCTATTTATTATTTTACCAGCCCATAAACTAAAAAGCCCTCTGGATAAGGTTTGATTAACAACTAAGGAGAAAATAGGCCCTAGAAGGGGACAAGAGACAATTCGACAATACACCAACACTACTAGGAGACAAGAGAGAGACCATCAATGTATAGACAGCAGAAAGAGACAAGAGACAGTTCATCAACACACAAAAAAAAGGGGATGGCAGTTTCATGATGCACAGACACTAGAAAAAGATGAGTCAGTTCATAGATGACTAGATACTAGACAGATTATTCATCAATTCAGAGACAACAAAGACTGTCCACTGAAGAAAAGATATTATGAGAAGAGACACTGGATTCTATAAAGCGAGGAAAATGTTACTTAACAGATATGAGAATGAGAGCAAGTCAATGAATGAGTAAATTTTAAAAAGTGAGAGGACCTTAGGATTGAATGAGACGGTAAGGAACAATATAATACTTATTACAGAGATATAAAGCATATTGAATGATTAAAAGTTATGAGACAGACTTTGAATCTATAACTAGTATCAAACAATGAATGGACCGATGTTATATAGACAGTCACTAACTGGATATTAGACAGCCCAGCCGTCTATGAATGGATATTAATCCTAGACAGAGATACAGAGAGCATTAAGCTCTGTGTGTGTGTTTAGGAGTAACTAGGTGTGTAGGGGTTTGGTTTGCTTACGGCTTCTGCTCTTATTCTTTCTTGTTCAGCGAGACTGCTTGGTCACCATCAAAGATTTTCTGATGCAATGTAAGCCAGAACTTGCAGCTTGCAGTGTCCTTTCACTCCAGTGTAGCCTTCAAAGTAGCCTAACACAGAGCAGCTCCATGAGTCAGCCACTACAAATAATTGTGGTACGAGTCTTTACATAACTACCCCACAGTTCCATCATCAGCACTTCTATAAATACATAACACACACCTTATATCACAGTTCAGCAGCTATTCTGGGATCTACCATGTGAATAGTAAAGAAAAGGACTCTTCTGTGTCCTCTATCTCACTTTTCTGTTTTCTGCAGGATTCTGGTTTGGTTGCCACAGGATCTTAGGAATCTCTGCAGTTAACATACTCCATGGTTGTTTCCAATAGCTGCCTGCCTGCAGAGATAGGGCGGGAGGGAGGTAGCAAGCTCACGGGTCTCCCCTCCAGAGATAGGGAAGAAGGAAGCACACGGATCTCCTGCAGAAAATGGGAGGAATGGAGCTTATGGGTCTCCTTGTGAGGATAGGAAGAGAGCTCCCAGGTCTCCCAGTAAGATAGGGAGAGAGGGAGCTTCCAGATCTCCCTGCAAAGATAGAAAGGGAGAGAGCTCCTGATTCTCCCTGTACAGACAGGAAGGGAAGAAGCTCACAGGTCTCTCTGTGGTGATAGGGAGCTTTTAAATCTCCTTGCAGAGCGAGGGACAGAGGAAACTCAAAAGGTCTCTGAATGAAAATATTTGAGCAGGAGGGGCAGGACACTCATAATGTTCTCTTCTGTGCATGGTCTGTGTGTCTTTCTCTAGTTTTAGAGGTGATTCTGCTGTTTAAGAGCATAATGGGTGCTACCGGCTGCAATAGGAAGGGGATCCTAGCATTCTTTTCCTTGGGGAGTTATTGTATGTGTACACACGCTACCCCCTCTTGGGCTACAGGTTATGTAGAAATGGGGGCAACTTGTTTCATGAATCTGTTTCTAGTTGGAGAAAGGGAGAGATAATAGAGAGGGTAACTCTGTTCTCTGCTCCCTCTTCATTCAGGTACAGTGCCACCTATCCCCCTTCTCTCTTTCAGATGCTCTATAAAACCATGACTCGCCATCAACTGTTCCCTGTGCTGTTCTGTGTCCTGACAGTAGCTTTCTGCAACACACAACGGGAAGAGAGCAAAAACAGGTGATAAAAACTAACAAGAGACTCCATTTCTTACATAGGGCTGTCTGTCATACAGGCTGGACAAGCAGGGTGACTGCCAGAGGTACCAAGCCATGGAAGGGCTCTAAGCCCCCATTTTGAGTCAATTTGTGAGCATACACGCCCAGAAAGGTAGCTTTGGACAGTGGATCCAACCTGTTGCTGTCAGAAGTGACATCACCTATGTATGGCTGATCCTATCCTGCTTGTCTGTGGAGGAAGCAACTGGCAGTGACTACTAATGGACTCCTTGTTTACCTCCTTTTGTTTTAGAGCTTTGTCTCCTCCTGTGGTTTCCTTCTTGGAGATGTTAAAGAACCTGAAATCAGCATCACAAGGTCTCTCAGCCACGTGGATGGAAGAGCGCTTCCCGTATGTAGCACCTGAGGAGGTCCAGGAACACATCAATGCTCCTGAAAGGTAAGACTTCTTAGAGTCACCTGCAGGGTTTACTCAGCCTTTCTTAGCCTAATATGCCCAAGATAAGCCATGGTCAACAGGCTCAGGCATTCTCCTAGATCTTTCTAAAATGTACAAAATAAAGAAATGTGGATGAGTGAACAAGGTTCCCAATGACTTGCTCTTTGCACTCATGGTTTCATATTGCCACTGAAACCTATTAGCGCCATGCATTGTCAGATTATCATATGAAATTTTTGGATTTAGCTCAGGCTTTTTCAGCAGTAGCCCAAGGCAAGTAACATTCAGGTATGCTAGACTTATTATTGTAGGAATTTGTGGATTTGGCTCAGGCCTTTTTCAGGAGTAGCCCAAAGTAAATTATATTCGGGTACAGTAGCCTGATTATTGTACAGTTACATAGACTATTGGGTAAAAGCTGAGATGTGATTGGCTGATGAGGCAGAAATGTGATGTCACACAAGCATCCAAAATTTAAAGAAAATGTAAAAAGCCAATCAAATTCCCCTCTGGTAGGAGCAGTGGAAGACTCGATGCTATGCAAGACCCAGTGTGGCAGGCTTCCATGGTCTTCTTCTTCCCCCACCATCCCTCATCCTTTACCAATGCAACCAGACCCGGTCACAGCCCCAATTTGACTGCATATTTTGCTTCCTTTGCCCTACAGCCCCCTATCTCATCACCAAAGAGAGAAGCGCCACATCCCCATGGGCATTGCCATGCGAGGGTGCCATCTGGGGACCTGCCAGCTTCAGAACCTCGCCAGCACGCTCTACCGCCTTGGCAACAACAACGGGAAAAATGATTCTAACAGAAACACCAAGGACCCACTGGGCTATGGGCGCAGACGTCGCTCTTTGGCAAGGAAAGAGCAGAACAGTCTTGCCAGGAGGACTGCCGTGGTTCAGAGACAGCTAGCCACCTAGGCCTAAATCATTAGTACCACCTCCTATTCCACACCTTCCAATGCAACAAGACATGCTTTCCCACGAAATGCAGACATGTAGAGCTGAAGCCTGCACATCTTGGCCTTCTTGTGAAGCAAGGCCAGAGACCTCTACCTCAATGAGATTCCAGCTGGGAACACCTAACAATCAGCAGCCATGGACAAAAAGGGACATGTTGAGCTGGGACTGATGCTTGCACACTCTTGGGTTAGCCACTGCAAACTTTAAGAGAAAGAAGAAATGAATTCACCTATGTGTGTGTATTAACAGAACTCTGTAATTGATGTAAACAGGGCAACTAACTGCACCACTGTTGCATCAGCATGAGTACCTTGCACTCCTCAAGCACTTCCTTCCTGCATCCTCGAGCACAGAGCTTCTCTCTGTGAGAAGCAGTGAGTGCACAAACAGCAGGGTCTCACAGAAACATGGCCAAGAAAAGTATTTCAAAATTTCTGCCCCATACTTTTCTCTAAAATCCTTTGCTACTTTTTCACTTTGAACAGTTATTCTTTGGCTGGTCCTGTCAAATTTCTTCCCTTGTTTCTGCTCGAACCATAGAAAAAAAAAATCATTTTCACAGCATAGATATGAGGCAATACACGGGAGAAAACTGAGTTGTACATAATTGATCAGGCTTTAATTAGTCTAAAAAGAATGTATTTGATGGAACTTCAGCGCAGCAAGAGCTGTGCAGCTGGGCACCAAGGACAGCAAGCAGGACAATATAGCATGATGCTAGTAGGGTTAGGCTGGTGCTTACTGTGAAGCTCTAATCCCCATTCCAAAGAAATGAATGTAGAGGACATCAGAATCCAGTTATGATGGGAATGAGAGAAACAGAATGGAAGTCACATGAGTGAATGTGTCAGTGTAATGTCTGCAGCACTGCACCCCTGGATTCCCGCTTCCAGTCCTTGTTCACACTCCATCACTGGTCTCCCCCAACCTCAGCCCTTAAGACACACCCTATGCCTGGGTCTCCCCCAAACCCTGTGCCCATAGGCACATCTCATCTCCGAGACCCACTCAGACCTTAAACACACCCTACACATCAGAGCTTCCCAAACTGTATAGCTTGGGACCCTAAATGGGGTCACAAAACCTGCATTTGAAGGGGGGGGGGGGGGCTCACAAATTGAAGGGCTCTCCACAGGAGCATCATTATTTTGCACCTCGAGGGGGGGGTATCACAATTTTATTTGGCCACAATCATAGGGTAACAGCCACAAAAAGATTGATAAGCCCCCAACCAACCCCATCTTAGAGTTTCTCTCCAATCCTCAACCCTTATACACATTCCATCCCTGGGTTCCTCACTTCTAGTTCCTGCCCACACCATAGTTCTGGGTACACTTTCTCAAACCGTCAGACCTTAAGACACGCCCTACATAAAGTAGCCATACTAGGTCAGACCAATGGTCCATTTAGCCCAGTATCCTGTTTTTCCAAACAGTGGCCAAGCCAGGTCACAAGCACCTTGCAGAAACCCTCCATACTACAAATCCCAGGGCAAGCAGTTGCTTCCCCAAGTCTGTCTCAATAGCAGACTATGGACTTTTCCTCCAGGAATTTGTCCAAACCTTTTTTAAAGCCAGATATGCTAACCGCTGTTACCACATCCTCCGGCAAAGAGTTTCAGAGCTTAACTATTTGTTGAGTGAAAAAATATTTCCTCCTATTTGTTTTAAAAATATTTCCATGTAACTTCCTTGAGTGTCCCCTAGTCTTTGTACTTTTGGAACGAGTAATAAAAATTGATTTACTTCTACTCGTTCTACACCACTCAGGATTCTGTAGACCTCAATCATATCTCCCCTCAGCTGTCTGTTTTCCTATCACTGGGTCTCTCACTTTTTAATTCTTGTCCACATAGCATTTCTGGACACCTCCCCCCACCAACCTTCACCCGAGTCCCTCACTTGTAAATCCTGGATCTTCTGCACGCACGCGCACACACACACACACACTCTCTCTCTCTCTGCAGCACCTATGCTGCGCCTCTATGTCCCCACCTCACAATTTCTCCTCCTCAGCATACCCACAATTCTGTATATATGCTATTTAAGGATATACAATTTTATATATTTATAGAAGATTATGTTTAATGTACACAGTTTTATATTGTATTTAAGTTAATATAAACAGAGTACTTGACATCTTACTGGGTCCAAGCTGTATGAATTAAAGTGATCTACCACTGAACACAACCATACCGCCTAATTTCCTTCCTGCTATGCTTTCTTCAGAGCTCCAGACAGTGGCTTGCTCCCCCCCTCTCTTTCAGTCAGCCTGACTGATCTAATGTCCCAGTGCAAGCTGGGACTTGTAGTCTCCTAAGTATATTTATCCTAGTAAGGTGTTTGAGATTTGTATTGTAACTAGCTATGATGACCAAAGTGAAAAGTAGGAAATCAAACTGAAAATGAAGGGCGACATCCAGAAACCAGTTATCTGCTCACCAGCAGTCCTCCAAGGATGCTGATGCTATCATCAGATTCTTTGTTACAGCTTCCCAAAGGCAGCAGAATCTCCTTCAGTAGCAACAGTAGGATCCAAATCTAACCCCTTCCAGTGAAAATCCAGAGCCTTTCTGCACCCTCCCACCTCATCAGGAATTTACTGGTCTGGAAAATCCTAGCAGCTAGAAATCTTCCACCAACTGGGAGATGAAGAAAGGAACCTGGAACAGCAAAGATAGGCAATTAAATAAAGACCACCACCCAGAAACTAGAAGAATTGCAAACCCCTTAAAATTATTATTATTATTTGTTACATTTGTATCCCACACTTTCCCACCTTTTTGCAGGCTCAATGTGGCTTACATATAACCATTAACGGCGTTAGCCGATTCCGGTCTGAACAAATACATAGTATGAATGAATACAAACGGGCATATTTTCAAAGCACTTTGGGAGGCTAAGTGCCATATGTTTCTATGGAACTTTGGGAGGCTAAGTGCTTTGAAAATAAGCCTCAAAGTGATATTGTGGTAGAATGAGGTACATGTATGGTAGGTACAATTGGGGGGACTTAGGGAGGGAAAGGGGGAAGAAGTGTCAAGTAACGTCCGTTACGGTCTTTGGTTATATTATGTCGCAAGTGTCCAGGTATTTTTATGTTGGGTCGGTGGGGT
Source organism: Microcaecilia unicolor (assembly GCF_901765095.1). Classification (NCBI taxonomy): domain Eukaryota; kingdom Metazoa; phylum Chordata; class Amphibia; order Gymnophiona; family Siphonopidae; genus Microcaecilia; species Microcaecilia unicolor. The sequence continues at coordinate 256,100,898 of NC_044033.1, read as the reverse complement.
ATGCTCTTCTAAACAGGTCTGTCTTTAGTGCTTTCCGGAAATTTAGGTGGTTGAGTGTGGTTTTTACTGCTTTTGGTAATGCGTTCCATAGTTGTGCGCTTAGGTAGGAAAAGCTGGATGCATAGGTGGATTTGTATTTGAGTCCATTGCTGCTCGGGTAGTGGAGGTTTAGGTATGATCGTGCAGATTTTGTGGTGTTTCTGGATGGCAGGTCGATAAGGTCTGTCATGTATCCTAGTGCCTCGCCGTAGATAATTTTATGGACAGTTGTACAGATTTTGAAAGTGATACGTTCTTTGATTGGTAGCCAATGCAGTTTTGGAGTGGTTTGGCGCTGTCAAAACGTCTTTTTCCAAATACAAGCCTGGCTGCTATGTGGGCGGTCTGAAGTTTCTTTATGATTTGTTCCTTGCATCCCGCATAGATTCCATTATAGTAATCTGCGTGGCATAGTACCATTGACTGTACCATGTTACCTGCAGCAAGTCACTTCACTCTCCATTTCCTCAGGGACAAACAATGGGTAAGACTTACTAACCTGAGCTGATGTGGGTTAATACATGTTAATTTGCATTCAAACTTGTGTTAGTGCAGTTAATACAAGTTATTAGTAAATAGGACCACTGACAATTTTGAGGCTTGTATTAATTTAAACTACATACATGAATGGATAATAAAGGGTGTTAAAAATGGCTGCCAAGTTACCCAGTTCCAGGAAGGAGATTTTTTGGTCAGTTCTGGTTTTAAATTTATGGGAAAGGGAAAATGGGACTTGATATACTGCCTTTCTGAGGTTTTTGCAACTACATTCAAAGTGGTTTACATATATTCAGGTACTTATTTTGTACCAGGGGCAATAGAGGGTTAAGTGACTTGCCTAGAGGCACAAGGAGCTGCAGTGGGAATCAAACTCAGTTCCCCAGGATCAAAGTCCACTGCACTAACCACTAGGCTACTCCTCCACTTACATTTATTGGGATTTATTAACTGCCTTTATGAATAGATTTACCCAAGGTGGTGTACAGCAGGTACAGTTTATCCCAAAGCAGTATGGTATTTGTAGTCCCTGATTCTACCCATTGAAATCCGTGTTTGCAGTTCCCTTAAGGTATCATGATGAGGTTGGCAGAAGTCCAGGACTGGCCTAAAATTTCCCTCCTGAAACTGGGTAACTTGTAAGTTACATTTTAGAACAAGTTAATTTAATTTGATACAAATCTTTCTACACTGCTGCATACTATACAAAGAAAACTCAGTGGTAATAAATCTAGTCCTCTGGGGAGTTATATCCTCTGTGGGGGGATATAACTCGCCTTGAGCTAAGGTTTGAAAAGGTGAGTTCAGGTCTAAATTAAAGGAAAGACAGCAGGTAAGGCCATCACACTAGCAGAACTCTTAACTAATCCCACTAATAATAAGAACCTCTTTTCCACTGGTCACATCTGACAGGTCCAGCAACGCAGAAAGGAAATGGAGTTCTGGGCGCACTGCAGAACCTGTCTCTCCATCCACAGCCAAAAAAACAAAACATTTGCCTTTTAAGTTAGCTTGGAAATGAGCTGACCTAGTGGCTCAGTGGCTGTGCTGTGTATGCCAGCTCAAGTCTTTTGCTCTGTGGCATGGCCAGGTCTACAGCGGCTGTAGAAACAGTGTTCACAGCCCCCCCGGGTGGGACAACACAATGGTGACACCTACTTGGTTGGATTTAGGTGTGTTGGTCTGTGGCCCCTGGCCAAGAAGCCACATTACTACAGGGAGGAGAAGCAAAACTAAGAGAAAAACCACAAGTATTAATTAATGAAGACTCGTGGTCTGCACTGCACCCTGACAGAGTGATTCCAAAGGCTGACTTAACTGAAAGCCTAGAGGTACAAGTGCACTATTAATTCAATTAATGTTTTTAAATGTTAACTATGATTAGATTTTTTAATGCTGATCAAAAATTTTAACTCCCCTCTGTTGTCCAGCATTGCTTTCTCTCCCTTGTCTATCCTATTTCACATTGGGATAACATTGCAGAAGGAAGGCATCAGCGTCAGTTGGAATTGCATGTGGGAATTGCTGCCAGAGACCCTATGAAGAGACCCTAGGAAGAACCAGATAACAGTTAAACATTTTTTAACAAGCATGTGCAGGATAATCAGCCACGCTGAGCATTTGTTCAAAAGGATGTATAGGTCAACACTAAAAAATTGAATAGCATGTGCCCAAAATGGATGCCATGATTTAAGTGCGATTAATCATGTGATTAAGATTTTAAATTGCATGATTGAGATTAAAATTTGGAATAGTTGCCCACCCCTATTAATCTATTAATTGGAAAGTGAGCCAATTAGCATTGATAATGGGAATTTTAACAAGCAATTATTGATAAATGGCTTTAATTAAAATTTATACACCTAAACTTAAATGAAGGTCCAAAAAGGGGATGCGCCTATGGGAGGGCCAAGGGTAGATCAGGGTGATCCTTTAATTTATGTGAGTTGTTCTAGAATTTGGGGGATCCTTGACTAATTTAGGAATGGGGACTTACACCAGGGTTTGGTTGGTGTAAATAGGCACGCCTAAAAGTAGCCGCAGTTCCCGGCACCTAACTTTGGGGTCCTCTTACAAACTGGCGGTAAGCTGTACGCCAATCTGGAGCTACTGTTGGTCCAATGCGGGTCCTGTGATAGTTCTAGCCCCAGTGCATGCCATTTCTGGTGCTAGGGTTAGCGCAGGAGCCCTTACCGCCACCTCAATGGGTGGCAGTAAGTGCCACACACCCCCGCATGGCCACATGATAAGTGAAATCTTACCACATGGCTACATATTTTTTGGCCTTTTACCCACTGCGGTAAAAAAAGGGCCCCGTGTGCGGCAAAAATGGCCCCTGCAGCCAGCGCAGGGTCCCTTTTACCGCGGTTTGGTAAAAGGACCCTTTTGAGCACTGTTTATAGAATAGCATTTATTAGTGCTTTTTTTTTTTGTCAGTACCGTTTTTTAGGCACCATTTATAGAATTTAGTCCCAAGTGTAATGTGTCTATGGGAAAAATGCTCCTTAGATGTAGCCCTAAATTAGGGGTCCCAAAGGGGTTAATTTTATAACAAATTGCCTAGCTCATACAGCAAGCGTACATATAAACACAACAGCAATTCCCACACTGAAGCTACAGGCATAGTTACAGCTTCTGTTTAGAACACACAAAGCATTTGAGAAAATGTATGCACGTACTTTTGAAAATCCAAGTTATTCCAAACCCTGCCCCAACAAAAGACCTCTCTGTTTTATGCGTGTAAAAAACTTTTAAAATTATTCCATTGTGCATGATGTGCATTTTCAAGGGCAGCCACAAGATGTCACCACAGTGGTTGTTCACATAAGTTTCACATCATCTGGATTAGCCATAGGTTTCTAGGTAAACTGTGAGAAAACCTCTATAAAACAGCATGCTTGTATTTTTATTATGGAAAATTAATGATGAAAGGGTAAATTACATTTATAACAAAAGCTACATGGACATAGGACAGAAATAGGTTGTTGTGAAATTAATGTTCTCTTCTGTTCAAGATGCGTCCTTCTGGAAAGATTTTTACATTGAAGAAATCATGGGAAGAGTGGGGGGACCTTGCACTGGTCTGAAGAGCCTGGAAATTTAAGAGAAGGACAGGCACAGTTTCATGCCACTCAAAGTTCTCTGTACATTGGCATAGCAGCATTATTTTGAGCTCATTATGCATTCAGGGGCCCTTTTACAGAGAGGCGGTAAGCTCTTCCAGGACTACTGGCGGTGTCCCACCCCAAGCATGCACCATTTTTTTTGGGAAACAGTAGATCCCCGGAAATGGCTTGCGTGGCAATAACTCAGCAGTAATCGGGCATCACTGTACGCTACCTGGTTACCGCTGGGTTAGCGCAGGCACCCTTATCACCACCTCAATGGTAGTAAGGGCTCCTCACTGCATGGCCACACGGGAAAAACAGCCCCTGCCATTAACGCAGTGCCCTTTTTCGCACAGCTTGGTAAAAGGACCCCTCAACTGATGAAGGGATCAATTATAACACTAACTAGACATTTGTATACTGTCTAAAGAGTATGTGGGGAGATCAGGACACATATCTGTTCGCAAAGCCTTAGCATCTGTCTCTCTCTACTCCCAGGCTAAGGCTGAATCAACCGCCAGTAACTGCTGCTGGGTAATTTCAAACTCCAGGCCTACTCAACAAGATTTGAAAGTATACTGCTGCTTGCTTCCTGCTTGTTAAAGGAAAAGAACATTCAGTTCCCTGTAACACCTTTACAGCAAAGTAACACCACCTGCTAGCCAAATAGGAAAAATACACATCAGGACATAATTAAAACAGAAAAATATCTAATATATTTTACTGGCTTAAAACACACTGTTTCTTCACACTCCTATTTTTCAAAATAGTTTCATATAATTTGTGTCCCCCTAGTCTTTGTACTTTTGGAATGAGTAAAAAATTGATTTACTTCTACTCGTTCTACACAACTAAGGATTTTGTAGGCCTCAATCATATCCCCCCTTGGCCGTCTCTTTCCTGAGCTGAAGATAACCTCTCTAGCCTTTCCTCATATGAGAGCAGCTCCATCTCCTTTATCATTTTGGTCGCTCTTCTTTGAACCTTTTCTAATTCCGCTATATCTTTTTTAAGATACGCAAACCAGAACTGAACGCAATACTCAAGGTGAGGTTGCATTATAATATTCTTGGTCTTATTTACCATCCCTTTCCTAATAATTCCTAGTATCCTGTGTAATTTCTTTTTCCCTGGGTGGGTTATTTTCTGTGTAGTTTCTTTCTGTGTTATTTTTCCTTTCTGTGTAATTTCTTCCTCCCATTTTAGTTATTTTTTTTCCTTTCTGTGTAATTTCTTCCTCCCATTTTAGTTATTTTTTTTCCTTTCTGTGTAATTTCTTTCTCCCATTTCAGTTATTTTTCTTTTCTGTGTAATTTCTTTCTCCCCTGTGTCGGTTATTTTACCTTTCTAGTAGTTTCTTTCTCTTCCTCATGCTCTAACGTTCCTCTCAGCTGATCCGAAGAAGGGTTACCTTAGAAAGCTAATCAAGAAATGTATTGTTAGACCAATAAACAAGGTCATCTTATTTTATTTCTATTTTATTACCTTTAAAAGTGGACTAACACGGCTACTCCCACAGCACTTTACTCTCAGGTGACTAAAGTAGAGGAAAAATGAAGCGGCCTCTACCGTCTTCTTCCCGCCCACACACGCCCAGTCAGCGGCCGGTGCGCCGTCTCTCAGGCAACCGGCGGGAGACGCGCCCTGGTCACGTGGCGTGGGAGGGACGAGGGCACGTCCGATTTGCGCGGGCTGTGTTGGCCGACAGGCCGAGCGTGACGTCAGTGGGCGGCTGGGAAGGTTTGGTTGGGCCGCTGTGCCCTTCGGGATCTAGTGTTGATGGCTTCGGCAGTGGTAAGAGGCGCGTGCGTGGGGGGAGGAGCGCGAGCCGCTGTGCTGGCTTCTGTTACGGGTGCAGGGATTCGCGCGAGCCGCCTCTTCTATCACGAGCGAGAGAGGAAGCGCGAGCCGTCTCTTCCCCTTCTTGCGAACGCATCAGGGAGCGCGAGCCTCCCCTTCCTTCTATTACCGGCGCGAGAGGGAGCTTGAGACGCCGCCGCCGCCATTTACCCTTCCCGAGGGGATGGCGGAGTGTCTGTAGTAGTGAAAGGCGGCGGCACACGAGGACCGCGAGGAGGAATGAGAGTAGGTACTGCAGAGCCGGTGGAGTGTGAGTAACGGTGAGCTATAGTGTTCGGCCGCCCGGGGGAGGGGTCTGATCTGGCTGGGGCCTGGCAAACAAAGGGTCTGCTTGGTGAAGAAGAGAGGGTCTGGTTTGACTTGAGGGGGGGATACTAATCTGCCACGGTGAAGAAGAGGTCTGGTTTGATTTTGGGGGGGATACTAATCTGCCACGAAGAAGAAGAGAGGGTCTGGTTTGATTTTTTTTTTTTTGGGGGGGGGATACTATTCTACCTGGGTGAAGAAGAGAGGATCTGGTTTGATTTGGGGGGGGGGGGATACTAATCTGCCTGGGTGAAGAAGAGAGAAGGTCAGGTTTGATTTTTTTTTTTTGGGGGGGATACTATTCTGCCTGGGTGAAGAAGAGAGGATCTGGTTTGATTTGGGGGGGGGGGGGGATACTAATCTGCCTGTGTGAAGAAGAGAGAGGGTCTGGTTTGATTTTTTTTTTTTGGGGGGGGGAATACTATTCTGCCTGGGTGAAGAAGAGAGGATCTGGTTTGATTTTGGGGAGGGGGATACTAATCGGCCTGGGTGAAGAAGAGAGGGTCTGGTTTGATTTTGGGGGGGGGGGGATACTAATCTGCCTGGGTGAAGAAGAGGGTCTGGTTTGAATTGGGGGGGGGGGATACTAATCTGCCTGTGAAGAATATGCCGAATATGGTCTCTCCATAGTCGATGACATACTACTACTACTATTTAGCATTTCTATAGTGCTACAAGGCGTACGTAGCGCAGCACAAACATAGAAGAAAGACAGTCCCTGCTCGAAGAGTTTACAATCTAATAGACAAAAAATAAATAAAGTAAGCAAATCAAATCAATTAATGTGAACGGGAAGGAAGAGAGGAGGGTAGGTGGAGGCGAGTGGTTACGAGTCAAAAGCAATGTTAAAGAGTTGGGCTTTCAGTCTAGATTTAAAGGTGGCCAAGGATGGGGCAAGACGTAGGGGCTCAGGAAGTTTATTCCAGGTGTAGGGTGCAGCGAGACAGAAGGCACGAAGTCTGGAGTTGGCAGTAGTGGAGAAGGGAACAGATAAGAAGGATTTATCCATGGAGCGGAGTGCACGGGAAGGGGTGTAGGGAAGGACGAGTGTGGAGAGATACTGGGGAGCAGCAGAGTGAGTACATTTATAGGTTAGTAGAAGAAGTTTGAACAGGATGCGAAAACGGATAGGGAGCCAGTGAAGGGTCTTGAGGAGAGGGGTAGTATGAGTAAAGTGACCCTGGCGGAAGACGAGACGGGCAGCAGAGTTTTGAACCGACTGGAGAGGGGAGAGGTGACTAAGTGGGAGGCCAGCAAGAAGCAGATTGCAGTAGTCTAAACGAGAGGTGACAAGGGTGTGGATGAGGGTTTTGGTAGAGTGCTCGGAAAGAAAGGGGCGGATTTTACGGATGTTGTAAAGAAAGAAACGACAGGTCTTGGCAATCTGCTGGATATGAGCAGAGAAGGAGAGAGAAGAGTCAAAGATGACCCCAAGGTTTCGAGCTGAGGAGACAGGGAGAATGAGAGAGTCATCAACAGAAATAGAAAATGGGGGGAGCGGGGAGGTGGGTTTGGGGGGGAAAATGAGAAGCTCAGTTTTGGTCATATTTAATTTCAGGTGGCGTTGAGACATCCAGACAGCAATGTCAGACAAGCACGCTGAAACTTTGGTTTGGATGCAAGGTGAGATATCAGGGGTAGAAAGGTAGATTTGGGAGTCATCAGCATAGAGATGGTAGGAAAAGCCATGGGATGAGATTAATGAGCCAAGGGAAGAAGTGTAGATAGAAAAGAGGAGGGGACCAAGAACAGAACTTTGAGGTACGCCGACAGGCAGAGGGATAGAAGTAGAAGAGGATCCACCAGAGTGAACACTAAAGGTGCGGAGGGAGAGGTAGGAAGAGAACCAGGAAAGGACAGAGCCCTGGAATCCAAGTGAGGACAGGGTATCGAGAAGTATGCTGTGATCGACAGTGTCAAAAGCAGCGGAAAGATCAAGAAGAATGAGGATGGAATATTGACCTCTGGATTTAGCCAGTAATAGGTCATTGGAGACTTTAGTAAGCGCAGTTTCGGTTGAGTGGAGAGGGCGAAAACCAGATTGTAGTGTGTCAAGAATAGCATGTGAGGAGAGAAAATCAAGGCAGCGGCGGTGAACAGCACGTTCGAGTAATTTGGAGAGAAAAGGAAGGAGGGAGATGGGTCGGTAATTAGAGGGACAAGTAGGGTCGAGTGAATTACCACTCAGGAACCTCATGCAATACCATAATGTATTCTTCTTTATCATGTATGTATGTACATGGTATATATGCCATGAACTGTTCTTTGTATGTTATGTTCCATCTCTGTTACCATGTATGTATGCACCTTAACGCAACACTATGTATAAATCTGTTACCCGAAAATGGCAACCGCCATCACGACAAATGTAAGCCACATTGAGCCTGCAAATTGGTGGGAAAATGTGGGATACAAATATTACAAATAAATAAATAATGATCTGCCATTCTGCCTAAAAGGAGAGATGGTGTGGTTTGAATTTGGGGGGGGAGGGATGTGGACTCTGATCTTGGCGGGAGAGTAGTACAGGGTCTGGTTTAGAGTGGGGAGGAGAGACAAATTTACTTCAGTTGAAGGGGTAGATGTTTGATGATGGATTTGAGCAGGAGGGTATTAAAGGGGTCTGCTTTAGATGGGGAAGGAGAAGAGGGTCTGGTTTAAGATGGGGAAGGAGAGGCATATATTTATGATGGATTTGGATAAGATCTGCATGGGGAGGGGAGAGACCCTCTTCAAGTAAAGGAGCGCCAGGGTCTACAGCCTCCTGAGTACAAGATTGCAGTGGGTATGTTAAATCGCTCTCTTGTGCCTGAGAGCTTGCATTAAAGTCTGAGCACAGGGAGTTCATGATGAGTGGAGATCTCTGATGGCCTCTAGTGATCATAGAGGGTCGAGGGGCAGTATGCTTCCCAAAGTTAGGTTCTTTAACGGCATTATCTCATTGGTATTTATTTGCCCTGAATGATTCCTGCCTGTGGCATTTCTGGTCCTCTTTATGCAAGATGGGCATTCACTTATGTTAATAATCAGCCATAAAGCTTTATTTTGCTTGAATGCTTTTAAAGTGAAAACTGTAAGAGAGCTCCTCTGGTGCTGCAGTTAATAGTGCTCTGTTGAGAGGTTGGCATCCAACAGGACAGAGAGTGTTTCTGTAATCAAAGTACCAAGCCCCCCCTTGGAAAAGAAGGAACAATGTAATTTTCATTACTAATGTAAGGCACACACAGTCAGGAGTAATCTGAAATTAGAGCATGCTGGCTTAGTACTTCACACCTATGAACAGGAAAGAGGAACACTGGTGTGTCTGGACAAAGAGCAGGATTTGTGTATTGAAATTCCTTTGTGGGGAAAATGGCAGAATTTGAAGTCTAATCTCCAGAGGGAAAATATAGAATGCCTTTGGGTGAAACGTTGTGTAAGGATTAGAGATTCATTAAATCTCTCTTGTCAAAGGATTCTTGATCATAAGATCTCGCTGTGCTGGCAACTGTGCAGAAAGTATTTGCTCTTTCCTGCAACCTCAGTTCGCTACCAGTTTGGCTTCCTGGCTATATTTTTATGCGTGCATGATATATAAATGAATTTCAGGTAGGGTTTGTGGTGTGCTAGAAATTGCAGCGGCGCGTTTGAAGTTTTTAAAGAGTTGTATACAGAGTAGAGTTCATAAATGTTCTCATCTGTTAGTCACAGCAAGGTGTGAACCTTTAGATTGTAAGCTCTTCTGAGCAGGGACTGTCCTTATTTGTTAATTTGTACAGCGCTGCGTAACCCTAGTAGCGCTCTAGAAATGTTAAGTAGTAGTAGTTCCATGTTATCATTCTCAGGTTACTGCTCTTCTATTTGGTCTTTGCCTTTTCCTCATAATGTTCCTTTGTAATAGTATGACTTTGATTCTCCATCGACAAGTGTATGACATAACAATGGCATCGACACAGAATATTGTCTGAATTCAGAAAAGTCTTCCCATGCACTAGTACCTCATGAGTCCCTTTAGTCTAGCTTTGGCTATGAGTTCACACGGGTGTGTTTTTTTCTCTTGTTTTTTGGGGTTTTTGTTATTTTTTGCTGATTAACTTCAGACTCCGTTCCCTTTATCTTGCCGCACCATATGCCTGGAATAAACTTCCTGAGCCGGTCCCCACCTTAGTAATTCCCTTATCTCTTATTTGTCCTAATTAGATTGTAAGCTCTGTCGAGCAGGGAATGTCTCTTCATGTTCAAGTGTACATCTAGTAGCGCTATAGAAATAAGTAGTAGTAGTAAGGGGTTTCTTCGCCTTTTAGGTTTTTGGTTTGTCTTTCTGAGTTCATTGGGTCTACCCCCATTCCCTCTCAAAAAAGAATGTTTTGATATTGTTCGCTAAAAATTGAGTACAACCTATCTTCAGTAGTTGGAGAACAAGGGCAGTGCCAGGCAAACTTCTATGGTTTGTGCCCTGAAAAGGCAAGGACAAATCAAAATCAAGTACGCATATGAAGTAGCACATCATACTTTATGCATTGAGTTTATCTTATTGGACATACTGGACCGTATGGGTCTTTATCTGCCATCATCTACTATGTTAGTATGTAGATAATGACCTATATGATATACTAGATGTTTTTAAATGATGCCTCGGGGTAGGAAATGGCCATCAAAGACATCCACCACAAATGTTAGTGCTGAGCCACAAACTCTTTAATTGTTCCAACTGCGCCAAGATGTCTCTGAGGACTAGACTCATCAGAGGCTGCAAGATTTTTCTAGATTCATTTCAACCCATGAGTTTGTAACCAGTTTGCTACTGCATCTGAACAGGTGCCCAGATGAGATGTCAAATTTAGATCAGCCGCCGCCGTAAGTTGCACATTTGGAGGCCGTATCTTGTTAAGGATGTAAAAAGAATCGAAGCGGTGCAAAGAAAAGCTACGAGAATGGTATGGGATTTGCGTTACAAGACGTATGAGGAGAGACTTGCTGAACTAAACATGTATACTCTGGAGGAAAGGAGAAACAGGGGTGATATGATACAGACGTTCAAATATTTGAAAGGTGTTAATCCGCAAACTAACCTTTTCCGGAGATGGGAAGATGGTAGAACGAGAGGACATGAAATGAGATTGAAGGGGGGCAGACTCAAGAAAAATGTGAGGAAGTATTTTTTCACGGAGAGAGTAGTGGATGCTTGGAATGCCCTCCCGCGGGAGGTGGTGGAAATGAAAATGGTAACGGAATTCAAACATGCGTGGGATAAGCATAAAGGAATCCTGTGCCGAAGGAATGGATCCTCAGGAGCTTAGTCAAGATCAGGAGGCGGGGCTGGTGGTTGGGAGGCGGGGATAGTGCTGGGCAGACTTATACGGTCTGTGCCAGAGCCGGTGGTGGGAAACGGGACTGGTGGTTGGGAGGCGGGGATAGTGCTGGGCAGACTTATACGGTCTGTGCCAGAGCCGGTGGTTGGGAGGTGGGGATAGTGCTGGGCAGACTTATACGGTCTATGCCCTGAAAAGCACAGGTACAAATCAAAGTAGGGTATACACAAAAAGTAGCAAATATGAGTTATCTTGTTGGGCAGACTGGATGGACCGTGCAGGTCTTTTTTCTGCCGTCATCTACTATGTTACTATGTTGTCTGCATATAGGGAAATAGAAACCCTATAATCCTGAACAAGAGTTGCAAGTGGGGAGAGAAATACGGGTGCCACGATGGCGCTGTGAGAAACTCCATAGGGAAGGGGGAATATGATTGATGTCTGCAAAATACTGAGTGGTATAGAATGGGCAAAAGTAAATTGATTTTTTTTTTTTTTACTCTTTCAAAAAACGCAATGACTAGGAGACATTCAATTATATTACGTGGAAATATATTTAAAACAAATAGGAGGAAATATTTTTTCCACTCAAAGAATAGTTCCATAGCATCTCATAGATCTATCCAGAGACATCTGGTCATTTGCAGCCTCCCAAGCCTCAGTATTCTCTCTATCTAGCAGGTGGAGGGTCATTCCTTTGCTGCTCTGAATTGATCTTGTTCTTATCCCTTCCCAGGGTGGTGGTGTAGCCTAGATCTGGGGTTGAGGTTTCCCTGCTTGGGTTAGCAGGGTACACCCGGTGGGGCCAAGTCCTTCTTCCACCATCGCACCCCAATCTTGGCCTGCAGGGGGCTTCTCTGGGATCACACCCTGATGCTGTCCGTTTCCTGAGGGGTTAACCACCTTCAGCCACCGCGTTTACTGGTTCTTCCTTCCTGGAATCTTAATCTCGTGCCGCGGGCTCTACAGAGGCCTCCTTTCGAGCCTTTGCGCAACTTATCGGTGAAGGACCTCACGCTGAAGACTGTCTTTTTGGTGGCCATTGCCTCGGCGAGAAGGGTGTCGGAGCTGCAGGCACTCTCCTGCAGGGATCCCTTTCTCCAGTTTACAGACGCAGGGGTGTGGGCAGAAGTTCATCTGGTAGGTCTCTCCACAGTTCAGGTCACCACTGGGGTGGACAACATGCAAGCAGACTTTCCCAGTCATCTCCTTTACCCAGGAGAATGGAAGCTTAGTCCAGAATGGAAGCTATCTCTCAGATAGTGGACCGCTGGGGCCTCCCGGTCATGGACCTTATGGCGTCCGCTGTCAACATTCAGGTTCCTCACTTCAGCCAGCGGAAGGACGGCCAGGCGGAGAGACTTATGCACTGGTACATCCTTGGCCCATCGTCGGCCTTCTTTATATGTTCCCCCCTTGGCCCTTGATAGGCAGCATTCTGCTTCAATTTCAGCGTCATGCTGTGCAGGTGGCTTTGGTGGCGCTGGATTGGTCACGGAGACCTAATTCAGCTTCTCATGGCAGATCTTTTTCGATTTCCATTGGTGACGGATCTTCTGTCTTGGGGTCCGGTGCTCATGTTGGATCTAGTTCGGTTCTTGCTTACGGCTTGGCTCTTGAGAGGGCAGGTTTGCTGAAGAAAGGGTTTTCTGCCCCAGTGGTTGCCACTATTCTTCATTCGAAGAAGCGTTCGATTCTTTTGCCTATATTCGCATCTGTCGCACGTTTGAGGACTGGTGTGGGACCATTCCATTATGCCGCTGTGGGCTGCGGTTCCCCAGATTCTTGATTTCTTGCAGGCTGGACTAGATAAAGGTCTCGTTTTGTTTTCCTTGAGAATGCAGCTGGTGGCTTTTGCCTGCTTTCGGGGCCTGATTCAGGGGTGTCCTTTGGAGTCCCTTCGTTTCTTTCGGGGCATATGTCTTATTCATCCTCTGGTTCATAGGCCTGTTCCACCTTGGGATCTTGACCTGGTGTTGTCCGCCTTCGTAGAACTGCCTTTTGAGCCCTTGGGGTCCTGTACTCTGAAGGATTTGACATGGAAGACGTTGCTTCGTGTGGCCTTTGCTTCGGGTCAGTGTGTTTCCGTGTTGCAGGCTCTGTCCTGTAGGGATCCTTTCCTCCAGTTTTTTTCGGGAGAAAGTGGTTCTCTGGGCAGTTCCTTCCTTTCTGCTAAGGTAGTTTCTCCACAGTCTTGGTGGACAAGTCTTGCTCGGAGGAGCAGAAGCGCTTGCACTGTTTCGATGTTCGCAGAGCCCTCTGTTGCTATTTGAGGGTGACTCGCATTTCGCCGTTTGGATTATCTGTTCGTGTTGGGGAGGGTCACGAAAGGGAGGACCGGCGTCCAAGGCCACTGTTGCCCATTGGGCAAGGGAGGCGGTGGCCTCAGCTTATTTATTTCGGAAACAGCCTATTCCCTCCTTCTTGAAGGCCCATTCTACTCTGGCTGTGGTGGCTTTGTGGGCAGAGCATTCATTGGTTTCTCTGATGGAAATTTGTAAGGCTGCAGCCTGGTCTTCTCTTCATTCCTTTACACGCCATTATCGCCTTGATGTGTTTGTTCGTCAAAATGCGTGGTTTGGAGCCAGGGTTCTGACAGCTGGGCTCCGTTGGTCCCACCCATGATGGTCACTGCTCTGGTACTTCCCTTCTGTGCCAGCCCAGAGGGATGCTATGGAAGGAGCAACTAGATCTTACCTGCTAATTGGCTTTCCTTTAGTCCTTCTAGCCCTCCCAGCAGACAGTCATTTTTTCTTTTTGGGGGGTTGTTTTGTAGCTGGTGCTCTCATGAAGTTGGTTCTTTCTTGGGACTGTACAAAAAAAAAAAATACAATCATAGGGGAGTGTCAGGATTCAGCCCTTCACCAGCTTTCTTGCAGGTGGTTGGGGCTAGTGTATCCTGTTCATCCTATTTGGCAGCAGCAGTGCAGACAGCCTCAGTCAGGGGATCGAGGTGGCGAAGTTGGATGGAGGTTTTGATTTCCTTTTGGCGTGTTTTTTTCTTTCTTGTTTAGTCCTGTGGGTTATCTGCTTTGCTAAACATAGACTGGTTTCCCGAGGTCTGCACTGCCCTCGTATAAGCTCACTTGAAGCTCAGTTTATTTTTAGTCTCCATCTGCTGGTTGGAGTGCATAACCCATCTGTGCCAGTCTAGAGGGATTAAAGGAAAGCCAATTTGCAGGTAAGATCTAATTGCTCCTTCGCCTGTAGGTGCTTGCATTTATACATGTAGAGCATCCAACCCATCAACCCTGTACCAAAGAAGACCCAAAAGAAATTGTTTGCTCAAGGTTGGTTCTTGTCACAGGTTAAGTTTCCAGATATATTTCAAAGAACTCGCTGTTATTCCTAGAAAGCATATGTCATAGAGCATTTCTGTGAACAAGGTTGGCATCTATTGTCTTCAGCAAAATCCAAGGTTTTCCTCAGTGAGTCCAGTATGTGAATGCAGGATGGATTTCCATAGTGGAAGGGCAGGATAGAAAAACTCCTAAAAACATTGATTTGGCATATAGCTCTCTTAGGAAAATGATACAAGGCCTCTTACACAAATGTAAGGTACTATAGACCTTACAGTGAAGGATGGAAGGGGAGGCCGATAGCGCACATGTTGTGTCACTCCAATTGATCTAAGCCAGCGCCCGATAGCGCACATGTTGTGCCACTCTGATTGATTCCAGGCTAGCATTGGCGAGCCCGATAGCGCACATGTTGACTGCAACGAATAATTGCACATGAGTCTCAAAGCAAAATTTATGTTCAGGACTTTATGCCAGCAATTCCCAAATCTATCTTGAGAGACCCCCCCCCCCCCCCCCAAGCTAGTCAGATTTTCAGGGTATCTACAACAAATATGCATGAGATGCATTTACAGTACATGCCCTGTCTCCATGCAGATACAGTATGGATCTCCTGAAAACCCAACTGGCTGGATTTGGGGGTGGTGAGTGCTGGGACCTACCGCTTTACATAGTAATAAACAACGAGGTGTTAAAAGATAATGTGCAAAGTTGCATTGTTTGTACCTTTAATCAGAATTTTTTTTTTTTTTTTAATTGATGTATTCTTTATTGAAAGGTTACTGTATCTCATTGCAGCCATGGTCAGTATGGCATTCCATGATGGTCATACTTCAGCTTTATTTAGAGGATGCGTGCATAGGACAGAGGAGGAAGAGAATTTTTGTAGATTGTATTTTCCATGGATATACCTGTAGCGCATGTAGAAGTTAGAGAGAGCTTTGCACCTGCAGCAGGGTTAAAGGTGAAGCTATACAGGCACCTTGTTTGAAAATTGATGTGAAGCGACTGTGCACTTTGGTCCAGCATGAACAGTTTGAATGTTGCCTCTCGAATGAGTACCCCAGTCTGCAGTTTGGTTAGTGTTAACTATGGTTTCCTGGATAAAATACTTGTTCACAAGAATGTCATTAAACATTGTGAGTGGCAGCAGTCTCCTGCTTCCATGTTCTCTGTGGGACTGTCTGAACTGGTTTCACCTTAGCCTTTTCCCTAATTCCTGTCTTTTCCTTGTAGCCTATTGAAAATCAAAGGCGTTAGCTGCCCTATCATCAACCTGCTGAACCTGTTAAGAGGAATTATAAAACTGGGCCTCTCCCTTCTCTGGGTGGGTGGGGTACATAGACCAGCTCTGTCTGCCCTCACTGCAAAACTCTGCTGTAGTGAGCTTAGTGTACAGTAGCTTTTTGCTGAGAGGAAAGTTTTAGCTCTACATCGCTTCTCTGGGGTTCGACTATTAGTTCTTCTCTGTGGTAAGTTCTTGGTGAACGTAAATTTGACCACTTGAAAAAGAGGCATTCGGGAGAAGGGAGCTGGGTGGGCATGGTATGGATTTAGGCACTTATCTTACCTTTTCTGCACATAAACAGCGTGTTATTCTATGCATGTAACTATACAACTCGTTTTGCAGCAGGTGAACACTGCATATGTATGTAGCCACATAGAGGTGGAATAATCAGGTTAATATGCATACCTTGTGTTCAAAATTAGTGTAAGATTTGCAGTTAGATGCATTACTGAAATCTACTCCTTGTGGTCATTATTTAAAGGGTTTAACAAAATCCAAGACTGAAATATTTACCGTACGCTCTCCAGCTGCATTCAGCCAGGTAGAATGTTGGAGCATTGGCACAATCTAGTTTTTCTTGAAGTAGTGCTCGTATTCAGAACCCAGGTACGGTAGGCCTATATGACCAGATATAACTGCGGTTTGCCCCATTTCCTGCACATGCCCAGTTTCTCTGCTTCACTACTTGGATCCTGGTGTTTATATGTCTGGACCTGCTTAGCAGTAGTGTTTATTTATTTGGTTACTCTGTATTCTGTTGTTCTCATGCTCTGCTCACCCTCCTAACTGTGTATGACTGTTGTACAAAGCTCTTTTCTGTGTTGGGTCTGCCCCATGTTTTATATTAGAACTAGCCGTTAAGCCTGTTAAAACAGGCGAGTTTTTTTTTCTATGGGCTCCCCCCCATCCATCAACCGTGTTCTCTCCCCTGCCCTCCCCCCATGTCCTGCAGCCCTCTCTCCCCTGGCCTCCCCCCATGTCCAGCAACCCTGTTCTCTCCCCTGCCCTCCCCCCATGTCCAGCAGCCCTCTCTCCCCAGGCCTCCCCCCGTCCACCAACCCTCCTCTCTCCCCTGCCCTCCCCCCATGTCTAGCAACCCTCCTCTTTCCCTTGGCCTCCCCCCCTACCCCCACGCGAAACCACAGCACTCGATGTCCGCGTCCGGGGCCACGCCTCTCGGGGTGAAACGTCATCACCGCCGCCATGGCTCCTCCCCCCGAAACCGCAGCACTCGATGTCTGCGTCCGGGGCCACGCCTCTTGGGGTGAAACGTCACCGCCGCCATGGCTCCTCCCCTCGGGGCTCCGCCAATCAGAGGAGAGGAAGGCAGGGCGCTGGCCGGCTGTGGAAGTATGAATGGAAGAGTCGCGTGGGTTGGCGAACCTCTCGCATTTGTGTCGCGCGCAGCGTAATTGTTATCCCGTTGCACTTGACTTGATTGTGGTCTCGGCCGTGTTGTATAGGTGTTACTGTGACAGGGAGGCAGGAGCAGCGGCATCGGCAACGTCGGGGAGGGGGGCCTTCATTCGTTCCTCCTTCCCCCTCTGATTTCCACGCCCCCTCCGATTCCCACACCCCGTCCTCTCCACGTACCTTTGGGGCTGTTTAGTGTACTCTCCGCCCCTCGCCCCGCCTCTGACTCCTCCTCCTTTCTGGTTCTGGAGCTGTTGGAGGCGGGGCTTGGACTTTTGACGTCTCAACGTTCGGGCTGTACTGCGCATTTGCAGGTGAGTCGGTCACTTGCCATTTATATGTTTGATGGTGGGACACAAGAGTGCCTGTTAATCTGTGCTACTACCACTTCCCTTCCAGTAGAAATCATTCATACCAGGTTTCCACTGCCTCTGGAAAGAGTTACTGGGAAGGGTTATCAGTGAGGGAGAGATGATACCCGGTAATAATTCTGCATTATTACCCAGAATTCAGCAACAACTTGTCCTACCAGTCCTGGCAGAGTCAAAAACAGGTTGAGTTACTACAGTTTTAAATAGCCGGCAGCACTGAAAGTGGGTAAATAGCCGGCAGCACTGAAAGTGGGTAACTTCAGCAACACATGGGTGAACAGAAGAAATCCTGCTGCTTGCTGAGGCGCCTCATGTTCCTTGGAGCTACTACTACTACTATTTAACATTTCTAGAGCGCTACAAAGTGTACGCAGCGCTGTACAAACACAGAAGAAAGACAGTCCCTGCTCAAAGAGCTTACAATCTAATAGACAAAAAGTAAAGCATTTAAATTTAAAATATTTAAGCAGTCAAGCACAAGAGAACAGTCACAGAAGGACTAAGTGTAAAGCAGGAGAAGGTATTCTCTGCAGCCTATCTGGAGCTGCCCACGGTAGGTGCAGAGAGCAGGAAGAATCATTCTCGGAGCCAGATCAGTATTACAAGCTTGTAGCTATGTGCTGGAAGCTGCATATCACTAACAGCACACGTGTTTTTAATTCCTGGGCTCTCCCCCCCCCCTCCCCCCCGTCTGACTGCAGTTTTCTTTCTGATTTTGTGTTATAACCTTTCCCCTAGATTCTAGGTCACGTGGCCAGGGCTTGGGGATTTTGAGTGCAGACTAGCTGAGATTTCTTAGTTCTTCAGCATGGTTCTCTGGTGACAGGCAGGATAATGCAACTACGAGTTTGGTGACATCCTCCAACAGCTGCCAGTCCAGATATGCACTTTCATGTGCTGTAGACGTGTGCCAGGTTTCCCGCTTTGTTCGCTGCATCCTCTTTCCACTCATGCAACCCGGTCAGATGCGTCAGCCTTCTCTCTAAATAACAAAAAGAAAAAAAATGAACAAAAAATCCATAGCATCAGTAGGTTTCCACTCAACACCAACCTGTGTTGAGCCCCCTTTTCAAATTTCCCACCCAGTGGGCCTCTAAGAAGTACCAGTGGGATTTTCTGCTCTTAAGCGTGCCATTTGCCTGGACCCCAAGGGCTCTTCATGAGCACCACAGAGTCCCAGCACCGAGATTGTCTTGGGGAGGACTGAGAAGTCAAGATAGGGGCTTTGACAGGAATAGTAAAACAGACAAGGTACTGGTCGGACCAAGGAACCTGGACCACTGAGGGAATTGAGGGAGTAATAAGAGTCTAGGGAGGACAGTACAGGGTCCAAGATATGACCACCTTAGTGGGTCGATGTGACCCATTGTCTAACACCCAGGTTAGACAGAAAAGACTAAAGTTTTTCACCCGTGTTTGATTAGGTGTGTTCACATGAAGGTTAAAGTCACCAAGTATAAGCACATTCAGGAATTAGACAGACATACCGGCCAAAGCCTGAAAACAGGTGTCCCACTGAGCTTGGGTTAAGGCCGGCAGACAGTAGAAAATAAACAAAGTAAATGGTGATGGGATTGAAACTGTGCCATTAGCTCTGCATATGGTAAAGACGATTGACATTCTGAAATCTGATGACCAGTGGAATAAAAATAAATCGCTAAGCCACCACCCTTCCTAAAGGGTCTGATAAGTGAGAAAACTTCGTAACCATGGGGGAGGGATTCATATAAGTAACTCTGTTTTGCATTTCTGACCCAAGTCTCAGTACAACAAAATATGTCTAATCCTGAGGATAAAATAAGGTCTTTAAGTAAGGAGAAATTAGATCTTACCTGCTAATTTGCTTTCCTTTAGTCCCTCCGGACCGGACCAGAATTGCACTGATGGGGTAGTGCAAGCCTACCAGCAGGTGGAGACTAAGAAAATTCTAAGACTAGAGAGCCAATGAGAGCCCTGGCCATGTGACCCTAGCCTCAGTATTTGACTAACAAAGCAGGAAAGAAAGAAAGAAAGAAAGACCAGCCTTCTGTGCCACATGGAATCATAGCAGCCACAAAGCACTCGGCAATGCCGAGTATTAGAGCTCACCAGCAACTCTCACCAGAGAAGTGGTATGGCTCACTTGTATTAGCTCACCAGCAACTCTGGCTCACTAAAAGTTTTACATATATATACCAGCAACTGTCAGCAGAGAAGTGGTATGTCCTACTTAAAGTTTATATATATATATATATCAGCAACTGAGCTCACCAGCAACTCTCACCAGAGAAGTGGAATGGCCCACTTAAAATTCTATATATATACTAGGATATATATATATTTTTTTTTTGGTATTCCGTGAGTGGAAAGGAACGATATCACTGCAAATGTAAAAAAAAAGAAAATGTGAAAAGTTGACTAAACATGGGAGGGGCCTGGTCCGGTCCGGAGGGACTAAAGGAACGCAAATTAGCAGGTAAGATCTAATTTCTCCTTCCTTAGCGTCCCTCCGGACCGGACCAGGATTGGACTGATGGGAATTACCAAAGCAGTAATCTTAAGGGAGGGACCCTATAAAACCTGCTAAGAATATTCGAGTTGCATAGATCGCCTCCTGGTGACAATGTACATGTAGAGTGTGTATCAATCAAAAAAGAATGAAGCTAAGCCCAAAATGGCACCTTACAAAATGTGCACCTAGAGCACCAAAAATCGCTCTGCGAAGGAAAAAAAACCCCGCTTCCTTGTCATCAAGCAGATGAAGCCATTATGTATGGGTTGTGTCCATCAACCAGCAGGGGGAGATAGAGAGCAGTCAACTTTTCACAGTGCCTCATGGCCAGCTAGCTCCACTGCCTCTTCAGTATTCTCTATCTCCCCAAGCAGGGTGGCTGCAGCTTCTTTGAGCTCCATCAAAAATCTGCCTGGGGATGGCTCCTGGCTTGCCAGTTGTTAGCCGGGGTGTTAGAGGCTATAGCAGCTTCACTTTGAAGGCACATAGGTCAGCCCTTTCCCTGCCTTACCCATGCCCCCGTGGATGTTGACTTATTAGCTTGCTTTTCCCTGTCCTTTCCCACTCAGTGGATGCAGGCACATTGGTTCGTCTTTCCCTGCCTTTCCCACTTATCTGAGCCTCCGGAGGGTTTTTATTTACCTCTTTTGCCTCTGCTTTCCTCACAGCGTTAAAATAAATAAATAAATAATTAAAGTTGCGTTGCGCTTTAGCGCAGCGATCTTGGAAAAGAGGTTTTTTTTCTTGATATTCTTCTGCAGGACCGGAGCTGTGATACTCGGTCTAGTGAGGTAAGAGAGTTTTCTGACTCCTCCGGGGTGGGCCCGCGATCGGGACGTTTTTGGTGCGAACCGCCATTTTTTAATTTTACCGCCGTTTTCGGCGCTGCGGAGACTGTAAAGCGCTGTTCTAAATGTGGCAAGTGCAAATCAGCAGCAGGGCTCTGTAATTTGCGCTGTACAGACGGTAGAGCCGGCCCGAGCATGGCGAGCGGCGATCTTTTGCGCTTTGAGCTGGCAGCGGACGCCATTTTGGATTTTCCACATGGCGCGGCCTCCATTGCGACAGAGAGCCCTGAATCCGGGGGGGATCCTCTGAGTGAGGCTAATAATAGAGCTGATAGCCCTGGGCAGGGTCCGGGCAGTCAGGGAGCGGTTTTCTCCCCTGATCTTGTTTTAATGCTGCATAGGGTGTACATGCTTAAAAGAGCTCTTCCAGAGGGATCTTCGGACCCTCTGCCTGCCCCCCCCCCCCCCCCCCCCCCGGTGGATCCTGGCCTTTTGGAGTTGGCTTGCCTGTTTCTTATCCTCCTGATAAACACAGAAGGGCTAATTCCCCTTCTGAGTGTGGCGCACCCCCCTTCCCCCCCCCCCTCCCCCCCGTGGTCGGGCTATGAGGATTCTGAGGGGTCTGGCAGAACTTCTTGGGCTGAGGAGCCAGAGTCGGGTGCAGAATTGCCACAGGAGCTTGATGATCCGTCTGCGGTGAGGATTTTCCACCGCGAGGAGCTGCCAGAACTTATTTCAGATGCCTTACAAGCCCTCTCGATTGAAGATCCTGGGAGTGGCACAGCTTCCTCTGTTAATCCAAGGATGGCTAGTACCAGAAAGCCTGCTCGAGCCTTTCCTTTGCATGACTCCATCCAAGAGCTTATTTCGGCTCAATGGGCTGACCCCGAGGGACCTTTGAAGGTTGCCAGGGCTATGGGGCAATTATACCCTCTGAGTGAGGAACATTTGGCTCACTTTGCAATGCCTAAAGTGGATGCCTTGGTCACGGCTGTGACAGAACTACCCTCCCTGTTGAAGGAGGTGTTGCCCTGAAGGATATTCAAGACCGCAGGCTTGATTCGGCTCTGAAGCGGTCCTTTGATTTGGCAGGTCTCACTGTTCGGGCGTCTGCATGCAGTTGTTATGCTGCTAGAGCCTGCCTGACTTGGTTACAGCAGGCAGTGGAACAGCCCGGTGATGGAGCGGAGACCTTATCTGAAGTGTCTCCGCGGATGGAGTCGGCCTTGTCCTTTTTGGCTGACGCCCCTTATGGTCAGAGCTTCGGCTAAACAAATGGCTGTAGCAGTGGCGGCTCGCTGCACTCTTTGGCTACGACATTGGGCGCGGACATTGCCTCTAAGCAAAGGTTGGTGAAGTTGCCCTTTCAAGGCCTTCTCCTGTTTGGTGAGGAGCTGGAAACATTGTTAAAGGCCTGGGGGATTCCAAACCTCAGCACTTGCCCGAAGATAGGCCGAAGTCTTCCTCTAAGGGTCAGGCGGTCCGCTCCTCTTACAGACCTCGCTTCCGTGAAGCTAGAAGGTACCGCCCGGGGCATGCTGCTGGGTTCACTTCGCTTGCCCTCTTTCAGCAGAGAAACTCCTTTCGCTCAGACAAACGTTCCACAGCTGCCGTTTCAAGACCTGGAGTTCAGGGGCGACCCTCTCAATGATGGTGCGCCGGCCCCCTCCTGGTTTCCTGTCATCGGAGGAAGACTTTCCCTCTTTTTCGAGGAGTGGGCCAAAATCTCCGCAGATCAGTGGGTCTTGGACCTGATCAGAGACGGATACCG
The DNA here is from genome assembly GCF_901765095.1 of Microcaecilia unicolor. Lineage (NCBI taxonomy): Eukaryota > Metazoa > Chordata > Amphibia > Gymnophiona > Siphonopidae > Microcaecilia > Microcaecilia unicolor. The sequence continues at coordinate 256,078,376 of NC_044033.1, read as the reverse complement.
AATAGAATTCGATGCCCCGGTGAGAGACGTGTTTGTGGAGTCCCGATGCGGTTCTGCCGCCAAACGGGCGGTGGTAGAGGAGACTTTGCACAGTCTGTGCCAGATAGGGGCTATGACCCCGGTGCCTCCCGCCGAACAAGGTCTAGGCCGCTACTCCTTTTACTTTGTGGTGCCACGAAAAGGCGGGTCTTTTCGCCCGATCCTGGACTTAAAAGAGCTAAACAAGTCCTTAAGGGTGCGGCATTTTCACATGGAAACCCTGCGCTCCGTCATTGCGGCGTTGCAGCCAGGAGAGTTTCTCACGTCTCTGGACCTGAAAGAAGCTTACTTGCACATACCAATTTGGCCACCGCACCAGAAGTTTCTGCGGTTTGCGGTGTTGGGAAAACATTTCCAGTTTCGAGCCTTGCCTTTTGGCCTCGCCACAGCTCCCTGAACCTTCTCCATGGTAATGGTGGTAGTAGCTGCCTTTCTCAGGCCGAGAGGGTATCCGGGTTCACCCATACCTAGACGACTGGCTTATCAGAGCAGACTCAGAAAAAGAGAGTCGTTTAGCTACAGCCAGAGTGGTTTCAGTCCTTCAATTTCTGGGCTGGGTCGTCAATATGGCCAAATGTTACCTGACCCCCTCACAATCTCTAGAATATTTGGGGGCCAGGTTCGACACAGCCTCGGGCTATGTGTTTTCTTCCTGAGCAAAGGCGGTGCAAGCTTCAGAATCAGGTCCGTCTGCTCCTGAGGATGCCCCACCCGCGAGCTTGGGACATTGTCCAGCTGTTAGGATCGATGACGGCCACCTTGGAAGTGGTGCCATGGGCGAGAGCGCACCTGAGACCTCTACAGTATTCTCTACTTCAACGATGGTCTCCAGTATCTCAGGATTATCAGTGCAGACTTTCTTGGCTCCCTGCGGCCCGCCTCAGTATGGAGTGGTGGCTCTCGGACAGCATGTTGCGGCGGGGAATGCCGCTGGCGCTCCCCGATTGGTACCTGGTGGTGACAGATGCCAGCCTGAAGGGCTGGGGTGCACATTGCCAGGAGAAGCATGCCCAGGGTCTGTGGACGCCCGACAAGTCGGAGTGGTCTATCAACCGCCTGGAGTTGAAAGCGGTGTTTCTGGCTCTTCTAGCCTTTCAAGTGACCCTGGAAGGATTGGCTGTCAGAGTGATGTCGGACAACACAACAGCAGTGGCCTACATAAATCGACAAGGCGGAACTCAGTGCAGAGCTCTAGCCACGCAGGCCGAACAAATTTGCCCCTGGGCCGAGCTGCATCTACAGTCCCTGTCAGCAGCTCACATTGCAGGTCAGAGCAACATGCAAGCCGACTATCTAAGCAGGCATTAGATCGATCCAGCGGAGTGGGAACTAGCAGACGATGTATTCCTGCAGATATGTGCCAAATGGGGCAAGCCAGTGATGGATCTTATGGCGACCAGTTCGAATGCCAAAGTCCCGTGCTTCTTCAGCAGACGGAGGGATCCTCGCTCTGCCGGGTTGGATGCCTTGGCACAACCCTGGCCCCTGGGCTTGCTGTATGTCTTCCCTCCGTGGCCCTTAAAAGGGCGAGTGCTCCTGCGGATTCAGCTGCATCCAGGAGAAGTGGTGTTCATCGCCCAGGAGGCCTTTGTATGCGGACCTCCGACAGATGCTGGATGCTCCCTTTCCTTTACCTCTAGTTCCGCACCTGTTGTTACAGGGTCCGGTGACCATGGAGGACGCCTGCCGCTTTGGTCTTATGGCATGGCGATTGAGAGGGCGCAATTGAGAGATACAGGTTACTCAGATAAGGTAATTTCCACTCTCCTGCAGGCCCTTAAGCGCTCCACTTCTGTGGCTTATGTCAGGATTTGGCGCCAGTTTGAAGTCTGGTGTGTTTCAAGAGCGCTTTCTCCGTTGTGGGCTCCTGTCTCACCGATTCTGGACTTTTTGCAGGATGGTGTACACAAAGGCTTGGCCTATAATTCCCTGCGGGTGCAAGTGGCAGCATTGGCCTCCCTGCATGGCAAGGTTGAAGGCGTGTCCTTAGCTGCTAATCCAGATGTGGCACGGTTTCTTAGAGGGGTGCTTCGGCTCCGTCCTCCCGTGCGGGCACCTTGTCCAGCTTGGAACCTGGGGTTAGTATTGAAGGCCCTTCAGGGGGGCTCCCTTTGAACCGCTTCGGCGTGCTTCAGAGAAAGATTTGACACTGAAGGCCGTCTTTTTAGTGGCGATTACCTTGGCGAGACGGGTGTCAGAGCTCCAGGCGCTGTCCTGTAGAGACCCTTTTCTGCAATTCTCAGTCAGGGGTCACGGTTTGGACCATGCCTTCCTTCATGCCTAAGGTGGTTTTAGCGTTTCACCTAAACCAGCCTGTTTTTCTTCCCTCCTTTGTTGAGGAGGAGTTTCCAGATTCATTTGGGCAGTTGCACCTTTTGGATGTGCGCAGGACTCTGTTGCAGTATCTGCAAATTACAAATGCTTTCAGGACCTCTGATCATCTTTTTGTGCTGTTTGCAGGTCCTCGCAGAGGGTCTTCAGCGTCTAAAGCCACTATTGCCTGTTGGCTCAAAGAAGCTATCTTTTCAGCATATCTGCTGTCTGGCCGGGCTCCGCCTGAAGCCTTTAAGGCACATTCCACAAGAGCGATTTCCTCTTCCTGGGCGGAAACTGGAGCACTATCTCTTCATGAGATTTGCAGTGCTGCAACATGGGCTTCTAAGCTCTCTTTCGCTCGACATTACAGGCTGGATGTGGCTGCCAGAAGGGATGCGCGTTTTGGAGCACAGGTGCTAGCGCGTGGTGTGGCTTGTTCCCACCCTATTTAGGGATTGCTTTGTTACATCCCATACGTAATGGCTTCATCTGCTTGATGACAAGGAAGGGAAAATTAGGTTCTTACCATGATAATTTTCTTTCCTTTAGTCATAGCAGATGAAGCCATGAGCCCTCCCTGTATGATTGTCTGTACTGCAGTGATTCTGATTTTAGGTGCTGTTCTTGTTTCCTGAAGTGTTATTCCTTCCTTGGGGAGTTGGAAAACAGTCTTCAGGATTCTTGTTACAGTTATAGGAGGATGAGTTCAATCTCTCCAGTTCATGTTTTGGGAGGATGAGTTTATTCCCTCCAGGAGGATGCAAGTATTCCCTCCGTTTATACAAAGTGGAGGACGAGTTTATTCCCTCCAGGAGGATGAGTTCATTCCCTCCTTTTTTGAGTTTATGCCCTTGTTAAGGGGCCATCGTTCGCTGTGAGGAAAGTTCATGTTATTCCCAATGCGGTTTGCCATACTGCTTTGAAAGCTTCAAATACTGAAGAGGCAGTGGAGCTAGCTGGCCATGAGGCACTGTGAAAAGTTGAGTGCTCTCTATCTCCCCCTGCTGGTTGATGGACACAACCCATACGTAATGGCTTCATCTGCTATGACTAAAAGAAAGAAAATTATCATGGTAAGAACCTAATTTTCCCTTCTCAAGATGTAGCATATGTTGTAACACTGTCCGAAAATGGTCCCCCAGTGAGCAAATAGAAGTTATCAATTCCTTAATCCGTCAAGATATAGTGAGGCCGAAACATCAAAACCTTACTCCAACTGGCTAGAAGGACCAAATAGCTTGTAACAGCTCTCTAAATATATAAGAGCTCTTTTAATATGTAAAGCATATAATTTCCTGTGATCTTGCACGCCCGCAGAATATCCCAGACCAATAAGAAAAAAGTGATTGGAAAAGATGAAAATGGGAAACTACGGTAGACAGAAAAGAAGTACCCAGATGTAGAAGTACTCCCTACCAGGGGCGTATCTGAACTGCGGCGGTAGGGGGGGCCAGGGCCAGAGAGGGGGGGCACATTATAGCCCCCCCCCCCCGCCGCCGCCGCCGCCATTGCCGATCCCCCTCCCCCCAGCCGCTGCCATTGCTAACCCTCCCCCTCCGTTGCTCGCCTACCTTCGCTGGCGGGGGACCCCAACCCCCGCCAGCCGAGGTCCGCGTCCTCCTGCCGCTGCCGGCTGCCTTTGGTCCTTTCATTCTTCCATTGAAGCTGGCGCCGACGAAAAAGTTTCTTTTGAATCTGACGTCGCTGCACGTTGCACGTTGTACGTGCAGGACGTCAGACTCAGAAACAATTTCTGAGTCTGACGTCCTGCACGTACAACGTGCAGCGACGTCAGACTCAAAAGAAACTTTCGTCGGCGCCAGCTTCAATGGAAGAATTAAAGGACCAAAGGCAGCCGGCAGCGGCAGGAGGACGCGGACCTCGGCTGGCGGGGGTTGGGGTCCCCCGCCAGCGAAGGTAGGCGAGCAACGGAGGGGGAGGGTTGGCAGCGGTAGGGGGGTCCAGGGCGAAATCTGCGGGGGCCCAGGCCCCTGAGGCCCCACGCAGATACGCCCCTGCTCCCTACATAGACGTACTTGCTCCTTGGAAAAAAATTCCAAAAAGAAAAAAACTGAAACCTGTATGAAGAAACTTGCAGTTCCGACTCTCCTAGCTGAAGCGATGACTACTAAAAACACTGTTTTAGAAGAGAGAGAAACCTTAAAGGAAACAAGATAATTTCGGACTATCGGGCGAAGAAGACTAACTCCCTGTCCCTCTATAGTCTGACAATGTTGCTAAGGCACAGAGGCTGAAAGCTGAGATGAGAATACTGCGACTACAAAGGACGCCGTCCTGCTTAGCAAGGCTGGATGCCTGTCCCAGACTGAGAGCATATGCCAGCCTGAGTAAGAGAGAAACAAAGAGGGCAGACTGGGGAAGAGAGAAGCTCCTCTAGAGAAACAAAAAAACCCCAGGCCCATAAAGCAGGAAAACCCAAGCCCCATAACACAAAAGGCAAGATGACAGCCCCAAAAGGCAGCCTGGTATCTCCGCAAGGAAACATAAGGGTTACCCTCCTGAGATCCAAATGCCTGATCAAAATGCCCAACCTGAAGAGAAGGCCAGCATGCCAGAATGGGACAGTATGCCACGGGGCTTGCCAGATGGTAGATCCATACAAATGATCCCCCTGGAATAAAACAGACACCAGCCATGGAATAAACTAAATGTCAATGCTGCAAAAGACCGGATGTCAACCCTCCTAGGAGGCAGGACGACTAGAGTCAGAGTGGGAACCGAACCTTGGCCTCCCCGATGACATCCCACTGCACTGTTCGCTAGATTATGCCTTAGTCTGCATATAGAGATGAGTGAAACATGCAGGAACAAAATGACTTACATGTCAATCCTGTAAAGAGGCCACATGCGAGACCTGTAAAAAAAGTAAAATGACCACCTCTATGAGAGACCAGATGGCAGATCTGCCAGAGGAAAGGATGCGCCCTCTGTACACAAGGTGGCCACAGACCTACCAGGGGACCAGAGGTCTATGCTGAACGAACATAAGAAGGCAACAGACCTGCCAGAAGACCGAAGACCATTCTGAAAGAATATAAGATAGAAACTGTCCTGCCAGAGAGCAAGATTGAGTATTTTGAAGTAACCTAAGATGATAACGGTCCTACCAGAGGACAGGAAGAGTATTCCGGACTAACATAACATAACATGGCAACAATGCTCACAAAAGACAGATTGCTCAGAATAAATCGCTAGCCCCCAGGGATACCTACTTGATCCGAGAGCAACTGACAGTCCCCTAGAGTGCCAAAATGCCACCCGGAGGAAAAGTACGTTGCAATGTAAAAAGACCACATGCTAGCTCTGGAAGCAAACCGAATGCCAATAGCAAAGCAGGAAAAGTTAAGTTGCAAAGTAAAGAGACCACATGGTAGTCCTGGAAGGAAAGACCGAATGCCAGTAGGAATGTCCTACCCAACTGATGCACAAAGACAAGACCAGCAGTCTCAGGAATGTCCTACCCAACTGAAGCACAAAAACAAGACCAGCAGTCTCAGGAGAACAAACAAAAGGGGAGCTGAAATGCAAAGGACCTGCCCCATAAATAACATGCAAAGGTTAACACTGGCAAAGAAGGTTGCAAATGCTTCAGGACACTAAAAAAAAAAGAAAGAGCACAGGAGTGCAGCTCATGAGACTGCAAAAGGCAATTGCCAAGGGAAAAACCTTGCAACTATGTCGCAGGTAACCCCGAAATATTGTGGAGACTGCGAAAGATTTAGACGGCTCTTGGCCACCATTACTAGGCATCCTGAGAACAATAAAAATTGCACCCCTTGGTCTGTGGCCTGCTGACTGTCAACAAGATGTTTTTTTTTTTTTTTTCCAATAGCTAGACGTCTAGCCATGAGTGAACAAGAATGTCCTCTTTTCTGAGGGGTAGCATAACTATGGTGAACATTTAGAGACTGGTCCTGAGAGAAATATGCAGAAAAGTTTCTGTCAAAAAATGTGCTGCACGAAGGGCCACTATGACGGATCAAAGGTTTTTGTGATAAAGACTTGAGACTTTGAGAGCGCGCTTGACAACATTTGAGATTCCAAATAGGATGAAGGAAAATTCCTTCTTAGCAACTAGAAAGTAAAATTGCATTCGGAAGAATCTAGTGAGGAAATGGTCTAAGGTCCAAGAGCCTTTGGAGGGAGTCCCCTACTTCACTTGCCTTGCCGTGAGAGTAATAGGTAGACTGCCGAAAGACATCCGAGAGAAAGTTGGCGAAGTGAAAAGCATAACCATCTTAAATAAACCGCAAGAACCCCTGGACAGAGTAAATAAGAAGATGAGTAGGGTCGTGGACCAGTGCCCAGATACAAGCAGAAAAAAATGATGTATACAAAAAAGTGGCATGTAACTATGATTTTATGACTTTTGGCGATTTACAACATTGAAGGCATTTTTCTGACCATATACGAGTTGTTTCAACAACCGGGAATATTTCCTGATTGTTCTTTTCACATCCTTGCTTACTAGTCCATAAGCTGACCTATAGGAGTTTTTTGACCCCTGATGCAGGCATTTGTATGCCGCAACACGGCCCGTGTCGGGTCTTCATTGTAATAAAGGATTACATTTTTCCCAATCCTGAAGGCCCAGTGTTTGCTGTTTTTGTTTGTCTGGTTGTTTTTGTATGCTGTTTCCCTCTTTTTGTGACTGTGAAGGCCCAGTGGTTGCTTTTTTTGTTTATGACATAAAGCAAACCAGGTGAGACTGGCATGTAACCATGGATTCCCAAAACGTCTTCAAGGTAATATTAGTTAGAATATCTGGAAAACAAGTCAGGAGAAAAAAAATGCCTGTCTCCTGAGGGTACACGAAGCACACTGCCTCCGTTTCCCTGTGCATACTAGAAGAAAAGAACAGCAGAGAAGCGCTACTTTGGAGAAGCTGCAGCTGTGGGAACAAAATGGCGGCCTTCCGCGCTAAAGATTAAAAGAATGAGGGAAAATAACGGAGGACACCGACACAGACGCGACGGACCGGGCAAATGAAGAAGCATGAAAACGCCGACTCCGCCCGACAAAGAGGCCCCGAAGAAACACGTAACTCCGTAGAAAAGTTGACAGAGAACACTCCGGTGCTGACAAAAACATGCTCGAGCCTCCCCTGCATGGCGGAGCTTTCTGCGGCTGAGGAACGACACTTTGCGCCTTTTTTTTTTAATAAGCCGCCGCCTGCTGCCCAAAACGCGAGGAAAAACAGAGAGAGGAATTCTGAGTAAGAAAATAGCTCGGAAAGCCCCAGACACTATTATCTTCTTAAGTTGTCTTTTTTTTTTTTTTTTTTAAACAGCTGAGCTAGAAAAAAGAAAGGTGCTGAAGAGAAATAGAATAGCACAGAGCTGCCTGCTCGTAAGCAGTCTGGGTTGTTGTTTTTTTTTTTAAACCGCAGAGCTTGCTCGTTAAAAATCTGGGGAAAGAAAAATATGTGTTCTTGTAACTTCCTAGAGTGGCTGCCTCTCCCAAAGGCAATACAACTTTCTACCGAAAGAGTAGCCCTTCCCAACTAAGTAAAGGAGATGGGGAGGAAGTGGGGGAGGGACTCGGGACACCCGAGTATAACACCCCAGAGGCTGGAAAAGAAAGAAAAGAAATCCCTATCTGCCAATCCTCTAACAGAGATTCCCCAGGCACAGAAGAAGAAGTAGCAGCATTATTGTTCTTATTAGTAGTCTCTAAAAGAGAAAGAGATAGAGAGAGACTAATGGGCTTACCTCCTGCCTGCTGGAGACTGAGAAAATACTGAGGCTAGGGTCACATGGCCAGGGCTCTCATTGGCTCTCAAGTCTTAGAATTCTCTCAGTCTCCACCTTCTGGTTGGCGTGCACAACCCCATCAGTCCAATCCTGGTCCGGAGGGACGCTAAGGAAACTACTTTAGAACAAAGGGATCTACAGTTTAGGAGGCTGATCAAAATAGGTTGGTCATGGGAAGAACTAACCATTTTCAAAGGAACTGGAGACTCGTATCTTAAATATGATGGTGGTCATGAGTGAGGACAAACCTCAGGATGGATATTAAGATGGACTGACGGTTTGGCCAGTGTCTCGCGATAATCAAGTTCTAATCGAAGAATCAGTAAAAAGTTGATCCGGGTCTCTGCGTTTTCTATTTTTAGATGGTCTGTTGTGCTCAGTTTTCATCTTTGCAGTTCTTGGTTTATCATGTTTCACTGCAGGGAAGGGGAAGTTGAAATGTTATAACTGTTTCCTTCTGCTTTGTTATGAGAAATACTTACTGGCCGAGGAGCATTCCGTCCTATAAGGACTGCAGTGCAGTTCAGCGCTGTCTATCACCACCTGCTGGTAGATGGACACAACCCACAAGTCTCTGGAGTCATCTGCTGTGAATAAAGGAAAGAAAATTCTCAGGTAAGACACAATTTTTCGATTTTTACTTACATAAACGAGGCAGCTTGAGTTCCATCGACTTTTCTGCAGGAAAGCATCTCGCATTTGGAACCTGGTACTCCAGCTCCACTCCTTCCTCCAAGCCACATACTTCCTGGGCACACAAAATCTCCTAAGAGCCTCATTACACAGTGGATATTCTGCAGCCTTACCCCGTCTGCAGATTTCTTTGCCACAGAAAACACCAAGTGCTGAATATTTTGCTCCAATAGCCCTTTGTCCCATACTCTAGTAGAGGATGCCTTCAGCATATTGTGGAACCAAGGCCTATTGTAAACCTTTCCACCCATTCCTCTTCTCTTGAATCATTTAGAGTATCAGACAAGACTTGGCAGAGGTCCTGATAGACCTTATTTGTATGGCTTGCTTCCCTAGACTTCAGAACTCACCTAGCACTTCTTACACCCCTTACCCTCACATCATGGAAACTGAAAAGAACAGCATAGACGGCAGTACCCTCTCCACCCCAATTCAGTACATGAAAAGCGTGAGCTACAGAGGGCTGTTCCAGATTGGCAGTCATCACCAGAGGGGTGTGAGCATTATTCTGCTTTTTACTGAGAACCCCTGTTCCAGTGTGTATTTCACATTCCCAGGAACTGTTTTCATCCTGAAAGCAGACAGACTGCTGCCTCTTTACTTCATGTTGAAGGAGACTGGTAGTGGCTGCAGTGAGGGTGCTGAATGTGCTTTCTGGTTTCCTAGCTGTACTGTTGCAGTCTGCGTATTCCATTCCTGCAGCTGCTCTTGGACCTTGACATAGGTCTCTTTCATTGTCCGTAGATACTTCTTCAGTATGATGAAGGTCCTTTGTCTTTCTGATAAACCACGAGAAAGATGGACACACATGTATTCTGCCATGTCCTGCACACCAGGTTCTCCTGTTCTGCCTGTGATAGCTGGGATGCGGAGATGCCAGAGTTTCTCGGAGACATTCCTGCTCTAGCACCATTTTGTCCAGAGCTGATAAATGTGGATTCTGGTGTAAACTGCAGGAATCAAGGGTCAGCTGAGGAGAGTCCCAGAGTGATATGAGTAGCATGCTTAGGCAGGCATAAGACGGGGTTTGGGGGGGGGGGGGGGAATGCACATTAAAGTAGCGAATCAGGCTCCTTAGCCTGGCTTTTGGGGCTCAGAGTTCAGCTTTTGTTAAAACCCAGCCACAACTGACTATGGGATAGAGCTGCAGACTCGTGTGGGCAGGACTCATCTCACCAGCACGTGTTCATCTCTCTTGTGGTTAGGCAGGATTCCTCTTATGGTAGAGGCAGAAGTGTAGAAAAGCACCATTCTGGTTTGCGTAAGCATGCTTCCAAGATTCAATGTATTGGAATTACTAGGGAATGCCTTTTTGCTTCAGCCCTCGTCATTACCCTTAACCACCCTTTATTGCCTTTGCCCTCTTTTGCCATGCTTCCCTTGGGGCCCTTCTCTTTTTGATTGCTCTTTGAGCTTGTCTGCATATTTCCTCTGTATCGAGCTTAAGAGCTTTACAGTTCTTTTCCATTGAGAAATGATGGCCAGAAGCCTGTAGCTAGCATTTGCATTTAGCCATCTTAATTGCCACGTGTCCTGAATGTTTTGTCCCATCGATCTTTTAATATATCGGTATTTTAGAGAGTTAAACACATTGGGCAGCTGAAAATAGCACTACCACTTTAGTTCTTGAAGATCTTCCTGCCCTCTTGTGGGTCTCCTGCCCTCCCCACAGCATTAAACTTAGGACGACAGGCAGAAGTGTTCCCAAGCACTTTGTATCTGATCGGTTGATACTGAATCATAATACAAGGTGAAATTAGGCCTTACCTGCTAATTTTCTTTCCTCTAGACCCTCCAGACCGGTCAAGATGCTTGGGTTATGCACTCCTACCAGCAGAGGGAGACTGAGAACACTAAAACTGTAACAATGTATAAGCCACCTGCCAACCCCCAAGCAGCCAGTAAATCAGTAACAAAGCAGAAAAGAACAATCAAACACATAAAACGAATACATAGAACCCTGTACTCAGAACTCAAAACAGACACGAATGTGCTTCTGTCGACCGAACGCCAAAGCGCTGTGGTCCGCCCCTGACAACACAGAGGCTACCACCACTGAACTTCAGAAAACGAGAAGTCCAGAACTAAAGACCTATCAGCCATAGCAACCCTGAGGCACAAAACCAAAACCAGCCTGCAGACCACACTAGACTACAACATTCCGGGTGGGTTCTTGACTGGTCTGGAGAGTCTAGAGGAAAGAAAATTAGCAGGTAAGGCCTAATTTCACCTTCCTCAGCGATCCTCCAGACCGGTCAAGACGCTTGGGAAGTACCAAAGCAGTAAATAGTCTAAGGGAGGGAACCCCGAAAACCAGAAGTCAGAACTGCCGCACCAGAACTCGCAGCGACAAGGCGTTCAGATCAAAACTACGCCTAATAAAGGATTCCAGCTTCCTGTCTTGAGGATCCCTGAGAGCAGCCCCCCCATCAACAGGAATAGCAGTGGCTTTAGTGACCGCCGTCACCACCGCGTCTACTGTAGGAGACTTTAAGGAGTCCCTATCATCTTACAGAAGAGGATAAAGCCTCGCCATAGCTCTAGCCACCCTACAAGCAGAATCTGGGGAAGACCACTCCTGCATGACCATATTTCTGAAGTCTTTATTCATGGGAAAAGAACGGGAAGACCGGCGAATACCCTTAACCAACGGGTCTACCTGCTTTACCTCCGCCACCATGGTCTCAGGAGAATCAAATTTAAGTGTAGCAACCACCTGATCAGTCAATTCAGCCAGCTCATCTCTTTGAAAGATCCTCACTACCGAGGGATCTTCACCTGGCAAGGACCCCTCCTCAGGACAGGTGTGTCCAAAAGAACGTCATCTCCAAGCTCACCGTACTCCTCTTCTGAGTGCTGTAAGGACAAAAACTCAGGGTCTTCTGACCACTCCAGACGAGGGCGCTTGGCAACTAAGGGACCTACCCCCTTCTGGTCTACCTGCTGGGATCCTGACTTCCACGCCTGGAACATCGACCAAATAAACTCAGGTGGGAATTCCATGCCCCCTGAGCACTCAGGAGACTAGCCTACTTTCTGTCCCTGAAAATCCTGCAACGTCTGAGGCGAAACCACAGGGCCGGAGGAATCCAAGATGGTGGTGGTTCCTGCCAAATTCGGAACCGCCGCTACAGCACCCGGGAGCAAGGACGTATCAACAGAGCACGAGCTGACCCTGGAAACCTCTGCGGACAATACCGGAGGCAAAGAAAGAGGCGGTTTCGGCTCCCCACAGAGCCTGCATTGTGTCCCCGGCGCGTCCACACCTCGGCGCTCACAGAACCGGCAACAGGATGGTTTCCCCGCCTACATCCCTCAGGGAAGAAAGGAGGTAAGCAACCTAACAGGCAGCAGCGCCCAGACTCACTCTCTCTCACAAACGCACTGCAGCTCTCCTGGTTAGCCCCAAAACAAACAAGCGAGCTTTTTTTTTTTTTTTTTCTTTTTTTTCAACTGGCTTCTTACCTCCCAGCCCGGTTGCTAAAAGCTAACAAGGACTATGGCTCTCAAGGTTCCTGCAGTCACACAGGAGCCGAGGCACAGGGCTCAGGAGAGCCCAGCAGGTGGAGGGACCCGATCACCGGGTGTGACACCCCAGGGGAAAAACGGAGCCCCACCGGGACCCACTTCCCCGAAGCACACAGATTCTAAGTACAGGGTGCTAACCAACAAAAGGCCTAAAACAAATCCCAGGCGTACCAGACCAGACTGACTGCTCAGACTGCACATCTACCCTCTGCTGGAGACTGAGATTTACTGGCTGCTTGGGGGTTGGCAGGTGGAGGAGTGGCCTAGTGGTTAGGGTGGTGGACTTTGGTCCTGGGGAACTGAGGAACTGAGTTCGATTCCCACTTTAGGCACAGGCAGCTCCTTGTGACTCTGGGCAAGTCACTTATCCCTCCATTGCCCCATGTAAGCCGCATTGAGCCTGCCATGAGTGGGAAAGCGCGGGGTACAAATGTAACAAAAATTAAAAAAAATAAATTGTTAGTTTTAGTGTTCTCATTCTCCCTCTGCTGGTAGGAGTGCATAACCCAAGCGTCTTGACCAGTCTGAAGGGTCGCTGAGGAAGGAATATTGTGTAACTGCACGATACAGATATTTAATAACACATGTACATTAGTTCTCATTGGTGGGCAGGAAAGAAAACACATTAATTTGTTTGTCACTGCCAGTGGAGCAGTTGCAAAGGCTCTGAATGATCTTTCCTCAACTTCAGTCCAAGAGGAAATGTGGAAATTAATTTATGAAAATCTCTAAATCTGCTAATCTCAGCATGGCACATCCACCCACTTCAAAGTCCTATCTTCTGTTCATTTCTTTTTCAGGTGTACTGTAACATCTCAAGTTTAAGCCTGTGCCAAGATGGCAGAAGCCCACCAGGCTGTGGCATTTCAGTTCACTGTCACCCCCGAAGGCATTGACCTCCAGCTCAGCCATGAGGCCCTCAAACAAGTCTATTTATCTGGGCTGCGCTCCTGGAAGAAGAAGTTTGCCAGGTTTAAGGTGAGTTTCTTCTGTACAGGGCTTTTGTCTTGCTGTGCCTTGAACTGGGAGGGCCATTTCTGCTTTCCCACCGCTTCCCACGCTGCTATCCAGCACTCTTCGTTGTGCCCTGAACTGGGAAGGCCGCTTCTGCTTTCCCAGTGCTTCACACACTGCTATCCAGCACTCTTCGCCATTCTGTTCTATTCATTAGTTTTATATACCACTTCTACCCTTAAAAAAAAAAAAAAGTCCTGAAGTGGTTTACAAAAGAAATAAACTGCAGGATACAGTATCTAAAGAACCAGAAAGAATAGAATTCGGAAACATTCGCTGTGCCCTGAACTGGGAGGGCCATTTCTGCTTTCCCACTGCTTCCCTCTCTGCTATCCAGCACACTTCGCTGTGCCCTGTTCTCCAGTGCTGTGCTGTAAACTGGTTGGGCCATTTCTGCTTTCCCACACTGCTATCCAGCACTGTTGGCTGAGTCCTATTCTCCAGGACATCCTTGTGCTCTCATGCTCTTTATTTTATACCACAGACCATTGCGGAGCTGATGAGGAGGAGGATGATAATGTAAATTCATCAGCTCCTGGAGAAATGTCTGTTCCATATCATCAAGCTGATCAATCCATAGACTGGTGGGTTGTGTCCATCTACCAGCAGGTGGAGATAGAGAGCAAACTTTTGCCTCCCTATATGTGGTCATGTGCTGCCGGAAACTCCTCAGTATGTTCTCTATCTCAGCAGGTGGTGGTCACACACAGCAGCAGCTCTGGCTAGGCCTCCAAGCCTAATCCTTAGGTTTTGTTGAGGCCTGGGGTTGAGGGCTCTTTTGAGCAAGTGCAAACCTGGTGGTGCCAGGTCCCTCCTTTTCTCCCCCCTCCCGCTGGCTCCGTTTAAAAAAAAAAAAAAAAAAAAAATTTTAAACGTCCTTAAAGGCGTTTATTTCGACGTTTATTTAAACGTTCATTGCAGCTACTCACTGGGACACCAGTTCGTTACAGCTCGGAGCGGCAAGCAGGTAATTTTACCTTTTTATAGCGGGCAGGGGGTTCCCCGATTCTTCTCCTCGTGGCATATGGCGTTGGAGGGCGAGGGCGCAAAGGGCGCTCCCCGGATCGCTTGAGCGCTTCTAGAGGGGATGCGGGGGTCTTGCAGCCTGATTCGCCCTTGTTGGGTGACAGTTTCGTGACCGATGAATGTCCCGGTCCTTCCTCCGGCGTGGCGGTTTTTCCCGCCATAAATGCCCATCCCCCGCTCCTCGCCTCCGCCATCTTGGCCGGCCACGCGGCTCGGACGGCTTCTTCGTGGGCCGCCCTTGAGGTTGGAGACATTAGTGCCATGAACGCCCTTAATTTGGGCGACGGCACAAAAGCGGCTACAGTTAAGTGCCGTTCTTCCCGCGCGGCTCCTTCGCGGAGTGTCGCGCCGGACGCCATTTTGGATGCGCAGCATGTCTCTCCCCCGCTCTTGCGAGCGTCGGTTGAGGGTGCGTCTAGGGCTGTTGCCCAGGCTGCGGAAGTGCACAGTATGGGGGGTTTCTCCCCCGAGTTTGTTTTGCTGCTGCATCAGGCTTTCCTCATGCAAAACGCTGCCCCTGCTCCCTCTTCTGATAAAGAGGTTGAGGTTCCCAGAGGTAAACGTCCTCGGGTTGATTTCCAGGCCTTGGAGGACTTTGTCTCCTCCGATGTAGATGAGGGCAGCGTTTCTGAGGTCTCCCAACGGTCCTTTGCGGATTCCTTGGAGGAGACGGATCCCCGCTCGGATGGAGCGGATGACCCCTCTGCAGCGCGGCTTTTTAGCCCAGAGGATTTGCCCAACCTGTTAGTGCAGGCCATGGGCATTTTGATGATTTCCTCTCCGGAGGACGTCTCTCCCTCAGCCCCTGTTGGCTCTGCCATTATGCTGGGGACGAAGCGCCCGCCTAGAACCTTCCACGTGCATGAACCATGCACCCCTTAATTTCGGCTCAATGGGATGTCCCGGAAGCGAGCCTTAAAGTGGCTAGGGCTATGTCCCGCCTCTATCCTTTATCTGAAAGTGAACGTGAGGCCTATCTGTGGCCTACTGTGGATTCTTTAATCACTGCGGTGACTAAGAAAACGGCTTTGCCGGTGGAAGGTGGCACGGCCCTAATGGACGCCCAAGACAGAAGATTGGAGGCGGCCTTAAGGTCGTCCTTTGAGGCAACTGCTTTAAGTTTGCAGGCCTCGGTTTGCGGTTCCTATGTGGCCAGGGCGTGCCTGACTATGGTGCAGCGGGCTTCCCCTCGGATCATTCCTTGAGGGTTGATTGGCCGGCCCTGGGATCGGGCCTAGCCTATTTGGCAGACTTGCTGTATGATGTCTTGAGAGCCTCAGCTAAAGGCATGGCTCAGACAGTCTCTGCGCGGCGGTGGCTTTGGGCTGAAACATTGGTCTGCTGACCACGCCCCTAAATCCCGCCTGGCTAGATTGCCTTTTAAAGGCAAGCTGCTCGTTGGGGTCGAGCTGGACAAAATCGTGACCGATCTCGGCACGTCTAAGGGCAAGAAGTTACCAGAGGTCAGGGCTCGGGCTAGTACCCGTCCCGGTCCCTCCAGAGGACGGTTGCAGGAAGCCCGTCGGTACCGCCCGGCCAGGCTGGGCTCCTCTGCCCCCTCTTCCTTCAAGAGGAATTTCTCCCCCAAGCAGCATTCCTTTCGCAGAGACCGCCGTCCCGGAGGTGCTCCCTCCGGTCCTCCCCCAGGGTCTCGTACCCAGTGACGGGGCCTTGGTCCACGCCCCAGTGCAGATTGGAGGATGGCTGTCCTCGTTTCTGGGTGAGCGGACCACAGTAACTTCACACGCTTGGGTGCTGGAAGTCATCAGAGACGGCTACAAGCTAGAGTTCTGCCGACCCTTAAGAGACGGGTTTGTACTCTCTCCCTGCAAGTCTCCGGTCGAAGCTGTGGCAGTGCAGCAGACCTTGGACAACCTGATCCGCCTGGGTGCGGTCGTTCCGGTGCCAAAAAATCAGATTGGCAAGGGACGTTACTCCATTTACTTTGTGGTACCAAAGAAAGGAGGTTCTGTCCGGCCTATCCTCGACCTCAAAGGGGTCAATCGGGCCTTGAAAGTGCGGCACTTTCGCATGGAGACTCTCCGCTCTGTTATAGCGGCAGTGAAGGCAGGAGAGTTCTTGGCTTCCTTGGACTTCAAGGAAGCGTACCTGCATATTCCCATCTGGCCTCCTCTCCAACGCTTTCTGCGTTTTACAGTCCTGAGACGACACTTCCAGTTCAGAGCCCTCCCTTTCGGGTTGGCTACTGCTCCGCGGACCCTTTCCAAAGTAATGGGGGTCATAGCGGCCTTCCTGCTAAAGGAAGGAGTGCAAGTCCATCCTTATCTGGACGACTGGTTGATCCGAGCCCCCTCTTATGCAGAGTGCGGCAAAGCTATGGACCGGGTAGTTGCTCTTTTGAGCTCCCTGGGATGGATCATCAACTGGAAGAAGAGCCAGCTGCGCCCGACTCAGTCCCTGGAGTATCTAGGGAGTTCGATTCGACACCCAAGTGGGCAGAGTGTTCCTGCCAGACAATCAGTTGGTCAAGCTTCAGGCTCAGGTGGACTAGTTCCTAGTAGCCTCTCCTATTCGGGCTTGGGACTACGTGCAGCTGTTGGGCTCTATGACGGCCACGATGGAAGTAGTGCCCTGGGCCAGGGCTCATATGAGACCACTACAGCTATCTCTGCTGCTGCGCTGGACTCCGATGTTGGAGGATTATGCTGTGCGCCTTCCCTTGGACCCAGCAGTGCGCAAGGCGCTGAGCTGGTGGACGCAGACAGACAAGTTGTCTGCAGGAATGCCTCTGGTGACCCCGGAGTGGATTGTCGTCACGACAGACGCCTCTTTGATGGGCTGGGGAGCCCACTGCTTGGGAAGGACAGCGCAGGGGCTCTGGTCTCCTGCAGAGGCAAGTGGTCTATCAACCTCCTGGAACTCAGAGCCATTCGGTTGGTGTTATTGGAGTTCATCCCGGTACTGGTGTTGAAGCCTGTACGGGTCCTGTCGGACAATGCCACGGCTGTGGCCTATATCAACCGCCAGGGAGGTACCAAGAGCGCCCCTCTAGCCAAGGAGGCTATGAGTCTTTGCCAGTGGGCGAAAGCGAACCTGGAGCAGCTTTCAGCGGCCCACATTGCCGGAGTCATGAATGTCAAGGCGGACTTTCTCAGTCGCCATACCTTGGAGCCCGGAGAGTGGCAACTATCTGCTCAGGCGTTCTTGGACATCACGAAGCGCTGGGGCCAGCCGAGCCTAGATCTGATGGCGTCATCGGCCAATTGCCAAGTGCCGCGCTTTTTCAGCAGAGGACGGGACCCTCGATCCCTGGGAGTAGATGCTCTTCTCCAACGGTGGCCGACACAAGAGCTCCTCTATGTGTTCCCGCCCTGGCCCATGTTGGGCAGGGTGCTAGACCGGGTGGCAAAGCATCCCGGCAGGGTAATCCTGGTGGGTCCGGATTGGCCCAGACGTCCCTGGTATGCGGACTTGATCAGGCTCTCAGTCGACGATCCTCTGCGGCTGTCAGTGGAGCAGGGCCTGTTACATCAGGGTCCCGTGGTGATGGAGGATCCCTCTCCCTTTGGTCTTGCGGCCTGGCTATTGAGCGGCAGCGTCTGAGGAAGAAGGGCTTCTCAGACAAGGTTATCGCCACTATGTTGAGAGCGAGGAAGCGCTCTACTTCTACGGCTCACTTTCTCCCTTCACTGCTCCAATTCTTCAGTGTTGGCGTTCCTGCAAGAAGGTCTGGAGAAAGGCCTGTCGCTCAGTTCCCTTTAAGTCCAGATAGCGGCTCTGGCTTGCTTCAGGGGCCGCCTGAAGGGTGCTTCCCTGGTTTCGCAGCCAGATGTGGTGCGCTTTCTCAAGGGAGTTAATCACCTGCGCCCTCCTCTGCACTCAGTGGTGCCTGCGTGGATTCTCAACCTGGTGCTAAGAGCATTGCAGAAGCCGCCTTTTGAACCCTTGGCAAGGGCATCTCTGAAAGACCTGACGTTGAAAGCAGTCTTTTTGGTGGCTATCACTTCAGCCAGAAGAGTTTCCGAGCTCCAGGCGCTCTCTTGTCGAGAGCCTTTTCTGCAGTTCACTGAGGCAGGAGTGACTATTCGCACAGTTCCTTCCTTCCTGCCCAAGATTGTTTCTCGCTTCCATGTGAATCAGCAGCTCTGTCTCCCTTCCTTTCGTAGGGAGGACTACCCAGAGGAGTACTCTGCTCTTAAATATCTGGATGTGAGATGAGTCATCATCAGATACTTGGAAGTGACCAATGATTTCCGGAAATCGGATCATCTGTTTGTCCTGTTTGCAGGTCCTCGTAAGGGTCTGCAGGCTGCTAAGCCTACAGTGGCAAGATGGGTCAAGGACGCCATGGCAGCGGCTTATGTGGCCGCGGGGAAGGTGCCGCCTATCCAACGGAAGGCTCACTCCACAAGAGCTCAGGCGGCCTCGATGGCAGAGGCCGGATCCGTCTCCTTGGAAGAGATATGCAAGGCGGCAACTTGGGCTTCAGCTCATGCATTCTCCAAGCATTACCGTTTGACGGTGGCTGCACGGGCGGAGGCCCGGTTTGGAGCTTCAGTGTTGAGGTCAGGGATTTCAATGTCCCGCCCTGGGTGAGTACTGCTTCGGTACATCCCACCAGTCTATGGATTGATCAGCTTGATGATATGGAAGGTAAAATTATGTATAATCATACCTGATAATTTTCTTTCCATTAATCATAGCTGATCAATCCATAGCCCCTCCCAGATATCTGTACTGTTTTTATTCTGGTTGCATTTCAGGTTCAAGTTTAGTCTTCAGTTACTTCAGAAAGACTTCGTGTTCAAGTTTTTTCACTTGGATTCTTCAAGAGTTGAGACGAGTTTGTGTTACAGTGAGCTGCTGCATTCCTCTCCCCCCCGTTTTACGGGGCTGGATTGAGACATAAATTCTGCCGGCACTCCCTCCCGCTTCGTGCGGCTGTAGGGCAGCTTTGTACCCCTCCCGCTTCGGCGGTGTTAGGGTCAGTCAGCTCCTCCCGCGGTTGCGGTTGCAGGATAAGCCAGATCCCCCCGCATCGGCGGGTGTGGTGTCCCTCCCCCGCTCCGCGGGGATGAGCTGGACGGATTCCCCTCCCCCACTTGTGTGGGGATGAGCTGGGTTAATTCCCCTCCCCCGTTTCGGCGGTGGTGAGCTGGGCAGAGTGTCCCTTCGTGGGTGTAATTCTCTTATGTGCTGAGTCCTGCGGATGGAGCTTTGATATCGACATACTGAGGAGTTTCCGGCAGCACATGACCACATATAGGGAGGCAAAAGTTTGCTCTCTATCTCCACCTGCTGGTAGATGGACACAACCCACCAGTCTATGGATTGATCAGCTATGATTAATGGAAAGAAAATTATCAGGTATGATTATACATAATTTTTCCCTTCCTTTACTGTGCTGTGCTTATCTTGTACACAGAACAGCGTCATCACGGGAGTGTATCCTGCCAGTCCCTCCAGCTGGCTGTTTGTTGTCATCACCATCATAGCAGCAATGTATACGCGGGTGGACCCCTCCTTGGGTATGATTGGGAAGATTAAAGAGCATCTGCCGGTCAGGTACCTCCACTTGCCTGTGCCTAAATGTCCTCCTTTGTGTACCACTCATTCTCTCATCTCTCCGCTGTAGCGCATAACCGTCTCACCACGCTTCTCTGTCCCTCCTCGGTGTAAAACTCATTCTCGCTCCTTTCCTCCGCAGCGCATACCTGTCTCATCAGGGCCAGAACATTATTAGCGCTCTGCTCTTCTCCACAGTCCTCTGGCTGGCTCTCATTATGACCATGAGGTACATTCTGAAGCAGCTGCTTTCCTACCACGGCTGGATGTATGAGCAGCATGGAAAGATGTCTGCTACCACCAAGTTCTGGCTGGTACATGCTTTCTCCTTACTGGGCTGGTGATAGTGCTCTCATTTAGCTCTTTGATTGTCTCGGGGGGGGGGGGGGGGGGGGGGGGGAGGGGGTAGGTGGGCTGGTTTTCTTCATAGGATTGGATTCCTGATTTGTTAATGTTTGTATTTGTACCGCCAGACTTTGGTGAAGATTTTCTCTGGTCGAAAGCCCATGCTGTACAGTTACCAAGCTTCCCTTCCTCGCCTTCCAGTTCCACACATCAAAGACACGATGACCAGGGTGAGGTTTTTTGCAGTCCCATGCATAGTTCAATGTTGCACAGTGGCATCTCACATGAGCGTGTAACCATTTTGGGCACTGATGGTGTGTCTGTTGGTAGGAAAGCACTGTGCTCTAGCTAGATGACATCTGAGATGCATCCCCTTGTTTTCTAGTACTTGGAATCTGTCAGACCCCTGATGAATGACCAAGAATTCAAAAGGATGACTGGCTTGGCAAAGGACTTTGAAGTGAACCTGGCCCCACGGCTCCAGTGGTATCTAAAACTTAAGTCCCTTTGGGCATCTAACTACGTAAGGAAACATTGGCTATGGTTTCTTATCTCCCGTTACCTGGTAACCCTCTTGTTGCGATCTCTCTCTTTCTGTGCATCCTGCACTGTGTGCTCTGTTTGTTTTGTGGTGTCTTTGCTACTGTCAATAATGGAGCCTGTCCCCCTCCCCGGTCTGTCTTTCCCAGGTGAGCGACTGGTGGGAGGAGTATATCTACCTGCGAGGGCGGAGCCCCCTCATGGTAAACAGCAACTATTACGCCATGGTGAGTGCTGCTGCATACATATCAATATTGTATGTGCAAGATATTGATACCTTTAACAGAGACAGCATATAACATCCCTGCTGCTAGAAGACAGCAGTGCACTGCCCTTCTCCTCAAGGCCCATACGCTGGCCTGCAAACTAAGCCATCACTCATATGTTTATACCTAATGAATGTTGTTTGAGGGTTTCTTGAAAACCAGAGCTGTGGCCTCTGCTTGGCTGTGTGGCTGAACTTGCTTGTCCAAGGAGAAAAGTGACATTTTCTTTACTACTCTGTGATGACTTTCTGTCTACCATAATATTTTCCATAAAGTTAATCTCCTCCTGGGCTGGATCTTACTACTTACCAGTTCCCATTAGGAAGTGACTTCATGCTCGCATGCTTTGTTTTTGTTTTAAATATTGATAGGCGAGTGTGACTCACGCTTAGTTTTAAGTTTCTTTCTGTAACACACTAGCAGGAGGATCAGCCTAATGGTTAGTGCAGCAGCCTGAGAACCAGGGGAAGCAGGTTCAATTCCTGCTGCAGCTCCTTGTGACTCTGGGCAAGTCACTTAACCCTCCATTGCCCCAGGTTCAAATTTAAGTACCTGTATATACTATGTAAACTGCTTAGATTGTAACCACAGAAAGGTGATATACCAAATTCCATACCATCCCCTTTCCTTCTTTTTTTTTTTTGACGTTAAAGACCAAAGAGGGATGTGGAATTTCGTGCCTAGGAGGAATATTCTCTTCCTGAGCTGAATCTGGATTCAGTTTATGCCTTTTCTTTCTCTGCACTAAGCACCTCTTTCACTTACTAGGATTTTCTATATGTCACTCCGACTCCCATCCAGGCTGCACGGGCTGGTAACACCGTGCACGCCATCCTGTTGTACCGTCGCAGGCTGAGCCGTGAGGAGCTGAAGCCGGTAAGTGTCGCTGGCTCTAACTTGTAAGTGGCTGGCAAGGGGCAGACTTGATTAACCAAACCTTGGGTTTTCGTTCTCTAGAGAGCCTGGAGACATCCTAACAGGCACAGGTTTACGGACTTAAGGGGTGCAGCTCTGAATGTTCTGATGTTTGCAAAATATATTTCAGGTTTCCATATCATCATGCTGATCAATCCATAGACTGGTGGGTTGTGTCCATCTACCAGCAGGTGGAGATAGAGAGCAATCCTTTTGCCTCCCTATATGTGGTCATGTGCTGTCGGAAACTCCTCAGTATGTTCTCTATCTCAGCAGGTGGTGGTCACACACAGCAGCAGCTCTGGCTAGGTCTCCAAGCCTAATTCTTAGGTTTTGTTGTTGAGTACCTGGGGTTGAGGGCTCTTCTTGAGCAAGTGCAAACCTGGTGGTGCCAGGTCCCTCCTTTTCTCCCCCCTCCTGCTGGCTCCATTAAAAAAAAAAATAATAAATTTTGAACGTCCTTTAAGGGCGTTTATTTCAACGTTTATATCTGCGTTTATTGCAGCTGCTCACTGGGACACCAGTTTGTTACAGCTCGGAGCAAGAAGCAGGTAATTTTTACCTTTTGTAGCGGGCAGGGGGTTCCCCGATCGGTCTCCACGTGGCTTATGGCGTCGGAGGGCGAGGGCGCGAAGAATTGCTCCCCGGACCGCGTGGGTTCGTCTAGCGGGGATGCGGGGGTTTCAAAGCCTGAATCGCCTTTTTTGGGCTTCAGTTTGGAGTCGGTCAGTGTCCCGGTTCTTCCTCCGGTGCGGCGGTTTTTCCCGCCATAAGCGCCCATCCCCCGCTGCTCGCCCCCTCCATTTTGGCTGGCCACTCTGCTCGGACGGCTTCTTCTTGGGCCGCCCTCGAGATGGGAGACGTTAATGCTATGGTCGCCCTTGATTCGGGCGACGGCAAGAAAGCGGCAAAAGTTAAGCGCTGTTCTTCCCGCACGGCTCCTCGGAGTTTCACGCCGGACGCCATTTTGGATGCACAGCATGTTTCTCTCCCACTCTTGCGAGCGCCGGTTGAGGGTGCGTCTAGGGCTGTGGCCCAGGCTGCAGAAGTGCACAGTTTGGGGGGTTTCTCCCCTGAGTTCATTTTGCTGCTGCATCAGGCTTTTCTTATGCAAAACGCTGCCCCTGCTCCCCTGTCTGATAAAGGGGTTGAGGCCTCCGGAAGCAAACGCTCTCGGGTGGATTTCCAGGCCCTAGAACACTTGGTCTCCTCTGATGTAGATGAGGGCAGCGTATCTGAGTTCTCCCAACGGTCCTTTGGGGATTCCTTGGAGGAGACGGATTCCCGCTCGGATGGAGCGGATGATCCCTCTGCAGCGCGGATTTTTCGCTCAGAGGATTTGCCCAACCTGTTAGTGCAGGCCATGAGCATTTTGAAGATTTCCTCTCCGGAGGACGTCTGTCCCTCAGCCTCTGCTGGCTCTGCCATTATGCTGGGGACGAAGCACCCGCCTAGAACCTTCCATGTGCATGAAGCCATGCACACCTTGATTTCGGCTCAATGGGATTTCCCAGAAGCGAGCCTTAAAGTGGCTAGGGCTATGTCCCGCCTCTATCCTCTCCCTGAAGGTGAACAGGAGGCCTTTGTTTGGCCTACCGTGGATTCTTTAATCACTGCGGTGACTAAGAAAACGGCGTTGCTGGTGGAAGGTGGCACGGCCCTAAAGGACGCACAAGACAGAAGATTGGAGACGGCCTTAAAGTTGTCCTTTGAGGCGGCTGCTTTAAGTTTGCAGGTTTCAGTTTGCGGCTCCTATGTGGCCAGGGCGTGCCTGACGATTGTGCAGCGGGCTTCCCCCTCGGATCCTTCCTTGAGGGCTGATTGGCCGGCCCTGGAATCGGGCTTGGCCTACTTGGCAGACTTGCTGTATGATGTCTTGAGAGCCTCGGCTAAAGGTATGGCTCAGACAGTCTCTGCACGGCGCTGGCTTTGGCTGAAGCATTGGTCTGCTGACCACGCCTCTAAGTCTCGCCTGGTTAAGTTGCCTTTTAAAGGCAAGTTGCTCTTTGGGGTCGAGCTGGACAAGATTGTGACCGATCTCGGCACGTCTAAGGGCAAGAGGTTACCGGAGGTCAGGGCTTGGGCCAGTGGTGCCCGCCCCGGTTCCTCCAAAGGACGGTTTCAGGAAGCCCGTCGGTATCGCCCGGGCAAGTCGGGCTCCTCTGCCCCCTCTTCCTTCAAAAGGAACTTCTCCCCCAAGCAGCATTCCTTTCGCAGAGACCGCCGTCCCGGAGGTGCATCCTCCGGGCCTCTCCCAGGGTCTCGTACCCAATGACGGGGCCCTGGTCCATGGCTCAGAGCAGATTGGAGGACGTCTGTCCTTGTTTCTGGGCGAGTGGACCAGGGTAACTTCAGACGCTTGGGTGCTGGAAGTCATCAGAGATGGCTACAAGCTAGAGTTCTGCCGACCCTTAAGAGACGGGTTTGTGCACTCTCCCTGCAAGTCTCCAGTCAAAGCTGTGTCAGTGCAGCAGACTTTGGACAATCTGATCCGCCTGGGTGCGGTCGTTCCGGTGCCAGAAGATCAGCTTGGCAAGGGACGTTACTCCATTTACTTTGTGGTACCAAAGAAAGGAGGTTCTGTGCGGCCTATCCTCGACCTCAAAGGGGTCAATCAGGCCTTGAAAGTTCGGCACTTCCGAATGGAGACTCTCCGCTCTGTTATAGCGGCAGGGGAGTTCTTGGCATCCTTGGACATCAAGGAAACTTACTTGCATATTCCCATCTGGCCTCCTCATCAACGCGTTCTGCGTTTTGCAGTCCTGGGCCGACACTTCCAGTTCAGAGCCCTCCCGTTCGGGTTGGCTACTGCTCCGCGGACCTTCTCCAAAGTAATGGTGGTCATCGCGGCCTTCCTACGCAAGGAAGGAGTACAAGTCCATCCTTATCTGGACGACTGGTTGATCCGAGCCCCCTCTTATGCAGAGTGCGGCAGAGCTTCAGACCGGGTGATTGCTCTTTTGAGCTCCCTGGGGGGATCATCAACTGGGAGAAAAGCCAGCTGCGCCTGACTCAGTCCCTGGAGTATCTGGGAGTTCGTTTCGATACCCAAGTGGGCAGAGTGTTCCTGCCAGACAATCGGATTGTCAAGCTTCAGGCTCAGGTGGACCAGTTCCTAGTAGCCTCTCCTCTTCGGGCTTGGGACTATGTGCAGCTGTTGGGCTCTATGACGGCCACGATGGAAGTAGTGCCCTGGGCCAGGGCCCATATGAGACCTCTACAGCACTCCCTGCTGCAGCGATGGACTCCAGTGTCGGAGGATTATGCTGTGCGCCTTCCCTTGGATCCAGCGGTGCGCAAGGCGCTGAGCTGGTGGCTGAGGCCAGACAAGCTGCCCGCAGGAATGCCTCTTTGGACCCCGGAGTGGGTTGTCGTCACGACGGACGCCTCTTTGACGGGCTGGGGAGCCCACTGCTTGGGAAGGACAGCGCAGGGGCTCTGGTCTCCTGCAGAGGCAAAGTGGTCTATCAACCTCCTGGAACTCAGAGCCATTCGGTTGGCGCTTTTGGAGTCTCTCCCGGTACTGGCGTTGAAGCCAGTACAGGTCCTGTCGGACAATGCCACGGCTGTGGCCTATGAGGCATATTTTCAAAGCACTTTGGGAGGCTAAGTTCCATAGGTTTCTATGGAACTTTGGGAGGCTAAGTGCTTTGAAAATGAGCCTCATAGTCAATCGCCAGGGAGGTACCAAGAGCGCCCCTCTAGCCAAGGAGGCCATGAATCTATGCCAGTGGGCGGAAGCGAACCTGGAACAGCTGTCGGCGGCCCACATTGCGGGAGTCATGAATCTCAAGGCGGACTTTCTCAGTCGCCATACCTTGGATCCCGGAGAGTGGCAGCTATCTGCTCAGGCGTTCTTGAACATCACGAAGCGCTGGGGCCAGCCGAGCCTAGATCTGATGGCGTCATCGGCCAATTGCCAAGTGCCGCGCTTTTTCAGCAGAGGACGGGACCCTCGATCTCTGGGAGTAGATGCTCTTCTCCAACAGTGGCTGACACAGGAGCTTCTCTATGTGTTCCCGCCCTGGCCCATGTTGGGCAGGGTGCTAGACCGGGTGGCAAAGCATCCGGGCCGGATAATCCTGGTGGGTCCGGACTGGCCCAGACGTCCCTGGTATGCGGACTTGATCGGGCTCTCAGTGGACGGCCCTCTGCGGCTGCCAGCGGAGCCGGGCCTGTTGCATCAGGGTCCTGTGGTGATGGAGGATCCCTCCCCCTTTGGTCTTACGGCCTGGCTATTGAGCGGCAGCGTCTGAGGAAGAAGGGCTTCTCAGACAAGGCCATCGCCACTATGCTGAGAGCGTACCTTTGCATCGTGGTGTGAGGCAGGCTCTCTTTCTCCCTTCACTGCTCCAATTTCTTCAGTGTTGGCGTTCCTGCAAGAAGGTCTGGAGAAAGGCCTGTTGCTCAGTTCCCTTAAAGTCCAGGTAGCGGCTCTGGCTTGCTTCAGGGGTCGCCTGAAGGGTGCTTCCCTGGCCTCGCAGCCAGATGTGGTGCGCTTTCTCAAGGGAGTTAATCACCTGCGCCGTCCTCTGCACTCAGTGGTACCTGCGTGGAATCTCAATCTGGTGCTAAGAGCCTTGCAGAAGCTGCCTTTTGAACCCTTGTCGAGGGCATCTCTGAAAGACCTGACGTTGAAAGCAGTCTTTTTGGTGGTTATCACTTCAGCCAGAAGAGTTTCTGAGCTCCAGGCGCTATCATGTCGAGAGCCCTTTCTGCAGTTCACTGAGGCAGGAGTGTCTATTCGCACAGTGCCTTCCTTCCTGCCCAAGATTGTTTCTCGCTTCCATGTGAATCAGCAGCTCTGTCTACCGTCCTTTCGTAGGGAGGACTACCCAGAGGAGTACTCTGCTCTCAAATATCTAGATGTGAGACGAGTCATCATCAGATACTTGGAAGTGACCAATGATTTCCGGAAGTCGGATCATCTGTTTGTGCTGTTCGCAGGTCCTCGTAAGGGTCTGCAGGCTGCCAAGCCTACAGTGGCACGATGGGTCAAGGAAGCCATTGCAACGGCTTATGTGGCCGCGGGGAAGGTGCCGCCTATCCGACTGAAGGCTCACTCCACTAGAGCACAGGCGGCCTCGATGGCAGAGGCCGGGTCCGTCTCCTTGGAAGAGATTTGTAAGGCGGCAACTTGGGCATCGCCTCATACCTTCTCCAGTCATTACTGCTTGATTGTGGCTGCTCGGGCGGAGGCCCGGTTTGGAGCTTCAGTGTTGCGGTCAGGGATTTCTATGTCCCACCCTGGGTGAGTACTGCTTCGGTACATCACACCAGTCTATGGATTGATCAGCATGATGATATGGAAGGTAAAATTATGTATCATACCTGATAATTTTCTTTCCATTAATCATAGCTGATCAATCCATAGCCTCCCAGATATCTGTGCTGTTATATTGTGGTTGCATTTCAGGTTCAAGTTTAGTCTTCAGTTCCTGTTCAGGAGGACTTCGTGTTCGTTTTTTCAATTGGATTCTTCAGGAGACGATTTTGTGTTACAGTGAGCTGCTGCATTTCTCTCCCCTCCGTTTTACTGGGCTGGATTGAGACCTAAATTCTGCCGGCGCTCCCTCCCGCTTTGTGCGGCTGTAGGGCAGCTTTGTACCCCTCTCGCTTCGGCGGTGTTAAGGTCAGTCAGCTCCTCCCGCGGTTGCAGGATAAGCCAGATCTCCCCGCATCGGCGGGTGTGGTGTCCCTCCCCCGCTCCTAGGGGATGAGCTGGACGGATTCCCCTCCCCCGTTTCGGCGGTGGTGAGCTGGGCAGAGTGTCCCTTTGTGGGTGTAATTCTCTAAGTGCTGAGTGCTGCGGATGGAGCTTTGATATCGACATACTGAGGAGTTTCCGGCAGCACATGACCACATAGGATTGCTCTCTATCTCCACCTGCTGGTAGATGGACACAACCCACCAGTCTATGGATTGATCAGCTATGATTAATGGAAAGATAATTATCAGGTATGATACATAATTTTACCATACTGTGGCAATAGTGTGCCATACAGATTAAGGTTGATACCTGGACAGAAATGTGAATTAAATCAGTTTTCAGTCTGAAGCAGTTAGTCTTCAGAATATATAGTTCTGTTATCACCAGTCATGTAAGATCCTGCAAGAACCTGCGTGAGACACAGTGGAGTAGTCATCTGTGCATTGAGATCATTCATCTGATGATATGGGCACATGTCCCCAAAAGCTCGAGTTAGCCCCTATGGTGCCACCAGCCTGTTTGTCATTTCTGCAGGACCTCAGGCACAGTGGAAAAGCCCTGCAGAAGAAAGGGTAGCGTCTTGATTTTTGTGTCTGGTTGGGGGGTCAAGAAGAGATGCAGAGGGCTGGGGGACTGATCTTGCATTCTGTTATTATCTCCCTTCTATGGAACCTATCTGACCCTGTGGCACCCCTGGCTGGTGCTCGCCCGCATGCCTCATCCCCTCCGTCCTTTCCTTCTTTGTGAGCACAGAGCAGGGTCCCCGGATCCATTATCCCGCTCTGTTCATCCCAGTGGGAGCGAACCTTTAACACCACACGTATACCTGGAGAAGAGACAGGTGAGTTCCTGGGTGAGCCAGAAATGAACTGTAATGGTGAGCGGGCTTAACAGAATCCACCTTTCCTTCTTCCTTCTCATCCTCTTTAAAGGTTTGCTCACTTGCTGTGAGGCGTTTTCCTGGTAGACTGACTTTGTTCAGCTAGTACTGGATGCTAATCACAGGCCACCTTCAGCGGAAAGTTTGTGATTGGATACTTTCAGGTAGCCAATTATTGCTTCTCATCCCCATTCACGTACTCCAGAATATCAAAGCATTTATGGAGGGATTTTTCCCTAGATAAAGGTGGAAGAAACTGTATAGCTTGTGTGCAAACCTAAAGGAAAAGGCCGGGGAGATGGACTCATAAGAATGGTGAAGGGTCTTGTGTGTGTTGTGTATAAAAGCGGAGTAGCTACGGATGTGATCTGATCTCTCCAAGGCTTTTGATCATGATCTCTCTTCCTCCCTTTCCTCCTGTCTTTTTATTTTTTTCTCTGTCGCTTTTCATTCCCTCTGGCTTTTTCTTCTTCTCTTTTTGTGCCCTCCGCTTCCCTCTGCCCCTTTCTTCTCACAGCTGATGATCCAGGGCACCTTACCCATGTGCTCCGCTCAGTACGAGCGCATGTTTAACACAATTCGCATCCCAGGCTTGGACACAGGTAGGACATTTCCCCATCCAGATACAGGAGGGCGATGCAGAAGCCATTTAGCAGTGGCTCAGGCTTTAGCCTTTCTAAAATACAGGCATGAGAGGAGAACCTGCGCTTGGCCTCATGAAACAGAAGAAGGAGGGAGCCTGAGTTGCAATTTGCATAACTGGCACTCATACCGTGATCTTAGAGACGGGGAAATATTCAGTGCTTATACATGAGGGAAGGGGGGGACCTGAGACAGTGTAGGATAGGACACCTGCAGTATCCTTAAACCTCCCCCCCCCCCCCCAAAAAAAAAAAAATAAAAAAGAGATAAAGGGAATTCTTCAAGGAATATATATGGGATTAGGATGGGACCTCTGTAACATCTTTCGGGGAGGGGGGCTGAGAGAGAAAATTTCTAGGGAATACACACAGGGAGGCTGGGACAGTGCAAGGACAAAACCCCTGCCAACATCCTTATGGAGAGAGGGGCTGAGAGATACAGAAAGGAACATTTCCAGGGAATACACACAGCGGGGCAGGATGACTTGTCACAACCTTACTTGGGGTCAGGGGAGTAGTAGCAGAGGCCTGTGCACGGGGGGGGGGGGGGGGGTGGGGGGGGTAGGTGACGTGGCTTTCTTTTAATCTCAGCCTTCTGTGTTTGTATTAAGTGTCTTTGGGTGCTGATGGTTGGGGGTGAAGTTTGGCTTGCTGGCTTGCCCGCTCATTCAGTTGCTCACTTTGTAATTCTGACATGATGTGTTTTCACTAATGTGCATGTGTCTGTGAATCTTTCTTGTTTGTGGAGTGTCTTGTGCTTTGGGTGGGAATCTGGATGCTGGGGGTTGCTTCTAGTGCATTTGTTTCTAATGGGAGAGGAAGAAAGCGTCTACCTGTAGTGCACCAGAAAATAATTGTTTCCTATTCTCTTAGGAGCAAGGATATGCCATTAACTGTCACCCTTGCTGTATCTGCAAGACATCATTGCTTGCATTTATTATCAAAGTTTTAGGCCTTCAAACCAAGAGGGATACTAGGTTGAGCTGAGGTTCTGCCTGTTGAGAGCTTATGTTTGCAGTAATCTAGTTCTTGGGTTGTTTGAATTCCGCTTTAGTAAACAGTCAGTATGGCATGAGCTCCAGTGCTCTTAGAACGACAGACACATGTTCTTGTGCTCCTCTTTCTCTTGTACAGATTCCATTCAGCACTACCAGGACAGCAAGCACATCGTGGTGTACCACAAAGGGCGCTTTTTCCGCGTCTGGGTTTACCATGGTGGGCGACTGCTGAAGCCCAAGGAGCTCGAGTTGCAGTTCCAGCGCATTTTGGATGATGAGTCCCCTGCGCTTCCAGGTGAAATGAAGCTGGCAGCCCTGACTGCAGGGAACAGGTGAGAGCAGAGAGAGGGGAACCCCCCAGAACAGAATTAACAGCTTATAATTGGAAGATCTCTTTATGGGCTGTCCTAAGGACCTGTCTTTTTAATAGTACACTTTGCACTGCACGCAGGCTGTCCACATTTTGGAAGGGGGCGTAGGACCTGCAGATGAGTAGAGTATTCCCTGAAGATAATTGTCTTACAGGACTTTCTGGGCTAAAGCACGAAAAGCTTATTTCCGGAACGGGAAGAATGGACAGTGCCTGGAGCTGGTGGAGAAAGCTGCTTTCTTTGTCACCCTTGATGACAGCGAGCAGGGGCTACGCTATGAGGATCCGGTGAATTCTCTGGATGCTTATGCCAAGTCCTTGCTGCATGGGAAGTGTTATGACAGGTTAGTAAGAGGTCAGTGTGGAGTTAAGCTCTTTCTACTCTGTCCCGGACCTGATGCTACTGCAGTTCTTTCAGGATATACTCAATGAATGCGCATGAGAGGAATTTGCATTGCCTGGATCTTTAGATCACACCAGCGTATTTCATGTATTTTTAATTTTGGATATCCTGGAAAGCTAATTGCAGTTGAGCCTGAAAAAAAATCTGTCTCCAGCAATAACCAATACCCAGCAGATCCCTGTGTCTGTGTAGCAGTAAGTATTAATGTGCTTGTCTTTCAGATATGTGGGCCTTGTTTGAGATCTGGTCATGGTTCCGTTTAGGGGTTATGCACTGAGGTGAGCCAAGTAGTGGTGATTTGCATAAGCCATATGTGACTCTCTGGGATTCAGGCTCTGCTCACAGATAGTATATGGATAGAGGCCATGTCCACATTTTCCCACGTGTATAGTCTTACAGTCTTCAAACTCTTTCACCTGGTTTTTTTTATAGGTGGTTCGATAAATCATTTACATTCATTATATTCAAGAACGGGAAAATTGGTCTGAATGCAGAGCACTCGTGGGCTGACGCACCTATCGTTGGACACCTGTGGGAGGTCAGTAGGGAAGAGAGAGTCAACCCAGAGCTGCGCTTTATCATGGCTAGTTGGCTGCAGCTCTCAGCAAACTGCCTGCTTATTCTGTTTGTTTTTCTTCCACTATTTAGTCTGTGCTTGCAACGGACTGTTTCCAGTTGGGTTATAATGTAGATGGGCACTGCAAAGGCGAGGCAGACCCCATGCTGCCAGCACCACAGAGGATGCAGTGGGAGATAACTGCAGAGGTGAGCATGTGTAGTCTTTGCAGAGCAAATGGAGAGAAGGTTTCATTCACCCATTTATGTAATTGATATTTCAGGACCATACAAGTAGGTTTGGATTGAAGACTAAAAAGAAAAAAAAATGGCACCTATGCACCATAGCTTAGGCTATCCCAGCCCCTCAAGGAACTACAAACTTACCTTCCCTACCCTGTCCCTCACTCACTGGTTTGCCTCGCTGCCTGCCTGGCGCCTTGATTGAGAACAAAATGAAGCCGTGTGTGGGGTCATCATAGCTCTTATGTGCTCCACTGCCATTTTCCCTCTTCTTTGAAACAGGAAGTTACATCATGGGAGGGCGGAGGAGGAGGGAAACTGGCAGCAGGTGGCACACATGGAGCTATGATGACCCCGCGCACAGCTTCATTTTGTTCTCATCCAAGGCACTGGGCAGGCAGCGGGGTGAACCAGTAAGTGAGGGACAGGGCAAGGAAACTAAGCTAAGCGTTCAGTTCTTTTTTCCATGCCTCCGTGGACCTGTCAGTGAGTGATCATGAGGGGTGGAAAGCGAGAGAGATGTGTCCAATGTATTGTTGGTAGCATTTTTATTTAATCTCACTTATATTTTCAAACATGTCAGCTTATGCAGCATACGGATGTACACAGTGGAAGTGTAATAATGGAATAACTTTTCATAGGTAGAGTATACGGACACCCTAGCACATGTTATATTCATGTAAGATTTTATTTCTCCTGGTAAAGGGCCACTAAAACAGACATCTTATACGATAATTAGGTGCTCAACATTGATGTTTATTTTATTTATTTATGACATGTATATCCCACATTAAACATGAATTAGGTTGAAACCTGGGAGCATTTAAAATCTTTTTTTTCTTGTGCCTAGATCAAAAGAGAAAGACGGTTTGTGGGAATTTGCTCCTTTTGCTTTGTGGAATGCAGTGGTATATTATAAAAATGAATGAGTAAGGGGGGGGGAGGAGACTGAGGAAGGACAGAGGGGCAAAGGGAGGGAATGAAGGAGATGGGAAAAGCCAGTTGGTAGATGAGACAAATCTGTGAAAAGCAGACTAAGGACTAGATAGTGAGAGAGAGAATGAGAGTAGAATAAATGGGTGGATATAAACATAGAGGAGAGAAAATTGTGAGGAATAAAACAAAATGAAAGATCAGTGCCTGACAGAAGGAAAGGTAGAAAACGAGAGAGAAGAAATGGAAAGGCCAACCTGGAAAAGAATTTGGGAGAAAACTGACTCACGGAAAGTGGAAAAGAAATGGGAGACCAGCTTAACCCATTAGTGCCCACTGTTCCCATATGGCTTCTTACGGGAACATTGGGCACTAATGGGTTAATTATAAAAAGAAACTTCCCAAATGACAAAGGTAGAAAAGAAAAAAAATATGTATTTTTATGTAATACTTTATAAGGACTAAAATATGCCTGCTTTGTTAAATGTACATTTTTTTTTCTATTTTTATTTTACAAAGTATAGAGGAAAATACTTTTTTTTTTTCTTTTACCAGCACTGCCCTACTTTAGAGTCTGGCTTTCTTGGGGGTCTCCATTTCAGGTTTTGTCTGCATGGTTTTTGTGGTCCCCTATTTTGTATCAGATGAGAGGCTTTCTATATTCTGAGGTGAAGGATTCTGCTAGCAGAGGGGTGGGCAACCTTGGTCCTCAAGAGCCTCAACCCAGTCAGGTTTTCAGGATTTCCCCAATGAATATTCTTGCATATTCATTGGGGAAATTCTGACAACTCGACTGGGTTGCCCACCCCTGTGCTAGCATGTAGTGTTTGTGCAAGAATCTGTAGCAGTCAGTTTCCCAGTAGCAGGTATATTGGTGCTCTAGGGCCCGATATAATATTTATCACTGTCTTTTCATAGGTGGGTTAGGGCAGTTATGGTGTGGTAAGTTTTTAGTATAGGTTTTGAGAATCTCCTTGCAGTATTTCGTGTTACTTCACAAAGTTTCTGGCCCTATTTGAAAGTAGGGTCTGGGGTTGGTGGCCCTTGTTACCTGAAGTAAAAATGCTTGGGACTAGTGGTTTCCACATCCTGTAGAGTCGCCATACAAACAAAAGCCCATCTGATCTTAAAACGTGTCTAGCAGTGGAAAGAGTGGTTGTGCTGTTCCTGAGGTGGTGGTCACAATTTGAATATTTTTACTTGTAGTTAAGAAGACAGGCTGCCTGCTCTGGCCAGTTCAGGGACCTCTGCTGCATCCCGCCTCCTGATGTAACTTCCTACTTTCCTCATAGGCGGGACCCAGCAGAAGCTGCCTGTGTAAAATCATTGCCACAGCCATCCCACTTGAGTGACAGTACCGGCACTGCCACCTAGCCGACACCAACCGGTGCCTACTTAACAAAAAAGTCTGCTCCCTCTGACATCAAAACCTGGCTATGCCTCTGGAATGCAGGGTCCCCCCCCCCCCCCCCCCCCCCCGGATGTCCAGCAAGGAGCAGGAGCCTGCCAGATTCCAGAATCCTCAGTGGCCTCTGGGCAAACTCCATTCTGAAGAAGTCCGTTCACTTTGTGTTTGTCTTGCAGTGCCAGGAGGCGATTGACAGCTCCCTCCAAGAAGTGCAGGCGCTGGCAGATGATGTCGATTTCCACACCTTTCCCTTTAAAGACTTTGGCAAAGGTCTGATCAAGAAGTGTCGGACCAGCCCTGATGCCTTTGTCCAGATCGCTCTGCAGCTGGCACACTATAGGGTAAGGTTCATCGTCCATGTTACTTCTTTTCCCCCTGCTTTTCATCTCTCTCCTTTTCTAGCTTTGAATCTTACATTACATAGTTTCCCTCTATTCCAGAACATGTGGGATAGTTGTATCCATCAACCAGCAAGTGGAGATAGAGAACTGAAAACTGAGCTGAGACATCACTCTTTGGCATCCAGTCCAGCTCCTCAGTATTTCCCATCTCCAGCAGTCTCATGAGTCTCTCATGAGGGACTTTGTTGAACATCTAGATACACTAGATTTTCTGAAAATCTAGATACACTACGTCAACTGACTCACCTTTATCCATGTGTTTATTTACACATTCAAAGAAATGAAGTAAATTGGTGATGCAAGACTTCCCTTGGCTGAAACCATGTTGTCTCTGTCTCATTTAAACCATGTTTCCTCAGCAATCCTCCAGACCATTCAAGACGCTTGGGTTATGCATTCCTACCAGCAGAGGGAGACTGAGAACACTAAAACTTCTTAATACAAGTAGCCTGTGCAGACCTTGTACTAACCAGTATTTCCTTAGCATCCCTCCGGACCGGCCCAGGATTGGACTGATGGGTTATGCACGCCTACCAGCAGGTTGGAGACTGAGAAAAAAACTCTGACTCTAGCGAGCCAATAGGAGCCCTGGTCATGTGACCCTAGCCTCTGTATTTTCTCAGTCTCCCAGCAGGTAGCCCATTAGTCTCTCTTTGTTGTCTTTCAGCTTTTTCTTTATTGTTGGCTTTATTCTGCTTTTATTCTGTGCCACAGGAATTCTTTGAGGCTTGTTAGGATTTGTTTTCAGCTTGGTTGGCTTTCAGCCTCAGGGGTGCAAACTCGGGTGCCCCGGGTCCCTCCCCCCTTTTTCCTCTCCATCTCCCTTGAAGTGAAAGGTGGCCAATGTAAATTTTGTGGGAAGCCTACGTTGTCAGCGCTCTTGCCCCCGTGCTTTCAGCTGAGTCGGCGGAGGTGTTGGGCGGCGATTTGACCGCACATTCCGGGCCGGCAAAGGCGGGGCCGGTTTTGGCTGCACGTCCCGTGTCGGCCTCGACGGAGCCGTTTTTGGTGGGAAGTGCGTCCCTTTTGGCCGCACATTCTGTACCGGCGCCGGGGGACCCGTGTGTGGCGGGAAGCGTGCCTAGTTTAGCCGTGGATCACGCGATGGACCTGCCGCCTCGGGAGCGAGGGGGTCCGTCGTGGAGACTGCGGGAAGTGTTGTTGGGGCTTCAGCAGCGTCGGAGGGGGGGGGGGGGTCTGGTTTCCCTCCTGAGTTTGTTTGGTCTCTGTTTAAATGCCTGGAGAGCTGGCTTCTCTCGGGCTGCTTGTTCCCCGGAGGCTGCTAGCTCAGTGGGAGTTAAGCGCCCGCGGGTGGATATTTCGGAGCCTATGGAGATACTTTCTCTGCCTGGGTTGGAGGTTTGGAGTGACCCAGGAGAGGAGGATCTCTTAGATGAGTTTGAGGGTCAGGATGGGCTAAAGCCTGGGGAAGATTCTTTAGTGGTTCACATTTTTCATAAGGAGGAGTTGTTAGAGCTCATTGATCAGGTGATCTCTACTTTGAAGTTTGCTCCGGCGGCCACTCCCTCTGCCGAGGGACCCCAGGTAGATCCCTTAGTTAAGGGGATTCGGAGAGCCTCCCGTTCCTTTCCTATGAATTCAGACATTAGAGACATGGTTTTTCAGGAATGGTCTGTGCCGGAGGCTGCTTGTAAGGTGTCTAGGGCTATGGCGCGGCTGTATCCCTTGCCTCCGGAAGATTTGGCCCTGCTGAAACCACCTACTGTGGATGCGGTGGTTAAGGCGGTTACAAGGCTACGGCCATTCCGGTGGATGGCAGTACAGCCTTACTGGATCCTCAGGATAGGAAGCTAGAGTCCTTTCTGAAGCGCAGCTTTGATTTGTCGGCTTTGGCCTTGCAAGACTCTGTGTGTGGGGGCTTGGTAGCCAGAGCTTGTTTCCGTTGGGCGGAGAAGCTCTTGGATGAGCCTGCGTTAGGACTGGTTTGGTTCAGGACCTGGCCAAATTGGAGATGGGGTCTTCGGTTTTGGCGGACACCCTTTATGATTTGCTAAGGGCTTCGGCTAAGAATATGGCTCTGGCGGTGACGACTCGTAGGGCTCTTTGGCTTAGGGGCTGGGTGACAGATGCGGCCTCTAAAGCAAAGTTATGTTCTCTACCTTTCAAAGGTTCTATATTGTTTGGAGAGGACTTGGATAAACTGATGAGTGGTCTTGGGGATACCAAGGTCTCACAGTTGCCGGAGTTACGGCCTAAGGCGGCTAGTCGAGGTGGTTCGGCTAGAGGTCGGTTTAAGGACGCGAGGTGGTACAGGCCGGGCAGATTTGTATCGCCTTCTAAAAGCCGTTTTTTCCAGCGGACGCAGTCCTTTCGAGGGGGTTGTCGAGGAGGTCAGGACTCCTCCGGAGGTGCTGGAAATGGTAATAAGTCCTCCTTATGAAGGTGTGCGGGTCCAGCCTCTGGTGAAGGTCAGGGCGTGACTTCGTCTGTTTTATCAGGGGTGGACCCAAATTACTTCAGATCAGTGGGTGCTGGAGGTCGTTCGCGACGGTTATGCGCTCGAGTTCAAGCACCCGCTGCCGGATCTGTTTCTTCCCTCTTCTTGTCACTCTCGAGTCAAGTTAAAGGCTATTCAAGAGACTCTGGGTCACTTAATCCAGTTGGGAGCTGTGGTACCCGTTCCTCGGCACGAGCAGGGAATGGGTTGTTATTCCATTTACTTTGTGGTGCCAAAGAAGGAGGACCAGTTTCGACCCATTTTAGATCTCAAGAGGGTCAATGGGGCGCTCAAGGTGCCATCCTTCCGCATGGAGACTCTGCGCTCGGTCATAGTGGCTGTTCGTCAGGGAGAATTTCTCACGTCACTGGATCTCACGGAAGCATATCTGCACATGCCGATCCGAGAGGCCCATCAGCGTTTCCTTCGTTTTGCTGTTTTAGGGAGGCACTTTCAGTTCTGTGCCCTGCCTTTTGGTCTGGCAACGGCTCCACGCACCTTCTCCAAGATAATGGTGGTGGTAGCAGCGGCTTTGCGGAGGCAGGGAATTCTGGTGCATCCGTATCTGGACGACTGGTTGATCCGGGCGAAGTCTCGGGCTCACAGTGTTGCGGTGACGGCTCAGGTGGTCTCGTTTCTGGAATTGCTCGGATGGGTAGTGAGTGTAGTCAAAAATCAGTTGATCCAGTCGCAGAGTCTGGAGTACTTGGGAGTGCGGTTCGACACGGCAGTGGGTTGTGTTTTTCTGCTGGATTCTCGGATCGCCTCTTTTCAGCAGCAGGTCCGGCTGTTAATGTCCGTTCAGAGTCCGACGGTTTGAATGTACCTTCGGGTTCTAGGCCTCATGGCAGCGACAATAGAGGTAGTACCATGGGCCAGGGCGCATTTGCGTCAGCTTCAGGCAGCTCTGTTGTCCCGGTGGTCTCCCTAGGTACACAGTTCGAAGTTGCGGTTGCCATTGAGGGGGGCTCCTCGGCGCAGTCTCCAGTGGTGGCTGTGCTCGGCCCATCTGAAAAAGGGCACGCCGTTGGAACCTCTTCAGTGGGTGATTCTGGTAATGGATGCCAGTCTGCTGGGCTGGGGAGCTCAGTGTCTCGGTCAGTCCACGCAGGGGCGGTGGTCGACGGAGGAAGCTCAGTGGTCTATCAACCGGTTGGAGACGAGGGTGATTCGGCTAGCTCTGTTGGTGTTTCGCTCAAGTGTGGTCGGAAAGGCAGTAAGAATCATGTCCGACAACGTGACAGCGGTAGCGTATGTCAACCGGCAGGGCAGTACAAAGAGTCCGCGGTTGACAATCGAGATGGCTCTGCTCATGAGTTGGGCGGAAAGGCATCTAGTGCAGATTTCGGCGGCGCACGTGTCTGGGGTGGACAACGTGAACGCGGATTTTCTAAGCAGACACATGTAGGACCCTGGAGAATGGTCTGCACCGGTCGGTGTTCGACCAGATAGTTCTAAAGTGGGGAATGCCAGTAGTGGATCTCATGGCGTCGGCACAGAATGCTCAGGTTCCTCGGTATTTCAGTTGGCGTCGGGATCCGCGAGCGGAAGGGATCGATGCATTGGTCCTTCCGTGGCCTCAGAGGGTGTTGCTGTACATGTTTCCCCCGTGGCCCTTGATAGGTCGAATTCTACAGAGGGTAGAATGTCATGCGGGTCCGGTGGTGTTGATGGCTCCGAATTGGTTGCGTCGGCTGTGGTTCAGGGATCTGATGCGCTTGTTAGAAGGCAAGCCTTTGTGGCTGGGGGGCTCGGTTTTGTTGTGTCAGGGTCCAATTGTCATGCCGGATCCAGCTCGGTTCTCTCTTATGGTGTGGCCCTTGAGAGGGAACGGTTGAGAAGGAAAGGGTTTTCCCCTCAGGTGATTCAGACGATGCTGCAGTCTTGCAAACGTTCAACGTCTTTGGCCTATGTGCGTGTGTGGCGCATATTTGAAGATTGGTGTGGGGACCGGGCGTGTGTCCCTTCGACAGCTTCTGTGTCGTGCATTTTAGATTTCTTGCAGGATGGTTTGAGAAGGGCCTTTCATTGTCATCTTTGAAGATGCAGCTGGCTGCTTTGGCGTGTTTTTGGGGTAAGGTGCAGGGCAGGTTGGTTGCGTCTTCCCCGGATGTGGTCCGTTTTTTGAGGGGGGTGAAGTTGCTTCGTCCTCAGCGGCCGGTAGTTCCTCAGTGGGATCTTAATATCGTTCTTGACTCTTTGGCGGGTTCTCCTTTTGAGCCCTTGGAGTCTTGTTCGATAAAAGACCTTACTATGACGGTGGTCTTTTTGGTAGCTATATCGTCGGCTTGCAGGATTTTGGAACTTCAGGCTCTTTCATGTAGGCCTCCGTTTCTGTGGTTTTCTAAGGAAAAGGTTTCGCTGCGTCATGTCCCTTCGTTTTTGCCTACAGTGGTATCCTCCTTTCATGTCAATCAGGTGATTTCATTGCCGGTCTTGGGGGGACCGGACGGGGGATGCTTCTTAGCGTCATTTGGCGAAATTGGATGTGCACAGAGTGTTGAAGGTTTACTTGCGCAGGACGGAAGAATTCAGGTCTTCGGACAGGTTATTTGTTCTTCATGGGGGGCCCAAGAAGGGAGCGGCTGCTTCTAAGGCATCTATAGCTCGGTGGTTGAAGGATGCCATCTTTTCGGCTTACATATTGAATGGCCGTACGGTGCCGGTGGGGCTCAAGGCACATTCCACTAGGGGGATGGTGGCTTCTTGGGCAGAGAGTAGTTTTGTTCCACTGGTGGACATTTGTAGAGTGGCGGTGTGGTCCTCCCTGCATTCTTTTGTCAAACATTACAGAGTGGATGTACAGGCAAGGGAGGATGCCAGTTTTGGAGCTGCAGTCCTGTCCTCTGAGCTTCGCAGGTCCCACCCTTAGATGTGTTTACTGCTTTGGTACGTTCCAAGCGTCTTGAACGGTCTGGAGGATTGCTGAGGAAGGTGAAATTAGGCCTTACCTGCTAATTTTATTTCCTCTACATCCTCCAGACTGTTCAAGAGCCCACCCAGTGTATCGGACAGTTCAGTATGATATTTTCTTTAGACTTCCGTTGCTGATATTTCTAGTAGCTCCTGTGATTTGGGTCCTGGAGTTTTACTAAGGGCAGTTTGCGGTACCGTTTGTGCCCATCTGCAGTTGAATTCCCCCATCTTAAGGGGAGGGGATCTGAGTGTGGGTTCAGTGGTTTTGTTTAGGTGGAGGTGTTTTGTTCCTCTGCTTTGTTACTCTTTTACTGGTTAGTAGAAGGTCTGCACAGGCTACTTGTATAAGAAGTTTTAGTGTTCTCAGTCTCCCTCTGCTGGTAGGAGTGCATAACCCAAGCGTCTTGAACGGTCTGGAGGATCTAGAGGAAAGAAAATTAGCAGGTAAGGCCTAATTTCACCTTGTCTGTGTGTTCAGTGATTTTATTCTTTATAATAGTTTCCACTGTTCTGCCTGGCACTGACAGCAGGCTTACTGGTCTGTAATTTCCCGGATCACCCCTGGATCCCTTTTTAAAAATAGGTGTTATATTGGCCACCCTCCAGTCTTCTTGTACTACGGATGATTTAACGACAGGTTACAGATCATTAGCAGCAGATCTGCAGTTTCACATTTAAGTTCTTTCAGTACCCTGGGGTGTATACCATCCAGTCCAAGTGATTTACTACTCTTTAATTTGTCGATTTGGCTCAGTACATCGTCCAGATTCACAAAGATTTCTTTCAGTTCCTCCGCATTGTCACCCTTGAAAACCATATCTCATATCTTTTTCTTTAAAAATCGGGTCAAAGAATTCATTCAGCCTCTCTGATAGCATGGAATGGTGCTATTAATTGGATTTGTGCCAGGTACTTGTGACCTGGATTGGCCACAGTTTGAAACAGGCTACTGGGCTAGATGGACCATTGGCCTGACCCAGTATGGCTATTCTTATGAGAGAGTTCCAGACCTTGGACTTGTACAGCTGGGGGGCCACCACCTTTCTCCTCCTTATTCAAGTGTCGTCTTGTGTTATTGGGTTCCTCGTTCCCCTGGGTTAAAAGTTGACCAGTGGCTTTACAGAAAACTGGAATTTTCCTCTGACCCTTAACTGCCATCTTAGAGAGCCCCATACTTAAGAGATAAGGCTGCCTAAGAAATTGGAGTTACAAGGCACTGTTTTACAGTAGGAAAGATTCAAGTTTCTACAGTTTCTGTCCCCAGTAATGTGTGGGGGGTATTTCTGGATGTATTTCTCTACACTGTCTCTAGGCTAGCCTGGCGTGTAATCTGTATTTCCTTTACTTCTTTTTAGGACAAAGGCAAATTCTGCTTAACTTATGAGGCATCCATGACTCGGCTCTTCCGAGAGGGCAGGACTGAGACTGTTCGTTCCTGTACGGTGGAATCTTCAAATTTTGTGAAGGCGATGATGAACTGTAGTGAGACGGTGAGTTCAGCAGGTAGCAGAGACTGCTGCACACAGAAGAACAGTAGAGAGACTGAGAGCATTCCCTGGTGTGTGGAGGGCTTCCTGTTGAAACATTGAGCTGTGAGACAGCATGGAAATCTCCCAGGTCCTCCCCCCCCCCCCCCCCCCCCCCCGGCAAGCCCTTGCGTATGAGATTTAAATGAGGAGCTTCTTGCTTGCAGCTAGTAAGCGAAGTGTCTGTTCCTTTTCCTCTAGGATGAGCAGCGGTTGAAGCTCTTCAAGACAGCAGCAGAGAAGCACCAGTTACTCTATAGGAACGCCATGACTGGAGCTGGTATTGATCGGCACCTCTTCTGCCTCTACATTGTGTCAAAATACCTGGGAAAGGATTCTCCCTTCCTGAAGGAGGTACAGAAAGGGCCTTGAGATTTGGGCAGACCTGAACACCAAGCTTAGCACCAGTCTTCCAACCTGACATTTTTAGCAGCTTAGCACCCCCCCCCTCGGGTAAACTGTGGTAAGAAAAGCTAGCGAAGCTTAAGTGTGTCCTGGAGCCTGAGTTGCCAGGGTCTGAACTGCCAAACTTGGCATTTTATAGAATGGCACGATCTGCAAATGTGGGAATTTTTTATTAAAAAAAAAAAAAGCCTGGCTCTGGTGACAACTTACTGAGAACAAAGCTCCTGTGTGAGCAGAAATGGAAGAATGTAAGTAATGGGCTTGCAGTCACGGTATTAGCAGAGAATGTACAGTATGATGGGTTATCGACATGCCAATTTCCCCTTTGCACTGCATTATTGCAGCGTCCACACATTTCCTTTACCTGTACTTCCCTGCTATTGTGGGTCCCTTGCCTTTTCAAGGTTTGCTTATTACCTTGCTGCTCTGGATTCTTGCATATTGAGGCTTATAGATTTTTTTTCACTGAGGAGAGACTGTGCTTATACAACCCCATCAAGAAATACATCTGCCACCCTGACTACAAGAGAGAGGGGGAGGGGGGAAGAAATCGAAATCTTCATAAAATAGTCACCAGGAGGGAGAGTGGATCTGGATGGGATAGGACAGGACCCTCTGTTACATTCTTGTAGAGAGGGACTGAGAGATACAGAGAGGGAAATCTCCAGGGAACACATACACGGGCTGGGACAGGACGGGACCCCTATATGTCCTTATAGAGAAAAATACAGAAGGAAAGCTCTCTAGGGGATTTAGGGAGGAAAGGCCCCTTTTCATCCATGGGGGGGGGGGGGGGGGGGGATGGTGCTCAGATACCTTGAAGTGCTTTCTGAGGCTTGTCTCTCACTGCAGAAGTTTGTGGTTGCATGTTCAGGTATAACATCTTGCTGTTATGCCCCTCATCTCCTTGGCAGGTACTGTCCGAGCCCTGGCGACTGTCCACTAGTCAGACCCCCATTCAGCAGGTGGAGCTGTTTGATTTGGTGAACCACCCAGAGTATGTCTCATGTGGAGGTGGCTTTGGACCCGTGAGTAAAGTCTCATTACTTTTTCTGCCCTTTGCTGTGCCTTCTAAATGTTATCTACTCCATCTTTCTGAAGCTTACTCTCTCTCCATAGTAAAACTGGGACTAGCATTCAGGGAGAGTAAGTTTCAGAAATATGGAGTAGGAAGGGGATTTAGACTGTGCATTGCACTAGAAAACTGTGTCCATGTTTGCCGTTTGAGCGGGGGCCATGGAAGCAGTAGCAAAGAGGGGGGGGGGGTCAATGCATAATTAAGCATCTGACCCCATTACAACTTGCTGTAATTCCTTTCATTTTCTGTCTTTTAATTTGATTTTATGTATTGTATACCTTTCTCCGGGGACAAGCAGGCTGCTTGTTCTTACTGATGGGTGACGTCTGCGGCAGCCCCTTCAATTGGAGATCTTCACTAGCAAAGACGTTTGCTAGCCCTCGCGCGCACACACCGCGCATGCGCGACTGTCTTCCCGCCCGAACTCACTCGTGTTCGTCAGTCTTCTTTTTTCCGTGCTCGGGACTGCTGTGTTTACCATCGTTCTGTGCCCTGAGGAGACCCTCGCGCTTTTTTTGCGTCCTTCCGTTTCGGAAGTCTTCTTATTTTTCTAGTTCGCGTGTTCTTCAAAAAAAAGAAAACTTTCCTTTATTTTCGAGTTGTTTTTCCCGTACAAGTTTCCTTTCGCTTTCGGTAGCAGCCCTGTTGGCCACCCGTATGGGTTTGCTCCCTTTTTATTTTTGGTGCCTTTGTCATCATCGCAAATTTTGATTTCGCCTGCGTGATTTTTCCGCCCATGTTATCGAAGCCTCCCAGCGGCTTCAAGAAGTGCACCCAGTGCAACCGGGCTATCTCACTCACT
This sequence comes from Microcaecilia unicolor, assembly GCF_901765095.1. Lineage (NCBI taxonomy): Eukaryota > Metazoa > Chordata > Amphibia > Gymnophiona > Siphonopidae > Microcaecilia > Microcaecilia unicolor. Next base: position 256,034,667 of record NC_044033.1, on the reverse strand, counting down.
GATAGGCACGCTTCGTGCCTTCAGTGTCTGGGGGCTGGGCACCATCCTCAGGCCTGTACTCTCTGTTGTTTGTTAAAAAAGAGAACTCAGGCGGCGAGATTGGCCCAGTGGAACGTTCTGTTTGGGGCCTCACCTGGTGTTTCGACGGTTTCAGTATCGAGGTCATCGGCCGGTGCATCGACATAGGCGGTACCGAGGTCATCGACCGGTGCTCCAGCGTCTACGGTACCGAGATCATCGTTGGTACTGATGTCATCGGAGGGTGCCTCTTCGTCCGGAGTGCAGGTGAGGGCTGTCCATTCCTCTGCTGGTGGTGGTGAGCCCTCGAGTAGGTCTCCCCCTGCCTCGAGGGTTCCTGCGGTACAGCCCCCCCCCCCCGGGATCGACCTTCTTCGGACCCGGCCCCGAGGAAGAGGCACTTGGATTCGACGTCCTCTTCGTCGGTACTGGGAGGTTCTGGTGACATCGTGTGAAGGCAAAGAAGCATCGTCACCGGTCACCTTCCCATCATTGTACCGAGAGCTCTGGGTCGCCGAGGGAGTCGGCACCCACTAGGCATCGACGACGGGAGGACCGCTCACCCTCCATTCAGGAGGTGTCGATGCGCTCTACCCTGGACAGCCCAGTACCGCCTCCGTGCCCCGAGCAGATTCTCAGTTCGTCGCCTGTTCCGGACTCCCAGCCTTCCTCGACAGCCACTCTAAGCGAGAGCCTCAGGGCCATCCTTCCAGGGATTCTGGAGGAGCTGTTGCGCCCTTCTCCTCCGGTATCGGGGGTGCTTGTGCCACCGGTGCCATCGAGTGAGGCGATGGCTGGCCCCTTGCCCGTCGTGAGGTCTCCGGTGCCGGTACTGCTGGCGGTACCCGCGTCGGCTGCCTCCCAAGTAGACTCTCCGACGACATCGATGGAGGGAGCTTCATCGCTGCTGATGCGGAGTCTACTTCTCGACGTTCCCACCGTGGCCATGTGTCTACGGAGTTGAGACGGGCACGGCTTCGGACAGAGGTTCATGAACTAGTGTCCGACACCGATGGTGAGGCCTCGTGGGAGGCAGAGGAAGACGCCAGATATTTCTCGGATGAGGAGTCTGACGGTCTTCCTTCTGATCCCACTCCCTCCCCTGAAAGACAGCTTTCTCCTCCTCTTTCGCGGCCTTTGTCCGGGAAATGTCTACGGCAATTCCCTTCCCTGTGGTTACGGAGGATGAGCCAAGGGCTGAAATGTTTGAGCTTTTGGACTATCCTTTGCCACCTAAGGAATCGCCACAGTACCTATCCATCATGTCTTCAAGAAGACACTGCTGGAGAACTGGGCGAAGCCGCTCACTAATCCCCACATTTCCAAGAAGATCGAGTCCCAGTATCGGATCCATGGGGACCCTGAGTTGATGCGGACTCAGTTGCCTCACGACTCTGGGGTTGTGGATCTGGCCCTTAAGAAGGTCAAGAGTTCTAGAGAGTATGCTTCGGCGCCCCCGGGCAGAGACTCTAAAACCTTGGATTCTTTTGGGAGGAAGGCCTATCATTCCTCAATGCTCGTAGCCAAAATCCAGTCTTACCAGCTCTACACGAGCATTCATATGCGGAACAATATGCGGCAGTTGGTAGACTTGGTGGATAAGCTCCCTTCTGAGCAAGTCAAGCCTTTTCAGCAGGTGGTCAGGCAGCTGAAGGCGTGTCGTAAATTCCTGGCCAGGGGTGTTTACAATACTTTTGATGTCGCGTCCAGGGCCGCTGCTCAAGGTGTGGTGATTCGCAGACTCTCATGGCTACGTGCCTCCGACCTGGAAAATAGGATTCAGCAGTGGATTGCGAATTCTCCTTGCCGGGGGGGGGGGGGGGGATAATATTTTTGGTGAAAAGGTCGAACAGGTGATAGAGCAGCTCCACCAGCGGGACACCGCTTTCGACAAATTCTCCCGCCGGACGCCTTTAGCATCTACCTCAACTGGTAGACGTTTTTATGACGGAAGAAGGACTGTTAACTATTCTTCTAATAGGCGTAGGTACAATCCTCCCTCTCGCCAGCCTGCTGCCCAGGCCAAGCCCCAGCGCGCTTGTTTTCATCAACAGCGTGCGACTCAGCAAGCCCCTGCGGCTCCCCAGCAAAAGCAAGGGACGGGCTTTTGACTGGCTCCAGCAGAGCATAGCCAAAGTCAAAGTGTCTGTGCTGGACGATCTGCCGGTCGGGGGGAGGTTAAAACTTTTTTTTAACCTCCGATCAGTGGGTTCTCCAAATAGGTCCGGCTGGGATACTCCCTCAGTTTGGTTTCCAAGCCTCCAAATTGCCCACTGGGAGCTCAGTCCTTCAGCTTCCAACACAAGCAGGTACTTACAGAGGAACTCTCCGCCCTTCTCAGCGCCAATGCGGTCGAGCCCTTGCCACCCAGGCAAGAAGGGCTGGGATTCTATTCCAGGTACTTCCTTGTGGAAAAGAAAACAGGGGGGATGCGTCCCATCCTAGACCTAAGGGCCCTGAACAAATATCTGGTCCGAGAAAAGTTCAGGATGCTTTCCCTGGGCACCCTTCTTCCCATGATTCAGGAAAACGATTGGCTATGCTCTCTGGACTTAAAGGATGCTTACACTCATATCCCAATACTGCCTGCCCACAGACAGTATCTTCGATTTTGTCTGGGAACACGGCACTTTCAGTATTGTGTGCTACCCTTTGGTCTCGCCTCCGCGCCCAGGGTGTTCACAAAGTGCCTGGCTGTGGTAGTGGTGTCTCTACGCAGACTGGGAGTGCACGTGTTCCCTTACCTCGATGATTGGCTGGTGAAGAACATCTCCGAGGCAGGAGCTCTACAGTCCATGCAGATGACTTTTCGACTCCTGGAGCTGCTAGGGTTTGTGATAAATTATCCAAAGTCCCACCTTCTTCCTGTTCAGAAACTCGAATTCATAGGGGCTCTGCTGGATTCTCAGACAGCTCGTGCCTACCTTCCGGAAGCGAGGGCCGACAATCTTCTGTCCCTTGTTTCCTGGGTACGAGTGTCCCAGCAGATCACAGCGCGGCAGATGTTGAGATTGCTCGGCCACATGGCCTCCACAGTGCATGTGACTCCCATGGCCCGCCTCCACATGAGATCAGCTGAATGGACCCTAGCGTTTCAGTGGTACCAAGCTGCTGGGGACCTAAAGGACGTAATCCTGCTGTCCACGAGTTTTCTTCAGTTCCTCCATTGGTGGACAGTTCGGTCCAATTTGACTCTGGGACATCCCTTCCAAATTCCTCAGCTGCAAAAAGTGCTGAAAACGGATGCGTCTCTCCTGGGATGGGGAGCTCATGTCGATGGGCTTCACACCCAAGGGAGTTGGTCCCTCCAGGAACAAGGTCTACAGATCAACCTCCTGGAGTTACGAGCGGTCTGGAACACTCTAAAGGCCTTCAGAGGTCGGCTGTCCCATCAAATTATTCTAATTCAGACAGACAACCAGGTTGCCATGTACTACATCAATAAGCAGGGGGGCACCGGATCTCGCCCCCTGTGGCAGGAGGCCGTCAGAATGTGGCTTTGGGCTCGCCGGAACAGCATGTTTCTTCAAGCCACGTATCTGGCAGGCGTAAACAACAGTCTAGCTGACAGATTGAGCAGGATCATGCAACCTCACGAGTGGTCACTCAATTCCCGAGTGGTACGCAAGATCTTTCAAGCGTGGGGCACCCCTTTGGTGGATGTCTTCGGCGCTCGAGTCAATCACAAGGTCCCTCAGTTCTGTTCCAGACTTCAGCTTAGATTTTGCCTCCTTGGGTCTCTCAGAGGGTGTCTCCAGAGTAGTCCTCCGCACTCACCCTAAGTTCTTGCCGAAGGTGGTGTCGGAATTCTATCTGAACCAGTCAATTGTCTTGCCAACATTCTTCCCCCGTCCGCATACCCGCCCTGCTGAACGTCAAACTGCACACATTGGATTGCAAGAGAGCATTGGCCTTCTATCTGGAGCAGATACAGCCCCACAGACAGTCCGCCCAATTGTTTGTTTCTTTTGATCCCAACAGGAGGAGAGTGGCTGTCTGAAAATGCACCATTTCTAATTGGCTAGCAGATTGCATCTCCTTCGCTTATGCCCAGTCTGGGCTGACTCTTGAGGGTCATGTCACGGCTCATAATGTTAGAGCCATGGCAGCTTCAGTGGCTCACTTGAAGTCAGCCACTATTGAAGAAATTTGCAAGGCTGCGATGTGGTCATCTGTCCACACATTCACATCGCATTACTGCCTACAGCAGGATACCCGACGCGACAGTCGGTTCGGGCAGAATCTGTTTGGGGTTTAGAATCCAACTCCGCCCCCCCTAGGCCCATTGTTATTCTGTTCCAGGCTGCACTCTCAGTTAGTTGAATAAGTTTAGGTCAATCTCAGTTATATCCTCGCCGTTGCGAGGCCCAATTGACCATGTTTGTTGTTTTGAGTGAGCCAGGGGGCTAGGGATACCCCATCAGTGAGAACAAGCAGCCTGCTGGTCCTCGGAGAAAGCGAAAGCTACATACCTGTAGAAGGTATTCTCCGAGGACAGCAGGCTGATTGTTCTCACCAACCCGCCCGCCTCCCCTTTGGAGGTGTGTCTTCCCGTGTCTTTCTTTGTCTTTGCTATTTACTGGACTGATGAACACGAGCGAGTTCGGGCGGGAAGACGGTCGCGCATGCATGGTGTGCATGCATACGCGAGGGCTAGCAAACGTCTTTGCTAGTGAAGATCTCCGATTGAAGGGGCTGCCGCAGACGTCACCCATCAGTGAGAACAATCAGCCTGCTGTCCTCGGAGAATACCTTCTACAGGTATGTAGCTTTCGCTTTTTGCTGTTAGCCAGAAAAGGCAGTATATGAAGACTGTATATGAAGACTAATAAACCATTTTCTTCCAGGTGGCAGATGATGGCTACGGTGTCTCTTATATCATTGTTGGAGAAGATCTTATCAATTTCCATGTGTCCTGCAAACATTCCAGCCCTGAGACAGTGAGTGAACGCAGACCAGTTCTTTACTTCTCCTTCCCATAGCCAAACTAAAAACTATCTGGTCAATTATTCAAAATGATTTAACTGGCCAGAAACAGCCGCTAACCAGTTAAACTGCAAGGCTATCTGCTAATTCCTTGTCTGCTGTTCCAGACCGGTTCAAACACTACGCTTCGGTTATGCACGCCTACCAGCAGAGAGAGACTGAGAACACATAAACTTCCCACTGGAGAACTGTTTTTTCTTTTTGGGGGGCAGTCTTTCTGGATGTTTTGACCCTTTGTTGTTCTCCTGTGTTGCCTTCTAGAAATGGGGTGCTGGTCCGTGGGGGCCACATACAACCCTAGGAGTGTCACACCCGGTTGGCCGGGTCCCTCCCCCGTGTCAGGCTCCCTGGTTTGGGGAAGACCACTGTGCCTCAGCTGCATGTTGGTCATGTGAGCCTTAAGTGGTGATAATCACCATGTTAGTCTCGTAAGAGATATATGTCCTTGGCGGGTCTTTGAGGACTAGGGTCAGAATAGGGTGTGTTCGCCTCTGCGTGCGTCTTTGCCCCAGATATTGGAGTTTCTTTTTGAGAAGGGCCTAGCCTTGGCCTGCTTGAAGGTGCAGCTGGTGGTATTGGCCTGTTTCGGGGTCCAGTTCAGGGCAGGCCTCTGGCTTCCTTGCTTGATGTCATAAGTTTTCATGGGGGGAGGGGTGTCAAGCTTCATCAGCCTCTTCACCAACCTTTAGTTCTGCCATGGGATTTGAATTTGGTTTTGTCTGCTCTGGTGAGGGCTCCTTTTGAGCCATTGTCATCTTGTAAGCTGAAAGATCTTACCTTAAAGGCGGTATTTTTGGTCACCTTTACGTCTGCTAAGAGGTTGTCAGAGCTCCAAGCATTGTCATGCAGGGAACCTTCTTTGTTGTTCTCTGCAGAGAAGGTGGCATTGCTGATGGTTCTTTCCTTTCTGCCTGAAGCAAGGTCATCTTTTCATGTGAATCAGTCTCTTCTGGTTCTTGGGGACTCTTCCAGGGACAAACAGCAATGTCAGATTTCTCACCTTGATGTACAGTGGGTTATTTGTAGAGAACTGAGGAGATCTGCTGTTTGGATCATTTGTCTTATTAGGAGGCAGCAGGAAGGGTGGTTGCTTCCAAGGCGATGTTGGCAAAATGGTTGAACAAAATTATTTCTTTGGCCTGTCTTCTCAGGGACCGACAGGTTCCTTCGGGGCTCAAACTCATTCCACTCGGGAAGTGGCTGCCTCTTGGGCGGAGTCTAGTTTTCCACCACAGGATATCTGTTGAGGGGCAGTCTGATCTTCCTTGTGTACATTTATGCATCATTATCAAATTAATGTGAGGCATGACAGGATGCAGCTTTCAGCACAGGCATTCTGTCTTCAGGGCTCTGTGGGTCCCGCCCATGATTCTTACTGCTCTGGTACTTCCCAAGTGTAATGTCTGGACCGGTCTGGATCAGCCAACAAGGAAGGAGAAATTCAGGCTTACCCGCTAATTTTCTTTCCTTTAGGCTTTCCAAACCAGTCCAGAACCCTTTCTTAGTTCCTGGCTTGTGGCAGGTGGCTAGCGTGCTGGTGTAGCAGTCTGTTGTCGGTGTGGTGTGCACCTGTGGAGGTCTGGAGAGCAGTTAAATTCTGGTTTTGTATAAGATGTAAGTTAAACAAAGAGAGTGCTTAGCACGGCCTTGTCCCTTTGTGCTTGGTATTTGGAAAACAGCCGACAGTTTTAATGTTTCTGTGGTCTTTTCTGCTTTGAGACTGTCATACTAGCTGCCTGGCAGCTGCACAGGAGGGTTATTCTACTCAGAGTTTAGGTGTTGTCAGTCTCCATCTGCTGATACGCGTTCCTAACCTAAATGTATTGTCTGGACTGATCTGGAAAGCCTAAAGGAAAGAAATCTAGCAGATAAGCCTAGTTTCTTCTTTTCAGCGGCACTTAACCGGTTATTGCCACTGAAAATTAGCGGTTAGCAGCTATTTAGGCAGTGTTCTGGGTGCAGAGTTGCCAGTTGGCCAGTTTTGATTATTTAGCGTGTAACCAGCCAGGGTTACCGCATAAAACACAGTCCTATCTTATGCGGCAATCCATTGCTGGTTAAGTTCAGAATATCGACTTTAAGCGGTCATGTGTTAACTGGTGCCTCATAAACCGGATATTCAATGCCAAAGCTTGGACATGGTCTGGCACAGAATATCCAGGAATCATGCTGGTGGCTGAATATTGACCCCTGTAGGTCTGAGTCTCTTTGCTTCAATCATGGAGCTCTTTCCTTCTGCCCTTTCTTAAGCTGCTGTTCTCTGGGATCTTTACAGGGTGCTCATCGATTTGGTGCCCACATCCAAAAGGCTCTCCTGGATATCTTGGCCTTGTTCAGGCTGGATAAGAAGTACCTCAACAAGTAGGACCACCCCTGGCTGCTAGCCGTTTGCACTCCAGAAAGGAAGAGCAAAGAAATGCCAACAAGGCCAGGGATTGCCTCATCGCTCACAGCACAGAAATAGCACGTAAAATGTCTATAGAGCAGCTGCACACACTGTATGAACTGTGGAGCAGCTTTACATAGGGACCTCCACGCACACATAAACCACCCGATCTGTAGGGCACCTTGAATCAGGGAACCACATGGCACATGCAGCTCTGTCAATGCCCCCTCTCCCTAACAGTGTGTCTTGCCTGCAGCAAAGGAAACATTTGCTTTCTCTCTCACACCCGGCATATCCTCTGCTTTGCCTTACCCTTTCAGACTGCATTGAATTTAGTCTTAGTATACTCATCTTTGCATTGTGCTCTCTCTCTCCCTCTCCCCCCCCCCACCCATGCTTATCCTTGCACCCTCTTCACCCTTTTAGCCAGGCCCCCTCTTACGTATACAGTGCATTGGTTTATATCTGTATAAATAGAATTTTACCGAGACCAAAGCATCTAATCTGTCTGCTCTACCTCCCATATGTGGAGTGCTGAGGTTGTCTTAGGACACAGGCATGAAACCACTTGCTGCTAGGTCTTTTCCATCGCTGCTGGCTCTGCATGTTTCAGGGAACAGGTGGCCTGCTATGGGTACTTCATGCTGCTGTGTATAAACCCTGATTAAAAAAAAAAAAAATAAAACCTAGAAAAGTATTTGTTTGCCTTCTCTTTAGGCTCCCAGTTGGAAGGTGATATGCTGGGGCCATTTATCTACTAGTTTGTGAGGCACAGGTGCAGGAGAGCAGCAAGGTGTGTCACTCTGGAAACCAGATCCCACAGACAAGCAAAGAGGGCTGTGTGGACTTCATTCCGAAACATTCCCCCAGCTTATGTCCTCTTGAGCAATGGGAATAGATGTGTCCATCGCTGAGCTGCCACCTCTGAGGATGCTGCGTGTTGCGGTGGAGCCCAGCCCACCATCAACCCACTCAGGGAAAACTGCAGAGGCCATTCTCAGCTCCCCGGAAAGGGATATTTGCAGATTGTCTGCCTGTCAGGAGCAGAGTGCTGGATGAGAAACTGAGGTCCTCCAGAGACAGCAAACGTTTACTGTACTGCTCTGGCCTAGGCCTCCTTCCTCACTTGGATCTTGCTGTTCAAGCCACAGGACTCCCACGTGTGCTGCATGCTAATTAACGTTACCTGGCCATGGGCCTATGCTGGATTTCTGTGACTGAAAAGCACCAGAGTCTTGTGGAAATCATGAGCAGAGCTGTTTCAAGGGCACATTCCTCCTGCAAGCTGCTGGGTAGAAACAGGGCTATTCCACTGTCCTGTGGACAGCTCTGTAGGCAAAGGACCAAGTGCCATGTCACTCCCCTCTGGAGCAGGGCATTTCTTCTCCAGAGGAATGTGCTTGGGGCTGTTGCATCCTGTCTGCCTCTGAGCTTTTGCTTTGTTTCCTGTGTTCAGTGTCTCTGATTAATCTTATTGCCATTTATCAATGCAATTTCAATATTGAGAAACACTTGAGGGCCATTAAAAGCCATTATTTAAAACCTGATTAGTACATACAGGAAGTCTGCTTCAACTTTCTTTTGAGTCAGCCTCAATGTGTAAACTGTAAAATGGTGTAAAAGCAATGAGTATTCCTGACACACTGCTGCTAGTGTAACCCCCCCCCCCAAAAAAAAAAAAAACAAAAAACAAAACACCCTGAGAACACTGATGTGAACCGGCATCCTAGGAACGCATGGTTTGGAATAGTATACCTTCAACAAAAATACTGGCAAATGAGATTATTGTTATAGTGCAATTGTGAGAGCGTCTCAAGTAGTCCAGCTGCATTTCAACAAAGCATAAAGAAAGAAAAATGATTCTAGGCAGGTGGTGAATAGGGCCCACTAGTCAAAGGACTTATGCTCCTAAATTGTCCTCTGAAAATTTAACAGGACTGAATGTCTCAATTTCACTAAGGTCCTAAATTTAGGAGTGGGTGGTAATGGGCAGATTTTCAGCTGCAAATGCTTCTAAGGTGGGTTGAAATAGAGCACAAATTTAGGAGCTGAACTTTTTTTTTTTTTTTTTTCTACTATTGGCCCCAATTGTATGTAAATGAAGTCTAAAAAGCTAATATTGTAGAGTGAGATGTATGACACTAAATGCAGATATAGCATCTCAGAGGACCTGGTAGAAGGGAGGACCCCAATGGAAAATTGTAATGCCAAATTATATCAAACTAGGAACATAAGAACAGCCATACTGGGTCAGTATCCTGCTTCAGTGACCAATCCAGGTCACAGGTACCTGGCAGAAACCCAATTAGTAGCAATGTTCCATGCTACCAGTCCTGAGGCAAACAGTGGCTGCCCCATGTCCATATCAATAACAGACTATGGACTTTTCCTCCAGGAACTTGTACAAACCTTTATTAAACCCAGATACACTAACCTCTGTTACCACATCCTCCATCAGCAAGTTCCAGAACTTAACTATTCTTTGAGTGAAAAAATATTTCCTCCTATTTGTTTTAAAAGTATTTCCATGTAATTTCACTGAGTGTCCCCTCGTCTTTGTACTTTTTGAAATTGAAAAATCGATTCACTTTTACCTGTTCTACAGCACTCAGGATTTTATAGACCTCAATCATATCCCCCCTCAGCCGTCTCTTTTCCAAGCTGAAGAGTCCTAACCTCTTTACCCTTCCTCATACGGGAGGAGTTCCATCCCCTTTATCATTTTGGTCAAATGGCTGGAAGAGTGGTACTATATGTTAAGGATGGCAGGATAGAAGTCTATAAGTAGTAGGAAACAAAATGCAATGCACAGATTTTATGGCTAGAAATTCCTTGTGTGATGAGGAAGAGAATAGTAGTGGGGTATTCTACCTTTCACTGTACAGGGAGGAAAGAGATAGTGAATTGCTACCAATTGTGGTAGCCCCCCTTAATTTTTGTCAACACAATAGTAATAGATTTCAATTACTCCAGTATTAATAGAGTAAATGTCTCATCCAGACTTGTTAGGGAAGTCAGTTTTCTAGATGCAGTAAATGACGTGTGTCATGGAGCATCTGGTCCTGGAACTGAGGAGAAGGGGGGACCTGGTGTAAGGGGTAACAGGGGTGGGGCCACTTCCCAATAGTCGTCACAATGCCAGTGGAGAGAGAGAACTTTTGCTGTAGTATTTACTTTTCAAAAGGTTGCCGAGGTTAAAAATTTGCATGAAGTGTGGACATTTCTTTAAAATATACCATTCCTTATCGTCCATGCCAGACCAGTTCAGGTGAGTAGGTTATGGCCAAGATATGGATGCCCGTGGATTGAGCCAGCTCATAACTGACTTCACTAGGGGGCTGGTGCAGCCTTCAGCTCCTCAGATGGAAACTGGGAGCCACTCATTTAATGGCATTACTCTATTTAGGGTCCTGTGCAGTCCACAGCCAGCAAGTATTCCTCAGTCTTCAGCAAATGGTAGATGCTTATGTAATTCTGTACTTTTGCAAATTACCTCGACGCATTTTGTGGAAGGCGGTATATTAATTTTAATACATGGAATTGGGAAAATAGGGTTGGACAAGTTCCTGGAGGAAAAGTCCTTTAAAATGATTACACAAGTTGACAGGAAAGCCATTTTCTCCCTGGAAATGAGCTATGAAAAGTTGATTTTCTCATGGAACTTGCCAGGTATAATGTATCCCAGACTGGCCACGATTGCAGTCATACTGTCCCAGCGGATGCTGGTTTGACTCAGAATGGTTTATGCATGAATTCCCTCTCTGAGTATACAGAGCAAGGCTGGTACCCTGCTGCTAGTGTTACCTTCTGGACTCTTCCCTCCTTGAACACACTGTGTGTACATGGCTCATGAAAGTGCCTAGGTGTAAATTTGAGAAACCTTGTCAAGAGACATCCATCTGGACTTTGATTCCAGTGAATAATTTTTTAATTTAATGACATGGAGCTACTATTTTGAACATTTCCATCGGGACAGGACCTACAGCTCTCCAGGGTCTCATCAGCCTCCCTCACGGCGGTTGGTTGGTCTGCTGACAGCTTGCACAGTTTCTCTTGCATGGAACACATCTTCAGATAGATGTCCTCCAAGTCCATTTTCTCTCTGTAAGGAGGATTAGAGATAGGGAGTTGGCATTTTGCCCTTGTCTTCCCTTCAGTACACCAACTCTATTTCCAGAGGTGATAAATCCTAGTGCCTCAAGTAGGGTACTCAGTCACATGGATGAACAAAACCCATTGCATGCACTAGAGCGTGGGTTTTGAACTCTGTCCTTGGGACATACCCAGTTGGTCATGTTTTCAGGATCCCCAAAATGAATATGCATAAGAAGTTGGCATACAGTGGAGGCAGCGCATGCAAATTTATCTCGTGCATATTCATTGTGGATATCTTGAAAAGCAGACTGGATTGACAAGCCCTGCACTAGAGCAGTGATTTTCAACCCAGGGACCACCTGGCCAGGATATCCACAATGAATATGCATGATTTAGATTTGCAAGCACTGCCTTCTTGCTGTGCAAATCTACCTTATGCATAGTCATTGAATATCCTAAAAAACAGACTGGGTTGAAAACCACCGCACTGGAGGGCTGCTTCATTAAGGAGTGACGTTTTACAGTCCTTTAGAAGTTGGCACTGGGCATCCAGATGCTGCTCAGCAATAATGTACATTCTAAGCTGAACACAGGTTTAAATATGGAAAACAAAGAGCACCAACTAAACTCTTTATGGATTAGAGACAGGTTATTGATGTACACCCAGCAGCAGTTATGCGTTGAGGCCTGCTCGTCCCTTGGCCTCTGGGACACTGTTAAGTCTTTTCATGTCAGCTGAACAGTCCCAACACAGTGAAATGGGACAGTTCCCTTCCCAAGCAGCTGCCAGAAGTGAGGCACGGCAGCTGCTTTTGTTTTTTACTGGCATGCACGTGGGAAGCGCACTCCCTGTGCTTCTCAGTCCCATGAAATGACTTTTCTTTTTAGTTCAATTTGCCATTCTGTCTCTGCCTTTTGAGTCAGCTTGCTATTTAATGATAGGGGATCAGTGAAGCCTCAAACTACATATAAGGGAGAAGTCCTCACACATTCATTTTGGAGACTCTGGTGCAGCAGTTCCTCCCTGGCACAGGTGAGGAGGTCCTGTTTTAGCACAGAACTGGGGCCCAGTGCTCATATTTAACTTAAGCTTCTTTGCCTAGACTTGCACAGGCATTGAGGTTATAATTCTTGTTTTTCTTTTGTTTACAAATACTGGGTACCATCCCTAGAGGAGATTTGTGATGATTCTCTTTTACACATCAGTTATGATAAACCGTAGAGACAGGATTAGGGGCAACTTGCTTCCCAGTTTCCCGATTTTTTTTTTTTTTTGATAGGACATCCAGAACTAGATCTCTGCAGCTCCCCCAATATGTCTGCTGTCTAACGGATAATATTCACAGCTCTGGGCACTCACTCAGTTTTCAGCTTCCGGTGGGACAGAATGTTCTGCAGTCTCAGGGCATCATCGTGTACAACTCTGAGGTCGGATCTCAACACCACCGCCTGCATGTGTGTCTCAAGAGCATGACGTTCCAGCTCCTGTTAGGGGGAAATAATAGAAAAGAAAGGGAAAGAGAGAAAAACGCTACTAAATTCATCACAGCTATTGGGCATCCTGTAGAGAAGTGCAAGAGGGGGCAGAACGGGATCTCTGGCTATGCAGCTGAAAATAGACTTTATTCATTAGCTGCTAGAGCTTTTTCACAGTACCAGGATTTTCTTTTGCAGTTGCTGACAGCTGGTGCAGGCATTGCGCTGGTTGAAAAGTTTGATCTCCTCTAATAGTGGGATCATTGCTTCCTCCATGGTCTGTTTAAGGCTCTCGGTAGTCAAGCAGCTGGCACTAGAGGAAGGAAAGGAAGAAAATAGGGCACCCATCATCTTGAATATCCAGTCCAATGTTCCCTTTTTACTTATCTTGTCCAGGTCCCCACAACCCCCACCCAACCTACCGTTCCATTCAATGGGAGCTCAAACTCAATTACAAACAGTACAACCATCTTTCTCTCCCAGGCAATATTTTAGTTTATACAATTCTGCATAGGCCAAGTTCTACATCTTTTGGGGCTGATAGTCTCCCCTATACTCTACTGGTACCTGGGGCATTCGGTGAGCCCCAACATGGAGCACTCTGGCATTTCAAAGCCTTTTGTCCCTGACAGCTGCTTGGAGATGTCTTCTATCAGAGGCTTCACCTGCCACAGGGTGTCCATGTCTTTCTGGAGCTGAGAAAAGGAGGAGGAAATTCTCTTCATGCTACAAAAGAAGGACAATTTATTAGATTGGCATTTGAAAGTACCAAATGAAATAAAAATGTGACTAGCCAAGCAAACATTAAGCCAGATGTGCAGAGGCAGACAAACACAATCAATTAGAGCCAGATGTGAAACAACTAAAGAGAAAGTCTTCCAGAGCTAGACATGAGCCTGATGTGAAAAAAGTGAAGAGAAACCACAACTAGACAAAGCCAGAAGCCTTCCAGAGCCACAAGAGAACCTGCTAAAGACAAAGCCCAGTTAGCCAAAACAAGAAGCCTTGGAGAACTAGAAGAGAACCAGCTAAACGCAAACCGTAACTAGCCACAGCCAGAAGCCTTGCAGAGCTACAAGAGAACCCACTGAATACAAACAAGCAGCTACAGACTTGCCGGAATCAGCCCAAGCCAAATGTGAACCATTAAAGGACAAGCTGGAGCTAGATATAATAACCATGAACCCAGGTGGTGGAGAGACCCTTGCTGTATTGAACTACAGTTCTTGGATGCACCATGTCATTAGTCAAGTTCTTACTCCCCCCCCCCCCCTCCCCGCAATGGACCTACGTGGTGGAGACATTATCTGTGTTGGACTGCAGTTCCTGGAGGCTCTGTACGATGAAGCCTTGCTCCTTCTGCGCCCGCTCCCACTGGGACAGGAAGAGATCAAAGCGACTGCAGATATGAGTAATGATCCTTAGGACTTCTTCGTGTGACAGGATCTCCTTCTGATGGTTCCCCTCCAACTCCTCCAGGCCCTCCCTGCCAAAGGAGAGAGAGAAAGTATTACTGCAGGCACGTTCTGCCAACACAGAGAGAGAGAGAAATAGCATTACCCCAAGTAAACATGACAACCACCCTATTAGTGCATATAAAGCCTTCAGTACCTGATTTGGTTCAGGGTGTAGGTCAGCATTTTGATCTCTTCTATCACAGGAGTTGCAGTCTCCATGGCCGGTTGTGTTCTCTGGGTCTGTTGCTCACAGGAGTGCTGTAGGCCCACAATGGAGGTGAGCATCAGGGCCACGGCTTTACTTAGCACCCCTGTCCAAGCATCCTCGGTTCTGGCTGTGACTCTAGGCAGGCCTGTAGGGCTGAAAGGTATCTCTGTGCTGCACGTTGCAGTGCTTGCTGCCATCTTTGTTTCCTGCTGCTTGCTTTCGTGACTTTCCAGCTCGTGCTGCCTCACCACCTCCTGCAAGGAATTCAGCCTCTCCTGGAGGAGGAATGAGTAGAATGTCACTGGATGTCACAGGAGCATGCCCCCACACCATAGCCTTGGGCTTCCTACACTCTACACCTCACTGCTAAGCATCTCATTGCAGCATCTGACAGCCATGACACGCAGATGATAACACTGTGCATGCTTGGAAGAAAGCAGATACTGAACCATTCTGGCTTCTCAAAAAGAGAATCAGTGCTCAGCAGGACAGCTGTTTCCTCATAAATACCTTCCTTGGTCACAGGATGAGAGTGGGAAAGGATGCTGTTCACCAGTAGCTGTCCAATATGGGTACTAGCAACCAAGACCAAGGTGGACTTTGGCCTTTACCCCGATCATGGCCCCCGTACCTCCAGGATAAGGGAATTCTCCTTCAGCATGCTGACCTTCTTCTCAGCGTCTTCTACAGATTTTGTCACTTTCTGACAGGTCTCCTGTACACACAAGGAAAGATGAAAGGCCGATAAGTCAGAATGTATCAAGTTTAGCAGAATGGGGAATGACATTAATGAAATCCTGTTGAAGGTGACTTAGTAGATATGTAGTCTGGGGATTTATTCTGATGCACGGTTGACTTTAGATGGGCAAATATCATGCGTGGTTCAATCTTGCTTTGCTAGCTTATGCCTTTTATGGTGCACAAGGCTATTCTTCCAAACAGCTGACCTTGTTCAGGTGATGGATGCTCCAATCATTAATCAGCTAGCTTATTGCAACTATTTACATTCTATTTTGCCAAAGTAACAACTGGAGTGCTTATAGGTGCTGTAGATTACTAACTGGAGCAAAAGTGTGTGATCATATCACTCCAATGTTTCCACTTGTTACCAGTGGAGAAGTAGATTAAATTTAAGAAACTGTGTATGGTCTTTAGGGTGGTTCGTTGCAAGCTATGTCGGAAGTATCTTCAGTCCTCTCAGCTGTCATTATTAAGTGTTCCATATTATGTCCTGCTTTAATGTGTTAGGTAACGAGCACTTGCTTTCTTAGGTCCTCAGTTGTGGAAGGATTTACCATTGGATTTACAACTGGAACTTAATTATTTGAGATTCTGCAAAGTGACTAAAGCTTGACTGTGTAACCTATGATCAGATGTTGAAAGTAGTGGGGATTCTGTGGCAGTTCATGGGCAGTAGTTTTTCAGTCCTTTTTGGGGTTTTTAATTTTTTTTTTTTTGTGAGGGGTGAGTTGTATTTTAAGGAGATGCTTAATTTTTCTCCATTTTATGTAAATGTATCACACTTTGAATTTTTAATAAGGCAACTATCAGAGCTTCCCAAACTGTGGGTCAGGACCCCAACTAGGGTTAAAAAACTGACATTTGGGGTCATGACCTGGGTAGGCTCTCCATAGGTGCATCATTTTTCTGCACAATTTTATTTGGCTGCAAGCAGTGGTTACAGCCCCAAAATGATTGATAAGCAGTGCTATATTTGTCTAGATGGGGTATATAAATTCATTTTATAGTGTCAGGACTCGGTCATAGCCTGGGGTTCCCACTCTCAATCCATTTGATGGCAACAGGAGAACCTTGCCCCCCCCCCCCCCCCCCCCCCCCACGTGTCTTTGCTCAAATAGTCCTCCCTGCACCTAGCCACTGTTCCAGCAATAGAATCCATCCCTTCACTGAAGAAACTGCTAGCAATAGAACCCAACTGTCTACCAGAGAGACCCTGCCATCCACACACATCCATTACCACCACTTCCCCACACACACACAAAGCTTCTTAAATGGGAACCAAGCCTGCCTTGGAGAAGACCACTTGCACGTAAGGTTGCAGTGGGCTGGCAACAGCGGACAGTACCTCCAGTTTATTACAGTAAGCTTCCAACTCCTCTGCTTCCTGATGTCTCAGTTCCAGATTTTCACACAAGGCCGCACATTCGCTCTGTAAAGAGATACATGCACTAGGTGACATGGGAAGAGGCATCTACACAGCTGTGTGAGATCAAGAGGAGGGTGGGAGCTAAAGCACATACCTCCAAGTTTTTTACATGTTGATTGATGTTGGCAGATCTTTTCGTTAGGTCACTGATGGAGTCTTTGGCTTTCATCAAGCGTTCGCTCAGGCCTGTCTCCTGCAGAGAAACAAAAAGCCTCTAACACACTTAGTGGTTCATAGGCCAGGAGAGGGCTGGGAGTGTAATGGAGAGAACACAAACACCAGGTTTGGAAAGGCAGATCATGCACAGGATTTCTACACTGAAGAGTTTTTAACAGCAGCACAGGCTTTGCTTTAGCTAATCGGAAACCAGTATATGGATGCAATACTGAGAAACAGAATCAAACAAATAACATTCAGTCAGAAGTGATGGAGACGTCACATTCAGTGATCTGATCAGCAGGCAGCCCTGCTTTTCTTAGTTCCTTTCTTACCGAGTTATTCTCCTCTTCAGAATCCGGCTCAGGCTGCAGAAAGGCCATCAGATTTTCACTGGCCAAACCCGATCCCTCTTCTGTAGTCTCACTCTCTGTGGTCTCATTGTCCACCTCAGCCAGATTCAGGGCCGACACATTGGTGCAAGCGGAGGAGCGCTTCAGCTGCAGGTGCCACTGCATGGAATCATCGGCCTTACAGGTCTCCACCCTGAAAAGGGAGGCGAAGGGGTTTCTTTCAAGCATCCAGTTAGAAAAACACTCCTTAATTTGACTGCGATCAGTAACTGAAACTGGGATCCTTGTGTTAAGTGTGTAAATGACATCTGCCTCTTCTTTGGACTAGAATTAAGTGCAATGTAAAAAGTATGTAGGATGCAGCTTTCCACCTGTATATCTCCGTGAAGGAGATGAGAGGTCAGTCTCCTAGGCCTATTTCCCCAAGGACGGCGTTTCGAATGGGCATCGCCACTGCTAATTTTTGTTTAAAATGCGGGCCCAACTTAGCCACTTTGGGTATATTTTTTTGTTATTGCCGCAAGGGTTTTGAACCTTGTAATAAATTTCTACAGGCTCATTTAGCTCTTAGTTCTCAGTTGTTTTTGTTTGCTGATGTTACAGCTTTGCTCCCATATTTTATTATACTATTTGACTACATTGGCCTGTAATGCTATTTTGATGAATGGGAGGCAGCCTCAGGCACCTAATGTAACACAATAGTGAAATTTAGTCTGTGCTGTGCTGATGATGGGTGGGCTCAGCCTCAAGGGAATGGTGTAAGTCTCAACAACTATGGGAACCCATCTGGAGTGCAGTGCCACATAGAGCACATAGCTGGGTGTTGAAGTGTGTTGGGGTTTTGTGTATGTCCGCAGGTCCTGGGTAGCTGGCTTAGAATGGACTTTCTGTTTCATTTCCAGTCCTGCTTGGAATATAATGGGGCAGTGACTAGCATCAGTGTGGGTAGGGGAGGGGTTGGGTTTGGGGGATAAAACACAAAATGTTCATGGCTGGAGTTGTTTCACTTGATACAACTTTAGTGTGAGGTGGTGTACCTTTCTGCATGTTTTTGCAATGAAAAGAATATATTAAAAAAAAAGAAAAAAGAGAGAGAGACTAGAGGAGTAGCTCAGAGATCATCTTTAGGGCCAGCACTCTTCCATCTCTTCACAATCCAACATATGTAGAGGGGTTGGATGGAAAAGTCTTCCTTCTTGAAGATGGTGCAACAGTGTGGTTACTCCTGAGAGTGGAGATCTAAGATAGACCAAGGAGCCGTTGGATGGTAGCTACGATTCAACGTTAACAAGTGGAGTCATGTATTTTGGCTGTAGTACTCTTATGTAATTGTCTATTGCATATGTTTGACTTATTCTAGTACATGCCATTGGAAGAATGTTCTTCAAAAAAGCAGTAAATAAATCCTTATAAATAAAGGAGCAGTAGCCAATGGAGGAAAGAAACTGATATGCATCAAGCAGGAGCCAACTAATTCATCGTTGGCAAAACCATGTGGTGTGGTGATGGCCAGAAGCAGAGAGAGGGCTGCTGGATATCCAGGGCTGGGCCCTGTTCAGCCACTGACACAAAGGGTAAACGAGTATGGTGGATTTGATATGCTGCCTTTCTGTGATAGTACAACCAAAGTGGTTTACATTATATTCAGTTACTTTCTCTGTCCCTATTGTACCCAGGGAAATGTAGGAAATTTCTGGAGTATTTGCTACAAAGCAGGATTTTGTGATCTGCTAGGGGAAGTTGGCTGGTCCTAGAGGATAGTATCCCTGAGAAATCCAAACTGTAATGAAAGAGGTCACAGAATGAACCTCCTAGGGTACAATGTAAGTCTATGGTGAGTGTTTGCAGTAAATTTGAGAGCCTGAGATGATACACCAGAGATCCTGGCTTAGGAGTGAGGTTCGTTCCTGTCTTGGCATGTGCACAACTAACCCATTTGGAGAAATTGCCCCCCGAGACAAAATCAGGAGTAACATTAGGAATTGTATCTGATTTCCTGGAATGACTGTCATAACAAAACTCTGTAAGCCACATTGAGCCTGCAAATAGGTGGGAAAATGTGGGATACAAATGCAATAAATAATAAATATTCAGTCATGGAGCTGGTAACTAAGGCCTCAACCATTTCATCTATACGCGGGCTGCAAAGAGCAAATACTGAGGAAACTTCAAACAGCCCAAAACACAGCAGCCAGGCTCATCTTCGGAAAACCAAGATATGAAAGGGTAAAACCACTATGAGAGAAACTACATTGGCTTCCACTTAAGGAACGCGTTACTTTTAAAGTTTGTACACTAGTCCATAAGATCATCTACGGCGAAGCCCCAGCGTACATGTCTGATCTAATAGACCTACCACCCAGAAACGCTAAAAGATCATCCCGAACACACCTAAACCTCCACTTCCCCACTTGCAAAGGCCTGAAATACAAGACGCTGCACGCGTCAACCTTTTCCCACAAGAGCACGCAGGCTTGGAATACACTACCGCGCAACCTGAGAATGATTGGCGATCAAGCTTCCTTCCGTAAACTACTAAAGACTCACCTGTTTGAACAAACTTACGGACAGAGCCAACTCACATAGAGTCCATACTCACTATTCATCAATGCAATATACATCCACTTTGATCCCTCATCCCGCACCCCAGTCTATCATACACTTATCCACGGAACTATAGACACCATATGTCTTTGTCTAACACTACCCCTTAGCTTCCCATTGTCCCCTTCCAATTATTTCTGTTTATGTCCCATTGTCATATTCCTAATTTGATATTTGAATGTCTCGTATATCTTTGCACAATGTAATCCATAACCAAATTGTAACAAATGTATTTCTATTATTCATATCCTATTGTAAGCCACACTGAGCCCGCAAAAAGGTGGGAAAATGTGGGATACAAATGCAATAAATAAAAATCTATGTAGACGATATCACAATATACATTCCTTTTAAACACAAACTGACAGAAATCACCAACGAAATCAAGCTCAGTTTGACCATCATGGACTCGTGGGCAAATGCATTTCAACTAAAACTCAACAAAGAAAAAAAAAACACTCATCCTTTTATCCCAATACAGCGCGGACAACCCCACAGGTATCAATACCCCAGACTACACCCTCCCTATCACAGACAGTCTGAAAATCCTCGGCATTATACTGGACCGTAACGTAACACTAGAGAGCCAAGTGAAATCCACAACAAAGAAAATGTCCCATTCAATGTGGAAACTCAAACGCGTGAAACCATTCTTCCCGAGGGAAACATTTCGCAACCTGATACAATCAATGGTACTAAGCCACATAGACTACTGTAATGGAATTTATGCGGGATGCAAAGAACAAATTTTAAAGATGCTTCAGACAGCCCAAAACACAGCAGCTAGATTTATATTTGGAAAAACACGATTCAAAAGCACAAAACCCCTCCGCCAAAAACTACACTGGCTCCCAATCAAAGAACATATGTATTGCCTTCAAAATCTGTACCTTGGTCTGTACCTTGGTCCATAAAATTATTTACGGCGAAGCCCCAGGATACATGACAGACCTTATTGACCTACCAACCAGAAACACATCTAAATCAACATGAACATATCTAACTCTGCACTACCCAAGCTGCAAAGGTCTTAAATACAAATTAACTACATAAGCACACAACTCTGGAACGCATTACCAAAAGCCTTGAAAACAACGTACGACCACCTAAACTTCCGGAAATTACTAAAGACTAACATGTTTGAAAAGGCATACCCTACTGATCCAACCTAAATGCCTGATCCCTGCAACACAACAAAAGTAAAGTACGTAATGGACACAACAAAACTCTTCCGCTGACTGCTCCAAATGAACTTTTTATTCTCCGAGGACACGCAGGCTGCTTGTTCTCACGACTGGGTTGACGTCCATGGCAGCCCCCACAAACCGGAAGAAAACTTCGCGGGAGGTCCCGCATGCAGGGCACGCCCACCGCCTGTGCGCGACCATTCCCGCTCAGTTTTTTTCCATTCCGCGCTGGAGAGAGACGTGTTCCCGTCTCTCTCTTAGTCAGCCCCGGAAACCGGATTGTGGCATAGCCGCGGTTTTTTCTCTTTTCGAGTACGCGTTCGCGTGTTATTTTCTTTAAAAAAAAAAAAAAAACAGCGAAAGAGTTTTCCTCGTTTTTAGCCGCAAGGGCGCGTCGTTGCGGCCTTGTGGCCGCGCAGTCGTTTCTTCTTTTTCGGGTGTGCTTTTCACCGCCACCATCGACGATTTTGACTTCGCTGACGCGATTTTTCCGTAAATGTCCTCGAAGGTCCCGAGTGGATTCAAAAAGTGTGGTCGGTGCGGCCGGCAGAGCTCGCAGATCGATACGCTTGGTGTCTCCAGTGCCTCGGCCTGGAGCATAATTCCAAGATGTGCACCTTGTGTCTCGGCTTACGAAAGCGGACACAGGTGGCGAGGCAAGTTCTGCGGGACCGTCTTTTTGAAATTTGCGCCGGCCCTTCGACGTCGACCTGTACGGCATCAGTGTCGACGGCCGGGTCTTCGGTACCGATGTCGACGAAGTCAGCACCGACTCTGGCGTCGACCCCAGGAGTACAGGTACCTTTGGCCCGCCGGCGACGGTGGTGGTGAGTGGCCGCGCGGGCAGTCTGCCCCGGTCACTCCCTCTGCTCAGGGCCATCGGGACCGAACCCTGTCGGATCTGATACCTCGAGGCCGGGGGGGTTCCACCTCCTCCTCGTCTCTTCCGCCGAGTGCCGATGACGGGCATCGCAAGAAAGCCAAGAAGCACCGTCATCGGTCGCCCACGGCGCATGGGACTGCCAGCTCCGGTACATCAAGGGACGACTCGACGCCCGGGAAGCGGCAGTGCCGGGAGGAGCGTTTCCCCTCGATCGAAGAGGTGTCACTGCGTCAGTCCGCGGGTACCTCGGTACCGTCTCCTGGACCCGAGCAGCTTCCGGCACCCACACCGGCCCCTCTGCCTTTCCCGACAGCGGGCCTTGACGAGTGCCTCTGAGCCATCCTTCCTGGGATCCTGGAAGGGCTGATGCGCCAGGCTCTGCTGGCAACGGGGGTGCTTGCGCCCCCGGCGCCGTTGATGGAGGCGCCGGTGGGCTCTGGCCCGATGCTGAGGCCTCCGACACCGACGCCGCTTGCGGCGCTAGTGTTGACCGCCACGCAGGTGGAGTCCCCGTCGATGTCGATGGAGGGAGCTTCGTCCCCTCCGGCGCGGGAGTTCACCGCTCAACGCCATCATCAAGGACGTGGTTCCTCGCAGTCGAGACGGGCCTGGTTAAGGTCTGAGCTGAGAGAGCTCATGTCCGACACCGAGGAGGAGGCCTCGTGGGGGGAGGAGGAGGACCCCAGATATTTCTCCTCGGAGGAGTCTGTGGGCCTTCCCTCTGACCCCACTCCTTCACCGGAGAGGAAGCTCTCGCCTCCTGAGAGCCTCTCCTTTGCCTCTTTTGTCAGGGATATGTCCATCAGCATTCCCTTTCCCGTGGTTACTGTGGATGAACCGAGGGCGGAGATGCTCGGAGTTCTCGACTATCCATCACCACCTAGAGAGTCTTCCACTGTGCCATTGCACAATGTCCTCAAGGAGACACTGCTTCAGAACTGGTTGAAGCCACTATCTAATCCTACCATCCCCGAGAAAGTGGAGTCCCAATACAGGATCCACTCAGACCCAGAGTTGATGCGGCCTCAATTGCCTCATGACTCGGCGGTCGTGGACTCTGCTCTCAAGAGGGCACGGAGTTCGAGGGATACCGCCTCGGCGCCCCCTGGGCAGGAGTCTCGCACTCTGGACTCGTTTGGGAGGAAGGCCTACCAATCTTCCATGCTCGTGACCCGCATCCAATCATACGAGCTCTACACGAGCATCCACATGCGGAACACTGTGCGGCAACTGGCGGACCTGGTCGACAAGCTCCCTCAGGAGCAGTCCAGGCCTTTTCAGGAGGTGGTCAGGCAGCTGAAAGCGTGCAGAAAGTTCCTGTCCAGGGGTATCTATGACACCTGTGATGTGGCATCTCGAGCTGCGGCCCAAGGTATAGTGATGCGCAGACTCTCATGGCTGCGTGCCTCTGACCTGGACAACCGCACCCAGCAGCGGCTGGCGGATGTCCCTTGCCGGGGGGATAACATTTTCGGCGAGAAGGTCGAGCAGTTGGTGGACCAACTACACCAGCGGGAAACCACTCTCGACAAGCTCTCCCACCGGGCGCCTTCAGCATCCACCTCTGCAGGTGGACGTTTTTCCCCCTGCGCCTCCACAGCAAAAGCAGGGGACGGGCTTTTGACTGGATCCATGGGAACATAGCCGCCATCAAAGTATCCGTGCCGGACGGCCTGCCGGTCAGGGGGAGGTTGAAACTTTTTCGACAAAGGTGGCCTCTCGTAACCTCCGACCAGTGGGTTCTCCAAATAGTACGGTGCGGATACACCCTGAATTTGGTCTCCCCTCCACCAAATTGTCCACCGGGAGCCCAATCCTTCAGTTCCCATCACAAGCAGGTACTTGCAGAGGAACTCTCCGCCCTTCTCAGCGCCAATGCGGTCGAGCCCGTGCCACCCGGGCAGGAAGGGCAGGGATTCTATTCCAGGTACTTCCTTGTGGAAAAGAAAACAGGGGGGATGCGCCCCATCCTAGACCTGAGAGGCCTGAACAAATATCTGGTCTGAGAAAAGTTCAGGATGCTTTCCTTGGGCACCCTTCTACCCATGATTCAGAAAGACGATTGGCTATGTTCCCTGGATTTAAAGGACTCTTACACTCACATCCCAATACTGCCAGCTCACAGACAGTATCTCTGATTCCATCTGGGGACACGGCACTTTCAGTATTGTGTGCTGCCCTTTGGGCTCGCCTCTGCGCTACGGGTGTTCACGAAGTGTCTCGTGGTGGTTGCGGCGTATCTATGCAAGCTGGGGGTGCACGTGTTCCCATATCTCGACGATTGGCTGGTCAGGAGCACCTCAGAGGCAGGAGCTCTTCGGTCCATGCAGTGCACTATTCACCTTCTGGAGCTGCTGGGGTTTGTGATAAATTACTCGAAGTCCCATCTCCAGCCAGTCCAATCTCTGGAATTCATAGGAGCTCTGCTGAATTCTCAGACGGCTCAGGCCTTTCTTCCCAAGGCGAGGGCGCAGAATCTCCTGTCCCTCGCTTCCCAGACCAGAGCGTCTCAGCAGGTCACAGCTCGGCAGATGTTGAGACTCCTGGGCCATATGGCCTCTTCGGTCCAAGTGACTCCCATGGCTCATCTTCACATGAGATCTGCTCAATGGACCCTAGCTTCCCAGTGGTGCCAAGCCACTGGGAATCTAGAAGATGTCATCCGCCTGTCCGTCAGTTGCTGCAATTCGATGCACTGGTGGACAATTCGGACCAATTTGACCCTGGGACGTCCATTCCAAATTCCGCAGCCCACGAAGGTGCTGACGATGGATGCATCTCGCCTGGGGTGGGGAGCTCATGTCGATGGGCTCCAAACCCAGGGGGTGTGGTCGCTCCAGGAACAAGATCTCCAGATCAACCTCCTGGAGCTCCGAGCGGTCTGGAACGCACTGAAGGCCTTCAGGGATAGGCTGTCCTACCAAATCATCCAAATTCGGACAATCAGGTTGCAATGTTTTACATCAACAAGCAGGGGGGCACCGGATCTCGCCCCCTGTGTGTCAGGAAGCCGTCAGGATGTGGCGTTGGGCCTGCCAGTTTGGCATGCTTCTCCAGGCCACATACCTGGCAGGCGTAAACAACAGCCTGGTCGACAGGCTGAGCAGAGTCATGCAACCGCACGAGTGGTCGCTCCATTCCAGAGTGGTACGCAAGATCTTCCGAGAGTGGGGCACCCCCTCGGTGGACCTTTTCGCCTCTCAGACCAATCACAAACTGCCTCAGTTCTGTTCCAGACTACAGGCACACGGCAGACTGGCGTCGGATGCCTTTCTCCTCCATTGGGAGAACGGCCTCCTGTATGCATTTCCTCCCATACCTTTGGTAGGGAAGACCTTGCTGAAGCTCAAGCAAGACCACGGCACCATGATTCTGATAGCGCCTTTTTGGCCCCGTCAGATCTAGTTCCCTCTACTTCTGGAGTTGTCCTCCAAAGAACCGTGGAGATTGCAGTGTTTTCCGACTCTCATTTCGCAGAACAACGGAGCGATTCTGCACCCCAACCTTCAATCTCTGGCTCTCATGGCCTGGATGTTGAGGGCGTAGATTTTGCTTCGTTGGGTCTGTCTGAGGGTGTCTCCCGCGTCTTGCTTGCCTCCAGGAAAGATTCCACTAAGAAGAGTTACTTTTTCAAGTGGAGGAGGTTTGACGTCTGGTGTGAAAGCAAGGCCCTAGAACCTCGTTCTTGTCCTGCACAGAACCTGCTTGAGTACCTTCTGCACTTATCAGAGTCTGGTCTCAAGACCAACTCAGTAAGGAATCACCTTAGTGCGATTAGTGCTTACCATTATCGTGTAGAGGGTAAAGCCATCTCTGGAGAGCCTTTAGTTGTTCGATTCATGAGAGGCTTGCTTTTGTCGAGGCCCCCTGTCAAGCCTCCTGTAGTGTCATGGGATCTCAACGTCGTCCTCACCCAGCTGATGAAGCCTCCTTTTGAGCCACTGAATTCTTGCCATCTGAAGTACTTGACCTGGAAGGTCATTTTCTTGGTGGCAGTTACTTCAGCTCGTAGAGTCAGTGAGCTTCAAGCCCTGGTAGCTCATGCTCCTTATACCAAATTTCATCATAACAGAGTAGTACTTCACACTCACCCTAAGTTCCTGCCAAAGGTGGTGTCTGAGTTCCATCTTAGGCAGTCAGTTGTCTTGCTAACATTCTTTCCCAGACCGCATACCCGCCCTGCTGAACATCAGTAGCACACATTGGACTGCAAGCGAGCGTTGGCCTTCTATCTGGAGCGGACACAGCCCCACAGACAGTCCGCCCAATTGTTTATTTCTTTCGACCCCAATAGGAAGGGGGTCGCTGTCGGGAAACGCACCATCTCCAATTGGCTAGCAGATTGCATTTCCTTCACTTATGCCCAGGCTGGGCTGGCTCTTGAGGGTCATGTCACGGCTCATAGTGTTAGAGCCATGGCAGCGTCAGTGGCCCACTTGAAGTCAGCCACTATTGAAGAGATTTGCAAGGCTGCGACGTGGTCATCGGTCCACACATTCACATCACATTACTGCCTCCAGCAGGATACCCGACGCGACAGTCGGTTCGGGCAGTCGGTGCTGCAGAATCTGTTTGGGTTTTGAATGCAACTCCACCCTCCAGGACCCGATTTATCCTGTTCAGGCTGCACTCTCAGTTGTTCTTTGTAGGTCAATTTGTTATGCCCTCGCCATTGCGAGGTTCAATTGACCTGGGTTCTTGTTTTGAGTGAGCCTGAGAGCTAGTGATACCCCAGTCGTGAGAACAAGCAGCCTGCTTGCCCTCGGAGAAAGCGAATGATACATACCTGTAGCAGGTGTTCTCCGAGGACAGCAGGCTGATTGTTCTCACCTATCCTCCCTCCTCCCCTTTGGAGTTGCGTTTTACTTATTCCTTTGCTTGTCATTCAACTGAGCGGGAACGGTCGCGCACAGGCGGGAAGACGGCCACGCATGCGCGGTGGGCGTGCCCTGCATGCGGGACCGCCCGCAAAGTTTTCTTCCGGTTGATGGGGGCTGCCTTGGACGTCAACCCAGTCGTGAGAACAATCAGCCTGCTGTCCTCGGAGAACACCTGCTACAGGTATGTATCATTCGCTGTACCACATCACTTTGTATTTGTTCATACCGGAGTCTACGAATGCCTCTCCGGTACTATGTAAGCCACATTGAGCCTGCAAATAGGTGTGAAAATGTGGGATACAAATGTAATAAATAAATAAATGAGGGTGTGGGATTTCTACTAGTAAAAATGATTTTAAAACAAAATAGTAACAGAATTCAAAAAAGTCTCAGGTGTGAGGGTAAATCTGGGATAAGCACAGGGGAGTCTTCTTAGGTGCGAGGGGTAAAGTCTGGCAAAAGCACAGAGGAGCCTTAGTGGTGAAGAAGGGAAAGCTCATAATAGCTGGGGTCTGTGATGTGAAATCACAGTTAAGGGAGGGGTAAGCCTCATATTAGCTTGGGTGTGTGATGTGAAATCACAGTTGAAATTGAGCTGAAACAAGTCAGGCTTCGGGTTTCTGATGCCATGTTTTACATAGTCATACACTAACTGTAAGCCGCCCACCTCTCTTACCCATGGAAGGAGACGGCTTTCTTTCTCCTAACAAACATTCTGAGCTTGTCCAGTTTTGGTTGACGGTCGTCAGTCAGTGGTACCTCCGGTAGCAGCTTTGTATCGGTACATGGCTGGTCCCCTATCTGATTAATCTCCTGGCACTGCCAGATTGTCTTAAAGACAACCGGTGTCATTCTTGTAAAAATAGAACTTATTCCCCTTTCCTCTGATTAAACACAAAAATAGCGAATCCCCCCCAATCCTGTGTATGTATACAAATGAAGTTTTCCTAGACGTGGAGTGCTGGTGTTCTTAATGATATCACAATGTGTGAGGTCATAGCCAGCAGTCACATGACCTTGCCCTTATTCTTCCCGGCTCTGACATCACTTGGAAGTGAATGAAGAACTCAGTGCAAGGGAGTGAAAGCATATTACCGAATCCTTTCAGTGTTTTTACATAAGAAAGTCCAGTTTTGTTAAGCAATATCGCATGATTTGAAAGAGCAGTGGAACTGTTTGCATTTATAGCCCGGGATTCTAAAAATGTTGTCCAGGTTTGGATGTGATCCTGAAATGTGCCTGCAACCTAATTGGTTAATGAGTCATTAGCAAGCAATAAACTGAATGCTAATAAGCAGTTGATGTTAATTGGCACCAATTCAGAGTTGCAGGTTGTCACAAAATGCCTAGCCACCCGCCTGGGGTTAGCCACAGAGGGTGTATCCCCTGCATGGCTCAGGTCCACCTGAACCTGCCACTTTTACACCACCCTCTTCCCACTGACTGGGTCACAACTGCCTCTGGGCAAGTCTCCTGCTTTCAAATTATCCCCAGTGATTTCTAGGTTACTGGAGGCCACACTCCCAGTGGTCCCACAGTTGACAGAAAGTACTCACAGACCCAACACACAAACCACCAGCATTCTTTATCAGTCCAGACAGCAGAGCCAACAAACTAAACAGGTTTATTGTCACACTGGAACAATGAACAAAAAATGTGCAATCATCAAACAATAATAGGTAACTGAAATATGGATCAGTTATAACACTAAACATCTATATACTGTCTAAACAGTACCTGGGAAGGTCAGGACATATAACTGTTCATAGAGCGATCTCTTTCCTGAGGAAATATCGGTCTCTCCTCTCTGGCTAAGACTGACGCAACAGCCAGTACCACTGGGTAATTTTTCAAACTCCAGGCCAATCGGAGCCCAGTCAAGTTTTAAAAGTATACGGCTGCTTGCTTCCTGCTTGTGGTAAAGAAAAAAGAACATTCATTTCCCTATAACAGCTGTACAGCAAAGAAGCACCACCTGCTAGCCAAATAGAAGAGATACATTTCAGGACATAATTAAAAGAGGAAAATATCTAATACATTTTACAGGCTTAACACACATTCTATTTGACAACACCAGGTGCCCAAATCTCAGCATGCGACCGAAAAGGGTGTGTGGGCAGTGCACCAGGATTTCAGCAAGCTGTAAGGCCTGATGCTATGTGCTATCTGGACTTCTCATTGTATCCTCCTTCCCCCTGGTTTCTGCATTCTCTTCTGTTTTGGAACTGGGTTTGTTTTACTATTAAACTGTCTTCTATTTTCAATATTTCTGTACTTTGTATGTCTATCTTATTTTTTGCCATCTACCTTTTTCTTGCATTCTTTCCTCAGTGGTCCCCTTTCTCCTCCTCCACTTCCTCTTTCTGTTTCACAGATCCCCTCTTAACTCTTTCCCTGTCCTCTGGCAAAGGGGCCTGTGTGATCTCAGAAGCTCCTGTTGTTATACAATCAAGGGATCCTAATGTTCAGAGATTTCACTTTTTCCTTACACCAATATAGCTACAAGTGTTCTGGACATTGAACCTGTTGCAGTACTGCACATTGTGATGCTCCCTGGGAGCTTGTACAAGTCGCTACACCCTTCATTGCCCCAGCTACAAACTTCAGACTCCTTTTACAAAGCAGCGCTACTGATTAGCTGTGCCCAGAATGTGAAGAAGCCCATTCATGTGTGAGGGGCAGAATTGCATTCAGCGCTTTGGAAAAGGAGCCCTTTAGATTGTAAGCCTTAACACCATAAAAGTATGTCATTTAAGGGAGGGAAAAGGGGCTTGATATACCGCCTTTCTGAGGTTTTTGCAACTACATTCAAAGCGGTTTACATATATTCAGGTACGTATTTTGTACCAGGGGCAATGGAGGGTTAAGTGACTTGCCCAGAGTCACAAGGAGCTGCAGTGGGAATCAAACTCAGTTCCCCATGATCAAAGTCCACTGCACTAACCACTAGGCTACTTTTGCCCAATCATTTGGCATCTCTACTGCTTTCCTTTCAATGTCCAGCTGCAGGCTACTCTCAGACACAGAAACCTTTGGTCTGAGCCAGTATGACAGTTTTTAAATTCAGTGAAGGTGACTAGAAGCATAGTAATTGCTGCATTACATGGTGCTCTGAACAAAGGTGGTTTTCTGTGTCCATTTCCTCTTGCCAGAACTCCCAAATTCCCCATTTCCAGATTTGAGATTTCAAGCCAGTTGTGGATTTGCAATAGCGTTAAGCTCTGAATGTCTTTACCAGAGGATGTGGTAACAGTAGCAGAGCTGGGTTTAAAAAAGGTTTGGATAAGTTCCTGGAGGAGTCCATAGTCTGCTATTGAGACAAAGATGGGGCAGCTATTGCTTGCCCTGGGATTGGTAGCATGGAGTCTTGGCATGAGTTGGGTATCTGAGGCTTGAGAAAGATCAAGGACACGGAACAGTCATCGATAGTGAAAACACTTTATTGTAGGCGCTGTGTTTTGGCACTAAGTGCCTGCCTCAGGGGGCTACAGAACATTAAACATAAGCAGAATTAAAACAAAGAAATACAATGATGTGAAATGATATAAAAGAAATACAATTAAATAAAAAACACTATATTGATTAAACATACATATTTGATAAAAAATATACATGTAAATAAGAATCATACAATTCAATAAAAATGAGAAAGAAGGACCTGATTGAAAGGTGAATCTTTAAGCGTTTGATGCAAATACTGTTTTTGAACTCAACAGTGAGTTCCCTTTATATCCAGCAATTAAAATTATTATCAATGTATGTTACAATTCATAATATATCATTTGAAGTTAGTCCCCTGCATAGCTTTCTTGGATTCATTGGCTCATGCACACATCCTTTCATTTTATTTTGCTATATATACACAACCATACCCTGGTTCAATAATAAACTAATGTATCAACATTTTTTCATGTTTTTTATTTTTAATTCAATATTATGAAATGACACTTTAATGTATGGATATTGTTTAATGGTATACCATCTATAGATAGGTTTTACTCTGACCTTCTTGCATCATCTACTATAATCCAACTTTCATAAATCCCTGAAGATGTATCTCTTCAATAAGGCCTACAAAGAGGGCTCATAGCTTTAACTATACCACCTCACCAATCCACCCCTATCCGAAAGTCTTCTTTGTATTTCAATTTCTTAGTACCTCTTGCCATCCTTAATCTCTCTGCATCACCAATTGTATCTGACACCCTGGAATGGCAATGCCATAACAGACCTCTGTAAGCCACATTGAGCCTGCAAATAAGTGGGAAAATGTGGGATACAAATGCAATAAATAATAAAACGCACCTCCAACGTTCTGAAGCTGACTCCGTGGCTTCACTGAAGGGTTCTTAATGGTGTCATATCTCTCTCTCCTGTGCCCTCGCGTCAAAACGTGATGACGTCAAGGGCGGTCGCGTCAAAACGTGATGATGTTGAGGGCGGGTACTCAGAAGGCAGGACTAAGGGAACGAACTCGAGACGGCCAGGGCTTTCAGTAACGGGGGCAGGGGATACAGGACTATCGCTGGGTTGCTGGAGGGGGGGCAGGGAACACAGGAGTATAGCTGGGTGGCTGGAGGGGGGGCTCGCTGGATGGCTAGAGGGGGGCAGGGGATACAGGACAATCACTGGGTGGCTGGAGAGGGGGGCAGGGGACACAGGAGAATAGCTGGGTGGCTGGAGGGGGGGACAGAGGAGAATCGCAGGGTGCCTGGAGGGGGGCAGGGGACAATCACTGGGTGGCTGCAGGAGGGGGGCAGGGGACACGAGAATAGCTGGGTGGCTGGAGGGGGGCAGGGGACACGAGAATAAAAGGGTGGCTGGAGGGGGGGCAGGGGACAGAGGACAATCGCTGGGTGGCTAGAGGAGGGGCAGGGGACAGAAGAGAATCGCTGGGTGCCTGAAGGGGGGGCAGGGGAGAGAGGAGAATCTATGGCTGGCTGGAGGGGGAGGCAGGGGACACAGGAGAATCGCTGGATGGCTCGAGGGGGGGCAGGGGATAGAGGAAAATTGCTGGGTGGCTGGAGGGGGGGGCCAGGGCAGAGAGGAGAATTGCTGGGTGGCTGGAGGGGGACAGAGGACAATCAACCACACTCTCTCACAGACACTCTCTCACCCAGTCTCACTCTCTCTGTCACAGACACACACTCGCACGGTCCTGCAAACCACGCAGAGGGGGGAGACAGGCAGGGGGTCCAGAGGGGAGGGGCACACATGAGGGGGAGGGGTCCTCAGACCACAGAGGGTGGGGGGGAGGTATCTCTGTGACATACACACTCACACACAGTCAGTGTCTTTCTTACTCTCACAGTCTGTCACATTATGAGGCATATTTTGAAAGCACTTATTCCAAAGTTCCATAGAAACCTATGGAACTTTGGAAGGCTAAGTGCTTTGAAAATATGCCTCTATGTCTCACACTGTATCACATTCACTATGTGTCACACAGTCACTCACACACTCTCGGTCTCATACTCTCTCTCGGTCTCTGTGTATCGCACACATACTCTCACACTCTCTGTCTCCACACAGTGTATGTAAAACACACTAACTTTGTCTCACATAGGCACTCGCACACACTCTCTCTCACAGACACTCTCACACCCAGACTCTTTCTCTGTTACACACACACACACTCGCACATTCACTCTCTCACACAGTCACTCACACACTCTCTCAAACATACACACTCCGAGGAAAACCTTCCTAGTGCCCGTTTCATTTCTGTCAGAAACGGGCCTTATTCACTAGTCTTATATAATAATTCTCACCACAAATGTTCTAATGTGGGACTGCCTGTGTCCGTGGCTCCTGGAGTTGCTGAGCTAGGCTTCGTAGCCAGGATGACGTCACTGACAGCTCATTCCCAGGCAGGGGGAGGAGTAGGGAAACACACGGAGCGTGTTTCCCTACTCCTCCCCCTGCCTGGGAATGAGCTGTCAGTGTGCCGCTCGGGAGTGGTGCATCAAAAAACTACAAGCATGGCCCCACAGAACCCCCCCCCCCCCCTTGGCGCATCACCCAAACCCCCCCCCCCCCCCCCCCGGGCACATCTAACACCCCCCCCCCCCCCCGAAGCACATAAAACACCCCCCTCCCCTCCCGAAGCACATCAACCCCCTCATCACCCGCAGCTGCCACTGGTAACACTGTCCGGCCGCTGTTGCTTCTCCTGTTGAGCAGCAGCAGCCGCTACAAAAAGAAAAAAAAACAAATGTTTTTAAACCTAGCCCAAATCATTTGCAAATGCCCGAGTCTTAAAATGCAGTCTCTGCAGCTGCTCCTCCTCTCGCCTCCACATCACTGCCCCTGAAGTAAGACCCCGGAGGAGCGCAGCGATGTGACAGGTGAGAGGAGCGGCTGCAGAGACTGCGTTTTAAGACTCGGGCATTTGCGAATGATTTGGGCTGGGTTTAAAAACATTTATCGCTTTTTTTGTTTTGTAGCAGCCGCTGCTGCTCAACAGAAGCAGCAGCAGCCGGACAGCATTACTACTGGCAGCTGCGGGTGGCGAGGGGGTTTGATGCGCTGGGGGGGGGAAGGGTCGCTGGACATTGGTAGCTGGAGGGGGGGAGGGGAGGGTTGCTGGTCATGGGTGGCTGCAGGGGGGGCAGGGGGAGAGGAGGGTCGCTGGACATGGATGGTTGCGGGGGGGGGGGGGGGGGGGGGGCAGGGGAGAGGGAGGTGGGGAGGGGGTCCTGAGACCAGAGAGGGGTGGTGTGGGCTTACACTCAGTCTCACACATACTCTCTTTGACACACTCCCTGTCTATCACACTCTATCTCTCTGTCACACACACACAGACACTCTCCCACACACACACACGCTGTCTCTGTCTCATTCTCTCTCTGACACACACACACTCTCTCTCTCTCAAACATACACAGTCCGAGGAAAACCTTGCTAGCGCCCGTTTCATGTGTGTCAGAAATGGGCCTTTTTTACTCGTCACATATAATATGTTCATTTGGAGATACACATTCAATCAGGTCCTTTATCATTTTTATTAACTTGTATTCTTATTTACATGTATATTTTTTATCAAATATGTATGTTTAGATAATATATTTGTTAATTTTATCTAATTGTATTTCTTTTATATCATTTTACTGTATATCTTTATGTTTTAATTCTTCGTATGTTTAATGTTCTGTAGCTGCCTGAGGTAGGCCCTTAGTGCCAAGTGCCATGTCGGGCCTTCTTTACAACAATACTGTGTTTTCTACTACTACTACTACTTAACATTTCTAGAGCGCTACTAGGGTTATGCAGCGCTGTACAGATTAATAAAAGGACAGTCCCTGCTCCAAGGAGCTTACAATCTAATGGGAGAAATGTCAAATAGGGGCAGTCTAGATTTCCTGCATAGAGGTATGGTGGTTAGGTGCCGAAGGCGACATTGAAGAGAGGTGGGCTTTCAGCAAGGCTTTGAAAATGGACAGGAAGGGGGCCTGGCGTATGGGCTCAGGGAGTTTATTCCAGGCATGGGGTGAGGCGAGGCAGAAAGGGCAGAGCCTGGAGTTGGCGGTGGTGAAGGGTACTGAAAGGAGGGATTTGGCTTGAGGTTACGGGTAGGAATGTAAGGGGAGATGAGGGTAGAGAGGTAGGGAGGGGCTGTAGATCGAGTGCATTTGTAGGTTAAAAGGAGAAGCTTAAACTATGCGGTACCTGATCGGAAGCCAGTGAAGTGATTTGAGGAGAAGGGTGATATGAGAGTACCGGTTCAGGCGGAAGATAAGACGTGCAGCAGAGTTTTGAACGGACTGAAGGGGGAATAGATGGCAAAGTGGGAGGCCAGTGAGGAGTAGGTTGCAGTAGTCAAGGCGAGAGGTAATGAGAGAGTGGATGAGAGTTCGGGTGGTGTGCTCAGAGAGGAAAGGGCAAATTTTGCTGATGTTATAGAGGAAGAAGCGACAGGTCTTGGCTATCTGCTGGATATGCGCAGAGAAAGAGAGGGAGGAGTCGAAGATGACCCCGAGGTTGCGGGCAGATGAGACGGGGAGGATGAGGGTGTTATCAACAGAGATAGAGAGTGGAGGGAGAGGAGAAGTGGGTTTGGGAGGGAAGACAATAAGCTCGGTCTTGGCCATGTTCAGTTTCAAGTGGCGGTTGGACATCCGGGTCGCAATGTCAGCTAAGCAGGCCGATATTTTAGCCTGGGTTTCT
The DNA here is from genome assembly GCF_901765095.1 of Microcaecilia unicolor. Taxonomy (NCBI): domain Eukaryota; kingdom Metazoa; phylum Chordata; class Amphibia; order Gymnophiona; family Siphonopidae; genus Microcaecilia; species Microcaecilia unicolor. The sequence continues at coordinate 255,999,645 of NC_044033.1, read as the reverse complement.
GCAGTGATGTTTGGTGTAGAGAGATAAAGCTAGGTGTCATCAGCATAAAGATGATATTGGAACCCATGAGAGGAGATTAGGGAGGAGGTATAGATTGAGAAAAGAAGGGGTCCAAGGACAGATCCCTGAGGAACTCCAACAGAGAGCGGGATGGGGGTGGAGGAAGAACCCTGAGAATGTACTCTGAAGGTACGGTGGGAGAGATAAGAGGAGAACCAGGAGAGGACAGAGCCCTGGAACCCAAGTGAGGACAGTGTGGCGAGAAGTTGTGATTGACTGTGTGAAAAGCGGCGGATAGGTCGAGGAGGATAAGGATGGAGTAGTGACCTTTGGATTTGGCAAGGAACAGGTCATTGCAGACTTTAGATAGTGCCGTTTCCGTCGAGTGTAGGGGGCGAAAGCCGGATTTAAGCGGATGGAGGATGGCATGAGAGGAGAGAAAATCAAGGCAACGACTGTGAACGGCGCATTCAAGTATCTTGGAGAGGAAGGGTAGGAGAGAAATGGGATGGTAGTTGGAGGGACAGATAGGGTCAAGTGATGGTTTTTTGAGGAGTGGTGTGACTACCGCATGCTTGAAGGTGTCAGGGACAGTAGCAGTGGAGAGAGAGGTTGAGGATATGACAGATGGGGGGGGGGGGGGTGACAGTAGGAGTGATGGTGTTAAGTAAGTTGGTGGGGATGGGGTCTGAGGAACAGGTGGTGCATTTCGAGGAGGAGAGAAGATAGGCGGTTTCCTCTTCGGTGATATCGGGAAACGAGGAGATGGAGGCCTGGGTTGGTTGGTTGAGGGAGTGTGTTATAGGGGGAGGAGGAGGAGGAGAAGATGGTTTGGTGGTGAATTTGAGGTTGATTTTCTGCACCTTGTCGCGAAAGTAGTCTGCCAGTGATTGAGGGGAGAGTGGGGGGAAGCGGAGGGCACTTTGAGGAGGGAGTTGAGGGCGGCGAAGAGATGACGGGGGTTAGAGCTGAGGGAGTTAGTCAATTGGGTGTAATAGTCCTGTTTGGTGAGGAATAGGGAGAACTGTAAGGAGGATAGCATGAATTTATAATGAATAAAATCGGTATGGGTGCGAGATTGCCTCCAGAGGCATTCAGTTTTCACTATCGATGATCGGTCGGTGTTCTCGATCTTTCTCAAACCTGATCCAGCTTTCCACTATCCACTGAGATGCCTTTCTGTTTCCTTTTTCTCCTCATGCTTTTGGTTTTTGCCAGGTCCTTGTGGCCTGGATTGGCTACGGTTGGAAACAGGATACTGAGCCAGATGGACCATGCTCTGAGCCAGTATATTTACTTATGTTCTTAACAAACTAATCTCTATCCCTGCCACCAAGCTCCCTCTTGCTGAAAGTCTGCTGGTGTATAGCAGGTGGTGACCCTAGCAGTCCACTCTTTCCCCACCACTGATTAATGATAAGCCCATCGATCCTGTTGCATCAACAGATGTAAAAATGGGTTTCAAGTGTGTAATTGGGGTCTTCTACGAAATTAGATGCTCAGCTCATTCTTGTAATTATGTAACTTGGGCAGTGCTGGCTTGTTGTTAAATCGAGAAGTAGGCTAGGGCATGCAGTTCCCTCCAGATACCCAGCCAGTCCTGCAATTCTAGTCCCCCGTCCCCCCCCCGGTGCATCTTCGGATCTACAGATCCAACTCCCCTGCGCTCTTTCTGTGTCCTGACTGTCCTCCTCTCTCACACGTACTACTGCCTGCGGGAAATCATAAATTGAGAAGAAGGCTCGTGAGGGGGCGGAGCTTCCCATCTCCGCGTGATCTCCCAGCTCGGGATTCCCTGTGCGGGCTGACGTCTTTCCGTCTCGCAGTCGTGTCCAATGGCAGGGCGCTCTTAGCTGGGTGCGTGTGACGTCACCGCCGCTCCCTTCCCTGCTTCCCGAGCTGGTGCGGCTCCGGTGCCTGCGCTTCCGCCCCGCTCTTCCGCCGCCGCCTCCTCCTCCTCCGTCATCATCATGCCGGCCGTGTCGAAGGGCGACGGGATGCGCGGCCTGGCCGTCTTCATCTCCGACATCCGCAACTGTGAGCGGGGGAGGTTGGGGCCGGGAGGGAGGAGGGAGAGGCCTTCCGGGGTCCCAGTGACAGCCCTGCAATGTCTGTGACAGTCTCTCAGTGACAGTTCTGCAGTGTATGTGTGAGTTAGAGACAGCCCTGCAGTGTCTGTGACGGTCTTTCAGTGACAGTTATGCCGTGTGTGTGAGTCTCTCAGTGACAGTTCTGCAGTGTGTGTGTGTGTCTCTCAGTGACAGTTCTGCAGTGTGTGTGTGTGTCTCTCAGTGACAGGCCTGCAATGTCTGTGACAGTCTCTCAGTGACTTCTGCAGTGTGTGTGTGTGTCTCTCTCTCAGTGACAGTTATGCCGTGTGTGTGTGAGTCTCTCAGAGACAGCCCTGCAATGTCTGTGACAGGCTTTCAGTGACAGTTATGCCGTGTGTGTGTCTCAGTGACAGTTCTGCAGTGTATGTGTGAGTCTCTCAGTGACGGCCCTGCAATGTCTGCGACAGTCTCTCAGTGACAGTTCTGCAGTGTATGCGTGAGTCTCTCAGTGACAGCCCTGCAGTGTCTGTGACGGTCTTTCAGTGACAGTTATGCCGTGTGTGTGTGTGTGAGTCTCGCAGTGACAGTTCTGCGGTGTGTGTGTGGGTCTCTCAGTGACAGCCATGCAATGTCTGTGACAGTCTCTCAGTGACAGTTCTGCAGTGTATGTGTATCTCTCTCAGTGACAGTTTTGCAGTGTATGTGTGAGTCTCTCAGTGACAGCCCTGCAATGTCTGTGACAGTCTCTCAGTGACAGTTCTGCAGTGTATGTGTGAGTCTCTCAGTGACGGCCCTGCAATGTCTGCGACAGTCTCTCAGTGACAGTTCTGCAGTGTATGCGTGAGTCTCTCAGTGACAGCCCTGCAGTGTCTGTGACGGTCTTTCAGTGACAGTTATGCCGTGTGTGTGTGTGAGTCTTGCAGTGACAGTTCTGTGGTGTGTGTGTGGGTCTCTCAGTGACAGCCATGCAATGTCTGTGACAGTCTCTCAGTGACAGTTCTGCAGTGTATGTGTATCTCTCTCAGTGACAGTTTTGCAGTGTATGTGTGAGTCTCTCAGTGACAGCCCTGCAATGTCTGTGACAGTCTCTCAGTGACAGTTCTGCAGTGTATGTGTATCTCTCTCAGTGACAGTTTTGCAGTGTATGTGTGAGTCTCTCAGTGACAGCCCTGCAATGTCTGTGACAGTCTCTCAGTGACAGTTCTGCAGTTTGTGTGTGTGTCTCAGTGACAGTTCTGCAGTGTGTGTGTGAGTCTCTCAGTGACAGCCATGCAATGTCTGTGACAGTCTCTCAGTGACAGTTCTGTAGTGTATGTGTATCTTTCTCAGTGACAGTTTTGCAGTGTATGTGTGAGTCTCTCAGTGACAGTTTTGCAGTGTATGTGTGAGTCTCTCAGTGACAGCCATGCAATGTCTGTGACAGTCTCTCATTGACAGTTCTGTAGTGTATGTGTATCTTTCTCAGTGACAGCCCTGCAGTGTCTGTGACAGTCTTTCAGTGACAGGTCTGCAGTGTATGTGTGAGTGAGTGACAGCCCTGCAATGTCTGTGACAGTCTCTCAGTGACAGTTCTGTGGTGTATGTGTGACTGTCTTTCAGTGACAATCCTGCAGTGTGTGACAGTCTTTCAGTGACAGTCCTTCAGTGTGTGTGTGTGTCTCTCTCTCACCGACAGTTCTGCAGTGTGTGTGTGGGTCTCTCAGTGACCGTCTCAGTGACAGGTCTGCAGTTTGTGTGTGTGTGTCTCTCAGTGACAGTCCTGCAGTGTGTGTGAGTCTTTCAGTGACAGTTCTGCAGTGTATGTGTCTCTCAGTGACAATCCTGCAGTGTGTGTGACAGTCTTTCAGTGACAGTCCTGCAATGTTTGAGTCTTTCAGTGACAGTCCTGCAGTATGTGAGAGTCTGTTTCAGCCCTGCAGTGTGTGTGAGTGTCTCTCAGTGACAGTCCTTCAGTATGTGTGTGTGACAGTGTCTCCTTAGTGACAGTCCTGAAGTATGTTTGTATCTCTCAGTGACAGTCCTGCAGTAAGTGAGAGTCTCTCAATGATAGTCCTACTGTATGTGAGAATGTCTCAGTGTCCTGCAGTGTGTGTAACCGTCTTTCAGTAACAGTCCTGCTATGTGAGAATGTCTCAGTGTCCTGCAGTGTGTGTGAGTGACAGTCCTGTAGTGTGTGTAACCGTCTTTCAGTGACAGTCCAGCAGTATGTGTGTGTTTCTCAGTGACAGCCCTGCAGTGTGTGTGTGTCTCTCAGTGACAGTCCTGCAGTGTGTGTGAGAGTCTCTCCAGTGACAGTCCTGCAACGTGTGTGAGAGTCTCAGTGACCGTGCTGCATTGTTTGACAGTCTGTCAGTGACAGTCCTGTAGTGTGTCTGTGTTTCCGTCATTGTCCCTTCTTCCAGCCTGTCTTTGCTATGCTTCGCTTTGCAGGTTGGGCAGGTTGTGACACTTCATCTACTTACTGTGTAACTTTTCTGAAGAGATGTGGTTACAGTGTTTTTTTGGATATGTGGAAAAAGTTTGTTGGTCAGCTTAATGGGTTTGTCATGCTTTTCACTTCTATCCTGCATCCTGTGGCTCTGAGCTGATCTGATCTGAGCTGATGGAATGTGGCTCTTAAAAGCCCACTACCAACGTTTGAGCGTTTTATTATCCTTATAAAAGGTCTGTTTCTATTCATGGGTCTGCTGTGTTCAATTAAAACCATCAGCAGTTTATGTGTTCCTCTGTGGAATAAGGTGGAACTGGCAGCCTACTTGGAGCAGGGTTTATAAGAAAAATGTACCGGAAACACTCATGCAGTCACTTTTTTGGTGCATATCTCTGCTTCTTTCACTGCACTGCACAACCCTCTTAAAAGGGGGAGAATGAAGGGCAGTAATGCTATTATAACAGTATCTAATAATAACAATATTAACGTATTTAATTTGGATGCTAGAATTGGCAGGAGACCTGTCTCTCAGCCCCTTGCGATAGCCAAGGCTATCAGCATTTACTAAATCTTTTAGGAAGGTGGAATTGAAAAGTTTTCTTTCCAAGTACCACACCTCTCTCAGCCTACCGTTTACCAGCACAAAACCCTCAGATGTCTTCCCTTGAAACTCAACAGGGTCTCTGTTGGTCAGCGGCCAGACATTCAGAGAAGTTTTCAGAACATTTTTAGGACCGGATGTGAAGTTGAGAATTGCAATCCGAGGCCCCCTCAATAGCACCTGATTCTGGGTCTCTTCTTTACAGGTAAAAGCAAAGAAGCCGAAATTAAAAGAATCAACAAAGAACTGGCCAACATTCGCTCCAAATTCAAAGGTAATTCCTTCAAGCTGTCTCCTGCTTCCAGCTCGGGTTCTCTCCACGATTTCCCTGCAGCAGCAATTTCATTTTAGCAGTATGTAAGCACAGAAAGTTTGCAGTTGTGGCAATATAGACAGCAATCAGAGGCACATTTTGTGTGAGAGGCAGCTTCAGGCTGCCTATATTCCCTTGCAAGCAGTCCCCATTCCCAGCTTCAGACTGACTGACATCATGCTCTCGCCTCTGCAGCTTCTCACCATCTGTGAGTCACTGACAAAGGAGAAGAAGCATCACTCTGGAGGGAGTGGGAGGTGATTGATGATGTTCAGGCCTCCTTTTCTCCTGTTTCCAAGCATCTCCAGAACTATGTGTACAGTGGATTACTAAGCAGGCTGCATTAGGAGTGTGGTAACTTCTTGAGGCACTCGCGTTTGACAAAAAAGGTTTTCCCCCAGCACTACCACTGCACTGAAAAGAGGGAGGCAGTTTTATTTTCTCCCCAGGTTTCTTTTCTAGTATTAATTTGAAATAGAAGTGAATCCGATGAGTAAGGCCCTCTTGCTGCACTAGATTTTAAGACATGTTGAAAGTATCAGGGTGTAAATAGCATCCACACTGCACAGCCTTTAGGATGACCGTGCTACTCAGGTTAATAATAGTGATGACGACGGAAGTGGTGGCAATGAAAATGTTAATAGTGATGAGTGTTGAACAAGATGATGGAATTGTTGAGGTGGGTGATGGTGGGAGTGCTGGGGTGGTTGGGATGCGCTAGGCGATGGCAGGAGTGTTGGGGGGGTGGCAGTGGGGTTGGTGAAGGTAGGAGTGCCGAGAATGGTGATGAGGTTGATGGGGGCTGGGATGATGGAGTTGGTAATGGTGGGCATGTGGGGATGGCAGGAATGCCGAGGGAGGATAGGTAGGTGGCGATGACAAGAGTGTCAGGGAGGGGTGGAAGGCTTTCCAGTTAGCAATGGCAATTTCGGTTGTGCTAATGAGCTGTGTCAGTGATAAGAGTAAGTAAGAAGTTGTAGATATGATTGGATTGATAGAACTGAAAAGTGTCTCTCTGCTTGGGATTGCAGGAGACAAGGCTTTGGATGGTTACAGTAAAAAGAAATATGTCTGCAAACTTCTTTTCATCTTCCTGCTGGGTCATGACATCGACTTTGGCCACATGGAAGCTGTCAACCTCCTGAGCTCCAACAAGTACACCGAGAAGCAGATTGTGAGTAATGAGCAAGTACACTGAGGAGCAGATTGTGAGTAACGAGCAAATACACAGAGGAGTAGATTGTGAGTAATGAGCAGATACACCGAGAAGCAGATTGTGAGTAATGAGCAGATACACAGAGGAGTAGATTGTGAGTAATGAGCAGATACACCGAGAAGCAGATTGTGAGTAATGAGCAGATACACAGAGGAGTAGATTGTGAGTAATGAGCAGATACACCGAGAAGCAGATTGTGAGTAATGAGCAGATACACAGAGGAGTAGATTGTGAGTAATGAGCAGATACACAGAGGACCAGATTGTGAGTAATGAGCAAATACACCGAGAAGCAGATGTGAGTAATGAGCAAATACACCGAGAAGCAGATGTGAGTAATGAGCAAATACACAGAGTAGATTGTGAGTAGTGAGCAAATACACAGAGGAGTAGATTGTGGGTAATGAGCAGATACACAGAGGAGCAGATTGTGAGTAATGAGCAGATACACAGAGGAGCAGATTGTGAGTAATGAGCAAATACACCGAGAAGCAGATGTGAGTAATTAGCAAATACACAGAGTAGATTGTGAGTAGTGAGCAAATACACAGAGGAGTAGATTGTGAGTAATGAGCAGATACACAGAGGAGCAGATTGTGAGTAGTGAGCAAATACACCGAGGAGCAGATTGTGAGTAATGAGCAAATACACCGAGAAGCAGATGTGAGTAATGAGCAAATACATAGAGTAGATTGTGAGTAGTGAGCAAATACACAGAGGAGTAGATTGTGAGCAATGAAAAAGTACACCGAGGAACAGATTGTAATGAGCAAATACACAGAGGAGTAGATTATGAGTAATGAGCAAATACACTGAGGAGCAGATTGTGAGTAATGAGCAAATACACCGAGAAGCAGATGTGAGTAATGAGCAAATACATAGAGTAGATTGTGAGTAGTGAGCAAATACACAGAGGAGTAGATTGTGAGCAATGAAAAAGTACACCGAGAAGCAGATGTGAGTAATTAGCAAATACACAGAGGAGTAGATTGTGAGTAGTGAGCAAATACACAGAGGAGTAGATTGTGAGTAATGAGCAGATACACAGAGGAGCAGATTGTGAGTAATGAGCAAATACACCGAGAAGCAGATGTGAGTAATGAGCAAATACATACAGTAGATTGTGAGTAGTGAGCAAATACACAGAGGAGTAGATTGTGAGCAACGAAAAAGTACATCGAGGAGCAGACTGTAACGAGCAAATACACAGAGGAGTAGATTGTGAGTAACGAGCAAATACACCAAGAAGCAGATGTGAGTAATTAGCAAATACACAGAGTAGATTGTGAGTAGTGAGCAAATACACAGAGGAGACGATTGTGGGTAATACACCGAGAAGCAGATGTGAGTAATTAGCAAATACACAGAGTAGATTGTGAGTAGTGAGCAAATACACCGAGGAGAAGATTGTGAGTAATGAGCAAATACACCGAGAAGCAGATGTGAGTAGTGAGCAAATACACAGAGGAGTAGATTGTGAGCAACGAAAAAGTACACCGAGGAACAGATTGTAACAAGCAAATACACAGAGGAGTAGATTGTGAGTAACGAGCAAATACACAGAGGAGTAGATTGTGAGTAATGAGCAAATACACCGAGAAGCAGATGTGAGTAATGAGCAAATACATAGAGTAGATTGTGAGTAGTGAGCAAATACACAGAGGAGTAGATTGTGAGCAACGAAAAAGTACACCGAGGAGCAGATTGTAACGAGCAAATACACAGAGGAGTAGATTGTGAGTAACGAGCAAATACACAGAGGAGTAGATTGTGAGTAATGAGCAAATACACCGAGAAGCAGATGTGAGTAATTAGCAAATACACAGAGTAGATTGTGAGTAGTGAGCAAATACACAGAGGAGTAGATTGTGAGCAACAAAAAAGTACACTGAGGAGCAGATTGTAACGAGCAAATACACAGAGGAGTAGATTGTGAGTAACGAGCAAATACACTGAGAAACAGATTGTGAGTAATGAGCAAATACACAGAGGAGTAGTTTGTGAGTAATGAGCAAGTACACAGAGGAGTAGATTGTGAGTAATTTATTTATTTGTTACATTTGTACCCCACATTTTCCCACCTTTTTGCAGGCTCAATGTGGCTTACATAGTACCGTCAAGGCATTCGCCAGGTCGGTTGATAACAAATACATGATTATATAGTGCTTGAATGAGGTAGTTATAGAGGGTTGAAGGTAATGAGGATTGTATATTGTCCAGTACGATCATTGGTCATGCTATGTTGCTGGGTGAAGGGTTTACGTAGGATCATTGGGGTAGGCCTTTTTGAAGAGGGTGCTTTTTAGTGATTTCCTGAAGTTCAGGTGGTCATGGATTGTTTTCAACTTTAGGGAGTCAGTTCCATAGTTGTGTGCTTAAGTAGGAGAAGCCGGATGCATAGGTTGTTTTGTATTTAAGTCCTTTGCAGGTTGGGTAATGTAGGTTTAGGTAGGATCATGATGATCCGATCCTGTTTCTTAATGGTAGATCTGTAAGGTCTGTCATGTATCCTGGGACTACGCCATATATAATTTTGTGGACCAAAGTGCAGAGTTTGAAGATAATCCTTTCTTTGATTGGGAGCCAATGCAGCTTTTGTTGGAGGGGTTTGGCACTTTCTAATTGGGTTTTACTGTATATCAGTCTGGCTGATGTGTTTTGGGCGGTCTGGAGTGTCTTCGTGAGTTGTTCTCTGCATCCTGCATAGATACCTTTGCAATAGTCTGCATGACCTAGGACCATTGATTGTATTAGGTTTCGGAAAGTTTCCCTTGGTAAGAAAGGTTTTACTTGTTTGAGTTTCCACATTGACTAGAACCAGGGCCGTGCCAACACGGTAAGCGAGGTAAGCATGGCAGGAGGGCGCCATCCTCTGGGGGGGCGCCCCGCCGCACCATGCTTACCTCGCCCTCTTCTTCCCAGATCCTTGTCCTTTTTTTTTTTTGTTTAAATTTACCTCTCCGGCGCGTGGCAGCGTAGCGTTAGTGAGGAGGCGGCGCTCCCCCGCCCCGACGTGTCAGTCTCTTCCCTTCGCTCGGTTCTGCCTTCTTCTGACGTCAGAAATGACGTCAGAAGAAGGCGGGACACTGAGCGAAGGGAAGAAGACACGTCGGGGCGGGGGAGCGCCGCCTCCTTCTCACTAACGCTACGCTGCTGCTCGCCGGAGAGGTAAATTTAAACAAAAAGGAAAAGGATCTGGGGAGAAGAGGGCGGGTAGTGTAGCGATTGTTTTCGGGGGGGGGGGGGGCGCGCCGGCGGGGCCAACTGCAGGGGGGCGCCGGAGACCCTAGGCACGGCCCTGACTAGAACATTTTCTTTACTTGGCTCTCGAGAGTGAGGTTGCGGTCGAGTGTGACTCCGAATATTTTTAGGCTGTCTGATGTAGGGAGGGTGTGTCTTGGGGTGTTTATTGTTGTGGGTTTATACTTATTATGTTGAGAGGAAAGGATAAGGCAGTGTGTTGTTCAGTTGTAAAGTGCTGCGTTTGACTGGTAGCGCTGTAGAAATGATTTGTAGTGGTAGTAGTAGTTTTCTCAGTGTTCCGTTTCAGTTGGAATGAGTTTGCCCAGGAGTCCATGATGTTCAGGCCGTCTTTGATTTCGTTGGTTATTTTTGTCAGGTCATGTTTGAAGGGAATGTAGATTGTAACATCATCTGCGTAAATGAACGGGTTGAGGCCTCGATTAGATAATGAATTAGCCAGAGGGATCATCATCATGTTGAAGAGTATTGGTGATAGTGGTGAACCTTGAGGTACTCCACAGGTTGGTTTCCACGGAGGTGATATGTTTGAATTAGATTTTAATGAGCAAGTGCAGCAAGGTGCAGGTTGTGAGTAATGGCTGAAACCTGTTCCAGTGCTGATTTGCCTGTTGCACTCGTGTGTTTTAGTCCTGGAACCTTCCTTTATGCTCAGCTTAGAAATTAGTGACCGTGGGTACCAGATAGTCTTACAAATCAGTGCACTTCACGCTGAGGTTCTGAATGCAGCAATACTAGCCTGACCCTTGTCTGACTGAATAAATGTTGATAGTGTTATGATCTTGACTGTCTTTGTATGGTTAATTTCTAAGGAATCAGTTTGGTGGTAGATGATGAATATAGGGGGATTTGTGTATGGAAAACACACTTTTCATTACATAGCTTCCCAATATTCCAGCACCTGTGCGATAGTTGTGTCCATCAACCAGCAGGTGGAGATAGAGAACTGAAAACTGAGCTCTCTCTTGGCATCCAGTCCAGCTCCTCAGTATTTTCTATCTCCAGCAGATGGATGGACACACTTTTCAGCCTCTGGTTCTGAGTGATTTGCTCCTGGTCCAGTTGGTTAGCTGGTCCCCAGTTTTGTTTAAGATTGTTCTGTTTGTTCTGATTTTCTCCTTACTACTTGTCTATGTAAATACCGAGGAGCTGGACTGGATGCTAAGAGATCTCAGCTCAATTTTCAGTTCTCTATCTCCACGTGCTGGTTGATGGACACAGCTGTCCCACAGATTCTCCGAAGACAAGCAGGCTGCTTGTTCTCACATCTGGGTGATGTCCATGGCAGCCCAACCGGAAAAGTTTCACAGCAAACTCAAAAAGTCTTGCAGGAGGTCCCGTGCATAGGGCACGCCCACCGCACATACGCGGCCGTCTTCCCGCCCATGCGCTACTGCTCCCGCTCAGTTTTTCATTTTCCGTGGTGGAGAGATACTGCGTTGCGTCCCTCTCCTCTCAGCCCTCTGAAACTGTCTAGCAAATAGTTTGCTTTTTTTCTTGTTTAGTGGCGCAGTCCGCGCCTCCTTTTATCTGTTCTTTTCGTTTAAAAAAATAAAAAAAACCTTTGGTTTTCCCGTAGTGTCTTAGTTTTGGCTGCCTTAAGTTTTCTTTCGCCGCCGTTGCAGCCCTTTTGGCCGCATGCCCGTGTTCGTTCCCTTTTGTGGCCCTTTTTGCCGCCACCATCAACGATTTTGACCTTGCCGCCGTGATTTTTTTGTCGATGACATCGAGGATTCCCAGCAGCTTCAAGCAGTGTGGTCGGTGAGGTCTGGCAATCTCGCTTTCTGACACCCACGCTTGGTGCCTTCAGTGCCTCGGGCCTGAGCATAACCCCAAAGCGTGCAAATTGTGTCTTAGCTTAAAAAAGCGGACACAGGTGGCGAGACAAGCTCAGCGGGATCGTCTTTTTGGAGTTTGGCCTGGCTCTTCAGCGTCAACGGCATCGGCACCAGATATGGAATCGACCTCAGGAGAGCAGGTACCACAGGCCCGATGACCACCTCTCACTGGGAGCAGTGAGCAGTCGAGTGGGCCTCCACCTGCCTCGACAGTTCCTGCTGTGCAGGCCCATCGGGACTGACGCTTTTCGGACCCGACCACGAGGAGGCATGTGGATTCCACGTCCTCCTCGTTGGTACCGCGGAGCGCCGATGACGTGCATTGAAAGAAACAAGCTAATAAGCATCGTCATCGGTCGCCCCCTACTCACAGTACCGGGAGCTCCGGGGCGTCGAGGGATTCGGCACCCGAGAAGCGTCGACGCCGGGAGGACCGCTCCCCCTCCATCCAAGAGGTGTCGATGCGTCGGTCATCGGGCAGTCCGGTACCGCAGATTCTATCTCCGACTCCTTCACTGGCCCCTCAGCCTTTCCCGACAGAGACTCTGGACGAGCGCCTCCGGGCCATTCTTCCAGGTATCCTGGAAGGGTTGCTGCGCCAGTCTCTCCTGGTGCCGGGGGTGCTTGCGCCCTCAGCACCGTTGATGGAAGCGCCGGCTGGCTCTGGCCCTGTGATGCATTCGCCGGCACTGGTACCGCTTACGGCATCGGTCTCGGCCACCACTCAGGTGGACTCTCCGTCGATGGAGGGAGCTTCGTCCCCGCCGGTGCAGGAGTCCACCTCTCAACCTCATCATCGAGGACCTGGTTCCTCTGAGTCAAGACGGGCCCGGTTTCGGACTGAAGTCAGGGAACTCATGTCCGACACCGAGGAGGAGGCCTCGTGGGGTCGGAGGAGGACCCCAGGTATTTCTCTTCCGAGGAGTCCTGTGGTCTTCCCTCTGACCCCACTCCTTCACTGGAAAGGAAGTTTTCGCCACCTGAGAGCCTTTCCTTTGCCTCCTTTGTTAGGGACATGTCTGTGAGCGTTCCCTTCCCCGTGGTTACTGTGAATGAGCCGAGGACTGAGATGCTCGAGGTCCTCGACTATCCATCACCACCTAGAGAGTCTTCCACGGTCCCGTTGCACAATGTTCTAAAGGAGACACTGCTTCAGAATTGGCTGAAGCCCTTATCTAACCCCACCATCTCGAAGAAAGCCGAGTCCCAGTATAGGATCCACGGCGACCCGGAGTTGATGAGGACTCAGTTGCCACACGACTCCGCTGTGGTGGATTCTGCTCTCAAGAGAGCCAAGAGTTTGAGGGATACTGCCTCGGTGCCCCCGGGGCGTGAGTCTCGCACTCTGGACTCTTTTGGGAGGAAGGCCTATCATTCCTCCATGCTCGTGGCCAAGATCCAGTCTTACCAGCTCTACATGAGCATTCACATGCGAAATAATGTGAGGCAACTGGCGAACCTGGTTGACAAGCTTCTGTTGGAGCAGTCCAGGACTTTTCAGGAGGTGGTCAGGCAGCTGAAGGCGTGTGGCAAATTCCTGTCCAGGGGTATAATTTATGACACTTTTGATGTTGCATCCAGATCCACTGCCCAAGGGTATAGTGATGCGCAGACTGTCATGGCTGCACGCCTCTAACCTGGACAACCGGACCCAACAGCGGCTGGCGGATGTCCCTTGCCGGGGGGATAATATTTTTGGCGAGAAAGTCGAGCAGTTGGTCGAACAGCTTAACCAGTGGGAAACCGCCCTCGACAACCTCTCCCACCGGGCGCCTTCAGCATCTACCTCATCAGGTAGACAGTTTTTCAGGGGAAAGAAGACTGCTTCTTACGCTTATACTAAGGGTAGGTACAATTCTCCTTCCTGTTAGCTTCCCAGGCTCAGCCCCAGCGCGCTTGTTCGCGTCAACAGCGTGCAACCAAGCAGGCCCCTGCAGCTCCCCAGCAGAAGCAAGGGGCGGGCTTTTGACTGGATCCGGGAGAGCATAGCCACCATAAAAGTGCCCGTGCCGTACGATCTACCGGTTGGGGAGAGGTTAAAATTTTTTCACCAAAGGTGGCCTCTCATAACCTCCGACCAGTGGGTTCTCCAAATAGTGCGGTGTGGGTACGCCCTCAATTTGATCTCCGTTCCACCAAATTGTTTACCGGGAGCTCAGTCTTTCAGCTCCCACCACAGGCAGGTACTTGCAGAGGAACTCTCCGCCCTTCTCAGCGCCAATGCGGTCGAGCCCGTACCACCCGGGTAAGAAGGGCTGGGATTCTATTCCAAGTACTTCCTTGTGGAAAAGAAAACAGGGGGGATGCGTCCCATCCTAGACCTGAGGGGCCTGAACAAATATCTGGTCCGAGAAAAGTTCAGGATGCTTTCCCTGGGCACCCTTCTTCCCATGATTCAGAAAAACGACTGGCTATGCTCCCTGGATTTAAAGGATGCTTATACTCACATCCCGATACTGCCAGCTCACAGACAGTATCTGCAATTCTGTCTGGGAACACAGCATTTCCAGTACTGTGTGCTGCCCTTTGGGCTCGCCTCTGCGCCACGGGTGTTCACAAAATGCCTGGTGGTGGTTGCGGCGTTGCTGCGCAAGCTGGGGGTGCATGTGTTCCCTTATCTCGACGACTGGCTGGTGAGGAGCACCTTGGAGGCATGAGCTCTTCAGTCCATGCAGGTGACTATTCAACTTCTGGAGCTACTGGAGTTTCTGATAAATTACCCAAAGTCTCATCTCCGCCCAGTCCAGTCACTCGAATTCATTGGAGCTCTGCTGAATTCACAGACAGCTCATGCCTATCCCCCCGAGGCGAGAGCGCAGAATCTTCTGTCCCGCGCCTCCCGGGCAAGAGGGTCCCAGCAGATCACAGCTCGGCAGATGTTGAGACTCCTGGGCCATATGGCCTCTAAAGTCCATGTGACTCCCATGGCTCGTCTTCACATGAGATCAGCTCAATGGACCCTAGCTTCCCAGTGGTATCAGGCTGTGGGGAATCTAGCGGATGCAATCTGACTGCCCACCAGTTTCCGCAATTCACTCCACTGGTGGGCAATTTGGTCCAATTTGACGTTGGGACGTCCTTTCCAAATTATTCAGCTGCAAAAGGTGCTGACGACGGATGCATCTCTCTTGGGGTGGGGAGCCGATGTCGATGGGCTTCACACTCAAGGACTGTGGTCCCTCCAGTAATCAGGTCTGCAGATCAACCTCCTGGAGTTGAGAGCGGTCTGGAACGCGTTCAAGGCTTTCAGAGATCGGCTGTTCTTTCAAGTTATCCAAATTCGGACAGACAATCAGGTTGCGATGTAATACATCAACAAGCAGGGGGGCACGGATCTCGCCCCTTGTGTCGGGAAGCCGTCGGGATGTGGCGCTGGGCTCGCTGGCATGGCATGCTTCTCCAGGCCACATACCTGGCAGGCGTAAACAACAGTCTGGCTGACAAGTTGAACAGACTTATGCAACCGCACAAATGGTCACTCAATTCGAGTGTGGTACACAAGATCTTCCGGGAGTGGGGCACCCCCTCGGTGGATCTTTTCGCCACACAGACCAACCACAAGCTGCCTCAATTCTGTTCCAGGCTACAGGCCCACGACAGGCTAGCATCGGACGCCTTCCTCCTGCATTGGGGGACTGGCCTTCTGTACGCGTATCCTCCCATTCCCTTGGTGGGGAAGACTTTACTGAAACTCAAGCAAGACCGCGGCACCATGATTCTGATCGCGCCCTTTTGGCCCCGTCAGATCTGGTTCCCTCTTCTTCTGGAGTTGTCTTCCGACGAACCGTGGAGATTGGAGTGTTTTCCAACCCTGATCACTCAGAACTAGGGGGCGCTTCTGCATCCCAACCTCCAGTCTCTGGCTCTCACGGCCTGGATGTTGAGGGCGTAGATTTCGCCGCCTTGAGTCTTTCTGAGGGTGTCTCCCGAGTCTTGCTTGCTTCCAGGAAAGATTCCACTAAGAAGAGTTACTTTTTCAAGTGGAGGAGGTTTGCCACCTGTTGTGACAGCAAGACCTTAGATCCTCGCTCTTTCCTACACAGACCCTGCTTGAATACCTTCTACACTTATCGAAGTCTGGTCTCAAAACCAACTCAGTAAGGAACCATCTTAGTGCGATTAGTGCTTACCATTCCTGTGTAGAGGGTAAGCCTGTCTCTGGACAGCCTTTTGTTGTTCGATTCATGAGAGGTTTGCTTTTGTTAAAGCCCCCTGTCAAGCCTCCTACAGTGTGATGGGATCTCAACATCGTCCTCACCCAGCTGATGAAACCTCCTTTTGAGCCACTGGATTCTTGCCATCTGAAGTAATATAGTAACATAGTAGATGACAGCAGAAAAAGACCTGCACGGTCCATCCAGTCTGCCCAACAAGATAAACTCATATGTGCTACTTTTTGTGTATACCTTACCTTGATTTGTACCTGTCCTCTTCAGGGCACAGACCGTATAAGTCTGCCCAGCACTATCCCCGCCTCCCAACCACCAGCCCCGCCTCCCAACCACCAGCCCCGCCTCCCACTACCAGCTCTGGCACAGACCGTATAAGTCTGCCCAGCATTATCCCCGCCTCCCAACCACAAGTCCCGCCTCCCACCACCAGCTCTGGCACAGACCGTATAAGTCTGCCCAGCACTATCCCCGCCTCCCAACCACCAGTCCCGCCTCCCACCACCGGCTCTGGCACAGACTGTATAAGTCTGCCCAGCACTATCCCCGCCTCCCAACCACCAGCCCCGCCTCCCACTACTGGCTCTGCCACCCAATCTTGGCTAAGCTCCTGAGGATCCATTCCTTCTGAACAGGATTCCTTTATGTTATCCCACGCATGTTTGAATTCCGTTACCGTTTTCATCTCCACCACCTCCTGCGGGAGGGCATTCCAAGCATCCACCACTCTCTCCGTGAAGAAATACTTCCTGACATTTTTCTTGAGTCTGCCCCCCTTCAATCTCATTTTATGTCCTCTCGTTCTACCGCCTTCCCTTCTCCGGAAAAGGTTCGTTTGCGGATTAATACCTTTCAAATCAACCCCATGGACACCAGAATGCGGGGTTCCCCAAGGATCTCCCCTCTCACCAACCCTCTTTAACCTAATGATGACACCACTAGCTAAGCTATTAGACAACCAAAATCTCAACCCATACATATATGCAGACGATGTCACGATTTACATCCCTTTCAAACATGACCTAAAGGAAATCACCAATGAAATCAGCCAAAGGTTCCAAATCATGCACTCATGGGCAGATGCATTTCAACTAAAACTCAACGCAGAAAAAACACAATGTCTTATAATCACCTCACAACACAACATAAATAAATTCACCACCATAACCACCCCAAACTTCTCCCTTCCCGTCTCAAACAATCTGAAAATTTTGGGTGTTACCGTTGACAGAAATCTCATACTTGAAAACCACGTGAAGAACACAACTAAGAAAATGTTCCATTCCATGTGGAAACTCAAAAGAGTAAAATCTTTCTTCCCAAGGGCCATTTTTCAGAACCTGGTACAGCCAATGGTATTAAGTCACCTGGATTATTGCAATGCACTCTATGTTGGCTGTAAAGAACAGACCATCAAAAAACTTTAACCAGCCCAGAATACAGCAGCTAGACTCATATTTGGGAAAACAAAATATGAAAGTGCAAAACCCCTGAGAAAGAAACTACACTGGCTCCCACTTAAAGAACGTACTGCGTTCAAGACCTGCACGATTTTTCATAAAATCATTTATGGAGATGCCCCGACCTACATGCTAGACCTAGTTTACCTACCACCCAGAAACGCAAAAAAATCTTCCCGCACCTTTCTCAACCTACACTTCCCCAGCTGTAAAGGATTAAAATACAAATTAACGCATGCGACCAGCTTTTCTTATATGGGCACACAGCTGTGGAATGCACTTCCAACTCACCTGAGAACGATCAATGAATTAACCAACTTCATCAAATCTCTGAAGACTTACCTCTTTAACAAAGCCTACCACGAGATCCCATAGCTAACGATAACACAACACCTTTCCAACTTTAGTCAGAATCAGGCGTATTTTCAAAGCACTTAGCCTTCCAAAGTTCCATAGGTTTCTATGGAACTTTGGAAGGCTAAGTGCTTTGAAAATATGCCTAAATGTATCTCTCTACAACTGCTTGATCAAATCCTCTTGTCTTCCTTGACTTCTTTGTAACACCAAATGTATACATTATCCTGTTATGGCGATGCCACAACAGGTCTTTGTAAGCCACATTGAGCCTGCAAATAGGTGGGAAAATGTGGGATACAAATGAAATGAAATAAATAAATATCACCCCTGTTCTCCTTTCCTCCAGAGTATACATGTTCAGGTCAACAAGTCTTTCCTCATACGTCTTGTAACGCAAATCCCATACCATTTTCATAGCTTTTCTTTGCACCGCTTCCATTTTTTTAACATCCTTCGCAAGATACGGCCTCCAAAACTGAACACAATACTCCAGGTGGGGCCTCACCAACGTCTTATACAGGGGTATTAAAACCTCTTTTCTTCTGCTAGTCACACCTCTCTCTATACAGCCTAGCAATCTTCTAGCTACGGCCACCGCTTTGTCACACTGTTTCATCGCCTTCAGGTCCTCAGATACTATCACCCCAAGATCCCTCTCCCCGTCCGTACCTATCAGACTCTCCCTGCCTAACACATACGTCTCCCTTGGATTTCTACTCCCTAAATGCATCACTTTGCATTTATTTGCATTGAATTTTAATTGCCAAACATTAGACCATTCTTCTAGCTTCCGCAGATCTTTTTTCATGTTTTCCACTCCTTCCGGGGTATCCACTCTGTTGCAAATCTTGGTGTCATCCGCAAAAAGGCAAACTTTACCTTGTAACCCTTCGGCAATGTCACGCACAAATATATTGAATAGAATCGGCCCCAGCACCGATCCCTGAGGCACTCCACTACTCACCTTTCCCTCCTCCGAGCGAACTCCATTTACCACCACCCTCTGGCGTCTGCCCGTTAACCAGTTCCTAATCCAGTTCACCACTTCGGGTCCTATCTTTAGCCTGTCTAGTTTATTCAAGAGCCTCCTGTGGGGAACCGTGTCAAAAGCTGTGCTGAAATCTAAGTAGATTACGTCCATAGCACGTCCTTGATTTAATTCTCCGGTCACCCAGTCAAAGAATTCAATGAGATTCATTTGGCACGATTTCCCTTTGGTGAAACAATGTTGTCTCGGATCTTGCAACTTATTTGCTTCTAGGAAATTCACTATCCTTTCCTTCAGCATCGCTTCCATTACTTTTCCAATAATCGAAGTGAGGCTTACCGGCCTGTAGTTTCCGGCTTCTTCCCTATCACCACTTTTGTGAAGAGGGACCACCTCCGCCGTTCTCCAATCCCACGGAACCTGTCTCGTCTCCAAGGATTTATTAAACAAATTTTTAAGAGGACCTGCCAGTACTTGACCTGGAAGGTCATTTTCTTGGTGGCAGTTACTTCAGCTCGTAGGGTCAGTGAGCTTCAAGCCTTGGTAGCCCATGCTTCCTATACCAAATTCCATCATAACAGAGTAGTCCTCCGCATTTACCCTAAGTTCCTGCCGAAGGTGGTGTCGGAGTTCCATCTGAACCAGTCAGTTGTCTTGCCAACATTCTTCCCCCGTCCGCATACCCGCCCTGCTGAATGTCAGTTGCACACATTGGACTGCAAGAGAGCATTGGCCTTCTACCTGGAGCGGACAAGCCCCCATAGACAGTCCGCCCAAATGTTTGTTTCTTTTGACCCCAATAGGAAGGGGGTTGCTGTCGGGAAACGCACCATCTCCAGTTGGCTAGCAGATTGCATTTCCTTCACTTATGCCCGAGCTGGGCTGACTCTTGAGGGTCATGTCACGGCTCATAGTGTTCGAGCTATGGTGGCGTCAGTGGCCCACATGAAGTCAGCCACTATTGAGGAGATTTGCAAGGCTGCAACGTGGTCATCAGTCCACACATCCACATCTCATTACTGCCTCCAGCAGGATACCCGACGCGACAGTCGGTTTGGGCAGTCGGTGCTGCAGAATCTGTTCAGGGTTTAGAATCCAACTCCACCCCCCTTGGCCCAGTTTTATTCTGTTCAGGCTGCACTCTCAGTTAGTTGTTCTTCGTAGGTCAATTTTTGTTATGTCCTCGCCGTTGCGAGGCCCAGTTGACCCTCTTTGTTGTTTTGAGTGAGCCTGGGAGCTAGGGTTACCCCAGATGTGAGAACAAGCAGCCTGCTTGTCCTCGGAGAAAGTGAAAGATACATACCTGTAGCAGGTATTCTCCGAGGACAGTAGGCTGATTGTTCTCACCAACCCTCCCTCCTCCCCTTTGGAGCTGTTATTTTCTTATTTCTTTGCTCTTTCATTTAACTGAGCGGGAGCGGTCGCGCATGGGCGGGAAGACGGCCGCGCATGCGCGGTGGGCGTGCCCTGCGCGCGGGACCTCCCGCGAGACTTTTTGAGTTTGCTGTGAAACTCTTCCGGTTGGAGGGGGCTGCCATGGACGTGACCCAGATGTGAGAACAATCAGCCTGCTGTCTTCGGAGAATACCTGCTACAGGTATGTATCTTTCGCTTTCTGGAACAACGGGGAAGGATTAACGGAAAGAAAATGATCAGGTAAGACCTCATTTCTCCTCCTCCTTCTTGTCAGTAGCCTGTGCAAATGCTATTTCTCCTGTTGCAGGGATACCTCTTTATCTCAGTACTGGTGAACTCCAACAGCGAGCTGATACGTCTCATTAACAATGCCATCAAGAACGACCTGGCCAGCCGGAATCCCACCTTCATGTGCCTTTCCCTGCACTGCATCGCCAATGTGGGCAGCAGGGAGATGGCCGAGGCCTTCGCTTCTGAGATCCCCCGTATCCTCGTCGCAGGGTTAGTGTCTCCCGTTCACTTTGTCTAGCATCTGTAGCTTTTAGTACCCTTGGGTTGTCTGGTATGAAGATTCTCGTATGTTTTTTGGGGGGGGAGAGGAGGGGGATGGGGTAAGGTTGTGGCACAGAGTTGGGATTAGTTCTGGGACTGGGGAATCAGGTTAGTGTCTTTTCCTCACTCTCTGTGTGACATGGGATGGTGCCTCCTTATACAAGTGCTTTGCTCTTTCCTGCTGTGAGCTCTGCATGTTTGTTCTAACTTGCTCGTTTTTCCCTTGGCAGTGACACGATGGACAGCGTGAAGCAGAGCGCTGCGCTCTGTCTGCTGCGCCTCTACAAGACGTCTCCGGATCTAGTGCCCATGGGAGAATGGACGTCCAGGGTGGTGCATCTGCTCAATGACCAGCACATGGTATGATCTGTGACTGCTCTCTCTTTGTCTCTCTCTCACTCTCTCTCTCTGTCTCTCTCTCTCTGTCTATCTCTCTCTCACTCTCTCTGTCTGTCTATCTCTCTCTGTCTATCTCTCTGTCTGTCTATCTCTCTCTCACTCTCTCTCTCTGTCTGTGTGTCTCTCTCTCTCTCTCTCTCTCACTCTCTGTCTCTCTGTCTATCTCACTCTCTCTCTCTCACTCTCTGTCTCTCTCTCTCTCTCTCTCTCTCTGTCTCTCTCTGAGAAACCGCTGCTCTCTGTGTGTCTGAATCTGCTTTTCTCCTTCCCCTCAGGGAGTGGTGACAGCAGCCGTCAGTCTCATCACCTGTCTGTGCAGGAAGAGCCCCGATGACTTTAAAACCTGTGTCTCGCTGGCGGTGTCCAGGTTGAGCAGGGTAAGGGGGTAATTTTCTACCCATCACATAAAGTAGACACTGGGATTCTGTACTGGCAGTTGCGTGCGCAGCAGCCAACTTTTGATTCAGCAAACTGCTTGTTAATGCCAATTAGCAGCTAATTATTAAGTTACATGCACAAGTTTACAGAATTAGGGGAAAGTCAGCACCTGCATGTGCCCAGTGCCCAGTCAGCTGATAAAGACCGCCTGTGGTCAGTCCTGGTCTTTGCACACCCTCTACTGTTCCTAAGCTTTCCAGAGAGCATGGCGAGCTGTAGAGGTGTGTTCAGTGCTGAACATGCAATCTTGCTGCTGGGATGTTAAATTTCCTTTGCATCTCTTAGTATCCAACGTGTCGCCCTTGTTTCAGATCGTGTCTTCAGCCTCCACAGACCTCCAGGATTACACCTACTACTTTGTTCCGGCTCCCTGGCTCTCAGTGAAACTGCTGCGTCTGCTGCAGTGCTACCCACCCCCAGGTACTCCCCACTTATTCATTCTCCCAGTGGTCCCCAGTAAGACCAGTGCGCTTCCTCACTTCTCTGCCTTTGCTTTCCAGAGGATGCAGCGGTGAAAGGGCGACTTGTGGAGTGCCTGGAAACCATCCTGAACAAGGCGCAGGAGCCACCAAAATCGAAGAAAGTTCAGCATTCCAATGCGAAAAATGCCATTCTCTTCGAAGCCATCAGCCTGATCATTCACTACGACAGGTGAGCACACACGAAGGGCAGTTCGCATTTCAGGATTCAGAGCGGGGGCATGCACCTTCACGTTTTCTCCTTCTTTCTGCAGTGAGCCCAACCTGTTGGTCCGAGCCTGCAACCAGCTGGGACAATTCTTGCAACACCGCGAGACTAACCTGCGCTACTTGGCTCTGGAGAGCATGTGCACCCTGGCTAGCTCAGAGTTCTCCCACGAAGCCGTGAAGACGCACATCGAGACCGTCATCAACGCTCTGAAGGTAAGAGCCATAAACTTTACCGTCAATCTTGAAGGCCTGTCTTGTTCTGGGAGCGACGTGTGGGCACAGTGCCCCGCTCGGTGTTGGACAGCGGCAGTGCTGACGTCGTATTTTTTCTTACCTCGGCAGACAGAGCGAGATGTCAGTGTGCGGCAGCGGGCAGCTGATCTCCTCTACGCAATGTGTGACCGCACCAACGCAAAGCAGATCGTGTCCGAGATGCTAAGTTACCTGGAAACTGCAGACTATTCGATCAGGGAAGAGATAGTAAGGAGCTTTTGTGTTCTGATGGGGGATGGCAAGTGTCGGCGCAGCTTCCTACGAGAGTAACATAACATAGTAACATAGTAGATGACGGCAGAAAAAGACCTGCACGGTCCATCCAGTCTGCCCAACAAGACAAACTCATATGTGCTAGTTTTTGTGTATATCTTACCTTGATTTATAACTGTCATTTTCAGGGCACAGACCGTACAAGTCTGCCCAGCACTATTCGCTATTGATTTTTCAGTCTCCTGTTAACGATTCTGAGCTGTGCCGTGTCCTCACAGGTGCTGAAGGTAGCCATACTCGCTGAAAAGTATGCCGTGGATTACAGCTGGTACGTGGACACCATTCTAAACCTGATCCGCATTGCGGGTGACTACGTCAGCGAGGAAGTCTGGTACCGCGTCATCCAGATTGTTATTAACCGGGATGATGTTCAGGGATATGCAGCCAAGACGGTGTTTGAGGTAACGCCTCTTCTAGCGCTGTCCTCTGACATGATGAGAGGGGGGAGGGATTTTCAGAGAGCCCGTGCAATTACCTAGTTCACCCGTACTTTTCATAGTCTGTAATGTTTAGCTTTGTTAGGAGTGTGGGTTAAAAGCTTCTGCATGCTTTGGACTGCGCAGGTGGCGGGGCGGGGGATAGCATAGCCCATGTATGTTTAAAAATACCAACTGTGCAGCGCAGGCAATGGGAATCTCTCTTGCCGATAGCCAAGTGGTTTCCAGACAGTCCACTGTTCCTGGGTAAATATGGCCAAATTTTCCTGCAAGGGGAGGCAATTTTTCAAAACTGCAGGGAGGGGGACAGTTTTTAACAGGCACTTGTATGCGTGAAACCTTTTATTTTAACCTGGCGGTATCCTTTTGCTGTTTTCTGCTTCCAGCTCGGTCAGATCCGAGGCTGGAATCTGATGCCAGTTTTACCCAGTTTCATATCTTCTCTGCCCTGAAGCAGTGACCAGAAGTCCCTCCTCTTTGAGCCAGCAAGACAACCCTACGTAGAGATGTGATAAAACTGCTGTGTTAATGATTCCTCTCGTAGCGTGTTCAGCTACAGCTTGTGGTGTTTGTGTCTGCTGGAGTGTTAATGTTTTCTTTTTCCCTTTTGTGCCTGGGCAGGCTCTTCAAGCACCAGCGTGCCATGAGAATATGGTGAAGGTTGGTGGCTATATCCTAGGAGAGTTTGGCAACCTTATTGCAGGGGACCCCAGGTCCAGGTAAGCAGACAGCTTTGTGTCAGACGTATACCACTAGTGATGCACCTCACTCCTGCCCTGTAGCTCCTCTGTTATTCCAGTACTGAGATCCTCACACATAGGTCTGCCAATACATCTCACTTCTGCCCCGTAACACCCTCTGCTATGCCAGTAGTGAGACCCTCACACACAGTTCTGCCAGTTCAGCTCACTCCTGCCCTGCAGCACCCCTGCTAGTCCAGTGTTGAGACCCTCAGGTACAGGTCTGCCAATGCACCTCATTCCTGCCCTGCAGCACCCTCTGCTATTCTAGTAGGGAGACCTTTGCACACAGCTCTGCCCAGGGGAGCCAACTTTTCAAAATTATTGGGGGTGCTAAACCGAATAGAAATGACCTCTCCCTTGACACAATCAAGGAATTTGCTCAATATTGGGGGTGCTCAAGCACCCACAGCACCCACAGAGCCGACTCCTATGGGTCTGCCAATGCACCTCACTCTTGCCCTGCAGCACCCCCTGCTATTCCAGAACTGATGCCTCCACTTCACTCCCCCCACACACATACAGCTCTGCCAGTGTACACACACTCTCACATACACATGTTCCTTTACCCCTGCTCTCTAAAGCTTTCTGTTTTTCGGTGTTTTCTAGTCCTCTGGTACAATTTAATCTGCTGCATTCCAAGTTCCACCTGTGCAGCGTGTCCACCCGCGCCCTCTTGCTCTCCACCTACATCAAGTTCATCAACCTTTTTCCTGAGACTAAGCCCACCATCCAGGAGGTACTGCGTTCCGACAGCCAGATTCGTAACTCTGATGTGGAGCTGCAGCAGCGGGCCGTGGAATATCTGAAGCTCAGTTCCATCGCCAGCACAGACGTCCTGGTGAGTGTGCAGAGGAGATGGGGAAATGGAGGTGTAGGCAAGACTGCATCGCTGATGGACAGGGTCATTGGGAGGTGGAATGGACTGAAGGGAAAACGGAGGGAGTGGACCAAGTCACAGATGGACAGAGAAATGTACAAGAAACTGCAAGTGAACCAATTAGCTTGCAAAATCTTTGCACCCTGGTATATCTTCAAAATACAATTCACTTTTCATCCTAACCAGACCAGTCCAGAAAGCATGGGTTATGCCTGTCAGCCAGCAGATGGAGACAGAGACTTAAGAACTATGGGCTCTGCCATATTAGAGAAACTGTGCAGCCACAGCTCACCCGGTATTCTTTGTCTTCAGCAGATAGTGAACCCAGTTGGAGAACTGGTCACCAAGTTGAGCTGTGGTGAATGAAGAGGAATCTAAGCTCCGCCCCTTGGGGGATAGGAGTCCAGATCCTTTTCCTGATTTACCAGCCAGACACTTCAGGGTTTGATTTGACCCCCTTAAAAAAGGATAGATTTGGCTTACTCCTTTCCTCAGAGAGCCTCAGAGGTACTCTTAAGTGGCTGAGAGGGTAATTGCTCAGAAGGGAAATCTTTAATCTTCTCCTTTCCCCTCTCCCCCCCCTCACTTATAATTTGCATGAGGAACAGACCACAGTGTCTCCAGAACTTTGTTTTGGGTGCTAGGAGCAACACCAGGGTTTTATTGCTTCTATTGCAATATTCATGGAGCTGCAGGAGAAGTCGCAAATTGCCTCAGGTCCAGCCTGGTGAGTTTCAAGCGCACCCAGGTGGTGCCGCTTTTTCCTGGTCTTGCTGTCTTTTGTGCTGGGAGTGGTGCAACCTTATTGTCTCACTCCACAGTTCTGCCTTTTTTTTTTTTTTTTTAGATGGACACACTATGTTGCAAGAGGGAGGGAGGGTTTTTAAAGATTCAACCAGGAGACTTATTGACAGGCCTCACCCTTAGTGAAAGATTGCTCTGTTACACCCCATTCATTCTGGACTGGTCTGTTGGGCAATAAGAAAAGGAAAAATGTGTTTTTGTCTGCTAATTATTTCCTTGAGGCCTACCAAACCAGTATAGAGTCACACCCTGGCTTGTGTTCTAGTTGGATCCATTCTCATTCAGAGTTGCATTTTATTTATGTTTGGCCAGTAATAGAGATGTCGATAAGATATTTGGATTCTATCTAGGAATTCATACGGGTAGGTAGGCTGAAGCTTTACTAGCCTCCCTCCCTAATTTGGGGTTGAACTAATGAGCAACTGGTGGCTGAATGGTGCCTTATATAGGGAAGGGCTCACAAAGAACTTGTACTCTGTCTCCATCTGCTGGTAAAAGAGCATAACCCATCTTCAGTGGTCTGGCAGGGCTCAAGGAAAGAAAATTAGCAGATAAGACCAAAATTTCTCCTCGGAATGCATTTCACAGAGACTGATTAAAATATGTGATTTTGTTGGCGACTTCTGTTTTCCTCACCTGCTACGATATGAGGACATTTGTTTCATCAGTTGTGAGGATAGTAGTTATTTTAGTGTGAGTGTGTTAATGGCTCAGCATGTGCTGTTTAAAATGGGGGCATCGCACCTGCTGGACAGCAGTATGGGACAGGATTCCTATCCTCCTAAATGTACATTTGGCTTGTTATTTTTCGTTCAATATGGTTACCTAGCTCGTTTCTCATGAACTGTGTAAACTATTTGGCACATTAATGGCAGCTGCCTTGAAAACAATATTGTTAGAATGGAAAGACAATAGTAAAGTATATTTTATCTTTTGGTGGAATTCCATTTGTCTATTATATAAATATGAAATAAAAATAGCTGAAAAATCAGATTCACTTAAGAAACTTAACAATCATATCCCCCCTCAGCTTGGAGAAGAGATGGCTGAAGGGGGATATGATTGAGGTCTATAAAATCCTGAGTGGTGTAGAACGAGTAAATTGATTTTTTTTTTACTCCTTCCAAAAGTACAAAAACCAGGGAACACTCAATGAAATTACATGGATTTACTTTTAAAACAAATAGGAGGAAACATTTTTCACTTAAAGAATAGTTAAGCTCTGGAACTCGCTGCCAGAGGATGTGGTATCAGCAGTTAGCATATCTGGCTTTAAAAAAGGTTTGGACAAGTTACTGGAGGAAAAGTCCATAGTATGTTTATTGAGATGGACATGGGAGAGAAGCCAGTGCTTACCCTGGGATTGGTACATTGTTTATTTCTGTTTGTTACATCAGAGTACGTATCATAGTGATAATTGTTTTGTTGCTTAAAAATTCAATAAAGATGGTGTGTAGTTAAAAATGGGAGCATTGGGCAGGCGGAGCCCCCTCAGCCTGGCTGGGTTTCTGTATCTGGGTACTGTTACGTGAAGCCTTCTGCACTCAGTACTTTTCATTTGCTTGCTGAGCTGTCTCTGCCCCTCCTCTCCAGCACTCTCATATTCTTTTCTTTTGGATTTGGCTCGGGTCTTTCTAAGTAGTTCGAGGTGATGATATTTGGGCAGAGCAGAGATATCATCCTGTCCCCAGAGGGCTTACAATCCTCTATTCTGTGTCCTACAGGCAACGGTGCTAGAGGAGATGCCGCCCTTCCCTGAGCGAGAGTCCTCAATTCTTGCCAAGCTAAAGAAGAAGAAGGGGCCTGGAGCTGTCAACGAATTGGAAGAAGGCAAGAAAGAGCCAAATTCGGAGCTTAACGGAGGAGTAGAACCCACTGCCAGCAGCACTACGGTATTGTCCTGTACACCACCCTAACACGATTTCCAGGCCCCCATCCTTCCTGCCAGTGGCGTTCCTAGGGTGGCTGACACCCGGGGCGGATCGCCAAAGGACACCTCCCCCCCCCGGGTGCATTTTTACCTGCTGGGGGGGTGCCGTGCGCCTGTCTGCTTCGCTCGTTCCATGCTCCCTCTGCCCCGGAACAGGAAGTAACCTTTTCCGGGGCAGAGGGAGCACGGAACGAGCGGAGCAGACAGGCGCGCGGCACCCCCCCCCCAGCAGCATGCACCCGGGGCGGACCGCTCCCATCGCCCCCCCCCCTTGGTACGCCACTGCTTTCTGCATTGCTCATTCTTTATACTGTGCTTCTGTTGGCTTGGTCCTGTTTTGGGGAGCGTGGTAGGAGTTTGAGGGGGAAATGCTTTGCTTGTATGCTGGCAAGTGGAGGAGTAGCCCAGCGGACTGAGAAC
Source organism: Microcaecilia unicolor (assembly GCF_901765095.1). Classification (NCBI taxonomy): domain Eukaryota; kingdom Metazoa; phylum Chordata; class Amphibia; order Gymnophiona; family Siphonopidae; genus Microcaecilia; species Microcaecilia unicolor. The sequence continues at coordinate 255,971,710 of NC_044033.1, read as the reverse complement.
CAGAGGAATTGGATTCAGTTCCCACTGGAGCTCCTCGTGACTCTGGGCAAGTCACTTAACCCTCCGTTGCCCCGGATGCAAAATAAGTACCTGTACGTAAACCGCTTTGATTGCAACCACAGAAAGGCAGTATATCAAGTCCCATCCCCTTTTCCAGACTGTCTTGGGTACTCTGTTCCCATGCGTTTTCTGTTTTATGGGCATCACGTACCCGACAGTCTCCTTTCTAAGCCCCTGTTCAGAAACAGTAGGTAGTTCCCTGCCCCGGAGGAAGTGAAGATGAACCAACTTTCCCAAGGTCGCGGGAGAAGCCTTAGTTTTCAGCCACTTCTTTAACCCAAGGCCACCTCTTTACTGCTTGCTTGTGCCTGTCCTGGAGATACCTCTTCCTGTTTGATGCTGGGGTTTGGGGGAGAGCTTTGCCTCTGTGCTGAGTTCTTGCTTTCATGCTAGTAATCTGACGTGTATCTGATGTTGTTTCCCTCTCAGTCAACTCCTTCCCCGTCGGCTGATCTGCTGGGCCTGCGGGCAGCCCCTGTCGTAGGATCCACAGCCCCCGGTGCTGGCAACCTGCTCGTGGACGTTTTCTCGGATACACCCGCTGCCTCCACAGCATTAGCTTCCGAAGATGATGACAATTTTCTCAGGTAAGTGTGTCCTTCATAACCAGGACACACTGCAGCACACAGTGCTGTGGTCATGTCAGTGGACAGTCACGTTCCCTGCTCTGAAGACTTGTGCTCCTTGCTCTGCAGTTCATTCTGCTTGGAACGTTCTGCTCTATGTTGCATCCCTGCAGCCCTTCCCCTCCCCGATGTGACCGTGTGAATCTCAGGGGCATAGCCAGACACCCAATTTTGGGTGTACCTGGGCCCACCCGTGGCTACACCATAGGTGAATCTGCCCTTCCTCTGTCCCTGATGTGATCGTGTGAATCTTCCCCCCTCTCTCTCCCTTCCCCGGTTGCTTTGCCGCTGGTGGGGTTGTGTGAATCTTTCCCCCCACCTCTCCCTCCCTCAATTGCTTTGCCGCTGGTGGGGTTGCCTGACCTCTCTCTTTCGTCTTGCATTGTCTAGATGCATCTTCTGAGAGTCTCGTATAACTGCTAATGCACGCATCCCTGTATTCAGAGTAAGAGTTGATTCTGTGCTGTGCTTGGGAGGGGACAGGGCACAGATAGAGGGACAGAGGTGCCCTTCTGTACCCCCTCCTGACAAATTGGTTCTTGCACACGCCTCTCACAGCAATGTCGGAGCGAGGAGGTGTCAGTCTGCCTCCTGCCAGGCTTCTGCTCACTCCTGTTCACTAGAGAAAGACGCTTTCCCAGTGGGGGTGTCGCCAGCATACTGTGATCCTTTTTAATTTCTTGAACTGATTGTAACACGTGTTAACAGAAAACTTGAGAGGAAGTTTTTTTATCTGGGACGGTGCAGTGAACTGTTGCAACACCCTCAGATTTTTTTTAAACTTCATTTTTTCTGTTTTCCAAACCATGAAACGACTTTACAAGTGGGTGCTGTACATTGCACAGCTGATCCTAAACATCCTTGATTAGACAAATTCTATTACTAGGGATTAGTACCCACCCACCCCAACCCTCTTTCTCTCCCTCTTGTGGCTGTGCACGGTAATGACAAAGTTGCCCCTGCAACATTGTCCAGTTAGAAGAAGATAGCAGATAGCGCGTGCCCTGACCCCTCTGACCCTGTGAGCTGTCTCTGTCGCATGCAGTGAGCACTAGTGGAGTTGGGCTGTGAGATTCACTGTTCTTTCTTTACTTCCCTTCCTTATCTGTCCGTCCCCTTGCTGCTTTCTCCTCATCTGCTGATCTCCTTGTTTCAGCACTGGTGGTGCTGCCGTTGGCGCTTCTGCTTCAGAGGACCTTCCTATCGCTGAGGCCGATGAGCTACTGAACAAGTAAGGGGCCCACCGCATGCACACTGGTGGAGACCCCCCACACTGCGGGGTCTGCAGTGAGGAGGACACACACAGCGTGTGTGTGGCAGGGCAGGGGAAGCGGGTGTGACTGATATCAGGAAGGGGATCTGGGATTGCCTGACCTCTCTCCACATTTCCCTTGCAGGTTCGTGTGCAAGAACAACGGTGTCTTATTTGAGAACCAGCTGCTGCAGATTGGAGTCAAGTCGGAGTTCAGGCAGAACCTTGGTGGGTGTCTGTTCAGCGTCGGGTCTTGTACCTCTGCTTCCACCTGCCTGTTCTCCTCCTTTTAGAAATAGGGAGATTGACTTAGAATAACTGGCTTTCTGTCTTAATAACACGGGGAACGTGGCTTCATGTGATGGATCTGAGCTCACTGTTTCGTGCTCCACTGAGTACATGCAATGTGCTGCTCATATTTCACATTTGAGTCACGTGTCCTACCTGCTGCCCTCCAGAAAGAACCTTTTTCTTCAGTTGTTCTGATTCTCCCCCATCCTTCCCCCTCCATAGATTAGAAAAAGAGCCCCAGGGTTACGTTTCCTGACTGGCCTGCCTCTCAAAAACATTTTAATGAAGAGACGCTTTCCCATTTGGAAAGGACAGAGCGCAGGGCTGCTTCTCATAACACTTATCGCTGGTGCACGTGTAGAGGCAGAGAAGGACCTGGATTCCCTTTTTATCTAACAGAGCAAACAGCAGACCAACAAAGGTAGAAAGTAGGGGCAAGGGCTTTAATTGTGAAACAAAACAGCAAAGTTAAAATCACATATTTGAAAAATAAATAAACACTTAAATAAATCAGTAAAACCAGAACATATTAAAAACTTGCCTATACAGAACATGCAGAAGCCTAAAGTCACACAAAGTAAATTATATTAAAATCATTAACTCCTAACCCCTATTCACTTGTTCAGTACCCATGTCCGTTTTAGCATTCTTGCCTTTGTCCTGTTTGTCTGTCTGGATTAGATTGTAAGCTCTGTCGAGCAGGGACTGTGTCTTCATGTTCAAGTGTACAGCACTGCATACGTCTAGTAGCACTATAGAAACGATTAGTAGTATTCATAGAACTATCTTTTAAATGTTTTGTTGTCATAGAATGATATTTATTTATTTATTTTTAATTCTTTATTTAAGCTTTTACCAAACATAATATTTATGAGTGATAATACACAAAAAGAAATAATAAAATATTCAATACAGAGAAATAATATTCATTATACTAGTATTGCTTACTAATGACCACAATAATTATAGAAATGATCCAAGAAAGATTTAGAAAATACCTTTGCTTAAATAAACATTTCACAAAGTTTAAATCAAATGGGTAGTTACATTCCCAGGTGAGTTACTCCAAGCCTGCTATACAGCGTTGTATAAGTGACTAGACTTGTACATTGACCTCTTCTCTGCTTTTAAGAAAATCTTCCAATTGTTTTGGGTCAAAAAACTGATATTGTTTAGACTGCAAAATTAATCTACAAATACATGGAAATCTCAATGGAAAATTTGCCCCAATTACCAAAGCTCTTGGGCGCAGCAACAGAAACATTTTGCGTCTTTTTTGAGTTTCCCTGGACAAATCCGGGAAAACTCTCACTTTTGATCCCATAAATAATGAATCTAAGTGTCTTAACGAGAGTCTAAGGACTGCATCTCTATCCATTTCCAATGCAAAGGTTGCTAGCAATGTAGTTTTCTGTGTTATAACCTCAAGAGATGACTCTAGGAATGCGGTGAGATTCATTGCACCTTGCCCTTGTAAGTCCACTGATGTTCTAACATCAGTCTGTAAATAATAAGCTCTAGTTAAGGGGGGCAATGAATTCTCAGGCATGCCTAGGACTTCCAATAGATATTTTTTAACCATCTGCGTTGGAGGAACCAGTGGGGACCTCGGAAAATTAATAAATCGCAATGTCAATCTCTTTGATTGGTTCTCCAGGTATTCCAAGCGCCTCAAGGTAAAATTCTTGTCTTTTATCAAGATTTGATCCATAAGTTCAGTTTTCTCCAGTCTTTCAGACAGTTTTTTAACTTCAGATGCTTGGCTTTCACAAGATTTTAACTGAATCAGCGCAGTCTCTGACAAAGCCTTTATTGTCTCCATATTTCTCAGCATTAGATTTTGTAGTGCAGATTGGGTCTTTGAAGTCAAGTCCCAAAGTGACTCCAAAGTCACTACGGCAGGTTTCTCTATCTTTCCCATAATACAAGCCGGTAGGGGGGCTTTGGAAGCTTGTTCCAGGATACTCACAGTCTTCGGTGAGACAACAGGAGCAGCTGTTAACTCTGGTTCTTCCAAGCTGCTCCAGTTCTCCTCTCCCGCAAACTCCCTCCCTGCTCCTCTCGATGTCCTTCGTGGGCCAAGGCAGCAGGGCTTGCTGGGAAGTTCTCCCTTCCGGGTTGTGGGGGCGCCGTACGCTCGACGGGGCTGAGGGAAGCCCCGTCTATGCTGCTGTCCTGCACCAAAGTCTCAGCTCCAGCAGAAGGAGTAAACGCCGACATGGGACCGGGCACCACCGCGAATCGGTTCAGCGTCGTCTGCTGAAGCTGGGGTACTCCCCTCGGGACGGAGGGAACCTCCCGAGTCTTGCCCCGTCTCTTACCCATCTGCAAGATAGGTAAGGCACTCTCAGTAGCGTTCGGTTGGGCCAAGTCTCAGGCACGTCCGTTGACGCTACCTAAACCGTCGCCATCTTGGATCCCTACCATAGAATGATATTTAATTGATAATTATTTACTTATTATACAATTGCTAATTTATTGAACCACCTTTTAGATGTTTTGCTGCTACAGAATGATATTTAATGGATCTTTATTGATCTATATATTAATACTTTTTTTTAGATGTTCTACGTTTATAACTTCAAGTGTTATTATTTAATAGAAAAAGCAGCATTTTAACCAATATTTATTATTTTTAGGTGGCACAATATGTTCTTTAAACTTTTTTTAGTTTGAGTTTTAGTGTTTTACAACTGGCCTCGATTCTGGTGACATTGGAATGCACAAAATGTCTGCTTAACATATTTTTAATGTTTTTGTAGTGATTTTGACAGCGTTTTGAAGTGAGCATTAAATGCTGGATGGAATGTGATCATCAAATTTAAACAACCCCTAGGGAACTTAATCACGATTTTTTAGAGGCTTTTTTTAAACACTTACCCCCCTGTTTACTAAGCCTTGTGGCAAAACTGTGAATGGGCTGTGTTGGCATTAGCTTAGTAAACGGGGATTATTTTGTTGCCCCCCTGTTTACTAAGCCTTGTGGCAAAACTGTGAATGGGCTGTGTTGGCATTAGCTTAGTAAACGGGGATTATTTTGTTGTTTGAACATGACTTTTACCTATTTATAGATGGTCTTTTCATTTATTTTTGGAAGTCCCCTTGGATATTTTGGGGTCTTTTTAGTTTTTGTATTGGGAGATTTGTGACCTCTGACCTGCTCACCACTTTGGAAATAATGCTTGTGTGATTTGCAGCAAGTCTATAAGTAACCTTTGGTAGTATCTTGGAAGGAATTGCTTTTATGTTTTTCATTCTACTGATTTGAACTGATTTGGTAGCTGTGTTTAGAATTCATCTCGATTTTTACTCTAGAGAGAAGTGTGCTTTTGATTTTTACCTCTCTAGGTATGTATGATCAGTAATTGCAGTTTTACACTATGATGGAATATTGTGCCTGTCTGCCACATTCAAGTCTCACTTGTTTTTATGTTTTTATACAGCTCTGCATGGTTCTGATATGATTTTAATATGATTTATTTTGACTTTAGGATTCTGCATGTTTTATATAGGCAAGTTTTTAATATGTTGTGGTTTTATTGATTTATTTACATTTTATATATTGTTTTAAGTATGTGATTTTAATTTTGCTGTTTTGTTTCACAGTTTTGCCTCTTGACGCAGCCTTCTGGTGTAACGTGGCCACATCAGGCATAAGTGTATTTGGTAGAATTAAAGCCCTTTGCCACTGTTGCTCTTCTGTTTGTTCTGTTATGCTTACATTGCAGATCCTCTGCCTCTCTTGTGTTTTCTATCTGCCTCGGTTGATGTGGTCGGTGGAAGGAAGTAGGTTCAGTTTTGAAGTGGTTAATTTAACGCCTGCAGGATTTCTGTGCAGTGTCCCACAGGGGTCTGTGCTTTTCAGCGCTTTTCTTGCCTCACGAGCACCCAGAATCCTTGTATTTGGAGTTCAGATAACATTGTGATCTTGGCACTTATTGAGAAAGATCTGTGATTGGTTCGTGAAGCTGGAAAGCCCTCTGTGATTGATCAAGTGTCGTGTTAAACCTGGCAGTTTATAGTTCCTCCTGCCTGTGCCGGCTCCAATCTCAAAATGGCTGGCACCGAAGGGCTCAGGACTGGAGGTTGCTCCTGTCCCAGTTAGGCTGCTAGATCACCAGGGTTTAAGGTAGGCCTGGTGGGGGTGGATCCAGGAGGGGGATCTGTCTGGTCATGCAGGTGATCAAAGAGAGAAACAGAGGGATAGACACGGCTTCTCCCGGCCTCTATTCTGTCTTTTGCCATCACCTTTTCTACCTGTTTGGCCACCTTAAGATCATCACATAAGATCGACCCCAAGTCCAGCTCCTCTTTCATGCACAAAAATTCTTCACCCTCTAATCTGTACCATCCCCTCGAGGTTTTGCAGCCTAAATGCATGACTCTGCATTTTTTTTTTAGCATTAAAATTTAGCTGTCAAGTTCCGGATGATTCTTCAAGCTTAGCTAGCCCTCCTCATCCTTTCCACACCATCAGAGGTATCTACTGTGTTGCAGATTTTGGTATTATCAGCAAAGAGTCAAACTTAACCATTCAGCCCTTCAGCAATATCGCTGAAGCTTTCAAAGAAGGATTATTGCTGTAAACACAGCTATTAAGCAGAAGTCAAGAAAGTAAAGAAAAAAAACTTTTCTTAGCTACTATAATTAAAAAAAAAAGAAAAAACTTTTGAACTAGAATAAAATTAAACTTCTCTCTCATAAAACTAAACTATATTTATAAAGATTGATCAGCATATCAAAAAATCCATAATTAGGCAAAAAAGTAAGAATGCATAAAACCACTTTCTGGATGGAATACATGGAAGCAGACACAGTTGATAGATGAAACAAAACTTTTATTGTAAAAGCACAGTTAAAAGAATTCCTAACACAGTTGTGTTTTGGCCAGCACGGGCTGCTTCAGTAGCAAAGCATATACTAGTAAAACAATTAAAACTAAACATAATGGTTTATCAGAAATCTAAAAATTATAAACAAATAGAAGTGAAAAGCATTAAACATCCAGTCACAAGGAGAGGGAGGGAGGGCACTTCTAGCAGCATTGGGAAGTCTGTGAGTGAAGAAACTCTTTTAAGCAGCTGCTGGGTTACATGATTTACATACAGCTTAGCACAAGCTGTAACCAGTCAGAAAAGACCTTTAAAAACAGCCCACATTGTATAATTACATAAAAGAAAAAAAAAACATGCATAGGAATGAAATAAATAAAAAATAATCATCCAAAACTATTTAAAACTCCATGCGTTCCACTGTGTGTTCCAGTGACATCATAGGAAACAACATGGCCGCCAAAATGAGAACATGTGAATAACTGCTTTAAAAACCTTCGTTTTATAAGAAAGCGGTGGGAACGTGGGACTATGTTTTTAATTATATAATGTGGATCTGTATGTTTATTATTCATCAGATTATTTAATTGACAGTTTATAATCAAGTTGTTATTATTTATTATGGTCTGGAGGTAGGTGTGGGAAGAGATAAGGGTTGGTGATAGGACTTCAGCAGGGTGTGAGATGCAATGGTTGAAGGTAGATGTGGGAAGGGATATGAGGGTTGTAGTTGGGTGATAGGACCTCAGCAGGGTGTGAGATGCAACGGTTGGAAGTAGATGTGGGAAGGGATGAGGGTTGTAGTTGGGTGGTAGGACCTCAGCAAGGGTGTGAGATGCAATGGTTGTAGGTAGATGTGGGAAGGGATGAGGGTTGTAGTTGGGTGGTAAGACCTCAGCAGGGTGTGAGATGCAACGGTTGGAGGTAGATGTGAGAAGGGATGAGGGTTGTAGTTGGGTGGTAGGACCTCAGCAAGGGTGTGAGATGCAATGGTTGTAGGTAGATGTGGGAAGGGATGAGGGTTGTAGTTGGGTGGTAGGACCTCAGCAGGGTGTGAGATGCAACGGTTGGAGGTAGATGTGAGAAGGGATGAGGGTTGTAGTTGGGTGGTAGGACCTCAGCAGGGTGTGGCAGTACCTCAGCAGGGTGTGAGATGCAACGGTTGGAAGTAGATGTGGGAAGGGTTGAGGGTTGGAGTTGGGTGGTAGGAACTCAGCAGGGTGTGAGATGCAACGGTTGGAAGTAGATGTGGGAAGGGATGAGGGTTGTAGTTGGGTGGTAGGTTGTCAGCAGGGTGTGAGATCCAATGGTTGGAGGTAGATGTTGGAAGGGATGAGGGTTGTAGTTGGGTGATAGGACCTCAGCAGGGTGTGAGATGCAACGGTTGGAAGTAGATGTGGGAAGGGTTGAGGGTTGGAGTTGGGTGGTAGGAACTCAGCAGGGTGTGAGATGCAACGGTTGGAAGTAGATGTGGGAAGGGATGAGGGTTGTAGTTGGGTGGTAGGACCTCAACAGGGTGTGAGATCCAATGGTTGGAGGTAGATGTTGGAAGGGATGAGGGTTGTAGTTGGGTGATAGGACCTCAGCAGGGTGTGAGATGCAATGGTTGGAGGTAGATGTGGGAAGGGATGAGGGTTGTAGTTGGGTGATAGGACCTCAGCAGGGTGTGAGATGCAACGGTTAGAAGTAGATGTGGGAAGGGATGAGGGTTGTAGTTGGGTGATCGGACCTCAGCAGGGTGTGAGATGCAACGGTTGGAAGTAGATGTGGGAAGGGGTGAGGGTTGTAGTTGGATGGTAGGACCTCAGCAGGGTGTGAGATGCAACGGTTGGAAGCAGATGTGGGAAGGGATGAGGGTTGTAGTTGGGTGGTAGGACCTCAGCAGGGTGTGAGATCCAATGGTTGGAGGTAGGTGTGGGAAGGGATGAGGATTGTAGTTAGGACCTCAGCAGGGTGTGAGATCCAATGGTTGGAGGTAGGTGTGGGAAGGGATGAAGGTTGGAGTGAAGTAATGTATTTCAGATATTCTTCTCTTGGTTTTGTTTTCTCCTGTTTCTCTCTCTCTTTACAGGACGTATGTACTTGTTCTATGGGAATAAAACATCAGTGCAGTTCCAGAGTTTCACTCCAACAGTCACATATCCTGGAGATCTTCAGAGCCATATCCTTTTCCAGCCCAAGGAATTGTCCTGTCCTTCCCCTGTATCCTTTCTTTTATTCTCCCTCCTCTCAAGCTTAAGCCCTTCCTTAATGAGTTTCCCTACAGTTGAATTTACAGACGAAACCGGTACATCCCATCGTAGAAGGTGGGGCTCAGGTTCAGCAGGTGCTTAACATTGAGTGTCTGGAGGATTTTGAGGAAGCCCCTCTCATCAACATAAAATTTCGGTGAGTCCTCCTGTGCTCTGTGTGTGACTGACAGATAGCTACACATGTTCCCTTGTCTTCTAAATCCTGTGTCACACACCCCTGTTCTCCATCCTGCAGATATGGAGGAACATTGCAAAATATTACCCTCAAGCTGCCAATAACCATCAACAAGTTCTTCCAGGCTACAGAGATGCCGTCCCAGGACTTTTTCCAGCGTTGGAAGCAGTTGTGCCTGTGCGTACCCCCACAGAAAGAGAGGAGGGGGAAGAAGGGGATGTTAGAGAGTGACACAGCTGGGGGTGGGGTGTATGTGGGATGAGATGTTTGGGAGAGACACAGGTGGGTTGGGGAGTACATGAGATGGGGTTTTGGGCAGTGACATGGTTGGGGGTGTACATGAGATGGGATGTTGGGGAGTAGCACAGTTGGGGGGGGGGGGGGTACACATGGAATGAGATATTGGGCTGTGATGAGGATGGGAGAGAGATTCAGATGGCTTTTCATAGGCTTTTATTTTCTCTCATGATAGTCCACAGCAGGAAGCACAGAAGATTTTTAAGGCCAGTCACCTGATGGATTCAGAGGTCACAAAAGCAAAGGTAGGGTCTGATGGGGCGAACAGTGATCTCTTTCCAGAGTCATCCCATGTATGGGCTCAGTGCTGTGCTCTTCCTTTGCTATCACCAGAGGATAGATCGTCTCTATATCTCTTAGGGGGCATTGGCCTTGATCTTTACTTCATCCTCCTCCTCCTCATGCTGCTTCTTTTGGCCTTGTGCCTCTCTCTGCCTCATCCCCATAGTAAAGACCTCTCCCTACCTTGGTCCGAAGTATATGTCAGCCTTTGGTTTGGACCCCACAGCGGGGGCCTCTCTCTACTTTGGGCCTTTGGTCAGAATGTCTCTGTTTTGATTTTTTGTAGTGATTTTCCACCTTTTCTGTCCTCCTAGCTGCTCGGTTTTGGTTCGGCACTGTTGGAAAACGTGGACCCAAATCCAGATAACTATGTGGGTGCAGGAATCATCCAGACCAAGTCCGTGCAGGTGGGGTGTCTGCTGCGCCTGGAGCCCAACCACCAAGCACAGGTACGGGGGTAACCACACTTCATATGTGCTCCCCAGCCGATCATATTAAGTACATAAATATTGCCACACTGGGACAGACCAAAGGTCCATCCAGCCCAGCATCCTGTTTCCAACAGTGGCCAATCCAGGTCACAAAGTTCAGTACATTTTATGCAGCTTATCCCAGAAATAAGCAGTGGAATTTTCCCAAGTCCATTTTAATAATGTTCTATGGACTTTTCCTTTAGGAAGCCATCCAGACCTTTTTAAAACCCTGCTAAGCTAACCGCCTTTACCACATTCTCTGGCAACGAATTCCAGAGTTTAATTACACGCTGGCTGTATCCCACCACTGTTCCGAGCACAGGTACAAGAGTAACCACGTTTCATATCTGTTCCCGAGTCAGCTCTATCCCACCAGTGTGCACTTCTCGTGGCTCCCCAGTGTTTTGTATCCGACTCGGATGCCTTATTTAGCTCTGTGAGGTCAGAGCAGCTTCTGTTTCTATGTGCCAGGCTGCTGCAGAGGACTCTGGCCTAGCTGACCAGCTCTTCTTGCCCCTCTTTGCAGATGTATCGTCTGACACTTCGCACCAGCAAGGAAAGTGTGTCCAGACAGCTGTGCAAACTCTTGGCGCAACAGTTCTGAACATCGCAACCAACACTACCCAGGCAGAGAGCGTCGGAGCACCTCGTGTGAGCGTGAATGGCAGTGCGAACGTCTAATCTATGCACATTGTGTACACGTGTGGGTGGGTGTGTCCAGTGTGGTCCGAGAGATGCTGTTAATATTATTGTACTGAGATTACATTGCTGATGTTTCTCCTCCCTTTTCATACTCATCAGACCAAGGGCAGGAAGGGAAAGCGAGGAGAGGGCTTCCGGCCCAACACATTCCTCAGCTGGTGCCATGGTATTAGTGCTTTACCGAGGCGCTAGAGACTGTGACATTTTAAAAGGAGAGTTCTCATGCCCTGACCCAGCCAGGACACAGCGGATGGCCTTCCTCGCATGCAGAAAGCCAGGAGCAGCACTGGCCTGTGCCAAGGATTGAAGGACTGGGAAATTTACTGATGGTAGAGTTGTTTTACATGAGCTGTGGAGGGCGAGTGTGTGTGGAGGAATGAGCCAGGGTAAAGTCCTGCGAAGCAAGGTTTCGTTGCCCTCAGGAATGGTGTGCAGTGCCCTCATTTTCTTGTGTGTGTGTGCTTCTGTGTTTATCTCTCCTGCCTCCCTTTCCCTACCCCAGCCCCCCCTCCCCCCTTGGCCTCTTGGGAGTCAGCTAGGATCTGGCTTATATCACTTCAGGCCCCTCAGGCAGCTAAAACCTGAAAAAAGTTTCCCCTTCTTCCTTCCCCACCCATGGAGCCTTTAACCCCACCCTGAAGCAACAGCATGGGCTCCTTTGCTCCAGATCCAGCGTAATCTTACCTGCTTCCTGCTCTCTCCCCACCTCCAGGCCTCGTCCCCGTTCCTTCCGTGCTGCAGCTGGTATCTTTTAGGATGGTTTTTGTAATTGGTGAGTTTTAAATTGTGCCCTGCTGCTTTTGCTCTTGTGCCAGTACGCCGTGAACCCCCGTGTCTGTGTGTCTTTCTGTCCTCTGCATGCGTTTCTAGACTCATACCTGTGCTGGAAGCTTATCTCGATCCCTCCATCGTGGCAGGGCCTCTCAATTTTATACATTCTTGTCATTCCTGCAGAAAAAAAAAAAAACCCACCACAATATTATTTCTGGATTAAAAGGAAGAGCCATTTCTCTTTGGTCTTCTGTTTTTTTTTTTTTGTTTGGTGGGGGAGGAATGGGGATGACCTTGTTAAGCCTGACCACTGCTGGAAAGTGGGTACGGCCAAAATCTGGCTGAACGAGCTGAGAGGAATTAAAGGTGAGAGTGGAAGGCTGATAAGGCTTACAAATTCATTATAGTACTGTAGCAGCTGTACAAGCAGTAGGAAAGCTGTTTCTCTCCCTTAGAACAGAAGTTCTGCCACATGGAGGGGCATAATCGAAAGGGACGCCCAAGTTTTGCTGAGGACGTCCTCGCAAAACGACATGGTGGAGGGGCGGGGAAACCCATATTATCGAAACAAGATGGACATCCATCTTTCGTTTTGATAATATGGTCATGGACACCGAAATCTTGAAATTTAGGTCGTCCTTAGAGATGGTTGTCCCTAGACTTGGTCGGTTCTGATTTTCGGCGATAATGGAAACCAAGTACGCCCATCTCAGAAATGACCAAATGCAAGCCCTTTGGTCTTGGGAGGAGCCAGCATTCGTAGGGGGCACTGCAGTGGACTTAATAAATTGCTCCCAGGAACATAGCTCCCTTACCTTGTGTGCTGAGCCTCCCCAAAACCCACCACTCACCACTGTACACCACTACCATAGCCCCTAGGGGTGAAGGGGGGGCACCTAGATGTGGCTATAGTGGGGTTTTGGTGGTTTTTGGAGGGCTCACATTTACCACCACAAGTGTAACAGGTAGGGGGGGATGGGCCTGGGTCCGCCTACCTGAAGTGCATTGCACCCACTAAAACTGCTCCAGGTACCTGCATACTGCCGTCATGGACCTGAGTATGACGTTTGAGGCTGCCACAAAAGATTTTTAAAGATATTTTTTGAGGGTGGGAAGGGGTTAGTAACCACTGGGGGAGTAAGGGGAGGTCATCCCCGATTCTCTCTGGTGGTCATTTGGTCAGTTCAGGCACCATTTTGTGACATGGTCGTAAGAAAAACAGGACCAGGTAAAGTCATCCAAGTGCTCGTCAGGGACGCCCTTTTTTTTCCATTATGGGTTGAGGACGCCCATGTGTTAGGCACGCCCAAGTCCCGCCTTTGCTACGCCTCCGATACGCCCCCGTGAACTTTGGTCGTCCCCGCGATGGAAAGCAGTTGGGGATGCCCAAAACTGGCTTTCGATTATGCCGATTTGGGGGACCCTGTGAGAAGGACGCCCATCTTCCGATTTGTGTTGAAAGATGGGCGTCCTCTTTCGAAAATGAGCCTGATAGGTTCCAAATGACTCTTCTGATGACCTCTTCATGGTGCATTATGGAAGCTGCACTGCTGGATTCAGTGTGTAGAAATCAGGGATTATGACTCCCACACTGTCTTGGGGGTAACTTGGCAGCTCTGTTCAGGGCTCTTCCAGCCCAGCATCCTATCTCTGACAGTGGCTAGTCTGGGTCCTTGGCAGAACTGGCATATTGTAAGAACTTAAGAGTAGCCGTACTGGGTCAGACCAGTGGTCCATATAGCCTAGTATCCTCTTTTCAACAGTGGCCAATCCAGATCACAAGTACCTGCCAGAAACCCACTTAGTAGCAACATGCTACCGATCCCAGGGCAAGCAGTTGCTTCCCCATGTCTGTCTCATGGACTTTTCCTCCAGGAACTTGTCCAAACGTTTTTTAAACCCAGGTATGCTAACTGCTTGTCTTACATCCTCCAGCAAAGAGTTCCAAATCTTAACTGTTCGTTGAGTGAAAAAAATATTTCCTCCTATTTGTTTTAAAAGTATTTCCATGTAAATTTCTCAAGTGTCCCCTGGTCTTTGTACTTTTGGAACAGGTAAAAAATTAACTTCTACTTGGTGTACACCACTCAGGATTTTGTACACCTCAATTATATCCCACCTCATCGATCTCTTTTCCAAGCTGAAGAGCCCTAAGCTCTTTAACCTTTCCTCATATGAGAGGAGTTCCATCCCCTTTATCATTTTGGTCGCTCTTCTTTGAATCTTTTCTAATTCCGCTATATCTTTTTTGAGATAATGGTAACCGAATTGAATGCAATACTCCAGGTGAGGTTGTACCACTCAAGCAATAAGAACATAACAGCCATGCTGGGTCAGGCCAACGGTCCATCCAGCACCAGAATCCTGCTTCCAATAGTGGCCAATCCAGATCACAAGTACCTGGCAGAAACCCAATTAGCAGCACCATTCCATGCTACCAATCCCAGGACAATCGGTGGCTTCCCCCCATGCCCATCTCAATAACAGACTATGGACTTCAAGTCCAGGAAGTTGTCCAAACTTTTTTTTTTTAAACCCAGATACGCTAACTGCTGTTATCACATTCTCTGTTAGCAAGTATTTATTTATTTATGGCATTTATATCCCACACTTTCCCGCCCATGGGCAGGCTCAATGTGGCTTACATTAGTTCAAAAAGGCTAACAGCAGTATAGAAAGACACATCAATCTAGTAATAAACAGACACATTAAGGGCGAAGCAGTCGGTGGGGAGAGACGGAGAGAAGAGAGAGAGGTGGTAAGGAATTTAATACGGTCACATAACAGTAACAGGTCAGAAAACACTAGGGCAGTGCGAGGCTGCAGCGTAAGCTTTCCTGAATAAAGCGGTCTTCAATGATATTCTGAAAGCCTGTTGTTCGGAGGTAGCTTTAACTGAGTTGGGCAAACCATTCCACAAACGTGCGGGTTTTATACTTGAGGCCACTACACGAGGGGTAGTGGAGATGTAAGTAGGATCGGGAAGATTTGCACAAATTCCTCGGTGGTAAAATGATAAGATTATCCATATAAGCTGGAGCTTCACCGTAAAGGATTTTGTGCACCAGGGCACAAATTTTAAATGTTATATGATCCTTAACAGGTAACCAGTGCAGTTTTTCACGTAATGGTCTGGAGCTGACGAACTTCGATTTACCATAGATCAATCTTGCAGCGGTGTTTTGGGCAGTCTGTAATTTTTTTTTTTTTTAATTTATAGAAGTCTTTATTAGATGTCATTAAGACAAAGCAAACCAAGAACAATGCACTACATTTCACACCATAACAATTCTGTAGTGAATATATCAAAATACCTTACAATGGCAAAAGATAACAGCACTATTCTATCGTCCAATATTACTTCAGGATTTAACAGTTTTTAAAATTATAAGATCCCTATTCTACTACCCTATGAGTCCTTAATCCCCCCTTCCCCCGCCCTCCACCCCTGCCTCCCCCCCTCCCACCCTTGCAATTCAATCAACCAATTATCCAGAACAAGCATTCAAAAAAGATCTCCACACATTTTCCCACTTTGGCAGGGTTTTCTTTTTTACTGCCGTCAGTCTCTCCATCTCACATATATAATGCACCTTTGTAATCCAACCCACCAATGAGGGTACTAGCGGGGATTTCCAACTTCTTGCCAGGTTTATACGAGCTGCCTGCAGGACCCCTCTCATCATAAACCATTGGTTACCCGTTAAGCCCATGGGTCTCTGGCCCAGCAAGAAAATTAAGGGATGCCACTGCACAGATCTGCCTAGCCAGGTTTGAAGACGAAATCGAACTCAGGTTTGAAGACGAAATCGAACTCAGGTTTGAAGACGAAATCGAACTCAGGTTTGAAGACGAAATCGAACTACAGTCTGTAATTTTTTAAGAAGTAGTTCCATACACCCTGCATAGATACCATTGCAGTAATCAAGATGACTCAGAACAAGAGACTGCCCTAAATTGCAGAATACTTCTCTAGGGAAAAAGGTTTTACATGTTTCAGTTTCCAAAGAGAGAAGAACACCTTTTTGACGGCTGCATTAGTGTGTTCTACCAGAGTTAGATTTCTGTCAAGTATTACTCCTAGAATTTTCAGAGACGCAGAGATTGGCAGGTCAAGCCCAGGTGCAGTTAAGGTGGTAGGATTGTACTTGGTGTAAGGTGATGTGAGTAGAAGGCAATGAGTTTTCTCTGTGTCGAGCTCCAATTTAAAGGAGTTCCCCCAGGCACGTACAGTTTGTAATCCAAGACAGATGGTGGCAGCTATTTCAGCTAAGTCTTTTTTGAAAGGAACGTAGATGGCGATGTCATCCGCGTAAGTACCATAGCTTAACTAGTTGTTGAGCGAAAAAATATTTCCATATTCCTAGGCAAAGTGAAAGAGCCAAGTTGCTCTTCCTCTGCATAAATAAACCTCAGCCTATACTCATTCTCTGGCTGAGACAAGGGTGCCTGTCTCTAACTGTTCTTGTGGCTGTTGCCGGGATTTGAGCCCAGAGTGACCATCACTGTGCAACATTTAGAGAAGTCTGGTGGGTTGTGACATTTGGGATGGTGCTGGTCTGCAGGTCCTGCCAGTTCTGAGGGGAGACTGAAGTCAGATTGTCCAGTGGGGTCTGGGGTAGAGGCAGACCAAATTTCAGTTTCATATGGCCTAGCCCCAAATCCTTTTTCTGCCTAGTTTCGGCTTTGGCTGAAAGGTTGCTTTAATTTTTGGCCACTTTATTTTTTCAGCCAAAAATGGCCATATGTTTAAAGTGGAAGCTGAAAATTTGTGCTTTGTCCCATTTGTCTCCCACCCCCCACCCCGGGGCCTATTTTACAATCCCTGGGGGTGTAGGTGGGTCAGGAGCAATCCTGCCCATTCCAGCTCTGCTCTGAAAATGGCTGCTGCAACTGGGGCATCGCTCCTGCCCTGACTACATCACTAGACCATCATGGATTGTAAGGTAGTCCGAGGGGGTGGGGGGCTGCTGTTTGCAGTCTTTTTTTTTTTGTACTGTGATTGCAAGTAATGCAGTTAGGATCTTGCACAATAATGTATATAGTAAATCGAGTGCCCCGAATACTGTAAATACTTTTGATAGAAAAGTTTAGCAGGAATTTGTCTGTAAATTTGGGATGATCAGCTCCTTAGGAATTAGCCTCTCTGTGAAGTAATGATGTCAGCTGGCACTCTGAGTGTGATGCAAAATCAGCTACTGTAAAAACACCCTGTGTGCAGAAGCTATTTTGCTTGGAGGTAAAATATGGTCTTTCATTATTTAAATTATTATATTCTGACTTGGATACTGTGGGTTTAGCAGAAAGATGCAGACTGCAGATTCTGACAATCCCCAGTAGCCCTCACTGGTTCACATTCACACAACCAAACTTGAGGTTTCAATTTCTGCAGTTTCGGCCAAAAGCCTTCACACACTTTTGCTGGCAATCTTAGTTTTGGCTGGCCTCTAGTCTAAGGCTTTGTGTCCTGGCTGGTACAGCTAAAGTAGAGGAGCAAAATCACCTATAGGGGCCATGTCCTATCGGAACCTCAATCTACGACAGCTGTCACACACTGACCCTGATGTAACTCAATGATGTAACTGTGGCTATCACACAAGTTTTGGTCATTGATTATATCAAAAACACTGCTTGAGCTTAGCATTCCCATTATCACTCTGTAGGGAACACACAAAGAATATCATGTTTAAAGATACACACACCAGACCTTCCTGTGCTATCCATCGCTAGCCCAGGACTGTGTTATCAGGAAGGGCTTCTCTTTACTCAGTATCCATCGTTTAATGGCATAGTGCAGACAGGGCAATGGCCCTGCAGAGTGCTTAAACTGCAGCTAAGAGTTCTTAGGCTGTATATTTAGAATAGAAGGGCTTTGCACCTGTTGCCATAAGTTAAAAGAATCTCCCATCTGACACCCCAGGGTAAGCAGATGGAATTGGGAGGCAGCCTCTGTACCTGAGTTATTGCCCCCTGTCCATCCCACACCCCCTGATATGTACAGGTTGCCAGGTGGAAATTTTTTTTTCCCACCCAATCCAGCCTAAAAACAGCCCAAAACCCGCCCAAACTCAAACCCCGCCCCTGACACCCCCACCCCTGCGTCATCACCCCGCCCCCGCCGTCATCAACCCCGCCCTCGCTGTCATTGGCCACGCCTCCCCCATCATCGGCCCCGCCCAAAACGTCATTAACCCCGCCCCCGCGGCCGAAAAAACCGCCTGAAAACCGCGGAAAAGAAAAAAAAGAAGCCCAAAAAACCGCAACCCGCCGCAGGCAAAATTTTCCCGCTGCGGGTCGCGGAAATCTGCCCAATTGGGCGGTAAAACCGCCACCTGGCAACACAGGCAGCCTTGGAATGTGGGGGTTTCAGGGGCCTCTGCCAGTGTCGGTGATCTGTGGAGCTGTGCTGCCATGCTGCCATGTTTATGTTTGGTCACTGGCAGGGGGTGTTGAAGATGTGAGTTAAGGGTGATTTTTGTTTGAGTTGCTCCTCATTAATGGTCACCGGAGGGCAGCACTGAGTACTTCCGTAGCACTGATTCTTATAGACGTGCCGCCCTCCTGTGGTCACTGGTGGGATAGCAAGCAGCTAGTTTCTCTTCATCCTTGGTTTTGAGCGTGGAGACTTTTTGTTTTGTTTTGTTTTCGTTTTTACCCTACGGCAGTGCATGTCGGCCAGTTTTCTTGAGACCATTTGGGGTTCCCACCTGCAGCCAAAATGTTTTCAGGATAGGAAAGTGAATCTATGTGATAAGTTTTAGGATATATTTTATTCTCTAACCACCTAGGGGCACTTTGCGCAGTTTGATGGTATGCCAAGCTTTCTTAAATAAAATGCAATAACATAGAATAAATAACTTTGAACCCAATAGCTACAAATGGACCTGTTGGGCTATTCCGTTAACCCCCTCTCCATGCCTCTTCCCCACTATTGTGTCACCCAAAAGCTGTCAGGATCTCTGATTTCTCTGCTGCCGCTTTTACCTTGTGCCAGGATTTGTGCAAGGTTATTGTTGAATGATGGATAAAAGAAACCTCTGTGGGCCAGGTGTTGAGTGCTGGATTTGGTTATAGTCAATATTAAAGGTTGAAATCTTCTTCCCCATATACGAGTTTTCCTCTAGTTAGTTCATTTCGTTTAATTTTTCATTCCGCTATGATTGTCTTTGACCACAAGAGGGCGCAATTGTTCTAGGAAGCACGGTATTAACATCAGACCTATTCAGTGCTGTCCTCTTGTGGACAAGGATCAGAATGGAGGTAAAGTGAAGCAGTGGATGAGGCTGATCTCTTCCTTAACACATCTGAACCTGGAGTTCGGAGTACTGCAAGGTGAGAGATCATTATTTTTGTAAGGGGGGTGGGGTGGAATCTCCTATTCCTAATAAGAATAGCCATACATTATCCTTTTTCCAACAGTGGCCAATTCAGGTCACAAGTACCTGGCATAGTAACATAACATAGTAAATGACGACAGATAAAGACCTGTACAGACCATCCAGTCAGCCCAACAAGATAAACTCATTTTACATGGTACGTGATATTTTATATGTATACCTGAGTTTGATTTGTCCTTGCCATTCTCAGGGCACAGACCGTAGAAGTCTGCCCAACACTGTTCTTGTACTAAATGCTGAAGCTAACGATGAAGCCCCTTAAAATTTACACTCCAGCCCGTCCATATCTATTCAGTCATGATCAGGGCGTAGACCATAGAAGTCTGCCCATCACCGGTTTTGCTTCCCAATTACCGGTGTCGCCACCCAATCTCCGCTAAGATTCTGTGGATCCATTCCTTCTAAACAGGATTCCTTTGTGTTTATCCCACGCACGTTTGAATTCCATTACCATTTTCATCTCCACCACCTCCCATGGGAGGGCATTCCACATATCCACCACCCTCTCCGTGAAAAAATACTTTCTGACATTACTCCTGAGTCTGCCCCCCTTCAACCTCAATTCATGTCCTCTAGTTCTAACACCCTGTCTCTCCTTTCCTCCAAGGTATACATGTTCAGGTCAGCAAGTCTCTCATACGGTTTGCAACGCAAATCCCATACCATTTTTGTAGCTTTTCTTTGCACCACTTCCAGTCTTTTTACATCTTTAGCAAGATACGGCCTCCAAAACTGAACACAATACTCCCAAGTGGGTACTCGAGGGGCATCAACACCTCCTTTCTTCTGCTGGTTATGTCCCTCTCTACGCAGCCTAGCATCCTTTTGGCCACGGCGGTCGCCTTGTCACATTGTTTCTTCACCTTCAGATCCTCCGACACCAACACCCCAAGGTCTCTGTCCTGAGTCGAGCTTACTAATCTCTCCCCTCCTATTTGGTATCTCTGTTTTAGGTTTCTGCACCCCAAGTGCATTACTCTGCATTTCTTGGCATTAAATTTTAACTAATATAGTACTATTAGGGTTCCAATATTTCCAACTGGGGTATAGATTGCTATACATACAATTTCCACCAGTACACTCGTACACTTAATCATGAACACAATATATCATTTTTTGTTTTTTAATATGCAGTGCTCAGTATCCTGGGATGTATCCCATCCTGCTCCATAGTTTTGTCCACCTTCAGATTCTCCAGCTGTTTAAGTAGAGGAGTGTGGTAGCCGTGTTAGTTCACTCTTAAGGTTATCAATAGAAATCAAACAAAATAAAACATGGAAAAGAAAATAAGATGATACCTTTTTTATTGGACATAACTTAATACATTTCTTGATAATAGCTGTTTATAAACTCGTCCGTAAACGGCGCAGTATCCACTCCATTTCCAGACATTCCCTCGGCAGCCAACCATGGTCCTTCTCCAGGATTTTCCTCTGTGAACACTGAACAGATATAATTGTTTAGCACATTCGTTTTATCCTCATTCTCCACATAACCATTCTCATTATCTTTCAGTCTCGCAATTCCATTCCTATCTCTTCTCCTTTCTCCAAAATATCTGAAAAATGTCTTGTCACCTCTCTATAGCCATTTTTACTTCCCGCTTGCACTTTCGCTAGCCATATTTCCCTCTTCGCATCTCTTTTAATCCAATAATCTTTTCCGTGATCCTATCGTTGAGTTCTTTTGTATTTCTTGAACAAAGTCTCTTTTGCTCTTATTTTTTCAGCTACTTGTTTGGAGAACCACATGGGGCTTCCTGCTTCTCTTGTTTTTGTTTACTTTCCTCGCATAAAGATCAGTCACCATATTTATAGCAGCCTTTAGCTTTGACCACTGATTTTCCACTTCTTGTATGCCTTCCCACACCAACAGCTCCTTCTTCAGATATTCCCCCATTTTATCAAAATCAGTACGTCTGAAATCCAGTACTTTGAGTTTTGTGCATATGCACTCCGCCTTCGCCCTTATTTCAAACCATATGGTGTGATGATCACTATTACATAGGTGGGCACTGACCCGGATATTGGAAACACTTCATTCGTGAGCAATAGATCCAGCATCGACCCTTCCCTCCTGGGTTCCAGCATCCACAATCCGTAGCAACAGTCCATGCTACCATTCCCAGGACAAGTAGTGGCTTCCCCATGTTCATCTCAATAACAGACTATGGGCTTTTCCTCCAGGAACTTATTCAAACCTTTTTTAAACCCAGATATGCAAACTGCTGTTACCACATCCTCCAGCAACGAGCTTTAACTATTCTTTGAGTGAAAAAATATTTCCTCCTATTTGTTTTAAAAGTATTTCCATGTAACTCCCTCGAGTGTCCCGTAGTCTTTGTACTATTGGAATGAGTAAAAAATCGATTTACTTCTACTCATTCTACACCACTCACGATTTTGTAGACCTCAATCATATCTCCCTTCAGCCGTCTCTTCTTTGAACGTTTTCTAATTCCATTATTTCTTTTTTGGGATACGGTGACCAGAATGGAACGCAATACTTAAGAGGTCACACCATGGAGTGATACAGAGGCATTATAATATTCTTGGTCTTATTTTGCATCCTTTTCCTAATAATTCCTAGCATCCTGTTTGTTTGTTTTTTGTCCACCGCCGCACACTGTGTAGAAGATTTCAGCGTATTGTCTACAATGATAGCTAGATCTTTTTCTTGAGTGCTGACCCCCAAGGTGGACCTGAGCATCAGGTAACTATGATTTGGGTTATTTTTTCCAAGTGCATCTCTTTGCTTTGTGCACATTAAATTTCATCTGCCATTTGGATGCCCAGTCTTCCAGTTTTCTAAGGTCTTCCTGTAATTTTACACAGTTTGCATGTGTTTTGACAACTTTGAATAGTTTTGCATCATCTGCAAATTTAATCATCTCAGTCGTCGTTCTGTTTTTAAGATAATTTATAAATATGTTAAATAGCACCAGTCCCAGTACAGATCCCTGCAGCACTCCACTATTCACCCTCTGTTTTCTGTCCAGTAACCCCAACTCCTAATTCACAAAAGGATGTTGCTTCCTATCCCATGACTTTTTAATTTTCTGAGGAGTCTCTCTGATACTCCTGAGGGAGAAGCAGTGAGGGCTAGAAGCATTAATTTTATTGATTTCTGCCTATACTACTACTACTATTACTACTATTTAGCATTTCTATAGCGCTACAAGGCATACGCAGCGCTGTACAAACATAGAAGAAAGACAGTCCCTGCTCAAAGAGCTTACAATCTAATAGACAAAAAATAAATAAAGTAAGCAAATCAAATCAATTAATGTGAACGGGAAGGAAGAGAGGAGGGTAGGTGGAGGCGAGTGGTTACAAGTGGTTACGAGTCAAAAGCAATGTTAAAGAGGTGGGTTTTCAGTCTAGATTTAAAGGTGGCCAAGGATGGGGCAAGACGTAGGGGCTCAGGAAGTTTATTCCAGGCGTAGGGTGCAGCGAGATAGAAGGCGCGAAGTCTGGAGTTGGCAGTAGTGGAGAAGGGAACAGATAAGAAGGATTTATCCATGGAGCGGAGTGCACGGGAAGGGGTGTAGGGAAGGACGAGTGTGGAGAGATACTGGGGAGCAGCAGAGTGAATACATTTATAGGTTAGTAGAAGAAGTTTGAACAGGATGCGAAAACGGATAGGGAGCCAGTGAAGGGTCTTGAGGAGAGGGGTAGTATGAGTAAAGCGACCCTGGCGGAAGATGAGACGGGCAGCAGAGTTTTGAACCGACTGGAGAGGGGAGAGGTGACTAAGTGGGAGGCCAGCAAGAAGCAGATTGCAGTAGTCTAAACGAGAGGTGACAAGGGTGTGGATGAGGGTTTTGGTAGAGTGCTCGGAAAGAAAGGGGCGGATTTTACGGATGTTGTAAAGAAGGAAACGACAGGTCTTGGCGGTCTGCTGGATATGAGCAGAGAAGGAGAGAGAAGAGTCAAAGATGACCCCAAGGTTTCGAGCTGAGGAGACAGGGAGAATGAGAGAGCCATCAACAGAAATAGAAAACGGGGGGAGCGGGGAGGTGGGTTTGGGGGGGAAAATGAGAAGCTCGGTTTTGGTCATATTTAATTTCAGGTGGCGTTGAGACATCCAGGCAGCAATGTCAGACAAGCACGCTGAAACTTTGGTTTGGATGCAAGGTGAGATATCAGGGGTAGAAAGGTAGATTTGGGAGTCATCAGCATAGAGGTGGTAGGAAAAGCCATGGGATGAGATTAATGAACCAAGGGAAGAAGTGTAGATAGAAAAGAGGAGGGGACCAAGAACAGAACCCTGAGGTACACCGACAGGCAGAGGGATAGAAGTAGAAGAGGATCCACCAGAGTGAACACTAAAGGTGCGGAGGGAGAGGTAGGAAGAGAACCAGGAAAGGACAGAGCCCTGGAATCCAAGTGAGGACAGGGTATCGAGAAGTATGCTGTGATCGACAGTGTCAAAAGCAGCGGAAAGATCAAGAAGAATGAGGATGGAATATTGACCTCTGGATTTAGCCAGTAATATAAAGATCACAACCAACAAATTTAAAAATAAAATTGGTATTGGGGTTTGAACTTCCAGCCTGAGAATAAGTGGTCTCGTCTTAGCTCTGTGCCTCTACCCTGATGTTCTTGTGTGTTCTGCAGGGCTTCCAGCCAAGAGAAGGTAAAATATAAGTTCTGAAAATATAGTAGTGTGAAAGCCTGGCTGGCCCAAGGGTTGGGTGCTGGGTTAGTAACACCAAGCTGGCTGGTTCAAGAACACCTAAGTAGCTGGCTGAGTGGTGACTCAGTAGCTAAAGGGCTGTGATCTAGAAGGGCAAGGGTTCTAGCCTAGCTCAGCCAGAGTTAGGTGGAATCAAAGTAGAGAAGGCCTAGCGCTAGAGCTAGGTGGGACCAAAGCCAAAAAGACTATGATCCAGCACAGAAGGTCACAGGTTCTAGCCTAGCTCAGCTAGAGTGGGCCACCAGAGGGCTGTGATCCAGAAGCTGCTGGTTTAAGTCCCAGCAAGGGTGAACTGGGTGTGGCTGGATTTCAACTCACCAAGCAAAAGGACTGACTTCTTTTTGCCTCACCTGTCCTCTGATTAAACTCTAACATTCCCAAAGGATTTGAACTCACAACCCTTTAAAAACAGGTGTATGTCCCACTAGACCACCACTAACTTGACAGCAGGTTGGTTGAATTGCCAACACCTTATACCTCTAATTTCTTTGATTTTTTCCAAATAAATAAAGACATTTATTCACTGAAAGGATTTGAACTCACAACCCTTTGTTCTAAAAGCAGGTGTACTTCACACTATGCCACCCCTAACTTGACAGGTGCTGGTTGAATTTTCTCCACTTTATACCTCTAGTTCCCTGATTTGATTTTTGAAATAAATAGACATTTATTGAAAGGAGTATGAACTGGCAACTCTGTCTTTCCAAAACATACACACTTCTCACAAGGCTACCTCCACCTCATTCTTCTTCTTCCTTGGTTTTAAAGCAAGAACATGTCCTACTGGACCACACCAGTGAGCTACTGTGTCCTTTTTTTCTCTCTCTCCCCCTTATAGTTCTTCATTCTCTGAATTGGTTTTAAACTATATAAAGATTTCTACTCCACAAAATCAAGATCAAGTATGCATATGTAGTATCACATCATACCTTATGCTATGAGTTTATCTTGTTGGGCAGACTGGATGGACCAGTACAGGTCTTTTACCTGTCATCATCTAGTAAATAAAAGGATTTATATATCTCTTATTTTAACTTTAATTATATAGCCCATCAGGCCACCGATATCCCAATAAGGTTTACTTTATTTTTCTCCCCCTTACACCTCTTGTTTTCTTGATTTTTTTTTAAATAAAGCCATCTATTTAATGAGAAGATCAAAAGGGGGAATATTTCCCACTGGACCAAATGATTTGAATCCACACCCCTTATAACAAAGGGGGATCAGCTCTGCTGAGGTACCAATTATCTCATAGGCTATTGTGCTGTTTCTTATTCCCTGTCACATCTCTTTTTCCTGGATTTGGCTTTAAAACAAGTACAGACATCCCTTGAGAATACATCTAACAAAAGGGTTTGCAGTGTGTAATGGTTCAGCAAAAGTTTAAATTTTACCCTAACCAAGATTAAAATCAAACAGAGAAGGAAAGAACACAATTATCTCCCATGAAATGAAGGGGATACGGAAGTGTAATTTATCCATCTAAACCTCCAAAAAGCAAGAGTGAACTAGTGTGTCTTTCTTAAAATTTTCTAAGTTGGTTTCTAAACCAACAGCTCCTTCTGATTGGAGTTTACAGTAAGCAAAAACCTTCTCATAATGGGATTAGAACCTACAGCCCCTCAGAGGATGGCTCTTATCCCAGTCCAAAGTCCTTTGAAGCTGACTGTCAGAACAGAAACTATAAAGGTCACTGCCTGTCCTGCTCTAAAATGCCCTCTGATCTGTGCTTTGATGGACCATGTCTTCAGTTAAAACAGGTATTTATTATTTACTAGTAAAAAAGGCCCGTTTCTGACACAAATGAAACGGGTGCTAGCAAGGTTTTCCTCCGAGTGTGTATGTTTGAGAGAGAGTGTGTGAGAGAGATGGAGTGTGTGTGTCAGAGAGAGAATGAGAGAGACAGACAGTGTGTGTGTGTGTGTGTGTGTGTGTGTGTGTGTGTGTGTGACAGAGAAATAGAGTGTGATAGACAGGGAGTGTGTCAGAGAGAGTGTATGTGAGAGACAGTGAGTGAGTGTGAGCCCCCACCCTCCTCTCTCAGGGCCCCCCTCCCCACCCCACCTCTCTGGTCTGAGGATCCCCTCCCCACCTCCCTCTCCCCTGCTCCCCTTCCAGCCATCCATGTCCAGCGACCCTCCCCTCCCCCCCTCCAGCTGCCCATGTCCAGCGACCCTCCCCTCCCCCCCCCCCCCCCGGCGCATCCAACCCCCTTGCCACCCGCAGCTGCCAGTGGTAATGCTGTCCGGCCGCTGCTGCTTCTGTTGAGCAGCAGCAGCCGCTACAAAAAGAAAAAAAGTGATAAATGTTTTTAAACCCAGCCCAAATCATTTGCAGATGCCCGAGTCTTAAAACGCAGTCTCTGTAGCCGCTCCTCCTCTCGCCTGTCACATTGCTGCGCTCCGGGGTCTTACTCCAGGGGCAGTGACGTGGAGGCGAAAGGAGGAGCGGCTGCAGAGATTGTGTTTTAAGACTCGGGCATTTGCGAATGATTTGGGCTGGGTTTAAAAACATTTATGTTTTTTTTTTCTTTTTGTAGCAGCTGCTGCGGCTCAACAGGAGAAGCAGCAGTGGCTGGACAGCATTACCAGTGGCAGCTGTGGGTGGCGAGGGGGTTGATGTGCCCCCGGGGGGGGGGGTGTTTGATGTGCCTCGGGGGGGGGGTGTTTAATGTGCCGGGGGGCGCTTGGGTGATGCACCGAGGGGGGGGGGGGTTCTGTGGTGCTGCTCTTGTAGTTTTTTGATGCGCCGCTCCCTGCCACTTGCTCCAAAGTGGCAGGGAGCGGCACACTGACAGCTGATTCCCAGGCAGGGGGAGGAGTAGGGAAACACGCTCCGTGTGTTTCCCTACTCCTCCCCCTGCCTGGGAATCAGCTGTCAGTGACGTCATCCTGGCTACGGAGCCTAGCTCAGCAACTCCAGGAGCCACGGATACAGGCAGTCCCACATTAGAACGTTGGTGGTGAGAATTATTATTTAGGATTTATTTATTAGGCTTTATTTACCACCTTTTTGAAGGGATTCACTCAAGGCGGTGTACAGTAAAAATATATCAAACATGAGCCATAGGTGACTACATCAGTAAAAATATTCAAATGAAAAAAAAAAAATAAATGTTTTTAAACCCAGCCCAAATCATTCGCAAATGCCCGAGTCTTAAAACGCAGTCTCTGCAGCCGCTCCTCCTCTCGCCTCCACGTCACTGCCCCTGGAGTAAGACCCCGGAGCGCAGCAACGTGACAGGCGAGAGGAGAAGCGGCTACAGAGACTGCGTTTTAAGTATGGCATAGTTACTACTTACAATGTCAACACAATACGTAATAGAACATTTTATTAGACGGTGTAGTTATGCTTCTGTTTCTAATGATTTTTTCACTATAATTTCTGAATTGTACAGAGCTGAGTATGAATGATTTACAGGGTTTTTTTTTTAATATCTATGAAGTTGTTGCCCATAAAACCTAGGTAAAATTTACTGCTGAGGCTGCCTCTATTCTTTTTTCCTTGAAAGATGGAAAGTTATTTTAAGGTTTCCTGTGCTGGCAAAAGGAATTCACTCAGAAGAAAGAGACAGAGGGTCTCTGAGATCCTGCCTGAGCCAATTCTGTTCAATACATTTGTGAGCGATATTGCCAGAGGGTTAGAAGGAAGAATAGGCCTTTTGGTTTATAACACAGAGATTAGAAACAGAGCAGGACACCCCGGGAGTGGAAAGTATGAGAAATAATCTACAATCTATGGAGAACGTAGTGAAGGCGGTTAGCTTGGCAGAGTTTAAAAAGGGGTTGGACGGTTTCCTAAAGGACAAGTCCATAGACCGCTATTAAATGGACTTGGGAAAAATCCACAATTTCGGGAATAACTTGTATAAAATGTTTGTACGTTTGGGTAGCTTGCCAGGTGCCCTTGACCTGGATTGGCCACTGTCAGGGACAGGATGCTGGGCTCGATGGACCTTTGGTCTTTTCCCAGTATGGCATTACTTATGTACTTATAAGCTTTGGCTAATGCTTGGTAACTAAGAAATGTGGGGGGTAATGATTCTCTGTGCTTATCCCAGACTTTACCCCTCAAACCTCAGACTCCTGTCCTCTTCTCCCAGACTTTAATCCTCCCACCTAAGACTCCTCTGTGCTTATCCCAGACTTTACCCCTTACACCTATGACTCCTCTGTGCTTATTTGAGACTTTACATAACATACATGGAGAGCCTTGGACCTGAGAATAATCCCATCATTGAGATTTGTTTTTAATTTTATATATAGCAGAGGTAAGCTGCAATAATGCATAGTTTTGAAAAAAGTTAAGAATAGCTGAGGTGATCAGCTATTCTTAACCTTTTTCAAAACTACGTATGACTACCTACACTTCAGGAAAACTCTAAAAACTCACCCGTTTAAAGAGGCATACCCTACCAATCCAACATAAATGCCTGACCTCTGCAACACAACAACACTAAAGTATGTAATGGACATTACTCAACTTTCCTATTGTATGATTCCTTTATGTGGTCTTACCACATGAACCTTATCCTACCATAACATCACTTTGTATTTGTTTACCCCAGAGTCTGCAAACCTCTCTGGTACCATGTAAGCCACATTGAGCCTACAAATAGGTGGGAAAATGTGGGATACAAATGTAACAAATAAAATAAATAAATAAATCAGTGTTTGTAAATCCTGTCCACTGCAGCAGATTAAACAGAGATAGTGCTGTTCAAACACAGTTAGAAACTCCTTTTTACTGTCCTAACTTTAGCTGGGTAATTATGTGGTTATGGACTGAAAAGCTCTGGATAACTCCAGGGATTTCTCTCTCTCACTCTGCCCACAGACCACCCTGGCACTATTGGGATTGCACTGAGGTGGTCTGTAATAAGCTGTCAGGATAACGTCACTGAAAATTGCTTATTGGCCTCAATCAGCACCACTTTTGTCCATAGGTGCTGCTATGCAGATAACTGCTTAGAATATAGGCCTGAGTAGTGCACTCTGACGTTTAGTCAAGAAATGTATTAAGTTAGTTCAGCAAAAAGGTTTCTCTATAGATAAAGACCAATTTCTCTTCCCTTCTCTTTGAAAAGGATTGCATTCTCTTGTAAAACCACCAGGTGGCACAAACGCTCCAGCTTCAGCTACTGTGGTGTAGTGCTGACACCTTGTGGTGTTCTGTAGAATAACATGTGTTTCACCAGTGGACAGAGCAACAATACCGGGATATTTCCTGTATGCTCACAGTCCAGCAGCTGGATCCTGCAAGCAAGCAACTCTTTTGGGGGGGGGGGGGTATCCACATGGGCTCCCATTAAAATGTGTTATTTTAATGTTAACCCCAGTTATTAGTAACTAGTCTCATTGCATAAAATGGGATCCTGTTCTAAGATAGCCCCAGTTAGTGGTAAAATAACCCGTCTTAATGGTGGCCCATGTTGATAACTTCCTTCCTTAGTGTGAAGAGTTTCAGTGCTGAGATTGTGATGTCATAATACCTCATTCCACCAATAAGAGACAACCTCATCAGTGATGTCACAATGGCTTGTCTGAGACATAGAAATATGACGGCAGATAAAAGGCCACATGACCCATCCAGTCTGCCCATCCTCTGTAACCCCTAATTCTTCCTGTTCCTAAGCGATCCCACATGCTTATCCCATGCCTTTTTAAATTTTGGAACAGTCCTCGACTCCACCACCTCCACCGGGAGGCCATTCCACGCCTCCATCACCCTTTCTGTAAAATAATACTTCCTTAGGTTACTCCTAAGCCTATTCCCTCTTATCTTTGTCATATGCCCCCTCATTCCAGAGCTCTCCTTCATTTGAGATATTTAAACGTTTCTATCATGTCTCCTCTCTTCCAGCGTATACATGTTGAGGTTCATAAGCCTGTCCCTATAATTTTTGCATTCAAGACCGCTTACTAATTTCGTAGCTGCCCTCTGGACCGACTCCATCCTTGGCTCACTTTTATTACATGTAGCAGTGATTTCACTTTCTAGAGACATTTCTTTAATTAAGGGGGAAGTTATCAATGTGGGCTACCCTTAAGAAGTGTTATTTCATTGTTAACCCCAGTTTTTAGTAGTTGGGTTTCATTGCATAAAATGGACCTATAGTAAAATAGCCTGAGTTTGTGGTAAAATAACCCGTCTTAACATTAGCCCATGTTGAACCCCCCCCCCCCCCCCCCCCCAGTGTGAATAGTTTCAGTGTCTGGTAACCAGAGCTGTGATGTCATAATGCCTCATTCCACCAATGAGAGCCAACCTCATCAGTGATGTCACAATAGCTTGATTGCCCTATACTTGACTCAGTTCTGATATTATGATGTCAGAATGCCTCATTCCACCAATAAGAGCCAACCTCATCAATGATGTCACAATGGCTTGATTGTCTGAGATGGCTCACTTTTATTACATGTAGCAGAGATTTCACTTTCTAGAGACATTTCTTTAATTAAGGGGGAAGTTATCATGTGGGCTACCCTTAAGATGTGTTATTTCATTGTTAACCCCAGTTTTCAGTAACTAGGTCTCATTGTATAAAATGGACCTGTAGTAAAATTCCCAAGTTAGTGGTAAAATAACCCGTCTTAACCCATATTGATAACTCTCCTCTTTAGTGTGAAGAGTTTCAGTGTCTGGTAAACAGAGCTAAGATTGTGATGTCATAATGCCTCATTCCACCAATGAGAGGCAACCTCATCAGTGATATCACAATGGCTTGATTGTTAGACTTGGCTCACTTTTATTACATATAGCAGTCATTTCTAGAGACCTTTCTTCTTTCTTTAATTAAGGGGGGAAGTTATCAATGTGGGCTGCCATTAAGATCTTTTTATTGTTAACCCAAGTTATTAGTAACTAGTGTCACTTCATAAAATGGGACCTATGGTAAAATAGCCCGTCTTAACAGCAGCCCATGTTGATGACCTCTGCCCCCACCCCACCCCACCCCCTCCCTACCTACACACCCACCCACCCACCCCTCCCGTCAGTGCTCTGTTTTTCTTTTTGTGCATTTACTAGGATGGTGCTAGTGATCAGGTCCAGGGGACACTGGTTAGTAGAGGTCGGTACAGGGATGCATCTCCCTGTCTACTCTCCAAGGTCAGTTGTCAAGCTCTGGTTTGCCTTTTGTTTTTTTAATCCTAGATCACAGTCCCAACACCAGGAGCCAATCATACAACAAAGTAAATAAGACTTTTTTTTTTTGTTCACTTAGCTGTTCTGTGCAAGACGGGGATTGGCCTGTTGAAACCTGATGAATGTGCTGATGTGACAGTGGTCTCTCTCCAAGGCACAGGTCAGAGGAAGATGTTCTGCTCATGCAGAGTAAGTCAGCAGGCCCTGGGCATTTGTCCCATCTACACACCTCATACCTTATAATCAAATTATTCTTTATTCTTTTCTGCATAATTATTAGAAAGAAACTGTACAAAATGAGAAGAAACTGCCCTAGAAGAGCAGATGTTCTGTACACCCTCTTACCCCTGCCCCCAGACAGAGAAGAAACCATTTTCCCACCCTGGTAGCTGAAATGAATCAGGCCCTATAACTCACCCCATGTCCAAGTTCAGCCCTGTCAGATGATACCCCAATTTCTACTTTAGGTATTTACAACCAGAAGCATCAGAGCCTCCAGCACCCCAGAGAATCAAAAACAGTCTCACACGCCCTACAGATGTTTCAAGGCACCGCTGATGCTCTGAGCTTGTCTTTTAAGGAATCCAGCAGGTATTCGAGGCTCCTGCTAAAGCCAGAGAGGGGTCGGCCAGCACTGCTCTGCAGACCCTGGTAGGAGCTGGAAATGTTCAGGCAGCCTTTCATGGGTGCAACATCTGTGACTTCAGTCTGTGTGACACAGGCACTGTGACATCTGTCCACCCCAGCCCCAAAGATAAAACTCCTGTGTGCAAGGCATGGGCTGCTCTCCTGTCCCCCGCACAGTCATTAGGAAAGCAGCTGCCCTCGAGGCTCCCCAGCCCTGACCCCTAGCAGCACACTGTCAAACTGGTAGGTCAGCTTCTTCTTCACTTTACGGATCTCGCCTGTCTTGCCATAATTGCGCAGGGCCCTTGCCAGCTTCTGGTAGGTCATGCGTTTCCGGTTGCCCTTCTGTTGGCCCCAGCGGTGAGCGAGCTGTTCCTTGTACTTGGAGGAGAACTGGAAGGTCCCGTGCTCGCGATCCACCCACCAGATACAGTCCCGCATGTCCCCACGCTGCAGCAACTCCAGCAGGAACCGATAGAGACGCACCTTCTTGCGTACACCTGCAGGGGGCAGAGCAGAGGTCACCCAGAGCATGAAACCTGTTCCCTGTTCTACCTCACTGCCCTCATGTCCCACGACCCCTCCTCCACAGAGCTTTACCTGAGTCGTAGCCAGAGGTCTCTGCTGGAGAAAGGTTCTCATCGGATTCACTGTCGGACACCTCCAGCGCTGGGCTCTCCAGATTCATATAGTCTTCCTCAGATGAGAGGGAAGGGCTGGGAAGGATGCCACCAGGAATCATGTACTGCAAATAGGGATTATACGGCTGGAAAGGAGAACAGAGACATTAGCAGTTGGGATGGGCTTAAAAAAACAGCCTGCAGGACTCTAAGGAACATAGTAATTGGGTGACCAGAACATTTTAAAGAAATAAATAGGAGAATGTACCGAATCTAACAATGACAGAGGAGCACCCTCAGAAATTTAAACACCCACGAACAGGTGAAACATTGCACTTCATTCACTGGGTCACTCACTGACTATTGTGCTAATTCTTGTGCAATCATGTGCTATTTTGAGCTAAGTACAATCGTGTCCCCCATGAAAGCTAACCGAACAAATGCACTGCAATTAACCAACTCAGGCAGCATAAATGACATATCAAATAAAACATGAAAAACTTTCACTTATCTCATGAGCCCCCGCACCGGTGAAACCAGACGCCAAGGGCTCCGATGATCGAATCGCTCAATAGTTGTGAAGAACAGACCGCTCTCCCCTGAAATGTAACAGTGACCCCGACGCCGCGGGTTTGACCTTAACTTTCCTCGGGGACTCGGGTTAGGGCTGTCGCTCCCTTGAATTTGCCGCCAGCCTCCTGATTATGTTTTTTCTATCAAATTTTTTTACCAGTGAGGTAGGGGATTTTTTTTGTTTTAAATAAATAAACAACATAGGAGCCTTAACCTCACCTACAGCCCCTAGTGCTCATGGATTAACTGAGACCTTGCACACTCACTACATGGGAGGAAGAGCAACGCAAGGAACAGAGCATGGATTAGGATTATCCGCTGTCATTGGCCTGTGGGCAAGCACCCCACAGACCACAGGAGGGGGGAGTGCAGTAGGTCTCCCCCGCCCGCTCACCTGGGCACTGAGCTCCTCATCCAGCAGGGGGTACGGTGACTGTGCCGGGACGCCACTCTCCTGGATATCCACGTGGTCCTGAGAGAAAGGGGGGTAGGTCCCATGCAGACCAGATACTTGTACATTCTGCAGAGGCGTGAGGTGGCTGCTGTCATAACTCTCATAACCAGAATCCTGAGGTTCCAGCCAAGTCCAGAAAATGTCTGTGAAAGAAAGAAGAGACATCGTGGCCAAACCAGGGTCATCACAGGTCTGCACCACCCCACAGCACCCCTCAACACTGTCCCAGAGCCATGCAAGTGACCTGCCAACACCCCTGTGGCTCCCTGTTAGTACTGAGCAGAGGGACAGCAAAAAACAAGAGTGCAGTAATCAGAGAGCAGCCGGCAAAGAATGGGGCAGAGCAGACACAGGTTTCATTGTGTCTGAGCAGGTCAGAGTCCACCAGCAGAAGGAAATTTTGCAAATCCAGAGCCCTCTGATTTTCATGTGGCTCCATTCCCACCCTTTCACCTCACAGAGAGGAGGGCGTTTGTCACAGCAACCACGCGACCCTACCCAGCCAACAACCTAAATACTTTAAGAGAAGCAGTTGGACTGTGACAGATTCTTACATAGAAATTACACCTTGATCACACTTATTCACACCCTCACAAGGTCTGTTTCTAAAATCCTACTTCTTTCAGCCTGCTTTTGCAGTTGTTGAACAGGAAGGTTGGGTTGGCCTGTGTGGACTGATGCATCCTTGGCATGAGGCTGGGGTTTAACTTTTCTTTATCCTAAATGGAGTTGTTTTCTGTTAACGTTTTTTACTATTATTATTGTAAACCGCTGTGAGAGCAGAGAAAGAGAAGCCAGAAATGCATTTCCTCCTGTAGTGAGCAAAATCCAAAGAAATCAGAGACACATTTCCCAAAGAGAAAAACAGAGAATAAGGGACCACAAAATAGAAACAACCCCCCACCCCCGAGATGTCAGAGTCTGTCTGCAATGCAAGAGCAGAGAAAGAGAAGCAGAAATGCATTTCCTCCTTACTGAGCAAAATCCTGACAGAGAAGAGACATTTCCCAAAGAGAAGAGAGAGAGAAACAGAATAAGAGACCACAAATTAGAACTAGAAACCTGCAGACACAAACTGAGCTGGAAACCCTGAGATGTCAGAGTCTGTCTGCAATGCAAGACCAGAGAAAGGGAAGCAGAAATGCATTTCCTCCTGTACTGAGAGAGAAGAGACACATTTCCCAAAGAGAAGAGAGAAAAGCATAAAATAAGAGACCACAGATTAGAAAAATAAACCTGTAGAGACAAATTAAGATACCAGAGAAAGAGAAACAGAAATTATTTAGGTTCTACCACACCTGCCGACTGTACAACTAATGCTCAGAATTATTTACGAGGCCCCAGGAGCCACATGCATCTGATTGGGCGGGGGCGGGGGGGGGGGGGGGGATCACTGCATGTTAAATTCTGTTTTAAAAAAACCTATTTGTGCTGTTTTCCTCTGAGGACTTGAATACAACTTCAGGAATGTCTGTTGTAAGTGCTTATGATTAAAAGTATGTGAAATCTGTAAATGCTGTGTGTGTGTGATTGAGTACCATGGTGGGGGTGGGAAGGAGTAATGTGCAGGCACAAGGAAGAAATGAAAGAGAGCTCTTTACCTGTCCAGAGGTGGAGGACAGATGGGGGACTGAGACAGTCCTACATGTCAAGAAGAGGAGAGATGGGGGAGAGAGACATCCCTACCTGATCAGAATAGGAGGAGAGATGGTTGACAAGGACAGCCTTACCTGCATGGAGGAGGAGAGTTGGGGAAAGATGAGGGAGTGCTATTTGCACAGATGGGGAAAGGGAGGAGAGAAACACTGACCATTCCTACCTGATGGTTCCATGGTGTTGATGTGGGATGTGACACTGCTGGGGTGTCTGATGAAGGAGTCCACCTCATACATAACATTATCAGGGCACTGTAAAGAGAGACAGGGTGAGCCTCAGACCCCAGCCCCAGACATCCCATTGCCTGGGAACCCTCCACTCTACCAAACCCTCCACATCATCAGTGAATCCCCCCTGTAGTGGGAGTAAGTCACACATGAGACTGCCAGGTGAGAAAGACAGTTTCAGGGTGCAGGCCCACCACTCACGTTAATAAAGGGGTAATGAGAGAGTTTAGGGCTCAACTCTTGGGAAAAGGGAGGGGGCAGAGAAAAAGGGGATGAAGAGAGTCAAGGAGGTGTGTGTGTGAGAGACAGCCAGACAGGAGGGCGAGGGGCAGCTAGAGAGAAGAGAGGGGGAGGGTTGTGGGAGATCATGAGACTCACCGAGGAATTTCCATGTGTACTCTCGTACCTAGGATGAGAGAGATAGGAGGGAAACATTAAGATGTGGGGAACCTGCTTTCTTCCCCCCTCCCCTAAGCCTACTTCTATGACTGGGACCCTCCCCCCCCCATCCCACCACAGACACACACTGGGGACCATGGGCCACAGGAGTCAGAGTCACATGCAGGCGGGGGAGGGACCTGTGCCCCTTCCTCCCAAGAGACCCACTTTGCATATGATTAAGAGGGGGAGTGAAGAGCAGCATCCCAGCATGGGCAGCTCTCTGCTCTAACAATATCTCCTACCAGGGAACATCCAATACCGAGCCAAGATACCTACTGAGCAATTTAAGGGTCCGAGCCCACCTTGCGGGCACCGGAAAGGATGTACACCCACCCTATTGGCACTAGACATGATCTGCACCCACCCTGTGGGCTTGAAACACACATCACAGGTCTTGGCAGGACCCTGACTGTTGGGGGTCAGAGGCCAGGCAGCTGGCACAGACCCACAGCCTACTGATCACACACTTCTCACACCATCATTCACCCCATCTCTGAGCTGCACATTCAGAAAACACTGGCATCACTCCAGTCCCTCCCTTAACCCTCTGTTCAAGTTGCCTAGATGAGGTGATCAGCAGCTGTACGCCTGGGCACCTCTCATGCCCCAGCTCCTTTTCCCAAATGATGTCAATACCCTGCCCCTGCTCCTTACTGTAGAGAATCCAGATTGAGCATGTCTGCACTGGGTCCTGTACCAGCTCCGGGGTCGCTCTGAACTTTCTCTAGCCCAGGCACAGGAAGACTGACTGCCACAAGCAACCCTTTATATACCAGCCCCCTGAGGGGGTGGGGTGGGGGGGGGGAGTGACCCAGTGATTTCAGAACAGAATTCCCCTTGCAAAGAGAGAGAGGGTGGAGCCCTGTGATTGCACAATACAGAAGACAGAAGCAAGCAAGACAGAAAAAAAAAAAAAAGGCAGAGCAGCTCCAGTGCCCCTCTCAACTAACTCATATCTCCAAGCAGAGCCCAATAAATACAATAAATAAATAATTCATCATTCTTCTATTAAACATTCTTTACATCATGACTACAATGGGCTATCTGCAAACTGCATCCCCATCAGGTAAAAGTAGTCATTGATTGAGCTGGTGTAGTTGGCAGGATCTTTCGTTTGATAGAGAACTGTACGCTAGCCCTGACAGACAACTCCCAACACATCCACAGCACCACAATAATTACACAAACAACAGAAATAAAAGAACCAAGTGGAGCCCCTTTCAGTGTCGCAATGTCTAGTACACAAATAGAAGCACAAGACTTTTTAACAGGTGGAAAGAAGCGAGCGGGGTGAGAAACCCACAGCCTACTACCATAGGAAATGGGCTGACAAGTGTTATATACCACAAAATCACTGTGATGCAAGATAAGACACCAGGACAGCCTTAGAGAGAACATGAGAGAGAAAAACAAAAGAGGGATACCAGAGAAAGAAAAGGATCACTCAGCCCCCTCTCAAAGCCCACCTCCCAACACCACATATACATACACACACCCTGCAGACACGAATAGACATGTGAACACGAGTGTGCAAAGTCTGAGAGCACATAAGAAGCATGAGACCCATCCAAGATCAGTGCTACAGACCCCAGGCAATATCACTAAAATTATTTATCATTTTTATAGCGGTGAACACAAATATGCAAGAGACAGTACCTGCTCCACAGAGCTTACAAGGTAATCAAGACAGACAAACAGGGCAAATAAGGGATTATGGTGTTCTCTATTATAGCAATGATTCAAACATGGGTTCTGAAGAGGTGAATAGTGGGTTAGGTATAGAGCTGTTGCTTAATCAACATTAATGTTTTCAATTAATGCAAAAATCTTTAATCAAGACGCCACATCACTGACCCCCAGGTACAACAGCACGACCACTGCCGAAATCCTGAGTGGTGTAGAATCGATTTTTCACTCTTTCAAAAGGTAAAAAGACGAGGGGACACTAAATGAAATTAAATGGAAATACTTTTAAAACAAATAGGACAAAATATTTTTTCACTCAAAGAATAGTTAAGCTCTGGAACTTGATGCCGGAGAAGTGCCCCAGCTATCTGTACTGGGACCAGTGCTATTTAACATATTTATAAATGATCTAGAAAATGGAATGACAAGTGAGGTGATTACATTTGCAGGCGACACAAAACTATTCAAAAAATGCATGTGGATTGTGAAAAATTGCAGGAAGACCTTAGGAAACTGGAAGATTGGACATCCAAATGGCAGATGAAATTTAATGTGGACAAATTCAAAGTGATGCACATTGGGAAGAATAATCTGAATCATAGTTACCTGATGCTAGGGTCAAGCTGGGGGGTCAGCACCCAAGAAAAAGATCTGGGTGTCATTGAAGATGTAGATCTCTTACATTTTCTTCTGTAAAGACCAAAGCAAAGAATTCATTCAATCTCTCCACTATGACCCTGTCCTCCTCCCCAAGTGCCCCTTTATAATTTAATGGTCCCATGGATTACCTCACAGGCTTTCTACTTCTGATGTACCTGAAAAAGTTGTTACCCTGAGGTTTTGTCTCCAGGCAAGGTTTCCTTTATATTCTCTTTTAGCCTTCTTTATCAGTGCGTTAAATCTAGCTTGACATTGCTTATGCAAATTGCTTTTTATTTTCTTCACTCAGATTCTTTTTCCATTCTTTGAAGGATTCTCTTTTGGATCTAATAGCCTCTTTCAATTCACTTTCTAACCACATAACTGTTGCCATACTGGGACAGACCAAAGGTCCATCAAGCCCAGCATCCTGTTTCCAACAGTGGCCAATCCAGGTCACAAGTACCTGGCAAGATCCCAAAACAGCACAATACATTTTATGCTGCTTATCCTAAAAATAAGCAGTGAATTTTCCCCAAGTCAATTTTAACAATGGTCTATGGCCTTTTTTTTAGGAAGGCATCCAAACCTTTTTAAACCCTGCTAAGCTAACCACTTTTACTACAGTCTCTGGCAACAAATTCCAGAGTTTAATTACAAGCTGAGTGAAGAAATATTTTCTCGAATTCGTTTTAAATGTACTACTTTGTAGCTTCATTGTCTGCCCCCTAGTCATTTTTGGAAAGAGTAAACAAGCGATTCATGTCTACTCGTTCCACTCCACTCATTATTTTATAGACCTCTATCATATCTCCCTTCAGCCATCTTTTCTCCAAGTTGAAGAAGCCTAGCTGCTTTAGCCTTTCCTCATAGGCTGGCTGTCGTTTGCTCTTCTTTCCACCTTTCTTAATACATGGAATACATCAGGTCTGGGCTTCCATGATGGTATTTTCAATCAATATCCACACCTGTTTAAAGTCCTAACCTTTGCGGCCAATCCTTTCAGCTTCTTTTAAACATAGTAACATGGGTAACACTGGAACAATGAACAAAAAAGGTGCAAAAATCAGGAAACAATAACAGGAAACTGAAATATGGATCAATTATAACAGTACCTGGGAAGGTCAGGACATATAATTCACAAAGCCTCACCAAAGCTGCCAGACTTATCTACAAGGTATCACGTTTTGAAAAGGCCTCACTTCTGCCTATAAAACTGCATTAGCTTCCAATAAATGCCAGAATCACCTTTGAACTATGCACATTTGTTTTTCAAATATTATGTGGACTAGCCCTGGAATAAATGCAGCCTCTAGTAGATATTTCTCCATGCAATGCAGCACTCGATTCATCAGACACAATATACTTCTTGTAAAACCATGCTATCTCAGATCCTGCAACCCACTGGACTGTAGATGCTTTACTATCCTTTTCTTCCGTAGAGTCTCCATTATTTCCCCACCACTAATACTGGCCTGTACTGTTCAGCCTCCTTCCTGTTGCCACTTTCGTAAACTTTCTCTATTCCTTTGGGACCACCCATCTCCAGGCATCTTTTGACATGGATCTTACACTGGATTGACCAGAACTCTCTTAGGTCTGGCAATGTAAAACCCATCTGGCCCCAGGACTTTGCCCCCAGTCAAGTTTTGCTAGCTCCTGTCCTTTCTATCTAGAGTGATACATCTCCTTTCCCATATACAGTAGCTGACCACTATCTTCTACAGCCCTTTCTTTGAGGATTAACGAACAGAAGTATTTGTTTAGTGTTTGTGCTTTTTCATTCTCCTCTTCCAGCATTTTTTTTCCCCTCTGTGTTCAACATTTAATCCCAAGTTAGCTGTCTCCTCAGCTACCTTGGAGTCACCTTTGACTCTTCTCTCTCCTTCTCTGCTCATATCCAGCAGATTGCAAAGACCTGTCGTTTCTTTCTTTACAACATCCGTAAAATCCACCCCTTTCTTTCCGAGCACTCTACCAAAACCCTCATCCACACCCTTGTCACCTCATTTAGACTACTGCAATCTGCTTCTTGCTGGCCTCCCACTTAGTCACCTCTCCAATCGGTTCAAAACTCTGCTACCCGTCTCGTCTTCCGCCAGGGTCGCTTTACTCATACTACCACTCTCCTCAAGTCGCTTCACTGGCTCCCTATCCGTTTTCGCATCCTGTTCAAACTTCTTCTACTAACCTATAAATGTACTCACTCTGCTGCTCCCCAGTATCTCTCCACACTCGTCCTTCCCTACACCCCTTCCCGTGCACTCTGCTCCATGGATAAATCCTTCTTATCTGTTCCCTTCTCCACTACTGCCAACTCCAGACTTCGCGCCTTCTGTCTCGCTGCACCCTACGCCTGGAATAAACTTTCTGAGCCCCTACGTCTTGCCCCATCCTTGGCCACCTTTAAATCTAGACTGAAAGCCCACCTCT
Organism: Microcaecilia unicolor; assembly: GCF_901765095.1. NCBI lineage: Eukaryota > Metazoa > Chordata > Amphibia > Gymnophiona > Siphonopidae > Microcaecilia > Microcaecilia unicolor. Next base: position 255,931,100 of record NC_044033.1, on the reverse strand, counting down.
TTAACATTGCTTTTGACTCATAACCACTTGTAGCCACTCGCCTCCACCTACCCTCCTCCTTCCTGTACACATTAATTGATTTGATTTGCTTACTTTATTTTTGTCTATTAGATTGTAAGCTCTTTGAGCAGGGACTGTCTTTCTTCTATGTTTGTGCAGCGCCACATACGCCTTGTAGCGCTATAGAAATGCTAAATAGTAGTAGTATTTCTCCTAGCACTAATGCAGCTGAAGACAAGTTGCTGCTTTTCCTCCGTGTCCTACTATCTCGTCAGCTCTTTCTCCTTTCATTAACGTAACTGGAGAAAGTCGTCACCTTGCTTTTCTTCCCCCGTTATCTTTTCTTCCACTTTGAGCATAGCCATCCTGGTCACTTTCACTGCATATTTCAGGTTTCATAGATTTTCTTCCTTGTGCTATTTTGGCTCACATCCCTTCATACAATGCTAATTCTTTTCCCCTTCCCTTTCTTTCCAAACTTGAAGAGTCATCGTCCTTACTATTGAATGCTTTTAGTTTTGTCCCCTGCCAGCACTTCCTTTAAGAACGCTCCCATTTTAACAAAGATGATGCCCCTGAAGTCCAGGAGATATTATCTCTAGCCTATCTCTTCCACCTTTCTTCCAAAGTATACATCTTGAGATGATTACATCTGTTCCCATATGCTTTATGGCAAAGAATATTTCAGTAGCTGCCTACCTGGACCAATTCCATCCTACGTAAGAACAGCCATACTGGGTCAGACCAATGGTCCATCTAGCCCAGTACCCTGCTTCCAACAGTGGCCAATGCACATCATAAGTACCTGGTAGAAACCCTAGTAGCAAAATTCCATGCTACCAATCCCAGGACAAGCAGTTGCTTCCTCGTGTCTGTCTCAATAATAGACTATGGATTTTTCCTCCAGGAACTTGACCAGGCCTTTTTTAAACCCAGATACGCTAACTGCCATTACCACATTCTCTGGCAATTAATTTCAGAGCTTAACTATTCATTCAGTGAAAAAATATTTCCATGTAATTTCATTGAGTGTCCCCCTGGTCTTTGTACTTTTTGAAAGAGTTAACAAGTGATTCACTTTTACCCATTCTACTCAGGATTTTATAGACCTCAATCATATCTCCCCTCAGTCATCTCGTTTCCAAGCTGAAGAGCCCTAACCTCTTTAGCCTTTCCACATAGGAGAGGAGTTCCATCCCCTTTATCATTTTGGTCAGTCTTCTTTGAACCTTTTCTAATTCCACTATATCTTATTTTGAGATACAGCAACCAGAACTGAACACAATACACAAGGCGAGGTTACGCCATGGAGCAATACAGAGGCATTATAATATTCTTGGTCTTATTTTGAATCCCTTACCTAATAATTCCTAGTATCCTGCTTGTTTTTTTTTTTTACTGCCGCCACACACTGGGCAGAAGATTTTGGCGTATTGTCTACAATGACACCTAGATCTTTTTCGAGTGCTGACCCTAACATCAGGTAACTATGACCCTGGTTATACCTTTTGGAGGTGTGGGTCTCTAGTACTGCATACTGTACTTCAAATGAGGTATTATCAAAAACTTATCCAGAGATACTATCATCTCCTTTTTCTTGCTGTACATTTTTCTCACTCAACACTCAAGTATCCTTCTGGTTTTTGCCATCAGCTTTTCTACCTACATAAGTACATAAGTGTTGCCATACTGGGACAGACAAAAGGTCCACCAAGCCCAGTATCCTGTTTCCAACAGTGGCCAATCCAGGTCACAGGTACCTGGCAAGGTCCCAAAACAGTACAATATATTTTAAGCTGCTTATCCCAGAAATAAACAGTGGATTTTCCCAAGTCCAAGCTATCTAAACCTTTTTTAAACCCCGCTAAGCTAACTGCTTTTACCACATTCTTTGGCAATGAATTCCAGACTTTAATTACACCTTAAGACCATCAGCTATGACCAGCCCCAAGTCTTGTCCCTTGAGTAGCTAAAACATCACTGTGATGTGTCATTAAAAAAAAAAAAAAAGCAAAATCCAATGCTGGCTGCTGCTTACATTCGGTTATTAACCCTGTTGCAGCCTGTCAACGAAACATGTCAGCTTTCACGATAGAGCCAGAGATCTGTTTGTTGGTTGTTTTTAGTTTGTGTCCACTCTTATTCTGGTCTTTTTGTGATGCACCTACTTCTATACATTTTGTTGGGAAAAAAAAGAGACAACCAGTCAAAAGGTCAAACTCCCGATGCAACAGTGGTCCAGTAGGTGAATGGTCTGCCTTGTTAACAGCTTACATAAACTCCAACCCCCAGACACACATTACCTTGCATTAACAGCATCAGTGCAGGCGTAAGGGAGTTTGCATTTTCCTCTCCCAGACAACACACATTCCCTACATTAACAAACCCAGTGCAGGCGTGACAGAGTCTGCACAGCTCAGACCTATCAGCTATACCCAGGATACCATCTGTGAGGACACAGCAGGATCTTATCACTTGCTCTTTATTTGGCGATGCAAATGCAACCCATAAATTAGAAATGCTCGCAGCACATTGGAAAAATATACAAAATCTTTATTACAGATAGAAAACATTACAAAAGACGCTGAGTTGCAGGCAGTCCATCAGCCACACCCAGAAGGGAGCACAAAATGAGAGCTGAAGCTTTGATAAGAAGCCAGCACTAAAATGCTGAAATCGAGCACCCCGGGACTATCCCCGGGTCACATTTACCACTTTGGAGTTGTGTCTCTCCTTTCACCAGTGTGTTATAACCCCTCCTGACTGATCCCTGCACTCTTATACATTCTGTCTTCTGGCATGGCCATAGTTAGGACTTTGATGCGGCATCTGTCATTCCTCTGTGTTGATATACAATCAGCCAGGCACTGCAGCAGAGGGACCGGTACATGATCCTGGTGGAACTGATCTGTACCAAGTACAGGGCACATGAAGTGCATGGCACGTTCTAGTGCTCAAGGTGCAGAGGTGTGGGTGCATGCATACAGGACACAACCCTTCCTCACATTGCCACCATGAAGCCATCACCATGCTGGAGCTCCGAAGCGTTGCATAAGCTTCTCCTGGTCTTCTAGATCCTTCTGCACCTTCTTGCGCATGTAGAAAATGGGACAGTCCCGGCTGGAGGAAACAAGGAGGAAAAAGCTAGGTGTTAGTGCAGACGCACGAGACTCAGAGAGGGTACAGATAGGCCACTGTGAGGGATACACAGTCCGTCCAGGTCACCTGCCCAGGAAATCCAGCCACACACTGGAAGGCACAGACCTAAGGGAAGCCTTTGTCATGGGAACAGTGTAAAGAGACTTGCATCTCCCCCACAGCACAGCCGTCACCAGCACCTGCCATACTCCTGGAATCACGTCCAGCAGCCACTCCCCCCCTCCTCCCCCCCCCCCCCCCCAAGCACCTGCACACAGGTTTACAAACATTGTAAAACACCAGGACTCGGAGAATGAGATAACCAGCATGGCAATCCAGCCACCATAAAGTTCTCAGGGCTGTCAGCGGAGCTCTGTGCTCCCATGGACTTTAGCACTCAGTGACCACGGCTTATCCTTTTCCCACAGCCTGCCCATGTACACCACCTGTCCCCCCCCCTCCCCTAGAGGGGAATCGTGAGACACCCTCCCGTCCCTATCCTTCCATGCAGGAGAGATAAGGCAGGGCCCTGGGTGCTGCAGACATAAGAATCTCTGTATCATCTGTTAGCAGATCTGGTTCTGCTCCCCAGAGAACCAGAGATAAAGGAGCCCAGTGCTTCTGTCATTAACTGTTTTATTTGTATACTTTGCATTAATCAGAAACATCGGCAGTGCAAGCTTTATACACACACACCCCCCCCCCCCACAGGGCAGGTACACCACAAGTACCTGCTGCTGTCACATACACCTGCCTCATCACAGCATACCTAGTACACAGCACATCTTCATGTAAACTGCCTTGGCACCGTTGGCACTGTGTCCAGAGACGGGAGAACTTCTCTTCCAGCAAGCCCAGGTGTGAAATCTGACAGGGAAAAGCAGGGACAGGGTTGCAGAGGTTACTAAAGGCCCCCCAGTGACTGCCCTTGTCAGTTGCCCTAGGGAAAGGGAAATGGGACTTGATATACCGCCTTTCTGAGGTTTTTGCAACTATATTCAAAGCGGTTTACATATAAGGAAGAAGAGACCCTAAGGGTGTTCCCACCACGCTCCTCGTGTCGCCTAGGAAGAGATGCAGAAAATCCTAATGGCTCACCTCCTTCTGGTACAGCTCCGACTCCTTCTGTCTGCAGTAATTACAGAGAGCACCTGTTAATCACACAGATAGGAGATATTAGGAGATGGGGCAGGAGGGCGGGGCACTATCCACATCACTGTATTAAGGGGAGGGGCATATTATATTTCTGGTTTGTGAAGAGTAGGTAACACACCAGGGGGTGCGTGTGTATATATATATATACACCGCCTTGAGTGAACTCCTTCAAAAAAGCGGTAAATAAATCCTAATAAATAAATAAATAATAAATAAAATATATAAAGACAACATTCCTAGGAGTTGTGATTTTATATCAGGGCTTCAAGTGTCCATCTCTCTGTATGACAGCCATTTCCCAGCCCCTTGTCACATTTCCAATCACAGTCTCCTCTCTTACTTATGCTAGACTGGGGGCAGAGAGGAAAGAGTTTTGTAAGAGAAGAAAACCCAGTTAAAGCAGGAAGGGAGAACCTGATTCACCTCCAAATTAACTCTCTCTCTAAGTGTGAGAGCCTGGAGGAGCCACAACACAAAGCGCAGTTCAAAAGGGTTGAAAGAAAGGCTGGAGATGAGACCTAAACATCTGGATAATACCAAGACAAGAGATCATCTCTCTCCTACCAGGGCTATGGCAAAAATAGCAACACACAGTACTGTTTCTACAGGCTCAAACTCACTATTGTCACTCAGGACAGCTTTGCAGTTGATACAGGTGCTCCGCTTCTTGGCAAATGCCATCAGACCTCCTACCTTGGAGGTCAGTACTGTCTTACAGCGAGTGTGCTCCCCTTCTGCAAAGAAAGATGGAAATCAGTATGAGAAGAGGGAAACCAGGACACCCATCAGCGTGAGAAGGGGAACCACGACACCCATCCACATGAGGAGGGGAACCACGACACCCATCCGCATGAGGAGGGGAACCACGACATCCATCCGCGTGAGGAGGGGAGAAGAGGAGGAGAACCAGGACACCCATCAGCGTGAGGTGAAGAGGAGAACCAGGACACCCATCAGCGTGAGGAGGGGAACCAGGACACCCATCAGCGTGAGAAGAAGAGGAGAACCAGGACACCCATCAGCGTGAGAAGAGGAGGAGAACAGGACACCCATCAGCGTGAGAAGAAGAGGAGAACCAGGACACCCATCAGCATGAGGAGAACCAGGACACCCATCAGCATGAGGTGAAGAGGAGAACCAGGACACCCATCAGCGTGAGGTGAGGAGGGGAACCAGGACACCCATCAGCGTGAGGTGAGGAGGGGAACCAGGACACCCATCAGCGTGAGAAGAAGAGGAGAACCAGGACACCCATCAGCGTGAGGTGAAGAGGAGAACCAGGACACCCATCAGCATGAGAAGAAGAGGAGAACCAGGACACCCATCAGTATGAGGTGAAGAGGAGAACCAGGACACCCATCAGCATGAGAAGAAGAGGAGAACCAGGACACCCATCAGCATGAGAAGAAGAGGAGAACCAGGACACCCATCAGTATGAGGTGAAGAGGAGAACCAGGACACCCATCAGCATGAGAAGAAGAGGAGAACCAGGACACCCATCAGCATGAGAAGAAGAGGAGAACCAGGACACCCATCAGCATGAGAAGAAGAGGAGAACCAGGACACCCATCAGCATGAGAAGAGGAGAACCAGGACATCCATCAGCATGAGAAGAAGAGGAGAACCAGGACACCCATCAGCATGAGAAGAAGAGAACCAGGACACCCATCAGCATGAGAAGAAGAGGAGAACCAGGACACCCATCAGCATGAGAAGAAGAGGAGAACCAGGACACCCATCAGCATGAGAAGAAGAGGAGAACCAGGACACCCATCAGCATGAGGTGAAGAGGAGAACCAGGACACCCATCAGTATGAGGTGAAGAGGAGAACCAGGACACCCATCAGCATGAGAAGAAGAGGAGAACCAGGACACCCATCAGCATGAGGTGAAGAGGAGAACCAGGACACCCATCAGCATGAGGTGAAGAGGAGAACCAGGACACCCATCAGCATGAGAGGAGGAGGAGAACCAGGACACCCATCAGTATGAGGTGAAGAGGAGAACCAGGACACCCATCAGTATGAGGTGAAGAGGAGAACCAGGACACCCATCAGTATGAGGTGAAGAGGAGAACCAGGACACCCATCAGTATGAGGTGAAGAGGAGAACCAGGACACCCATCAGCATGAGGTGAAGAGGAGAACCAGGACACCCATCAGTATGAGGTGAAGAGGAGAACCAGGACACCCATCAGCATGAGAAGAAAAGGAGAACCAGGACACCCATCAGCATGAGAAGAACCAGGACACCCATCAGCATGAGAAGAAGAGGAGAACCAGGACACCCATCAGCATGAGAAGAAGAGGAGAACCAGGACACCCATCAGCATGAGAAGAGGAGAACCAGGACACCCATCAGCATGAGAAGAAGAGAACCAGGACACCCATCAGCATGAGAAGAAGAGGAGAACCAGGACACCCATCAGCATGAGAAGAAGAGGAGAACCAGGACACCCATCAGCATGAGGTGAAGAGGAGAACCAGGACACCCATCAGCATGAGGTGAAGAGGAGAACCAGGACACCCATCAGCATGAGGTGAAGAGGAGAACCAGGACACCCATCAGCATGAGGTGAAGAGGAGAACCAGGACACCCATCAGCATGAGGTGAAGAGGAGAACCAGGACACCCATCAGCATGAGAGGAGGAGGAGAACCAGGACACCCATCAGCATGAGGTGAAGAGGAGAACCAGGACACCCATCAGCATGAGAGGAGGAGGAGAACCAGGACACCCATCAGCATGAGAGGAGGAGGAGAACCAGGACACCCATCAGTATGAGGTGAAGAGGAGAACCAGGACACCCATCAGTATGAGGTGAAGAGGAGAACCAGGACACCCATCAGCGTGAGAAGAAGAGGAGAACCAGGACACCCATCAGTATGAGGTGAAGAGGAGAACCAGGACACCCATCAGCGTGAGGAGGGGAACCAGGACACCCATCAGCGTGAGGAGGGGAACCAGGACACCCATCAGTGTGAGGAGCGGAACCAGGACACCCATCAGTGTGAGGAGCGGAACCAGGACACCCATCAGCATGAGAGGAGGAGGAGAACCAGGACACCCATCAGCATGAGAGGAGGAGGAGAACCAGGACACCCATCAGCATGAGAGGAGGAGGAGAACCAGGACACCCATCAGCATGAGAGGAGGAGGAGAACCAGGACACCCATCAGCATGAGAGGAGGAGGAGAACCAGGACACCCATCAGCGTGAGGAGGGGAACCAGGACACCCATCAGCGTGAGGAGGGGAACCAGGACACCCATCAGCGTGAGGAGGGGAACCAGGACACCCATCAGCGTGAGGAGGGGAACCAGGACACCCATCAGCGTGAGGAGGGGAACCAGGACACCCATCAGCGTGAGGAGGGGAACCAGGACACCCATCACTCTGAAAAGAAAAAGTTTGTTACCTGAAAGTGAAGTTCTTCATGGACAAGACAAAGATTCCCACATGTGGGTGATGTCACTGTATGGCACAATATATATACAGAGGGTGTCTTAGCATAGGTTAGATGCCTGAAAACGTTTTCTGTACACTCACGGTAGGCACCAGAAAGACAGCCCTCAGCTAAGGTCCTGTCAAATCATATACTATGGCTAAGTGAAGAAAAATACTTCATTTTTTTTTTTTAAACAAAATCATAATTGAGTTGTAAAGGGGCTAACCTTATGGACATAAGCTCTAGAAAGTTGATGTTTCCAAGTACGCAGTTCTTGGCTACTGGTGCTTAGCCTAGTGGTGAGGAGAACTTCATGTGATGGTAGGTGGATCCTCCAATCCTGTTGCTTGTTTGTTTGTTCTTGACGTTATGAATTGCCAGGGCAAACTGGTCATCTGCATTTCATGACTGCAATTCTCTGAGAACTCACCCAACTGGGAACTTACCAATGGAACTCTCTCATGTGGAACCCAGCCAGAGGAAGTACCACTAAACCTAACAACTTGAGGAAACCTTGCACAGTGACAGTCAGACAACTCTACAGTTTGTATACTGTCTTGCTGAAACATTTTTCCTGTTAGGAATGAAGATCTCCACCTTCTGGGAAGTGGACATGAATTCCAACTTTAACAAGAGGGTGGGGGGTGTAATTTCTAGTAGTTTGAACATTTTATCTTAGTCTTTTTCAACCATCACCAACCTCTGTTCTTTCCATCATGCTGCTACACCATGCACCCCTCTTTGGCCTATTCAAATCTAGTCTAAAAGCCACCTTTTTTCAGCAACTTTTAAAACTTAACCCTTTATTTTCCTGGTCATACCATGTTATTTTTAACCATTCCCATAACAAATGAAACTCCCTCTCTTTCTTATTTATTCTATTAGCCAATGGAATTGATTGTAAGTGCCACAGAATCTTCCCTTATGGGTATGTGAAGGAATATATAGGAGAGACCTCCAGTTATCCTTAAATCCAGTCCACCTTAACAAGGATATACCAAGGGAAGCTGAGCCAGAGACAAGGCCCAGCGAGAAAGAGGGAAAGGCACAGGAATACGAAGAACGAATGCATGAAGGATTCGGTTGGAATCCTCTTTTGAGTCTACTAACTTTTTGTTTAAAACTCCATCATCGGCCAAGAACGCCAGCTGCATGATCGCACCATCACTTCTGTAGCAGCACTGCAGAAATAAATCATAGTAGTAGTCTTCTTGTATGGAAGGCACTGACACCACAGAAACTCTCTCTCATAGATTGGTTGGCCATTGACATTGAAGACCTCATCAGTGAGACAACCCTTGTCAGGGCAATGGCATCGACGGAAATCTTCACTGAAGTCTCTCGACAGTAGCATAGATTGGTTGGCCATTGACATTGAAGGTGGAAACCTCATCAGTGAGACAACCCTTGTCAGGGCAATGGCATCGACGGAAATCTTCACTGAAGTCTCTCGACAGTAGCATAGATTGGTTGGCCATTGACATTGAAGGTGGAAACCTCATCAGTGAGACAACCCTCGTCAGGGTTAAAAACATTTATTTAATGCTTTATTCTCGTATCAAGCAACCTATGCATGGAATAATATACCTGTGACTATCAGAGAGGAATGAAATCATCTATCATTTCATTAAAAATTAAAAACTTTTCTTCTAGAACAATTGTTTTTTGTAAAAGAATAGGATTTATTGGGGGGGGGGGGGGTAAATTTATTTATTTTGTACTTGAACTATAATTCCCAATGATTGTATTAGTTAAATTTTGATTGTAAACAGCTCTGAACCTCCTGTTGGGATTGGGCAGTCAATAAGCCTTAGACTGTATTGTATTGTTGTTGTAAGAGACTGTGCTGATGGACTGCAGCTTAAAAACATAAGAATAGCCATACTGGGTCAGACCAATGGTCCATCTAACCAGTATCCTGCTTCCAACAGTGGCCAATCCAGGTCACAAGTACCTGGCAGAAACCCAAATAGTAGCAACATTTCAATGTACCAATCCCAGGGCAAGCAGTTGCTTCCCCCATGTCTATCTTAATAACAGACTATGGACTTTTCCTCCAGGAACTTGTCCAAACCTTTTTTAAACCTAGATATGCTAACTGCTGTTGTTACATCCTCCAGCAAAGAGTTCCAGAGCTTGATTATTCTTTGAGTTAAAAATATTTCCTATTTGTTTTAAAAGTATGTCAATGTAATCTCACCGAGTGTCCCCTGGTATTTGTACTTTCTGAAAGAGTGAAAAATCGATTCACTTTTATCCGTTTTACACCACTTAGGATTTTATAGACCTCAATCATATCTCCCCCTCCCCCCCGGTCGTCTCATTTCCAAGTTGAAGAGTTCAATCCCCTTTATCATTTTGGTTGCTCTTCTTTGAACCTTTTCTAATTCCACTATATATTTTTTTTAGATACGGCAATCAGAACTGAACGTCAAGGTGAGGTCGCACTATGAAGCGATACAGATGCATTATAACATTTTTGGTCTTATTTTGCACCCCTCTCCTAATAATTCCTAGCATCCTGTTTGTTTTTTTGGCCACCGCTGCACATTGGGCAGAAGATTTCAGAATACTGTCTACGACACGCACATTGGATGCCCAGTCTTCCAGTTTCCAAAAGTCTTCCTGCAATTTTTCAGTCCGCTCGTATTTTAACAACCTTGAATAGTTTGGCGTCATCTGGAAATTTAATTACCTCAGTCATCGTTCCAATTTCCAGATCATTTATAAATATGTTAAATAGCACCGGTCCCAGTACAGATCTCTGACACTTCACTGTTCACCCTCCTCCATTGAGAAAAATGGCCATTTAACCCTACCCTCTGTCTTTTGTCCAAAAACCAATTCCTAATCCACACCAAAACATTGCCTCCTATCCCATGACTCATTACTTTTCTCGGGAGTCTCTCATGAGGAACTTTGTAAAAGCTTTCTGAAAATTCAGATACACTACATCAGCCGGCTCACCTTTCCTTCAAAGAAATGAAGCAAATTGGTGAGGCAAGACTTCCCTTGGCTGAACCCATGCTGACTCTGTCCCATTAAACCATGTTTGTCTATGTGTTCCGTAATTTTATTCTTTTTTTGCCCGGCACTAAAGTCAGGCTTTAAGTCCAGAGCCCCATGTTCAGACTCTGAAACTTCCACTCTCAATCCATTCCGCTGCATAAGAAAGAGCGGGCCAATTCAAGAATGAACGACTTTCTGCCTGACGCTTTTGAATGATAAAAAAAACAGGGTGCGGGGAATTTGCTGTTTCGAGCAAACCTGATAACTGAAGTCATGGAGACAGTGGCAGAGTTGGACGTATGCGATTTGAATTGTGGAGGTAGACTGCTAAAGGCTGCTCGAGTGCTTTTCTGTGCCACCCAATGACATTATCCACAAGTGGGACCAGTTCATCCTGCTTGACTATGGAGAAGGGGGGTGGGGGGAACCATGAAAGCCATCAGTATGCGGAGAGAAAGGGAACAGAGCACCCATCAGTGTGAGGACAGGCAGCAGAAGCAGAAGGGTGAAAATGTTTAGGGAGCTGGACTCACTCAGCAGAATTGTCTCCGCTTTGGCATCCCCCAGGATTGGCTCGAAGACTCGAAGGAGGGGTTTGGCCAGCTGCTGCTCCAGGTAATATTGTGTGTCGATGGGGATATTATTCTCCAACACATAAATGGGATCCTGAGAACATAAAATTTAGTCACTACTTTCACTCCCCTTCATAAGAGCTGTGCCCTGCTGCATCTCATTTAGCATCCTGCCCCTAACAGAAATAATTTTATTTTTTAATTTAGCAAATGGAAACTGTCAGTTTTACAGTAGAAACTTACGTCTGCTTTATTTATATTTTGCAATTTGAATATTTTTGTATTGTGAGTTGTATGGGGAAAGACCCTTGATCAGGGGTGGCCAACCAAGGTCCTTGAGGGCCACAACCCAGTCAGGTTTTCTATTTATTTATTACATTTGTACCCCGCGCTTTCCCACACATGGCAGGCTCAATGCGGCTTACATAGTGACAAGTAAAAAAGAAATAACAAGGTCTTTAAGAAGATTGTACAAATTGTAGAAAACATAATAATAATGTGGTTGATGAATAAGTAAGTAATAGGAGGGATTGTGTAGAAGGGAATGAACATAGGGAGATGGGCGTAGGAAGGATGGAGAGGAAAACGATGAGGAAAATGAATATCCATGAGATCTATTTGCATACAGTGGAAGCAGCTCATGCAATCAATTTCATGGATATTCACTGTGGAAATCTCGAAAACCTGACTGGACTGTGGTCCTCAAGGATTGTGGTTGCCCATCCTTTTCCTACATCCATTGTTGGGTACTGCGATTTGTGTTACAAATCTGAAGGTTCAGGGTTTATACCGAGATTCTCAGAGTTGTCAAGTTACCCAGTTCAAACAGGGAGATTTTAGTCCTGTACTCATGCATTATGGGACCTGCAGCATGGATTTCAATGGATAGCATTGGGGACCATAACTCCCACACTGCTTTGTGGTGTAAGGATTGGCCAAAAAGTCTCCCTCCAGCAGATTCATTGTTTTTGCTGGCTCCATTTGACTATTGCAACCTTGCTTTGATAGGTTGCTCTAAGACCTTGTTAAATAGACTACAGACTGCTCAACACATTGTAGTTGGGATTTATTGTCTAACCAAATTTGATTCAGTTCCAAGTTATTATTCTAGGTTGCACTAAATTGTGTTATGTTTTTTTTTGTTTTTTATTTATGAGTGTGTTATGGTTTTAAGATCTTGACTAGAGAGGTTCCTTCTTACATGATGCATTTGTTAATGTTACTCCATAGTACCACTTTGAGATACAATACTAGGGGACCAACTATTATTGCAATTTCTAGAAGCAACGAAATTGAAGTCAAGCAAATAGCACTCTGCATTTTTACAATATCAGATGGTATCAATATGGAAAGGGTTACCTCTAAAAGTCTTGTAGTCATTACCTTAGCTTTCAGATTTAAAAACGTTCTTTTTTGATAAACGTGGTCTTTCAAATCTGTCTTATAACTTGTGGTTTCGTTGTGTTTTTCTTATGTGATTCCTGAACGTTATGGTTTGGTCTTTTTTTTTTTTGTAATCCACTCTGAACTATGTAGGTTGTAGCAGAATATAAAACCTAGTATCACATAACTAGGTCTGGTCTGTCGTGTGGAATCCACACTTCTCTACCATGTAGAAGAATTACTGAAATAATGCTGTCATTTTACAATGCTACTTTTCTGGGTGGCTGATACTAGCTGGAGGGATTCTTTATGGGGATCACTATCATGTATGAAAAATTTTACTTTGGCTTGCCCCCGCCCCCTTTACCTGGCTTGCCTACCTTTTGCCACCCTAAATATTAAGGCTGACACATCGAAACTACTTTTGAGTAACGCCTCCAGATGGCGATCCTGGACGTCCTTAAAGGCCGTACCACCATCTACCGGCACCGTATTACGTTTGGTGACCGCCGAGACCACTGCACCCACTACTGGAGGCCTTAAAAATGCCTTATCAGTTTCTGCTGGAGACTGAGAATACTGGATTCTTGTAGCTAGCTAAGGCTCCTATTGGCTCTCATTGAGTCAGAATTCTCAGTCTCCACCTGCTGGAAGGCGTTCACAACCCATCAGTCAAGCTCTGGGCCGGTCCAGAGGGACGCTAAGGGATGTTACTTTGGCTTGCCCCCCCTCCTTTTACCTGGCTTGGCTCCCTGTTGCCACCCCAAATATTTCTGTCTAGAGATGCCACTGCACTGAAGCCACTGTCTGTGATCAGTTTTATTACTCTGCAAATTTAAATATACATTCTTTTGCTCAACTCTTCCCCCTCTTCCTGTCACCAACATCAAAATAATCTTTCCATATTTCTAAGCCAAGTATTGCTCCTCTTCTCTGGGCTCATATCGCCTGAAGGGAGGATGGGAACTCATGAACTGCATCCTACTCCCAGCACAGCAGCTGCGATGGGAAGACGCAGACAACAGGTAAAAAGGTATGTGCACATAAAAAGTCAGACTCTGCACATGAAGACACAGAACAGCCTGCATGAGGGGGGGGGGGGGGGGGGCAGGGGGGGAGGCATTTTGGAACCGCTTGGCTGATCTCAGTGACAGGATTCTGTGGCCAGGAGCACCTGCAGCTGCAGCCACACCACGACGCTTAGATCTGACAGCCAGAAACTTTGGAGGCTGTTATTTTTGAAGCTTGAGTGCGGGGAACGATGCACTGACAAAGCCCCCAGAAACCTCTCCCTCTACCCTGTGCACACCTCACTGAATCAGGTCATTTAACACATATAATCCACACATGCTGTACCACGGCCGTCACTCCCAAGGGCCAGGGAGACAGTTTGAAAAATATAAAAATGAAAACCAACCAGCTACTTAGAGTGCATCAATTCTCTCTTAAAACGTATGTGCACACTTCTGAAATTCTGAGCTCTAGGACTCTGCCATCAACCCCAGGGACCCCCCCAGCTCACGCGGGGCCTATATATGTGTATGTTTAGCCATGTCCAGGGTAATTTTATTGCAGGCTGCCTATGTGAAACGTTCTATACCCATTTTATTAAACATAATTAGATGCTTACTCGCCGTTATAAAACAGGTGGTGGGGGTAACTGGATTTCAATATTATCCCCATGGTAGTATAAAATTTATACTATTTAATAGGGAAAAACATGAACATTTGGATTTTAATTGCAGATATCTTTTGTAGGATAATTCTTGAAGGGCAGGAAAACTGGTTTAGCTTTTATGTGCACTGGCTACACAGGTTTTGTGGTCTGTCTGTCCTATTAGATTGTAAGCTGTCGAGCGGGGACTGTCTCTTCATGTCCAGCGTACAGTGCTTTGTACATCTAGTACCGCTATAGAAATGATAGGTAGTAGTCGTCTTTGGGATTCCGGAATCTTGCTACTCTTTGTTCTTTTCCCCTTATTTGCTACTCTTTGGGATTCCGGAATCTTGCTACTCTTTGGGATTCTAGATGGAATCTTGCTACCCTTTGTCCTTCTTCCTTATTTGTCCTGTTTTTCTGTCCTAATTAGATTGTAAGCTCTGTCCAGCAGGGACTGTCTCTTCATGTTCAAGTGTATAGCGCTGTCTAGTAGCACTATAGAAATAAGTAGTAATAGTAGTAGTAGTAAGCTCAGAGATGCGCCTGGAGGTCACTTAGGTTTTGAGCAGCATCTGTCAAATTTTGAGTTAGAGATCCTGAATGAACTGATGGACTGGTAAAGCAAGTGTTTCCTTCGGTGTGCTAAGAGACTAAAGAAATAGCACTGACATTTTGTTTATTGGTTGCAATCGCTGTAGTCTGCATTGACAGCGCCTTGGAAAGTCTCTACAACATCCGTAAAATCCGCCCCTTTCTTTCCGAGCACTCTATCAAAACCCTCATCCACACCCTTGTCACCTCTCGCTTAGACTACTGCAATCTGCTTCTTGCTGGCCTCCCACTTAGTCACCTCTCCCCTCTCCAGTCGGTTCAAAACTCTGCTGCCCGTCTCGTCTTCCGCCAGGGTCGCTTTACTCATACTACCCCTCTCCTCAAGTCGCTTCACTGGCTCCCTATCCGTTTTCGCATCCTGTTCAAACTTCTTCTACTAACCTATAAATGTACTCACTCTGCTGCTCCCCAGTATCTCTCCACACTCGTCCTTCCCTACACCCCTTCCCGTGCACACCGCTTCATGGATAAATCCTTCTTATCTGTTCCCTTCTCCACTACTGCCAACTCCAGACTTTGCGCCTTCTGACAGAGGGCCATCAGTCACTCTGGTCCAGCAGAGGAGACTGATTGTTTTGCTGTATCTTCCTTTGTTAGAATGTGCTGCCCTTTAATAGGCTTGGACTTTCCTAGGTGCAGTTTCGCTGACTACTGTCGGGCCACTGCGGAGTCTGGGAAGCCTTGTGAGCAGGAGTAGCATGTAAAGCAGCACAGGAGGTGGGGAAGCTTATAACAGGCTCATCTTGGCCCCAATTCTGGCACAGAGGGGTCGCAGTTTCAGCAGCCAGGGGATAGAGGAGCTACCCAGGGCAGAGCAGGAGTTAAGGAGCGACTGTAAAGTTGTGCAGAGTCACGCTGGAGTTGCTTCCGAGGCGATGGGGGCTAGTATGGGTTTTGCATCAGGTCTGCCATGCAGAGTTTACTCCCGAGGGTGCCAGATTTAAGCCTACTGCAAGGAGAGAGGATGGTGTGCCAAGCGGTCAGGAATCTGTGGATACTTGAGGGGTTTCAAGGTTACGCACTCTTACTTTCTCTAGCATTCTTTCCCCTTTACTTTTCTTTTGAATGGTTTGGTCTGCTGAAGTGAGTTGTGAGGAGAAGCGGGAGAGTTAACAGGTGTCCATGAGGAGCTGGAAGACAAAACTAAGGAGAGAGTAAGAGAGGACTTGGTGTTAGCTCGGGAATACCCATGCATGTTTTGGGAAACCTTTCAAAGGGCTATGAGAGAGCTGTCATGATGACACCTCCCATCAGTGTGGCTGTCTTCCCCCTGCCGGTCAACGGTGAAGGGGAAAGTGAGCAAAAGGGAGTTTCAGGTGAGGTTCAGAATCTGAGGAAGGAGAGGGAATAATGTTTGGGGGACAGAATCCAGGATCTAACAGGTATCCAATGTGGGGGAAAGTTAAGTGTTCCTAATTTACCCTTTACATCTCCATCCTTCACTATCACAACACCTCCCAAAATCCTGCATGTCCCAGTTCCCTTCTCGCTCACGCACACCCCGCTGAGCGTCTCCTCTCTCTGACCCCTCCAGCCACCCTCATATCTAGAAAAACCCAGTGCCGCTCAGTCAAGGAAATTTTTACCCTCCTGTTTTTCTCTTGCTCGTAATTTTGACTTTTTTCTAATATGGCTCGTTTTTGTTTTGTTGTTTGTTTTTATATATTTTTGGCTTTACTGAATTTTACATGGATACATTTTTACTTTCAGGGATTGCGACAATAATGATAGTAAAACTATGTGGGCAATTTTCCTTTCTTTCTTATCACAGAGATCCACACCTGCTTTCTCTCTGAGTAATGTGTCCACTGTACATAGATTTGTTTTGCGTTATTTCATTGCCTGCTCCCTCCTCTCCCCCAGAAACACCTCCAAATAGTGCAGGCATAATTACCAACATTGAAACCGCTCTGTCTAGCATTTACTAACACATACAGACGCTCTGTACGTCTGAGGTGACTGCTCTCACTGGTGAAAATAACTTTCTCTCAAAGAGAAATAGCAGAAGTGAGAGATGGGTCAAGGCCTTATGCTCCTCTAGCATCCCACAGCTATAGGATCCCTCACTGAATGCTCTCCAGACAGACAGCTGAGTGCCGGCAAGACACCACTCTCCCTCATTTCTCACAGCACTGTAATTAGCTGTGCATTCTTCTCCCCCATTGCTATCCTCCCCACCCCACCAATGGGTGCAGAAGAAGGGCCTGCTAATTTTACCCATAGTGCTCCCCTCCAAGAATAGAGGAAGAGCTCACCAGTTCTCTATGCACCCCTCCCCATATGCAGTGGAATGGTCCCACGACTCCCATTCCCAAAAATCAATTGTAGAGTCCACTACCCCTCCCCCTAAAGTGCAGTGGAAGAGTCCCATCACTCCTCCATGCATCACTAAGTGCAATGGAAAGGCCCACCACCCCTCCCCCAATGTGCAGTAGAAGGGTCCATCACTGCCCCCTCTCTCCCCCAGTGCAAAGGAAGGGCCCACTGCTCCCCCTTATCGTCCTCCCAATTTGGTCCATGAACATAAATCCAGGCCTGCATAAAACAAGAACGGGACAAACCAAGGGAGGTCTGGGGACTGAAAGTCTGATTGCTCAGCTCCTGGAAAGCCCACAATTATAAATAACATGTATGCACTACCCCTTATTCAGGAGAGATAACGAAATGAAAGGAAGACAGAGACAGGAAAGGGGAAGAGAAAGAGAGTCAGGAAAGAAGAGAAGAGTGACAGAGGAAGAGAGTTATTGAAAGGGAGGGGGAAGAAAGTCAGGAAAGAAGGGAAAAGTGACAGAGAGAGAGGAATTGAGAGGGAGGGGGAAGAGAGTCAGGAAAGAAGGGAAGAGTGACAGAGAAAAAAGGGGAAGAGAGGAGTGACAAGAGAAAGGAATTGAGAGGGAGGAAGAAGGAGTGACAGAGAAAGGAATTGAGAGGGAGAGCGCCAGACAGAGAAAGAGAGGAGAGAAAGTCTGAAGGTGTGGAAGGGGGGGGACTGACGGTTAGGTACACTGCTTACCTCTGATTTCATATAGGCCGCAACGCCCTTGGCGGCTCCAATGATCACATAAGGAACACGGTCACCCAAGTTCGGAGCACTTCCTGGGTCTCGCTTTCGCATCCTAGAAGAAAAAAAGTGAAGAGAAATAGGTCAGAGAAGAGCTGCTGAAGGAAGTGAGACAGCATCAAACAGAGAATCACCCCCCCCCCCCTTCCCAAATGAATGTGGAACAGAAAAGGTCTCACAGGATAAGAAGCAAACTGGAGCCAGAGGCTCTTTACTGCGAGTCCTCTGGGGCCTTTCCCGCCATCCCCCCTTCTACACTGTAACACCTAATGTGTTATGACATTACATGTGTGTTTGTACACATGGTGGTACATCTCCTTCCCTCAGAGCAGACACACATCTGTGTCACAATTTCACGCTTCATCAGCTCTGTAACACACAGAACCAGCAGAGCAGTGTGAATCGGATTCCATTGTGCAGCTGTGAGCTTGTGACTGTGAGGAGGGAGAGGGTCGTGACTGCACCCACCTAAAATGGAATAAAACATACAATACATATTCGTTCATTTTCTGTTCCTGTGCCCTCTCCCACACAAGGCAGCCACAGCTGGAAATGGGACAGAAAAGCTGACATGCAATTGCCACTACCTAAAGCTTTGAAACTGCCGTTTTTGTATTATCCAACTGTGGACACCTCAGCCCTGTGCTCAAAAGTAATTTCAGCACTGAAAAAAAAGGGGGGGGGGGGCAAAGCCCAGGGGAGATGTGCTGCCTCGGACCCCAGGGTGTCGTAAGAAAAGGCCCCAGTGAGCACACACAGCAACGGCAGCAAAGTGGAAAAAGTGCTGAGCGGGGAAAGGAAGTGGAGGCAGTGTTTATCTCCAGCTGCTGCCTCTGGGTGGGACAAGATATTTCTGGTCTTCCCCTCGGTCACAGCTCACTGGCTGCAGGCCGCTCTGAGGTAGGCAGTAACACTACAGCAGACCTGTCAGCCCACTGATGTCAGTCGGTCGATGTAGTGTATCTAGATTTTCAGAAAGCTTTTGACGAAGTACCTCATGAGAGATTGCTGAGAAAATTTAAAAAGTCATGGGATAGGAGGCAATGTCCTTCTGTGGATTAGTTATTAATTGATGAATAGAAAACAGAGGGTAGGGTTAAATGGCCATTTCTCTCAATGGAGGAGGGTGAAGAGTGGAGTGCCACAGGGATCAGTACTGGGACCGGTGCTACTTAACATATTTATAAAGGATCTGGAAATCGGAATGACAAGAGAGATGATTAAATTTGCAGATGACACAAAACTATTCAAAGTTGTCAAAATGCATGCAGATTGTGAAAAATTGCAGAAGGAACTTAGGAAACTGGAAGGCTGGGCATCCAAATGGCAGATGAAATTCAATGTGGACAAACGCAAAGTGATGCACATTGGGACAAATAAGCCAAATCATACTTATCTGATGCTAGGGTTCACTTTAGAAGTCACCACTCAAGAAAAAGAACCAGGTGTCATTGTAGACAATACGCTGAAATCTTCTGCCCAGTGTGTGGCGGTGGCCAAAAAAGCAAACAGGATGCTAGGAATTATTAGGAGAGGGATGCAAAATGTCACTCTATGGTGCGACCGCACCTTGAGTACTGTGTTCAATTCTGGTCGCTGTATCTCAAAAAAGATATAGCGGAATTAGAACAGGTTCAAAGAAGAGCAACCAAAATGATAAATGGGATGGAACTGCTCCCGTATGAGGAAAGGCTAAAGAGATTAGGGCTCTTCAGCTTGAAAGAGACGGCTGAGGGGGGATATTATTGAGGTCTACAAAATCCTGACTGGTGTGGAATAGGTGGAGGTGAATCGATTTTTCAATCATTCAAAAAGTATAAAGACCAGGGGGCGCTCAATGAAATTGCATGGAAGTAATTTTAATACACTGGGTCCTGTCTCTCTGTATTTGTGCCACACTGGGTTCTGTCTCTCTCTGCACTGGCGCTGTGCCAGCCTCAGACCCTACCTCTCAGCCAGCTCCACGTGAGCCTGTTTTCCTGCATATTCGTCTGCTGTCCTCGTTAATTCCTTCGTGATCACCAGCTGAGAGATATCAATACGATTGCAGAGCAGATCCGATATCACGTCCTTGGCATGTTCCACAGCACCCAGGGGGTCTCTGAAATTCAAAGGTGCCGATCATAATCAAGCAGTGTAGCCCAAAGGCAGAAGACCAACACCAATTCTATTTTGTAATCAGAATTGTTAGTTGTTTTTTTTTTTTAAACATTTGTCTAATACCACTACCTGTTACCCAATTATAACACTTGCTTGCTTAAGGCCCCAGTAAATGATCATCTTCTCTTTAATGACTCCCGGAAAGGAATTTGGTAAGCCCTGTGCCCACATGCAGGCCTACTCTGTGGGTCAGGGTACAGACAGTCCAGGAAGAGGTTTCTATCATTTGTTCCATGGTCAAAGGCTTATGACACTCAAAATGTACTGAGAAGCAGGGACAGGGCATGACAATAAGGTACAGGAAAAGTGAAATTTTTCATACAAGACATTCACGGACAATCATCATTTCAGGTATTGGGGTGGGGGAAGTAAATAATAAAATATTTTTTTACTGAGAAGATAGTGGATATGCTAAATGCTGTCTCCACAGCTACACCTGTGATATCGGTTGGTACAACCATTTTACTCCTCCTTTGCAAATTCTACCTTCTTAGAGCTCATTACCTCTGTTTCTCTCTCCAGGCTCCTCTATTCCCAACCTGTGCCCATCTCCACTGTCGGATACCATGTGCTTTCCACCTTGCTGCTCCCAGTGCCTGAACTCATCGTGAAAATTATATGTGCCACGCTCCCCATCTTACCAAATTCAAATCCAGCCAAAAAAAAAAAAATCACACTTGAGGCTGCTGAGTTCCGTTCCTCCTCTGCATTGTTTTCCCCCACTTTAACTATTTTTGAGTTATCAGTGTTCTTATATCTTCTTAGAAATGTCTTTAATAACTTGTATAGAAGTCCCCTCCCCCACCTCAGGCACCTCATCATGTGTTAAGAAGTTCGGTGGTAACCCTATAGCGCTACCCCTCACCCACCCACCCCAGTTCCTGTTTTCTTTGTATAAAATTGTTAATGGCACAGAAAGGGGAAGGGATGGGATTCTAGATTTAGCTCAGGCCTTTCTGTGTTGCAGCTCTAGGCACAGCAGTCTGATTTCTCAACGTTTAACCAATTAGAGAAAACATTTTGGAAAGAACTTTGGCCTCATCCATCCCTCTGGTTCGTTTTTGCTAAAAAAAAAAAAAAATAGAGTTTGAAGAGGTTTTACTCCTTGCACATTCCTCAGTTAAACTTGCATCTTCCTCAGTTATCTACTACCACTACTTATCATTTCAATAGCGCTACTAGACGTAAGCAGCGCTGTACGCTGGACATGAAGAGATAGTCCCTGCTTGACAAAGCTTACAATCTAATCAGGATAGACAAATAGGACATGTAAGGAATAAGGACAAAGGGTAGCAAGATTCCATGCAGAATTCCAAAGAGTAGCAAATAAGGGAAAAGGACAAAGAGTAGCAAGATTCCGGAATCTCAAAGACTACTACTTATCATTTCTATAGTACTACTAGACATACGCAGAGCTGTACACGGGACATGAAGAGGCAGTCCCTGCTTGACAGAGCTTACAATCTAATCAGAAAAGGCAAACAGGACAAATAAGGGAAAAGGACAAAGAGTAGCAAGATTCCGGAATCCCAAAGTGTAACAAGATAAGGGAAAAGGACAAAGAGTAGCAAGATTCCAGAATCCCAAAGAGTAGCAAATAAGGGAAAAGGACAAAGAGTAGCAAGATTCCAAAATCCCAAAGAGTAGCAAGATTCCAGATTCCCAAAGATTACTACTACTTATCATTTCTATAGCACTAGAGACGTTCGCAGCGCTGTACACTGGACATGAAGAGACAGTCCCTGCTCGAGAGAGCTTACAATCTAACTCAAACAGGACAAATAAGGGATAAGTGAATTACTAAAGGTGGGCATGATCAAACATGGGTACTGACATGAAAGCATGATATCTTCCTACCGAGCAACATTACCTGTCAATGAGAATCTTCTGCAGGCAGGTGTTAATCAGATTGGCCACTAGGGGGCAATTGTCTCTGCGTACAGTCTCAATTCCCTTGCAATCCATCTTATCATGGGTATTAGAGCTGGAGGAGAAGTACAGGCCAGCGTATCGCTTCTTATTAATCAGTAGATATGGAAAATACACCTGGCAGGGAAAGGACAGAGCAATGTTTATTAATCAGCAGGTGTGGAAAATACATTTGGAGAAAAAAGGCAGAGGGCTTCTTATTAATCATCAGACATGGAAAATACATCAGCAGGGAAAGGACAGAATCTAGATTGTAAGCTCTTTGAGCAGGGACTGTCTTTTTGTGTATGGTGTACAGCGCTGCGTATGCCTTGTAGCGCTATAGAAATGATAAGTAGTAGTAGTTATTAAATCAGCAGATATGGAAAATAAATCTGAAGAGAAAATGTGAGAGGGATTCGTATTATTCAGCCGATATGGAAAATACAACACCTGCAGGGAAAGGAAGAGGGTGTTTATTTATCATCCTATATGGAAAACACAACTGCAGGTAAAGGATAGATGCCTTTTATTAATCAGCAGATATGGAAAATACAGTTGGAGGGAAAAGGCAGAGGGCTTCTTATTAATCAGCAGATATGGAAAATACACCTGCAGGGAAAGGATAAAAGGCTTTTTATTAAATCAGCAGATATGAGAAATACATCAGGAGGGAAAAAGCAAGAAGGCTTCTTCTTAAACAGCTGATATGGAAAATACACCTGCAGGGAAAAGACAGAGCATTATTTATTAATCAGTAGATATGGAAAAATGCACCTGCAGGGAAAGGACAGCAGGCTTATTATTAAATAAGCAGATGTGGAAAATAAATCTGGAGAGAAAAAGCAAGACTGCTTCTTATTAATCAGCAGATATTGAAAATATACCTGTAGGAAAGGGAACAGGGTTTCTTTTTAATCAGCAGATACAGAAAATACACCTGCAGGAAATGGACAGAGAGCTACTTATTAATCAGCAGATATGGAAAATATACCTACAGGTAAAGGACAGAAGGTTTCTTATTAAATCAGAAGATATGGAAAATACACCTGCAGGAAAGGGCAGAGGGCTGTTTATTAAATCAGCAGATATGGAAAATAAATCTGAAGAGAAAATGTGAGAGGGATTCGTATTATTCAGCCGATATGGAAAATACAACACCTGCAGGGAAAGGAAGAGGGTGTTTATTTATCATCCTATATGGAAAACACAACTGCAGGTAAAGGATAGATGCCTTTTATTAATCAGCAGATATGGAAAATACAGTTGGAGGGAAAAGGCAGAGGGCTTCTTATTAATCAGCAGATATGGAAAATACACCTGCAGGGAAAAGACAGAGCATTATTTATTAATCAGTAGATATGGAAAATACACCTGCAGGGAAAGGATAAAAGGCTTTTTATTAAATCAGCAGATATGAGAAATACATCAGGAGGGAAAAAGCAAGAAGGCTTCTTCTTAAACAGCTGATATGGAAAATACACCTGCAGGGAAAAGACAGAGCATTATTTATTAATCAGTAGATATGAAAAAATGCACCTGCAGGGAAAGGACAGCAGGCTTATTATTAAATAAGCAGATGTGGAAAATAAATCTGGAGAGAAAAAGCAAGACTGCTTCTTATTAATCAGCAGATATTGAAAATATACCTGTAGGAAAGGGAACAGGGTTTCTTTTTAATCAGCAGATACAGAAAATACACCTGCAGGAAATGGACAGAGAGCTACTTATTAATCAGCAGATATGGAAAATATACCTACAGGTAAAGGACAGAAGGTTTCTTATTAAATCAGAAGATATGGAAAATACACCTGCAGGAAAGGGCAGAGGGCTGTTTATTAAATCAGCAGATATGGAAAATACATCCGGAGGGAAAAGGCAGAGGGCTTCATATTAATCAGCACATATGAAAAACATATCCTTAGGGAAAAGGCAAGGGATCCTCATTAATCAGCAGATATGGAAAATACACCTGCAGGGAAAGAACAGAACGGTTCTTATTAAATCAGCAGATATGAAAAATACACCTGCAGGGAATCAGAACCAATGTTTATTAATCAACATATATGGAAAATACATTCAGAGGGAAAAGGCAGACGGCTTCTTATTAATCAGCATATATGGAAAATATACCTGCAGGGAAACGACAGAAGGCTTCTTATTAAATCAGCACACGTGGAAAATACATTCAGATGGAAAAGGCCAATGGCTTCTTAATCATCAGCATATATGGAAAATACACCTGCAGGGAAAGGAAATAGGGCTGTTTATTACTTAACATATATGTAAATTCCACCTGCAGAGGATTTCTTATTAAATCAGCAGATTTGGGAAATACACCTGCAGGGAAAGGACAGAGGGCCTTTATTGATCAGCAGATACAGAAAATACACCTGCATGGAAAGGGTAAAAGGCTTCTTATTAAATCAGCAGATATGGAAAATACACCTGCATGGAAAGGGTAAAAGGCTTCTTATTAAATCAGCAGATATGGAAAATACATCTGGAGGGAAGCAAGAGGGCTTCTTATTAATCCGCTGATTTGGAAAATACACCTGCAGGGAAAGGACAGAGGGTTGTTTATTAATCAGCAGATATGGAAAATATACCTGTAGGGAAAAGGTAAAAGGCTTCTTATTAAATCAGCAGATATGAGAAATACATCATTAGGAAAAAAGCAAGAGGGCTTCTTATTACTCAGCTGATATGGAAAAACCACTTGCAGAAAAAGGAGAGAGCAATGTTTATTAATCAGCAGATACAGAAAATACACCTGCAGGGAAAGGACAGAGGGCTTTGATTAATCAGCAGATACAAAAATACACCTGCAGGGAAAGGACAGAAGGTTTCTTATTAATCAACAGATATGGAAAATACACCTGCAGGGAAAGGATAGAGGGCTTATTAAACCAGATGTGGAAACTACATCTGGATTGAACAAGAGGGCTTATTATTAATTAGCAGATATTGAAAATGGACCTGCAGGAAAGGGGAAAGGGCTTCTTATTAATCAGCAGATATGGAAAATACACCTGCAGGGAAAGACAGAGATGGTTATTTATCAGCAGATATGGAAAATACTCCTGCAGGGAAAGGACAGAGTTCTTATTAACCAGCAGATATGGAAACTACATCCAGAGGGAAAAGACAGAAACCTTCTTATTAATCAAGAAATATGGAAAATATACCTGCAGGAAGGGGCAAAGGGCTTCTTATTAATAAACAGATATGGAAAATACACCTGCAGCAGGGGCGTAGCTACGGGTGGGCCTGGATGGGCCTAGGCCCGCCCAATCTCAGCTCAGGCCCACTCTGTCTCAGCCTCTGCACCAATCAGGTGCTTTATAAACTGATTACCCTGCACATACGCACAGCTGCAGAGCTACGTTTTTGCTGCTCTTTGGGCTGCCCTGAAGTCGAGTTGGGATTTGGGAGGGGGAGGACCCTTCATTACAAACTTACCTATATGCCAAGTCTGCTCTGCTTAAAGTTCCCCATGGAGGAATGGTAAGGCATTGCTCCTGCTCTGCAGCAAAATTAGCCCAGGGCAGGAAGTTTTGGAGCTCAGGCACTGCTTTTTTTTTAAACTTAAATGCTGCTCCCTCCTCCGCTGTGCCGCTGGAGAAAAGAAATGCAGCAAAATCGGCCAGGGAAGTTATTTGTTTGGAGCTCGGCACTGCTTTTTTAAACTTAGCAGCTGCCCCCCTCTCCAGTCATGCTGTGCCATGCTGCTGAAGAAATTTGGACACTCATCAGCCCCAGACACCGGGTTCAGCGTCTGGGGCTGATCCATATTTCTCCAGCAGCATGGCACAGCACTGGGGGGGGGGGGGGGGGGGGGGGGGAGGGCAGAAGCTAAGTTAAAAACAAGCAGCGCCAGAGCTCCAAATAAACAACTTCGTGGGCCGATTTTGCTGCACAGTGGAAGCAGCAGTGCCGTACAGGTGCATGGGGGCAGGAGCAGAGGCTAGAAGTGCGGCATCCCCCCCCCCCCCCCGTCAAGCCTACTCTCCAGCACACTGCTTCAGGGCCTCATCAGGGGGTACTATAGTAGACTCTGCAGGGAAGTGCTACCCAGGTGGTAAAAAAAAAAAAAAAAAAAATTTCTGTGTAAAGTTGGATTGCTGGGGTGGGGGGTTGGTTGGGGAGGGCTTTGCACTGGTCAGGTTAAACAAAACAGTTATATGTATAATGGTGATTAAAAAAAAGTTTTATAATTTCATTTTGGTGGGCTTGGGCTCTGCAATCCCCAGGTTAAAAAAAAAAAGTTTTATATTTCATGTTGACGTGTTTCTGGTTGGGGGTGGGAGATTGGAAAGGGCAGGGCTGATGCTGGAGTACAGGGAGTGGTGTGGGGTAGGAAATGGTAGTACTGATGCCGGGCTACAGGGAGGGATGGGGGAGTAGGGAAGGGCAGTGTTGATGTTGGGTTATAGGGAGGGATAGGGGAGTAGGGAAGGGAAGGCCACTGCTTATGCCAGGCTACAGGTCAATTTCTAATTTTTGGTCATTTATTGTGTAACTGGCCTAAACAGCCTAATAGTGTGGGTGGCTGTTTGATTGTGTTGTGTTCATATCTGTCCTTTAACAGTACAAAGGACTTACACGTCCGACTAAAGTTGAGACTCCTGAGGCAGATGCCCCATGCACCAAAACACAGGACTGCATCGAGTCTTGATACCTTTTTAAAAAAAAAAATAGATCCTATGAACTGTATATCATTTTAGTTGACCTTTGTATTGATATTTTTCATAAATATCCCTTGGTTGGCACTTTCTTGGTTGTTGTTGTTCTTTATTTATGTTGATGCAGGACAGCTGTTGGGCAGACTATTTGCTTAGATATCCATCATCAAGAGCATTCTAAGGCATTATTTATATATACATACCCCCACAATATTCAGTGCTATTTAACCAGTCAGCAACACCCACTGACCACTTAAATATCATTTAACTGGCTAACCGCAAATATTCAGCGGAAGATAGCCAGTAATTTCTGCTAAATATTTGCGGCTAGCACATAGCGGCTAACCAGCTATGTCGCCCGTTTTAGCCAGTTAGTGCCGATGGTCAGTGCTGAGTTAAGCAGTTAAATAGTACTGCATAAATAGCAGTCCTGTCTAAAGATAGGACCTTAACTATTTAGCGCTGAATATCTGTTAACCGTTTTAAGTTCCAGCGGCCAAAAATAAAACCAGAAATTCAATGCCGATTGCCGGATAGGGCGCAACATTGAATTTCCTGGTTCAGCACTGGCAGCAGGCTTTAACTGCACAGCCTACCAGCAGTTGAATATCAACCCCATGGTGCCCACCCATATTAGCTCTGGCCCCACCCAAAATGTCATGTCTGGCTACGCCACTGACCTGCAGGGAAAAGGCTGAGGGCTGTTTATTAATCAGCCGATATGGAAAATACACCTTCAGGGTAAGGGCAGAGGGCTTGTTATTAACCAAGAGATAGAAAATGCACCTGGATGGAAAGGAAAAATTGCTGTTTATTAAAGAGCAGACATGGAAATTACATCTGCAGGGAAAGGACCGAGAGCTTCCTATTCACCAGTAGGCGAGGGATGTACACCTATAGGGAAGAGCCAGAGCACTATCATCATGAGAACAGTGGTATCTGCCACAAAAAGGTCACCTCTATCTTCAGCTTAAATGACTGTAAGAAGACGACACTTGTGGGACGGAGGAAGTGACGTCACGCGACTGAATGGCTGCTTAGCCCCGCAGCTCCGTGCCAACTCACCTTCAATAAGCTGCCATCCGACTTCAAAAACTACCTAGTAACATAGTAGATGACGGCAGAAAAAGACCTGCATGGTCCATCCAGTCTGCCCAACAAGATAAACTCACATGTGCTACTTTTTGTGTATACCTTACCTTGATTTGTACCTGTCCTTTTCCGGGCACAGATCGTATAAGTCTGCCCAGCACTATCCCCGCCTCCTAACCACCAGCCCCACCTCCCACCACTGGTTCTGGCACAGACCGTATAAGTCTGCCCAGCACTATCCCCGCCTCCAAACCACCAGTCCCGCCTCCCACCATCAGCTCTGGCACAGACTGTATAAGTCTGCCCAGCACCATCTCCGTCTCCCGCCACCGGCTTTGCCACCCAATCTCGTCTAAGCTCCCTAGGATCCATTCCTTATGAGCAGGATTCCTTTATGTTTATCCCACGCATGTTTGAATTCCGTTACCGTTTTCGTTTCCACCACCTCCCGGAGTTTAAAGTGACTGTAAGGTCTAGCGTTCGACCTGGAGCCGCAACATGAATAAAAAAAGCGGCGCCCTGCAGCGCGAAAACGAACGGCCCTCCACGAGAGACGGATCGGGGCCTGGTTCGCCATGCTTCTCTGAAGGCGCGGAGAGTGTCGGAATTGGGGTCAGCATCTTCCCATGAGGAGCGGAGTGAGTCTGCTTCTGTGCAGGACCTCCCGCAGGATTTCACAAAATGTTTCGAGGTAATGAGGACCGAGATTCGTGCGTCTAAAGAAGAGATTTTGGAGCACGTGGATGCTCTCAGTGTGGACTTGAGAGAGCTGGGAGGCAAGGTGGAGGCCCTAGAAGAGCGGGCAGACGAGCAGCAAGAGAAAAACGAGGAGGTAGAGCAACTCCTTAAAAAATTGGGTGAGCAGGCTGAGGACTTTCACTATAAGCTGGATGACCTTGAGAATCGGGGGCGCAGACAAAACCTTCGATTCCGGGGCATCCCGGAGAACGGAGACAAAGAAAATGTCCCAGCAGTGGTGCGTGCTCTCTGTGCCCATATGATGGGCCCTGAATTTAACTCCAATGAGATGGGCATAGAAAGAGCTCACAGAGCGCTGGGCCAACCACGCGAAAATAGGCCAAGAGACATAGTGGTGCGCTTTGCTTCATACACGTGTAAGGATCAGATCAGGCAAATGGCGCGTCAGACCTCTGGTTTGGAATTTAATGGAGCCCGAGTGGCGATATATCAAGATCTTTCACTGTTCACCCTAAGTCTGAGACGAGCAATGAAGTCGGTCATAGAAGTGCTGACCAAAGAGAAAATCTCCTACAGATGGGCTTTCCTGTTTGCTATATGTTTTATCCTCAACGGAGAGCAGCTCAGATGCCGCAGCGTGGGTGACGCGTGGAAACGACTGCATGAAGCAGGACTGACCCAGATGGCATCTTTACCGACGGAGATAGCGCCTGCAATGAAAGCTCGGTTCCAGCGGTGGAAGCGTGTGGAGAAAACTGCAAAGGCTGCAAGCTCCAAGACCTGAAAGACTGGTGGGATGCAATGATTGGTGGTTTCTCGGGTTCCGGAGACAATTTTCTTTTTAAGAATTTCAGTGAACAGATGTCGGGGGGAGAGGAGATTTTGAGTGCCTTACTGGTTGGGTGGTCAGAGTCATCTATGTGAATGTTTATGCAGGGTGGGTTGTGGAGTTGGGGGGTCTGAGTGGTCATCCTTCTTTATGTTATAGTTTGTATTGTTATTATAAATTTGGTTAAGGAGGTCACATTCCTCTAGGTCCCAGGTAGCGCTACAAAGCGCTGGCTGGTGGTTGGTGGATTTTCAGTGGAGGGGGGGGGGGGGGGGAGAAGGGGGGGGGGGTCGGGAGGGAGGGATCGGGGGACTGGGTGGGGGTGGGGCAGATGGGGAGGAATTGGGGTCTTCCTTCAAAGCTCAGTGTAGATCAGAGTTTGACATATGGCGGATCTTAAGTTCCTTACTTATAATATAAAGGGTCTGAACTCGCCTTATAAAAGACACGCCCTACAGCAGGAATTGCGGCTGCTGAACCCGCATGTAGTATTTTTGCAAGAAACCCATCTGCTAAAGAAATATGAAGGGTTACTGATATCTAAGCAGTACCCGCATGTGGTGTGTGCCTCAGATGAATCGGGTGCAAAAAAGAGGGGGGTGGCTATATTAGTCCATAAGGATGTCCAGATGCAGGTTCTGCACCAGAAAAGGGACAGGGAGGGTAGATTTCTTTTTCTGCATGTATTGCTGGAGCAGGAAGAATATACTTTGGCTAACGTTTACGCTCCAAATGAAGGGCAGGAGGGTTTTTTCTTGCGCCTCCTGAGAGAGTTGCAATCCTTCGCCGTAGGTAAAGTGTTAGTGGCGGGAGACTTTAACGCTACTATGCAACCAAGTCTGGATAGATCGGCACCGCCTGCTTCGGTGGACTGTAGGAACTCTCGAGGGTTGCAAAAACTTGTACAAGAAATGGGTATGTATGATGTGTGGAGACAGGGGCATTCTAGAGGACGTGACTATACCTATTACTCCCCTGTACACCTTTCTTACTCAAGATTGGATTATATTTTCCTTGATAAAACATTGTCAGAGGGGGGAGGGAACTCGGGTATAGGCTCCACCACTATTTCTGATC
This sequence comes from Microcaecilia unicolor, assembly GCF_901765095.1. Taxonomy (NCBI): domain Eukaryota; kingdom Metazoa; phylum Chordata; class Amphibia; order Gymnophiona; family Siphonopidae; genus Microcaecilia; species Microcaecilia unicolor. Next base: position 255,900,614 of record NC_044033.1, on the reverse strand, counting down.
ATGCCCCTGCCTGGATGGTGCTCCCCTCCTTGCGAGAGGAGGAGAAAGAAAAAAAGATGGACATTTAATAATAGCTTGCTACGAGACCCAGAAATTGTGGCTGGATTTATCCCTGTTATGTTAGAATATTTCGACCTCAATGTGGACTCGGGACCGTCCCTAGGAATAGTGTGGGATGCCTTTAAGGCAGTATCTAGGGGATATTTTATGAAATGTGCAGGTCAGAAAGCCCGGGCCCATAAAGCACGATTGATTCAATGTATGGACAGGGTGAGGGCCTTGGAGACCAGATATTGGGTCATGGGGTCGGTGTCCGACTACCGAAAGCTTAAAGACAAGAGGCTTGAGATTGCCTCGTTGCACGAGGACAGTTTGAAGTTTGTACATGCAAGGGTAAAGCAAATTTATTATGAGGGTACCAATAAGCCAGGCAGACTGTTAGCAGCCAAATTAAGAAAGTTGAGGTCAGACCGGCAAATCATGAGAGTTAAGGACGGTAAGGGAGGAATGCTAAATAGATCCGAACAGATCAGGAAATGCTTTGCCCAATACTATGAGACTTTATATACAGTGGTGGAAATAAGTATTTGATCCCTTGCTGATTTTGTAAGTTTGCCCACTGACAAAGACATGAGCAGCCCATAATTGAAGGGTAGGTTATTGGTAACAGTGAGAGATAGCACATCACAAATTAAATCCGGAAAATCACATTGTGGAAAGTATATGAATTTATTTGCATTCTGCAGAGGGAAATAAGTATTTGATCCCCCACCAACCAGTAAGAGATCTGGCCCCTACAGACCAGGTAGATGCTCCAAATCAACTCGTTACCTGCATGACAGACAGCTGTCGGCAATGGTCACCTGTATGAAAGACACCTGTCCACAGACTCAGTGAATCAGTCAGACTCTAACCTCTACAAAATGGCCAAGAGCAAGGAGCTGTCTAAGGATGTCAGGGACAAGATCATACACCTGCACAAGGCTGGAATGGGCTACAAAACCATCAGTAAGACGCTGGGCGAGAAGGAGACAACTGTTGGTGCCATAGTAAGAAAATGGAAGAAGTACAAAATGACTGTCAATCGACAAAGATCTGGGGCTCCACGCAAAATCTCACCTCGTGGGGTATCCTTGATCATGAGGAAGGTTAGAAATCAGCCTACAACTACAAGGGGGGAACTTGTCAATGATCTCAAGGCAGCTGGGACTACTGTCACCACGAAAACCATTGGTAACACATTACGACATAACGGATTGCAATCCTGCAGTGCCCGCAAGGTCCCCCTGCTCCGGAAGGCACATGTGACGGCCCGTCTGAAGTTTGCCAGTGAACACCTGGATGATGCCGAGAGTGATTGGGAGAAGGTGCTGTGGTCAGATGAGACAAAAATTGAGCTCTTTGGCATGAACTCAACTCGCCGTGTTTGGAGGAAGAGAAATGCTGCCTATGACCCAAAGAACACCGTCCCCACTGTCAAGCATGGAGGTGGAAATGTTATGTTTTGGGGGTGTTTCTCTGCTAAGGGCACAGGACTACTTCACCGCATCAATGGGAGAATGGATGGGGCCATGTACCGTACAATTCTGAGTGACAACCTCCTTCCCTCCGCCAGGGCCTTAAAAATGGGTCGTGGCTGGGTCTTCCAGCACGACAATGACCCAAAACATACAGCCAAGGCAACAAAGGAGTGGCTCAGGAAGAAGCACATTAGGGTCATGGAGTGGCCTAGCCAGTCACCAGACCTTAATCCCATTGAAAACTTATGGAGGGAGCTGAAGCTGCGAGTTGCCAAGCGACAGCCCAGAACTCTTAATGATTTAGAGATGATCTGCAAAGAGGAGTGGACCAAAATTCCTCCTGACATGTGTGCAAACCTCATCATCAACTACAGAAGACGTCTGACCGCTGTGCTTGCCAACAAGGGTTTTGCCACCAAGTATTAGGTCTTGTTTGCCAGAGGGATTAAATACTTATTTCCCTCTGCAGAATGCAAATAAATTCATATACTTTCCACAATGTGATTTTCCGGATTTAATTTGTGATGTGCTATCTCTCACTGTTACCAATAACCTACCCTTCAATTATGGGCTGCTCATGTCTTTGTCAGTGGGCAAACTTACAAAATCAGCAAGGGATCAAATACTTATTTCCACCACTGTAAGGAGGATGCTTCCGTACAGACTGAGACAATAGAGGACTACCTGGCGGACAGGGGTCTGCCGACCTTGTCCGACTCTCAGAGACGGGAACTTGAGGAGCCAGTGGGGGTGGACGAGATTAAGCGGGTTGTAAAAGAGCTTCTGACAGGGAAGGTGCCGGGACTAGATGGCTTCACGAACGAGTTTTACAAAGCATACGTGGGAGTACTGGCACCTTACTTGGCAATGATCATGAACTCGGTGACAGAGGGAGCGCCTCTCCCTAAGACAATGCTGGAGGCATGGGTGGCCGTGATACCAAAATCAGGTAAAGACAAAACTGACTGTGCCTCATATCACCCAATTTCGATACTTAACTCTGACGTGAAAATACTGGTTAAAGTGATGGCGAATCGCCTGGGTAGAGTGCTTCCTAGCTTAATACATCCGGATCAGGTGGGCTTTATAGCCCAACGCCAAGCTATGGATAACATCAGAAGGACAGTGGACCTACTTTACGCCGCGCAGACAAAAGCTAGACCAGTGGTACTGCTTGGGTTGGATGCTGAAAAAGCGTTTGATCGGGTCCACTGGGGATACCTGGATAAGGTCATGCATAGAGCAGGGATTGGTCAGCAATATCGAGCCTGGGTTCAGGCATTAAATTCATCGCCGACAGCCTGTGTCAGAGTGAACGGAGGGCACTCTGCGGCGTTTCCACTTGGGCGTGGGACGTGGCAAGGGTGCCCATCATCCCCGTTACTGTTCGCCCTGGCGATGGAACCTCTGGCGGCGACGATCCGATATAATGATGATATTGCTGTAGTTAGAGTGGGTGCCCGAGAATACAAAATTGCTCTATTTGCTGACGACGTTCTCCTGACCTTAACAAAACCGCTGACCTCTCTCCCTAATCTCATGAGAGTGATAGAAGATTATGCGAGGGTGTCGGGATATAAATTGAATGCCAGCAAATCAACGGGAATGGCGGTTGCAATTCCCCCGAACCTGATGGACACCTTGAGGTCGTCCTTCGCTTTCAAGTGGGAGAGTAATGCAATTAGGTATCTTGGGGTGCAGATCACAGGCAAGTTATCTGAGCTGTTTGCTGCCAATTACCCAGTCCTCAAGAGGGAAGTGCAGAGAGATCTGGATAGATGGAAGGCTATGGGTCTCTCCTGGTTTGGGAGGATAGCGGCGATAAAAATGAATGTTTTACCACGGCTCCTGTATTTATTTCAGGTACTCCCCCTGCGGTTATCTAGAGCCTTTCTGTCTGGGATGCAAGATATTTTGATTAGATTCGTATGGAATCAGCAATGACCACGGCTGCCTTGAGCCCTGTTATACAAGAGTAGACAGGAGGGAGGGTTGGGGGTGCCCAACCTTCAATGGTATTATTGTGCAGCACAGTCCATGGCGGCAGTAGATTGGTTTAGACGAGAGGACCACAAGCTGTGGGTTGACATTGAACAAAATCTGGTGGGTTCTCGTAAGTTGGGACACCTAATGTGGAACGCAGGTAATCATAGAGGTAGGGTGGATAAATTCCCACCTACAGTACAGGCTACTTTTTACTATTGGGACCTTCTGTTTCCTCAGCAGCAACCTTTGGTGTCAGGACTGGCCCCGATAGTGGATAATCCTCTGTTTACCCCGGGTACAGGAAACACTACATTCTGTAAATGGGCGGAGGCGGGTTTGGACAATTACATGTGGGGGAGACTATTGTACCCTTCGAGACCCTTGCGATTGACTTTGGTCTTTCACGGGGGGGACCGATACGCCCACTTGCAACTACAACATTTTTTGAAAGGGAAGGCGTACATGGGATGCCTGAAACGGGATACTCACCTGTTGGAGGAGGTGTGTGTGGACCCCAAGGGCACGAAAGGATTGATTTCTAAATTGTACACTTACTTAGTGAAAGGCTCCAAAACGTCCATATTGCATAGAAAACGGTGGGAACAGGAGCTACAGTTTTCGTTACCGGAGACAGGCTGGCTGACCTTAGAGAGGAGTCTGTTGCGGGTCTCTCGTTCAGTGGACATGCAGGAGAATGCTGTAAAGGTATTCTATAGATGGTACCTGACCCCGGTTAGATTACACCATATGTTTACACAGGTTTCAAAGGGCTGCTGGAGGAACTGTGGGGGGGGAGGGGACTATGGGACACATCTGGTGGCTATGTCCTAAGGCACAGGCCTATTGGAGGGGTGTGCACTCCCGACTTCAGGTATGACTCAGCAGTTCTGTGCGGTGGCATCCTTTGATCTTTTTATTAGGACAGAGACCTGAGGGCATTACATCTGATCAGAGGGGATTGGTAAGATATTCCCTGGTGGCGGCCCGAGTCCACTTGGCCCGAAATTGGAAAATGCCACAAGTACCCTCAATGAGTGGTTGGCTTACTAAAGTGAGTTACATATGTGAGATGGAGAGACTGACTGCGGTGACAGGGAGAAATTTGCCAAAATGGCAAAAGATATTGGCCCCCTTTTTAAAGCACACAAAAGGAACTGGATAACAAATGTAGTTTTAGCAGTGTTTACTGATAAGGATGGGAAGACGGGGGGTAGAGGGGGTTGGGGGGGGGGAGGGTCAAGGCGGGTGAAGGGAGGGAGGAACTGTTGTATAAAATTAAAAATGTTGGAAGTAACATAATCTACTGTTAAAGCATTGCGTTGGTGATGGTGCGTTCTTTTGCTAGATACCCAATGTTAGAATCATACTGTGTTACGAAAGGTGAAATTAGATCTTACCTGCTAATTTTCTTTCCTCTAGACCCTCCAGGCCGGTCAAGACGCGTGGGTTATGTACTCCTACCAGCAGAGGGAGACTGAGAAAACACTGAGCTTTGAACACTGACTATATAACCTGTGCAGTACATACAGTAGCCAGTATAACACTCACAAAGCAGAGCAACAAAAAACACAACTTTAACTTTAACCAGCAACCCTGTACATGGCTTCCGCCAACTGCAAGAACATTCACTGTTCCTTTCATTGCATTGTAGATACTGTCATTTCGTGCTTCCACAGGTGGACTTCCTGAAACGCCACACCTGCACCAGACCCACACTAACCAAAAACTGGTAACAAGAGTCTGAAATTACGACAATCATCAGCTGCCAAGAGATGGCAACAGAAACCTACCTCCTGGCCTACAGTATACCTGGGCGGGTCCTTGACCGGTCTGGAGGGTCTAGAGGAAAGAAAATTAGCAGGTAAGATCTAATTTCACCTTCCTCTAGACCCTCCAGACTGGTCAAGACGCGTGGGACGTACCAAAGCAGTAAACACCTTATGGGCGGGACCTACGAAGGCCAGAGGTCAACACTGCTGCTCCAAAACTCGCCTCTTCCTTCGCATGCACATCAATCCTATAATGCTTCACAAACGAATTAAACGAAGACCAAACTGCCGCCCGACAAATATCTGAAGGGGGAATCATACTATTCTCCGCCCAAGAGGCCGCAACCGCCCTGGTAGAATGAGCAGAAAATACCTTAGGAACCTCACGGCCCTTCACCAAATAGGCCGACGCAATCGCCTCCTTCAACCATCTTGCTATCGTCGCCTTGGATGCCGCTGCACCCTTTTTAGGGCCACCATGAAGCACAAACAAACGATCCGACGCTCTGAACGCCTGCGTTCTAGACAGATAACACCGCAAGATGCGCCGAACATCTAACTTCGCCAGCCGACGCTGCTCCAAATCTCCCGCCAAGTTACCTAAAACAGGCAACGAAATGACCTGATTAACATGAAACTCTGAAACCACCTTGTGCAAAAAGGAAGGCACCGGCCTCAAAGACACCTTTTCCTTGGAAAAAGACAGAAAGGGCTCTCTACACAACAAAGCCTGCAATTCCGAGACTCTCCGAGCTGAGGTAATAGCCACCAAAAAGACCGCCTTCAAGGAAAGATCTTTGCACGAAGCCGCAACCAAAGGTTCAAATGGAGGTCTGACTAAGGCATCTAAAACGAGATTCAAATCCCACGGGGGAACCAACCGCTGACGAGGCGGCCGCAACAACTTCACACCTTTCAAAAAACGAACAACCTCAGGAATAGAAGCTATGGACTTCCCCTGAACCTTCCCCCGAAAACACGACAAAGCTGCCACCTGAACCTTCAAGGTAGCCAAGGCCAGACCCCTGTCCAAACCATCCTGCAAAAATTCCAAGACCTCCGCCACCGAGGAACGAAAAGGCATCACTGTCTGCTCTGCACACCAGTGCTCAAACAATCTCCAAACCCAAACATACGCCAATGGTGGAGGTTCTGCGGGAATTCAACATTGTGTATCAATGACTCTGGCAGAAAACCCTTTCTTCCTCAACCTATGCCTCTCAAGAGCCAAGCCATAAGCGAGAACCGAGCCGGGTCTGGCATAACTATCGGGCCTTGACACAAGAGTACTGTTTCCGACAACTGAAGGGGCTCTGCGACCGCCAATCGCACCAGATCTCCGTACCACGGTCGACGCGGCCAGTTCGGAGCTATCAAAATCACCCATCCTGAGTGCCACTCGATGCGCTGGATTACTCGACCTACCAACGGCCACGGAGGAAACACATACAGCAATCCCTGCGGCCAGGGTAACAGCAGAGTGTCGAGACCCTCCGCTTGCGGATCTCTCCGACGACTGAAAAACCTTGGAACTTGGGCATTGCGCGCTGTGGCCATCAGATCCATAACTGGCAGACCCCAGACTGACACAATTCGGCCGAAAACCGACCGATGTAGAGACCACTCTCCGGGATCCAGAGTATGCCGGCTCAAAAAAATCTGCGTCCATGTTGTCCACCCCAGCCACATGAGCCGCCGAGAGCGCCTGAAGATGGTATGTTTAAGATGGCCGACAGGTAAGGAGCTCAGGCAAGGAGCTCCTCAGGTCCAAAGAAAGAGACCTACCTGGACCATCCAACGCCGTCCACAACCGGACTGAATTGGACCGGGGCTGACCCAGAGCCGATTGGGAACAGCCGAGCGACCTCACTGAGCCCGAGACCGGCCGAGGTGACCCGTTTGCTGTACACCACGAGGCCGCGACGCACCCCCGACCGGACAAGTCCACCTGGGCCTAGCTGAACTACCCAGGTCAGTCTAACCACCCGAGCTAAGCTGAAGCCGGAGCGGGGCAGATTCGAGGCCGAAGGACGGCTCGACCTCGCAGCACTCCGAAGTGATCGAGCGAGAGCTTCCGAGGCCGACCGGAGTTGTCTAACTGCCGGTGCTGTCGACCTGCAGCGTCCCAGACCGAACTGGTCAAGCTTGGCCGAGATCGACCAGTCTCGCCGACCGACGGCCTTCACGAGAAGCTGCTGTGGTGGTTGATGCTTCCTTGGACCGATAGGGGCCTTGGGACGCCAGAGTGGAGAGATGCTGACGTCGAGACAGCGGGCCGGTTAGAGAAAAACAGCGGAAGTTGCCTGGTGATTGGAAACCAAGCCACAGACCCCTGGACGGATCGGGAGCGACTGGAGACCCACCTGAGCATCCCTGGACCGGAGACACACCGAAACAGCTGAGGCCAGGTTGGTCACGATCACGCTGCAGTGAGGCTTCACTGCTTACAAAGGACTAGATAGGCTCACTTTCACTCCTAGCCTATCAAACCTCCTTGCAGCAGTTCTGAACTTGCAAGCTGTTTGAGTAAACCGGATGACGGCTGTGCAGAATAAAGGAAACACTACTAATCTATCAAACCTCAGTGCAGCTGCTTAAAGACTTGCATGCACTGTGTTGAGTGTACTGGATGACGGCAGCGCTGAACTGGGAAACAGAGATTAATCAGCACGGCTCCCTTGCCTATAATGGTCTGGATAGGCTCACTTTCACACCAGTCTACTCCAATCAACTAAATCCCCCCACGTACGTGGCTGGTAGTAGTCTGCCGCACTGGTCGACCGTGGTCCTGTCACTGCCGCCGCACTCCCCGGCCGGAACGGCCTGGGCACATATTGCAGTGCGGACCACGGGACCGAGACGCCTGGGCTTCGCAGAGCCGACAGGAGAGTCCACCAGCCCCGGCCCGTTCCAGCCCACCAATCCAGCGTCTGCAGTGGCTTTGGGGCGATCCAGCATCCTGTGCGTCGGGCCGACCAGGCAGGGGCAGAGACCGTGGGAGACAGTCCTTCAGCCCCACCTTATCCCAGTCCGTAGGCCCGGCTCTTCCCTCCTGCCTGCTCTGACCCATCCGCCTGCCTCATCTGCTCCATCTGCCTGCCTGCTCTGTTCCATCTGCTCCATCTGCCTGCTCCAGCTCGCTCCACTTTGCTGACCCAGCTTTTCCAGCCTCCCTGCTTACTACAGCCATCTGCTCCAGCTTGGTCCAGCCCGCCTGACCCAGCTCGTCCAGCTTGTTCCACTCCATCTGATCCAGCCTCTCCCTGCTCGTTCCAGTCCATCTCCACCACCCTGTTCCAGTCCGTCGGATCCAGTTTCTTCCTGCCTGCTCCAGCTTGGTCCAGCCCGCCTGATCCAGCTTATTCCACGCCATCTGATCCAGCTTCTCCCTGCTCGTTCCAGTCTATCTGCACCCTGTTCCAGTCCGTCGGATCCAGCTTCTTCCTGCTTGCTCCAGCCACCTGCTCCAGCTGTTGTCCGCCTGATCCAGCTTCTCCCTGCTCGTTCCAGCTTCTCCAGCTGTTCCAGCCCGCCTAATCCAGATTGCTCCAACCCGCTTGATCCAGCTCCCCTGCTCATCCCCGTCCACCTGCTCCAGCCTCTGTTGGATCCAGCTCTTCCTGCTCGTCCCAGTCCATCTGCTCCAGACTCCGTCGGATCCAGCTCTTCCTGCTTGTTCATAAGTACATAAGTAGTGCCATACTGGGAAAGACCAAAGGTCCATCTAGCCCAGCATCCTGTCACCGACAGTGGCCAATCCAGGTCAAGGGCACCTGGCACGCTCCCCAAACGTAAAAACATTCCAGACAAGTTATACCTAAAAATGCGGAATTTTTCCAAGTCCATTTAATAGCGGTCTATGGACTTGTCCTTTAGGAATCTATCTAACCCCTTTTTAAACTCCGTCAAGCTAACCGCCCGTACCACGTTCTCCGGCAACGAATTCCAGAGTCTAATTACACGTTGGGTGAAGAAAAATTTTCTCCGATTCGTTTTAAATTTACCACACTGTAGCTTCAACTCATGCCCTCTAGTCCTATTATTTTTGGATAGCGTGAACAGTCGCTTCACATCCACCCGATCCATTCCACTCATTATTTTATACACTTCTATCATATCTCCCCTCAGCCGTCTCTTCTCCAAGCTGAAAAGCCCTAGCCTTCTCAGCCTCTCTTCATAGGAAAGTCGTCCCATCCCCACTATCATTTTCGTCGCCCTTCGCTGTACCTTTTCCAATTCTACTATATCTTTTTTGAGATACGGAGACCAGTACTGAACACAATACTCCAGGTGCGGTCGCACCATGGAGCGATACAACGGCATTATAACATCCGCACACCTGGACTCCATACCCTTCCTAATAACACCCAACATTCTATTTGCTTTCCTAGCCGCAGAAGCACACTGAGCAGAAGGTTTCAGCGTATCATCGACGACGACACCCAGATCCCTTTCTTGATCCGTAACTCCTAACGCGGAACCTTGCAAGACGTAGCTATAATTCGGGTTCCTCTTACCCACATGCATCACTTTGCACTTGTCAACATTGAACTTCATCTGCCACTTGCACGCCCATTCTCCCAGTCTCGCAAGGTCCTCCTGTAATCGTTCACATTCCTCCTGCGACTTGACGACCCTGAATAATTTTGTGTCATCGGCGAATTTAATTACCTCACTAGTTATTCCCATCTCTAGGTCATTTATAAATACATTAAAAAGCAACGGACCCAGCACAGACCCCTGCGGGACCCCACTAACTACCCTCCTCCACTGAGAATACTGGCCACGCAATCCTACTCTCTGCTTCCTATCTTTCAACCAGTTCTTAATCCATAATAATACCCTACCTCCGATTCCATGACTCTGCAATTTCTTCAGGAGTCTTTCGTGCGGCACTTTGTCAAACGCCTTCTGAAAATCCAGATATACAATATCAACCGGCTCCCCATTGTCCACATGTTTGCTTACCCCCTCAAAAAAATGCATTAGATTGGTGAGGCAAGACTTCCCTTCACTAAATCCGTGTTGACTTTGTCTCATCAGTCCATGTTTTTGTATATGCTCTGCAATTTTATTCTTAATAATAGCCTCCACCATCTTGCCCGGCACCGACGTCAGACTCACCGGTCTATAATTTCCCGGATCTCCTCTGGAACCCTTCTTAAAAATCGGAGTAACATTGGCTACCCTCCAGTCTTCCGGTACTACACTCGATTTTAGGGACAGATTGCATATTTCTAACAGTAGCTCCGCAAGTTCATTTTTTAGTTCTATTAATACTCTGGGATGAATACCATCAGGTCCCGGTGATTTACTACTCTTCAGCTTGCTGAACTGACCCATTACATCCTCCAAGGTTACAGAGAATTTGTTTAGTTTCTCCGACTCCCCCGCTTCAAATATTCTTTCCGGCACCGGTGTCCCCCCCAAATCCTCCTCGGTGAAGACCGAAGCAAAGAATTCATTTAATTTCTCCGCTACGGCTTTGTCCTCCTTGATCGCCCCTTTAACACCATTTTCGTCCAGCAGCCCAACCGACTCTTTGGCCGGTTTCCTGCTTTTAATGTATCTAAAAAAATTTTTACTATGTATTTTTGCTTCCAACGCTAATTTCTTCTCAAAGTCCTTTTTTGCCCTCCTTATCTCCGCTTTGCATTTGGCTTGGCATTCCTTATGATCTATCCTGTTACTTTCAGTTGGTTCTCTTCTCCACTTTCTGAAGGATTGTTTTTTGGCTCTAATGATTTCCTTTATCTTACTGTTTAGCCACGCCGGCTGACGTTTAGTCTTTTTTCCCTTTTTTCTAATACGTGGAATATATTTGTCCTGAACCTCCAGGATGGTGTTTTTAAACAGCATCCACGCCTGATGCAAGTTTTTTACTCTGCGAGCTGCTCCTTTCAGTCTTTTTTTCACCATTTTTCTCATTTTGTCGTAATCACCTTTTCTATAGTTAAACGCTAGCGTACTTGATTTCCTAGTTTCACTTCCTTCAATGCCAATATCAAAACCGATCATATTATGATCACTGTTATCAAGCGGCCCTCGTATCGTTACCCCCTGCACTAGATCATGAGCACCACTAAGGACTAAGTCTAGTATTTTTCCTTCTCTTGTCGGCTCCTGAACTAGCTGTTCCATGAAGCTGTCCTTGATTTCATCAAGAAATCTTATGTCCCTTGCGTGTACAGATGTTACATTAACCCAGTCTATATGCGGGTAATTGAAATCCCCCATTATTATTGTGTTGCCCAGTTTGTTTGCGTCCCTGATTTCCTTTAACATTTCCGCATCCGTCTGTTCGTCCTGGCCAGGCGGACGGTAGTACACTCCTATCACTATCCTTTTCCCCTTTGCACATGGAATTTCAATCCACAGTGATTCCAAGGAGTGTTTTGTTTCCTGCAGAATTTTCAATCTATTTGATTCAAGGCTCTCGTTAATATACAATGCTACCCCTCCACCAATCCGATTCACCCTATCACTACGATATAATTTGTACCCCGGTATGACAGCCACCTGCTCCTGCTGTTCCAGCCCACCTAATCCAGCTTGCTCCAGTCCGCCTGATCCAGCTTCTCCCTGCTCGTTCCAGCCTCTCCAGCTGTTCCAGCCCGCCTGATCCAGTCCGCCTGTTCCAGCTTCTCCAGCTGTTCCAGCCCGCCTAACCCAGCTTGCTCCAGCCCGCCTGATCCAGCTCTTCCTGCTCGTCCCAGTCCATCTGCTCCAACCTCCGTCGGAACCAGTTCTTCCTGCTAGTTCCAGCCACCTGCTCCTGCCGTTCCAGCCTGCCTAACCCTGCTTGCTCCAGTCACCCTGATCCAGCTCTCCAGCCTTCTGCTCCTGCTGTTCCAGCCCACCTAATCCTGCTTGCTCCAGTCAGCCTGATCCAGCTTCCCCTGCTCAATCCAGTCCATCTGCACTAGCTTGCTCCTGCCCGCCTGATCCAGCTTCCAGTCCATCTGCATCAGCTGGCTCCACCCCACCAGCTTGTCCAACTTGCCTGCTCACTCACTCCCTACCTCTGTCACTACCTATGGCCCCCTTTCACATTCTATTCCTCGCCCTATCCCTCCCCAATCTCTTCCCCCTCCCTCCGCTGTCTACCACACAAACTCACTACCCATCCCCCCCCGTCCTGCCCACTACTGCAATACCCTACCTACCCCTATCCCCCTCCACCTCACCATCCCTACTGTCCTCCTCCTCCTTCCTAGCTCTCAACCTCCAACACCTCCTTCCTGCCATGAACCCTTCCCCATTCCTCCTCTGCGCATTCCGCCTTCGGCGCCCTACCTCCCCCACCCTTCTCCGCTCTCTCTTGCTCCATCTCCTGCTATCCGCGGGAGACATCAATCCCAACCCAGGTCCACAACCCATGTCCTCGTCTCATCTATGCAAACGTTCCCGCGATACCTCCAATCTCATCTCCATTCCCCTCCTCCCCCCTTCCTCCTTCCCCTTCTCGTGTGCCCTGTGGAATGCCCACTCAATCTGCAACAAACTTACCTTCACTCATGATCTCTTCATCTCCCATTCCCTCCATCTGCTCGCCCTAACCGAAACCTGGCTCACCCCCGACGACTCTGCCTCAGTCGCAGCCCTTTGCCACGGAGGCTACCTTTTCTCCCATTCGCCCCGCACAGCTAGCCGCGGTGGCGGCGTTGGCCTACTACTTTCGCCCTCCTGCAGTTTTCAACCCCTTCTCCTACCACAGTCTCACTGCTTCTCATCCTCTGAAGTCCATTCCATCCATCTATTCTACCCGCTGCCTCTCTGAGTTGCAGTCATCTACCGCCCCCCTGATAAGTCCCTCCCTTCCTTCCTTACTGATTTCGATGCCTGGCTCTCCGTTTTTCTTGAGCCCTCATCCCCATCCCTCATTCTTGGTGACTTCAACATACACACTGACAACCCATCCGACCCATACGCTTCTCAATTCCTCACCCTAACTTCCTCCTTCAACCTCCAACTGAGCTCCACCACCCCTACTCACAAATCTGGACACTGTCTTGATCTCGTTCTCTCCTCTACCTGCTCGCCCTCTAATCTCTGCGTCTCTGCTCTTCCCATTTCTGACCATCACCTGATCACATTCACACTTCATCACCCTCCCCATCAGTCCCGCCCAACACTCACCACTACCTCCAGGAATCTCCAGGCTGTTGACCCCCCCACCTTATCCGCTAGTATCTCCGATCTCTTCCCGTCCATCACGTCCTCCGAGTCCGTCGACAAGGCTGTTTCCAAGTACAATGCCACTCTCTCCTCCGCCCTAGACACCCTTGCACCGTCTGTTTCCCGTCCCACAAGGCGCACTAATCCCCAGCCCTGGCTTAACCCTTGCACCCTTTACCTTCGCTCCTGCTCCCGATCGGCTGAACGCCTATGGAGGAAATCTCGCACCCATACTGACTTCATTCACTACAAATTCATGCTATCCTCTTTCCAGTCCTCCCTATTCCTCGCCAAACAGGACTACTACACTCACTTGACTAACTCCCTCAGCTCTAACCCTCGTCGTCTCTTCGCCACCCTCAACTCCCTCCTAAAGTGCCCTCCGCTCCCCCCCCCCCCCTCACTCTCTCCTCAATCACTGGCTGACTACTTCCACGACAAGGTCTAGAAGATCAACCTCGAATTCACCACTAAACCTTCTCCTCCTCTTCATCCTATCACCCACTCCCTCAACCAATCAACCCAGGCCTCCTTCTCCTCCTTTCCTGATATCACTGAAGAGGAAACCGCCCATCTTCTCTCCTCCTCGAAATCCACCACCTGTTCCTCAGACCCCATCCCCACCAACTTACTTATCACCATCTCTCCTACTATCACCCCTCCCATCTGTCATATCCTCAACCTCTCTCTCTCCACCGCGACTGTCCCTGACACCTTCAAGCATGCTGTCACACCTCTCCTCAAAAAACCTTCACTTGACCCTACCTGTCCCTCCAACTACCGCCCCATCTCCCTCCTACCCTTCCTCTCCAAAATACTTGAACGCACCGTTCACAGCCGTTGCATTGATTTTCTCGCCTCTCATACCATCCTTGATCCGCTTCAATCTGGCTTTCGCCCACTTCACTCGACAGAAACGGCATTATCCAAAGTCTGTAATGACCTGTTCCTCGCCAAATCCAAAGGTCATTACTCCATCCTCATTCTCCTCGACCTATCCGCCGCTTTTGACACTGTCAATCACAACTTACTTCTTGACACACTGTCCTCTTTTGGGTTCCAGGGCTCTGTCCTCTCCTGGCTCTCCTCTTATCTCTCCCATCGTACCTTCAGAGAACACTCTCATGGCTCTTCCTCCACCCCTATCCCGCTCTCTGTTGGAGTCCCTCAGGGTTCTGTCCTTGGACCCCCTTCTTTTCTCTATCTACACCTCTTCCCTGGGCTCCCTGATCTCGTCTCATGGCTTCCAGTATCATCTTTATGCCGACGACACCCAGCTTTCTCTCTCCACACCTGACATCACTGCGGAAACCCAGGCCAAAGTATCGGCCTGCTTATCCGACATTGCTGCCTGGATGTCCAACCGCCACCTGAAACTGAACATGGCCAAGACCAAACTTCTTGTCCTCCCACCCAAACCCACTTCTCCTCTACCTCCACTCTCTATCTCAGTTGATAACACCCTCATCGTCCCCGTCTCATCTGCCCGCAACCTCGGTGTCATCTTCGACTCCTCCCTCTCCTTCTCTGCGCACATCCAGCAGTTAGCCAAGACCTGTCGCTTCTTCCTCTATAACATTAGCAAAATCCGCCCTTTCCTCTCTGAGCACACCACCCGAACTCTCATCCACTCTCTTGTTACCACTCGCCTTGACTACTGCAACCTACTCCTCACTGGTCTCCCACTTAGCCACCTATCCCCCCTTCAGTCCGTTCAGAACTCTGCTGCACGTCTTATCTTCCGCCTGAACCGGTACACTCACATCACCCCTCTCCTCAAGTCACTTCATTGGCTTCCGATCAGGTACCGCATTCAATTCAAGCTTCTCCTACTAACCTACAAATGTACTCGATCTGCAGCCCCTCCTTACCTCTCAACCCTCATCTCCCCTTACGTTCCTACCCGTAACCTCCGCTCTCAAGACAAATCCCTCCTTTCAGTACCCTTCTCCACCACCGCCAACTCCAGGCTCCACCCTTTCTGCCTTGCCTCACCCCACGAGTGGAACAAACTCCCCGAGCCCATACGTCAGGCCCCCTTCCCTCCCCATCTTCAAATCTCTGCTTAAAGCCCACCTCTTCAATGTCGCCTGCGGCACCTAACCTCTACACCTCTACCCAGGAAATCTAGACTGCACAACTTGACATTTCGTTCTTTAGATTGTAAGCTCATTTGAGCAGGGACCGTCCTCCTTGTTTATTTTGTACAGCGCTGCGTAACCCTAGTAGCGCTTTAGAAATGTTAAGTAGTAGTAGTAGTACCTTCCGCCCATTGGAATAACAGGGCCGCCTCCTCCGCGACCGCCTGACTCTTTGTGCCCCCTTGACGATTGACATAGGCCACGGCTGTAGCGTTGTCGCAGAGCACTCTGACTGCCTTGTGGAGAAGCATTGACTAAAAACACTGAAGTGCCAACCGAATGGCCCGAGTCTCCAACCGGTTGATGGACCACCGCCCCTGAGCTACCTGACCGAGACAATGCGCTCCCCATCCTAGCAGGCTGGCGTCTGTGACAAGAACCACCCACTGAGGGGACTCCAACGGCACTCCCTTCTCCAGATTGCAAGTTCTGAGCCACCAACGGAGGCTGCGGCGGACAACCGCCGACATCGGCAGACGCACCTCCAACTCCTGCGACAGGGGAGCCCACCGACTGAGTAGAGAGGACTGAAGCTGACGCATGTGCGCCCTGGCCCAAGGAACTACTTCTATGGTCGCCGCCATCATCCCCAGAACTTGCAGGTAAGACCGGGCCGTCGGTGACGACAGTGCAAGAAATCGCCGAATCAGGTCCTGCAACTTGCGGATTCTTGGGGGCGGCAAAACCACTCGACCCGACCTCGTATCGAAGAGAACGCCCAGATACTCCAGAGACTGCGACGGTACCAAATGACTCTTGCTGAAATTCACCACCCAGCCCAGAGACTGGAGAAACTGTACCACTCGCGACGTCGCCACCTCGCTCTCCGCCCGGGACTTGGCCCGAATCAACCAATCGTCCAGATATGGGTGCACCAAAATGCCCTGCCGGCGCAAAGCTGCCGCCACCACCACCATGACTTTGGAAAAGGTGCGGGGAGCTGTTGCCAGACCGAAGGGCAGGGCACAAAACTGAAAGTGCTTCCCTAAAACTGCAAAGCGAAGAAAACGCTGGTGCGCCGCTCGAATGGGAATGTGAAGATAAGCCTCTGTCAAGTCCAGTGAAGTTAGAAACTCTCCCTGCCGGACCGCAACAATGACCGACCGCAACGTCTCCATGTGAAAAGAGGGAACTTTGAGCGCCGCATTGACTCTCTTTAGATCTAAAATAGGCCGAAAGGCATCCTCCTTCTTTGGCACCACAAAGTAAATAGAGTAACACCCCGAGCGTTGCTGAGCGGGCGAAACAGAAACCACTGCTCCCAGACTGAGAAGACAACACAACATGTCCCGTACTGCTGCTCTCTTGAGCTTCGAGTGACAAGGGGACTCCAGAAACCGTTCGGGCGGAGAGGTCTCAAACTCCAGGGCATAACCATCTCGAACCACTTCGAGAACCCACTGATCTGATGTGATGTGGACCCAGTTCTGGTAAAACTGACTCAGCCGAGCCCCTACACGCACCAGAGCCTGGGTCCGCACACCTTCATTGGGCAAGCCGCCCCGAGGTCTGACCTCCCCCGAACGAGCCCCAGCCTCTGCGACGACTCCCGCGAAAGGACTGGGTGTGCTGGAAAAACTGACCTCTAGAAGCCCCACTAAACCTACCAGGCCTATACCGTCGAGCCTCACTAAGTCGGCCTCGAGAGGAATTACCCCTAACTCCCAGCTTGGGACGAAAATCCGGGAGCCGAGGCACCTTGGCCTCACTAAGGCCTTTCACTAACTTATCCAACTCTTCGCCAAAAAGCCTAGAACCCTTGAAGGGGAGAGAACACAACTTAGCCTTAGAGGCCGCATCCGCGACCCAACCTCTCAACCAGAGAGCCCTACGCGCTCCCACTAACAGCCATATTTTTGGCCGACGCACGAAACAAATCATACAGTGCATCGGACAAAAAGGACGAACCCATCTCCAACTTGGCTAAATCCTGTAACCCCGAGGTTCCAATCTCCCCGGGATCATCCAGGAGCTTCTCGGCCCAGCGAAAACATGCCCGTGCCACCAGGCCCCCACACACTGAGGCCTGGAGAGCTAGCGCCGACAAGTTGAAGCTTCGCTTAAGAAATGCTTCCAACCTCCTATCTTGGGGTTCACGGAGTGCGGCCCCGCAATCTACTGGAATAGCCGTCGCTTTAGTAACCGCTGTAACCACTGCATCTACCGTAGGAGCCTTAAAGGAATCTCTATCCTCCTGCGGCAGGGATAAAGTCTCGCCATTGCTTTAGAAACCTTACACGGCGAATCTGGCGAACCCCACTCCTGGGTAATCATCTCCCGGAGATCCTTGTTCATAGGAAAGGTCCGTGCTCTATGCTGAATTCCTTTCACCAAAGTATCCTGCCCAGATTCACCTGAAGCCACCTCAGGATTAAATTTAAGGGTAGATGTGACCTGATCAATGAGCTCCGAAAGCTCATCCTTATGAAAAATCCTGAGGGATCTTCCCCAGGAAGAGAGTCCACCGGATCTACCGGACCCTCAAAACCCTCAGACTCGCCCCCATCACTAAACGGGCCTTCCATGCCCACCTGAGACAGACATTCCTCGTCCTCTGTCCACTCTAGCCGAGGTCTTTTAGGCAGCATGGGACTAACCCCCTCCACTCCCTGGGGGGGGGGACCGATTTCCAAGCCTGAAAAAGAGTCCACACAAACTCTGGAGGAAAGCCAACCCCTCCTGGACCCTCATTAGCCACTTTCTGTGCCACAACGGAGGCAACTGGCTCAACCACAGCTGAATCTGCGGAATGCGCTGAATTCAAAATGGCGGCCGTTCCCACCGAAAGCGCCGCCACCGGGCCTGACTGAGTTGCTGCTGACAAAGGGGACGCCGATACCGCCGGGACTTCCGCGGTTAACTCGGGGGGAACTGCCTCCAAACGTTTAGGTTCTCCGCAAAGACGACACTGACCGCCCGGCGATTCGATGCACCGGCGCGAGCACGCGCAACAACGGAGGAGTTTTCCCGCCATAAGTTCAAAGGCAAAGGCAGCGCTACCCCGTACCGGCCCCAAGGTCAGGCAAGCCCCAAAAGCACTGCTTTCTCGCTCCTAGGACGGAAATGAACTCCCGTTCGTTCCGCACCAAATAAATAAATATATCTCCCTTAAAGAGACAGAAGACAATTCTGGCAGCTGAAAATTGTAAGGCTCTCAAGACTACAGTACACAGAAAGCAGCCGAGGCACAAAGCTGCCAGTAACACAGTACTGGAGAGCAGCACAGGGGGAGGGACCCGACAAACAGGTGTGACACCCCAGGGGGAACTACTGGGCCCCACTGGACCCAGGGCCCCGAAGCACTTTTTTTTTTTCTTGGCAAACCACGTACAGGGTACTTAAAGGATAGAAATCTCTTGAAAGAAACCCAAAATCTTTAATCCCTAAAATCAAAACTACCTCACCAGACTATTGAAGACTGCACAGGTTGTCCTTCTACCTCTGCTGAGACTGAGAAAATACTAGCTACCGTATGTACTGCACAGGTTATATAGTCAGTGTTCAAAGCTCAGTGTTTTCTCAGTCTCCCTCTGCTGGTAGGAGTACATAACCCACGTGTCTTGACCGGTCTGGAGGGTCGCTGAGGAAGTGTACTTTCTCTCATTGAGTTTGGACTGGTTATCCTATGCAATGATTAATAAAATCTTCTATAAATTAAAAAAAAAAAAAGAAGACACTTGTGACACACTCTCACCTTCTCAAACTCCAGCTTGATGGGTGGTGTGAAGTGGCTGGACACCCACTCTGCTGCCTCTTGTCCAATCTCCATAGCTTCTGCCACCGACTGCACACCCAGTTTACACATCACTGAATCTGTGTCTCCATAAATTACCTGTCCAATGCCCCAGGGAGAGAAAAGGAAGAGACGTTATAACCAGAGTTTCCTTAGCCTTAGCAGCAGATGAATCCAAGAAATTGTGGGTTGTATCCATCTACCAGCAGGTGGAGACAGAGATTACAAGCTGAAGGCACTGATACCAGATGACCAGCTCCTCCTTCAACCAGTATCTCCAGCAGGTGGTAGACGGGTATCTCAGCAGCTCCTAGATTTGTCTCCTGGATCAGCTGCTGGGCCTTTTGAGCCAGTTGAGCCTGGAGGAGTGTCTGGTCTGGTGATCAGCTTTGGAGGCATACTTAGTTCTCTGGGTCCCTGCCTCACCCAGTGGATCCATTTCTCCCTGTCTTTGATCCTAAGCTGTAGCCTTCCTCACTGAAAAAAAAAAAAAAAAAAAAAAAAAAAAAAAAAAGATAGTTCAAGGCAAGAGGGAGAAAAAGAACCAGCAAAGCACTCTGGAGCACTACCTGGCTGACAGCGGCTCAGTGGTTCCCCTGCACTCTCTGTCTGGTCTTCAGCGTTGGCCATCCAGCAGCCTTCCCTCGGAGCTCCCACTGGGCGTAGGGGTCTGACCTTCGCTCCGGATATTTTGACAGCTTTTTTCTGGGGTGCGTGGGAATGGCAGTTACCGCAGCGCACTTGCTGGCGGCAGGGGAGTCGCAGCCTGCTCCTAACCCTGCAAGTGGCGTCTGTAGGAAGTATTGCTTCTCCTGGTGTGCTGCTTGCCAGTTTTGCTGGTGGACTTTCGGGGACTCAGGGCAGGGGATTTTTTTCTCCCCGGATTTTGTCCTCCTTCTGCATCAAGCATTCACAGTTCCCCTACCCTTCTCCTAGGGTCCACGGTTCCCAGGTCGGAAGGGCCTTTGCTCCCTCTTCTGGTGGATCCAGCATTGAAATGGCAGCAGATTGCTGCTGCGTCAGATGCGGGGTCGGCTGGACTTTTTTCTGGGCCCCCCTCAGTGGTGACGGGCTCGGTAGGGGGAGGGTCCTTATGTCCTTCCTGAATGGATGAGTTGGAAGACGGTGAGATTCCCCAGGAGGAGTCTGATGATCCTTCTGCAGTCCATCTTTTTCGTTGGGATGAGTTGCCTTCCCTGTCAGGCTTTGGAAGCCTTAAATATTGAGAATTCCAATGCACAAGCAGAGGCTGCAGTCAATTCCAAGATGGTTAGCACTCAAAAGTACTCCAATACTTTTCCTGTGCATGCTGCCATCCAAGAACTTATTTTAGCCCAGTTGGCTGATCCTGAGGGGAGCTTAAAGGTTGCCAAAGCTATGTCCCATCTTTACCCTGTTGCTCCAGATCAGGCGGGAACCTTGTCCCCCCTAGAGTGGACGCCTTGGTCACGGCTGTTACTAAGAAGACCACCCTTCCTGTAGAGGGTGGGGTAGCCTTGAAGGACATGCAGAATCAGCGACAGGAGGTTTCCTTTAAGCGTGCTTTTGAAGTTTCAGCGCTTTCCCTTCAGGCTGCTATCTGTAGTTCCTACGCTGCTAGGGCTTGCGGCGTGTCCGATCAACCTTCTAGAACTGCGGGCAGTCCGAAACACCTCGCTAGTCTTCCAGATCTGCCTGAACAAGCCTGTTCGAGTGTTGTCGGACAACAAGACTGCTGTGGCATATATCAACCGGCAGGGCGGGACCCAGAGTTGGGTCTTAGCGGCTGAGGCAGCTCGCCTTATGGAATGGGCTGTCCTGCATTCCTTTGCTGTCTGTGGCTCACACATTGCGGGTCAGTGCAATGTGCACACAGATTTTCTCAGCCGTCATCACCTGGATCCGGCAGAGTGGGAGCTGTCGGAGATGGTGTTTCGTCGGATTCGTCGTAAATGGGGAACACCAGAGATGGATCTGATGGCGTCTCTTCAAAATGCAAACATGCCAAGGTTTTTTAGTCATCAATAGGCGCCCGGCTCAGCAGGGCTGGATGCTCTAAGTACATAAGTAATGCCACACTGGGAAAAGACCAAGGGTCCATTGAGCCCAGCATCCTGTCCACGACAGCGGCCAATCCAGGCCAAGGGCACCTGGCAAGCTTCCCAAACGTACAAACATTCTATACATGCTGCAACCCTGGCCGAAGGAGGACCTTCTTTATGTTTTTCCTCCATGGCATCTGATCAACCAACTAATTCTCAGGATCGCAGGCCATCAAGGGCGGGTGGTTCTGATTGCCCCAGATTGACCTCGACACCCGTGGTACACAGATCTGGTACATCTCCCAGTCTCACCCGATCTTCTGATCCAGAGACCGGTTCAGATGGAGGATCCCTCCTGCTTTGGTCTTACAGCATGGCTCTTGAATGGTCGCGGTTGAGAAAAAAGGGTGATTCCAATGTGGTGATTGCGACCTTGTTGCGTGCTTGCAAGCGGTCCACTTCCATGGCTTATGCTTGGGTGTAACGCATCTTTGAAGCTTGGTGTGAGTCCCAGGCATTTGTGGCACAGCTGCTCGCCTTTCTGCAGGAAGGGTTGCACATGTGCCTCACTTATAATTCCCTTCGGGAGCAGGTAGCTGCTTTAGCCCGTTTCCGGGGTGGGTGCTGGGGTCTTGACCTCACATCCCGATGTGGTGCGGTTCTTCAGAGGGGTCGCCCTCCTCTGCGACACCCTTGTCCTCCTGGGAGTCTTAATCTGGTTCTGAGCCTTCTGAGCCACTGCAAAAGGTTTCGGTGAAAAATCTTACTCTGGTGGTACTTTTGGTGGCCATCTCGTCGGACCGCAGGGTTTCTTGAGTCAGGCCTTGTCCTGTCAAGACCCTTTTCTTCTTTTTTTTCTGATGCTAGAATTACTTTGCGTACAGTGTCTTCCTTTTTGCCTAAAGTAGTTTCGTTATTTCATCTCAATCAGCCTTTCATCCTTCCTCTTGGAAGGAGGATCCCTCTGAATATGCGACGCTGCGCCTTCTGGATGTTTGGAGAGTTCTTCTCAGATATTTGCGAGATACCAATGATTTCAGACATTCGGATCATCTCTTTGTCCTCCTAGATGTTCCCTTAGAGGCAACATGGCGTCGAAAGCGACAATTTCTTGTTGGATCAAGGAGGCTATTGTCTCCGCTTACCTGTTGCTGGGCTGCGCTCCGCCGGAGGTGGTAAAGGCGCATTCCACGAGATTGCAGTCGGCTTTGTGGGCGGAAACTGGGGGTGCTGTCTCTAGATCAGATCCGTCAGGCAGTTACTTGGGCTTCCCTTTTGCTAAGCACTACAAGGTGGATGTGGCCGCTCAGTCTGATGCTTCTTTTGGGACGGCGGCGGCCCACCCTCTTTAGGGATTCCTTTGGTACATCCCACCAGTTCCTGGATTCATCTGCTGCTAAGGCTAAGGACGGTAAAAAAAAATTATGACTTGCCTGCAGATAATTTTCTTTCCTTTACTAGCAGCAGATGAATCCAGGATGCCACCCGCGTTCCGCCACACTTGCTGTTTCCTAGAGTGTTTTCTCCTGGTTAAAAAGAAAGAAAAAAAAGGACAAACAGAAGAAAAAAAGAGAAAAGTTCAAGAATGATAAGTCTGTAGACCTGTATGCAGTTTGACCAGTTGTTTTCTGTTTTTATTGTTTCATGAGGAAGGTTTATAGCCTGTGATTTGATGTTTCTGCTTTGTGATGTGACATATACTGGTTGAAGAAGGAGCTGGCCATCTGGTATCACTGTCTTCAGCTTTGTAATCTCTAACTCCACCTGCTGGTAGATGGACACAACCCACCAGTTCCTGGATTCATCTGCTGCTACTAAAGGAAAAAAAAATAGCTGCAGGTAAGTCATAATTTTACCATGTTGTGACTGAGGTTGTAGCTGTGCCGGGGGGTGGAGGGAATAGACACTGATCTTTATTGTGTTGAGATCAATATGTCTTTGTCAGGAGTGAAGAAGTAGCTTAACGGTTAGTGCAGTGGACTGAGAACGGGGGAACTAGGTTCGATTTCCACTGCAGCTCCTTGTGACCCTGGGCAAGACTTAGACTATGAGTCGACTAGGGACAGAAAACATACCTGTATATAATATGTGTAAACCACTTTGGTTGCACCCACAGAAAGGTGATTTATCAAATCCATGGCCCTTGACCCTTTGATGAGGGGTATTCTGGGGTGTGGTTTGGGCTGGGTGGATAGTACATTCTCTTAGGTTTAATGAACATTTTGTTGGAGTTTTCATTCGACGCCCTTCTAATACCTAAATATTGCTTAAAACCTCATAAAATATTATCACCTCTCCTGTCACTGTAAACAGTCCTAGAGTCTAGGATGGACGACAAAGAAGTGTTTAATTAAATTCAGAGAGAACTCTGGATGAGTCACTCTGAGGAGAGAACTTGTTCAGAAATTGCCCCCAGCTGTCTTGCCCTCTCTCACCAACAAACACAGGAGATAGTTATCTGAGAGTGCACCTGCAGGCTATTCCTCAGGAGGGTAAGTCTGCCCCATACCTTGGCATCGGCTTTGAATCCATTGGCAAGGGTGTACTTGGACTCCACCAGCTGCTTGGTTTTCTCAATCATTTGCCGCCCAAATCCTGTAACACTCTACAAGAGAAGGCAGAAAGGTGTTGTCAGGCCAAAGGAAATGGACAGCAATACGGGCAGGGACCTGTCTCAGTAAAGGACACTCCATGCACCCCAGTCTTAAAATGGGGCATCATAAGTGGCAAAGGGAGAGAGGTAAACTTTGAACCATTTACTCCTGATGCAATGTTTCATCTCCTTCCTCCAAGCTCCCCTCCCCAGCTTCAGCAGACTCTTTATAGCAAACAGCCAGTGAAACAAGGCAGGAAACTGTTCGTCTATTACCAAACAGCAGGCCTACTAAAGGTGACCTCCGTTAGCAGCTGCCATCAGAAACAGGGTGGGGAGATGGAGAGAGAGCGGGGATTGACAGAGAAAGATATAAGAAAGAAAAGCAAAGAGGCACAGAAGATAGGACCTGGGTTAAATAGCTATGGCGGAGAAAACAAGAAAGAGGCAGGGAAAGAAATGAAAGAGACAGGAGGGGAGCACTTCTGATCCTCAAAGCTTTCAGACCAATTACTGTAGACCAGCAAGTAAGGATGAGGTTTTAGCAGTGTAGCTGGTTGGACTGTGGAAGAGGGGACACTGCTTGCCTCATCAGGGAAAAGCCAAGCTTGTCCTGTTAAGCTTTTTTATCCAAGATGTCATCACACACAGAGTGCTGCTGAGGAGTCTGGATCCAGAGCACGCTTAAGGACAGCCACAAGAGGAGGAGGGGGAATACAAAGACTTGACCCATCCCCCTTCACATCCTGCAGTCCCAGCAGATGGTGCAATGGTGGTGTGAAGAAACCAGTTTTTAATTGAAACTTGACTGTTCTGGGCTCTAATTGGCCTGGAGTTTTGAAATTACCCAGCAGATGCTGGCTGTTGCTTCAGTTTCAGCCCGGGACAAGGACAGATCTCTTTTGCTGAAGCTCTATGAACAGATATATGTCCTGATCTCCCCAGGTACTTTCTAGGAAGTATGCAAGTGTTTAGTTAGTGTTAAAACTGATCCATATTTCAGTTACCTGCTTATTGTTTGCCAATTGCACTATTTTGTTCCACTGATCAATATTTTTAAAGAGAATAAACATAACTGTTCGCCCTTGTTGTCTGGACTGATAAAGAATCCTGGTGGTTTGTGTGTTGGGTTTGTGAGTGCTTTCTGGGAAATGTGGGACCACTGGGAGTGTGGCTCCAGTAACCTAGAAATCACTGGGGATAATTGGAGAGCCGGAGACTCGCCCAGAGGTAGATGTGACCCAGTCGGTGAGAGAAGGGTGCTAGTGTAGAGCAAAAGCAGCAGGTGCAGGCGGACCTGAACTGTGCTGGAGAGACACCCTCTAAGAGACTGCAGGGTAACCCCAGGCGGGAGGCTAGGCGTTTCGTGACAGGTGGTATGTATAACAAGTATGCAAGTGTTAAGCCTGTCCCTTTCCCCCTCCCCAAGGGATCAGTATACCAGGAGGATGTGTCTTCACCTCATGGTGCGGAAAGACATTGCTGAGGAGAGCTGTCAGCCAAACATTTTATATTTGCTTTAAAAGTACTTCCATGTAATTTCATCGAGTGCCCCCTGGTCTTTGTACTTTTTGAAAGATTCACTTTTACCCGTTCTACATCACTCAGGGTTTTATAGACCTCAATCGTATCTCCCCTCAGCCGTCTCTTTTCCAAGCTAAAGAGCCCTAACCTCTTTAGCCTTTCCTCATACAAGAGAAGTTCCATCCCCTTTATCATTTTGGTCGCTCTTCTTTCAACCTTTTCTAATTCCGCTATATCTTTTTTTAAGATACGGCAACCAGAACTGAAAGCAGTACTCAAGGTGAGGTCACACCATGGAGTGATACAGATTCTTGGTCTTATTTTGCATCTCTCTCCTAATAATTCCTAGCATCATGTTTGCTTTTTTGGCCGCTCCACACTGGACAGAAGATTTCAGTGTATTGTCTACAATGGCCACTGACTTAGCGTTAACGGCTGGTGCCCCTACAATTCTATAATGCAATCTTGGAATCAATATACCGTTATAAAACTGGCACTAAGTTCATCGCATTGGGGCGTCTAAATCTTGGCACCAATTTATAGAATTGCCACCTTAACGTTCGCCAAAACAACGCTATCACTGCCTAGCGGAACTACGCACACAGCCTGACGGAAATCAGAGCCATGATGTGAGGGAAGGCGGCGGCCATGATGCTTCTGATGCAAAGGCAGCTCAGGGCAGGAAAGAACAGCCCCCCCATGGGCAAGCTCACACAGCAAAGTCTGGGCCCAACACTGTCTGCGACTTACTTCCCCCCCCCCCCCCGACGGTCCCCAAAGACTAAAAATGCCAGAGGCAAGTGTTGCTCCTAGCACCTGTAACATAGCATTTCTTCTTCATGTAGACCTGAAATCAGGTTCAACGCAGATTGCAATTTAAAGAACATGGACAGAATTCCAACAATTACAGACAAAAATTGTAAACTTTAAACAGTACTTCCATCTAAGTCTACTTGTCAAAAACTGAGGTCCCCAAAAACGCCACTCTTTCCTGACTTCAAATCACCTCTTTGCCAAAAAAAAGGCTCGACAAGAAAAATTTAAATAGAGTGACAATATATAAATATATACGTGACCCACTGAGGAAAAAGGTACCAAAAATGGGATATTTGATTTATTTATACCAGAAAAAAAAGAGATATCAACTGCAAAATCCTACAAAAATTTCAGCCTCAGGTATGGACTATATTATGTCTTTTTGATAAACATTTATCAATAAAAAAAAAAGTATGTTTTTCGAAAAACGCATTTGAAAATTAGCAAACTTAAAACATCTATAGCTCTGTAATCCACAGGAAGTTACGGATAACATTTTGACGTTTTGTATAGACTGTGATCAAATTTCAAAATAGGAAGTTGCCCAAACCTCTCCAAACTTTTATAGCCTTTCCCTCTGTTTTGGTACCTTTTGATCAGTGGGACACGTATATATTTATATACTGTCACTCTATTCACATTTTTCCTGTCAAGCCTTAAGGCTCCTGCTTCATTTTGGTGAAGGGCTGCTTTGAAGTCAGGAGGGAGTTGAATTTTGGGGATCTCAGTTTTTGGTACCACCTTTTCGCTCAGCGGGTCACACAGGTAAATCTATGCACACCCAGATTCCTGTCAGCTACTACTACTACTACTATTTAGCTACACCACCTCCTCCCCTTGCAACACCTGCTCCCTTCCATTTTGAGTCTCCGTGAATTTCAGCCATAAAATTGCTTAAACTCATTACGAGTCTGATGGTACCTGACCATTCTGGAAGAATATCTGAAGCACAAACACATCAGACACCAGGGCAAAATTTCTAGGCACTTAAAATTGGGGAGAGAGGAAAAGGCATTACAAAGTACATTTGTTTTTAAGTCTTTCTATCTCCCTGAGCTACCTTCACACTCTGCTTCCTTCTTAGTATTTTTTTTTTCTGCACTTTGAGAATTTTTCTCTCGTTTCTGCCTCTCCCTGCTCACTCGCTCGCGTGTGTGCCTGTGTTCTGCGGTTTTCCCCTCCTATGTGCTGATCTGGATGAAAGGAAGGTATTGTGTGCAGTGACCTGTACTCCTCCCATGTGGAAAACAGCCTGCAAGGTGCGGGTTTGATTCGGTTCCAGTTCCCTGCCTCAGCAAGGAACAGGAGTGAAGGCAGCTTCTTTATTCTGGCTTGACAAAGGGACTTGTTTTGTAAAAAAGGGACAGAAGGTACAGGGACTTTTCCATCCAGTTCCTCTTCTGGGTTTTGAATTTCTACTTCCTAAAAGCACTGAGCTGTGTGCATTCAGCCACAGGTCAGAAGCAAAGAGTCTGACCCTCCTGATGCCTTCACAGGGTGTTACGTTATGATCTGTGTGTATACACAGCATGAAAGAAAGCTGAAGTACAGAAGAGACAAAATGGGATCCAGAACAAAGAAGGAGGTCGCAGCAGGCCTGACAACGCAGTTCTGCAGAGATCACAATAAACTGAAGTGGCAGAAAACTTAAACCCCTACCCTGAAAGACCCAAAGAGGACGTTGGGGGGTGGCAGGAAATCCCCTGCAAAACATCTGAGGTGTCCTTTGCTGCTCCCCACCTCCCACAAGCAGTCATTCTCCTGCACTATTTTAGCACATGCTCACCTGAGAGATCTCCAGGCAGGGCAGCTTGCCCACCTGGGCCCCCGTGAAGCCGTACACAGAGTTTGCGCTAACTTTAAGAGCCAGCTGGCGTCCATCCAACACCTTCTGTTTAAAGGGATCCTGCTCCTTCTTCAGCTCCGTCTTTGCCCTATTGCGGAGGAGAGAAAAATCAAACAGAACAAAGAGCAACTACTGGGGGGGGGGGGGGGGGGGGGCACCTCTCTCAGATCTGTACAGTTCTCAGACCCTGGGATACAACCTTACCTCTATTAAAGTCACTCCCCACCCCCACCCCCACACACTCCACAGACACTACTGCTAGATCCCCCACTCTACCATTTGCATCTGCCTGTCCTCCTCCCCAGCCCTCCAAGGTCAGATCCCCACCCCTACCCAAGTCACACCTCTTCCCCCCCTCACAGATATGAGTCTTAGATCCTCACTCAATGTGGACAACCTCTTTATCTAGTCTCACCTCTTGCGAGCAATAAGCAGATTTTCCAAGATTTCAGGGAGCAGCCCCTTCCTCACTGTGCTCTTAACAAAGTGGTCTCCGGTAGGAGTTTTGATAAAGTCGTTGGGGGACAAACTGGAAGAACAAAGCAAGGAGAGGAGAGAGATCATGTAGAGTAACAAATGGGGAGGGGAGAGGCTAGAGAGACAGCCTCCCCTCACTCACTAGCATCAAGTATGAAATGGGGAGGGGAGGGGCTAAAGACAGTTTTCACTCACTAGCACTGAGTATGAAGTGGGGATGGGAGGGGCATCGTCAGTCTTCACTTACTCGTATTTCTCGATGGAGCCTGTCTGTAGCAGGGTGGTGTAACACAGGTTATGAGCCATCATGATGGAGGGGTACAGCGAAGAGAAATCCAGTGTAGCAATGGGCACATCATAGTACCTGCAGACACACACACAGGACCTCATGTTCATTTCAGCTCCCTGGTGATCATATTCTCTTGAAGACAATTTTGATAGTACCAAGCCCAGGCATGCTGGGCTTGGTACTGACAGGAGTGCAAACTGAAATCCCATAGGCACACACGACGTAGTTAGGTTTATAGCCATACACTCTGCACTATCTTAGAAGCAGATGAATCTGCCTGGGGAGATTTCAAAAGGAGATCTCTACACAAGGACTTATGGAGAAAAGTTGAATGATCACTGTTGCTCCTCTGCAGAAGAAACTCTCTGGCCTCCTCCAGCTGCTCTCTCAGATGGAGAAGCAATACCTGTAGAACTGGACTCAAGGAGGCTATGGGAGAGACACTTGACTTGTCCAATCAGCAGTAAACTTGTATAATGAACCATGCAGGAGAGCAGAAGTTACTTCAGGGTTTCAAGTTTATTATGATTTACTATACTGTCATACGAACATGCCATCTAGGTGGTTTACAATATTTATTTAAAAAGAGTAGAGTTGTGAAGAAAGTGTGTTTTACGCCAGTAAAATGTATTAGACATTTTCCTATTTTAATTATGTCCTGAAGTATATTTTCTCTCTTTGGCTAGCAGGTAGTGTTTCTTTGCTGTAAAGCTGTTATAGGGAATTGAATGTTCTTTTTCTTTAACATAAGCAGGAAACAAGCAGCAGTATACTTTCAAACTTTGTTGACTGGGCTCTTGATTGGCCCAAGAGCTCATTTCCTTTAGAGTGTACTGATTTTACCTTCCGTCTTAGCCGGGAGGAAAGAAAGATCGATCTCTTTGCAGAGGCTTGGTGAATTATATGTCCCAGGCACTATTTAGACAGTATATAGATATTTAGTTAGTTTTCTAATTGATCCATTTTTTCACTTACCTGTTACTGTTTGCTATTTGCACATTTTTGTCCACTGTTCCAAGTTCTCAGAATAAACACAATTGTTTGTTCGTTCTGCCTGTCTGGACTGATAAAAGAATCCTGGTGGTTTGTGTGCTGGGTCTGTAAGTGCTTTCTGGGAACTGTGGGACCACTAGGAGTGTGGCTCTTGTAACCTAGAAATCACTGGGGATAATTGGAGAGCGGGAGACTCGCCCAGAGGCAGTTGAGACCCAATCGGTGGCAGTAGAGTGCTAATGTAGAGCACAAGCAGCAGGTGGAGGCAGACCTGAGTTGTACTGGGGATAGACCCTCTAAATGGTTGCAGGGTAACCCCAGTGGGTGGCTACACGTTCCTTGACAAGTGTAGGAGGGGATAAGTGAATGAAATATACACAAGTAAAGGAGTGTGAAGGAAAAGGGGGAAGAACTCCATTATCTGAAGAAGAGAGATTGGGTGGGGACTAAACACTTCATTGCCCCAGGTACAAATAAGGACCTGTATATACTATGTAAACTGCTTTGAATGTAGTTGCAAAAACCACAGAAAGGCGGTATATCAAGTCCCATTTCCCTTTCCCCTTAGATTAAAAAGAGAACTCACAAAGATCACATGGTGTCATGGAGCGGGGAGGTCACCGATATTCTCTGCTCCCGGGTCCCCTGGTGTTTAAGTGGAGAGTCCAAGATGGCGACGGACTCTGCTCTGGCATTGCCCTCAGTGTGTTCCGAATGGACAGTGGAAGTGCGGGCGGCAGTAAAACATGCTTTGAATAATCAGCTTCAGCAAATTCTCAACAAGTTAGATCCTGCTCAGCTCCCCGTTCAGCGGGTCGGGGACGCCTGAGGGAGCTGCGCAGGTATCGGCCAGGTCATGGGGCCGGTTCCAAGCGTCCTTTCAGGGCAACAGGCAGTGAGGTCGTGATGGGGCCTCCGGAAGTGCTTGGAGGTTCCAGAGCTTTCCGAAATCCATAAGTACATAAGTAATGCCATACTGGGAAAAGACCAAAGGTCCATCGAGCCCAGCACCCTGTCCCCAACAGCGGCCAATCCAGGTCAAGGGCACCTGGCAAGCTACCCAAACGTACAAACATTTTATACATGTTACTCCCGAAATTGTGGATTTTTCCCAAGTCCATTTAGTAGCGGTTTATGGACTTGTCCTTCAGGAAACCGTCCAACCCCTTTTTAAACTCTGCCAAGCTAGCCGCCTTCACTACGTTCTCTGGCAACGAATTCCTGAGTCTAACTATGCGTTGGGTGAAGAAAAACTCTCTCCTATTTGTTTAAATTTACTACACTGTAGTTTCATCGCATGCCCCCTAGTTCTAGTATTTTTGGAAAGCGCGAACAGATGCTTCACATCCACCTGTTCCACTCCACTCATTATTTTATATACCTCTATCATGTCTCCCTCTCAGCCGTCTCTTCTCCAAGCTGAAAAGCCCTAGCCTCCTTAATCTTTCTTCATAGGGAAGTCGTCCCAACCCCGCTATCATTTCTGTCGCCCTTCGCTGCACCTTTTCCAGTTCTACCATATCTTTCTTGAGATGCGGCGACCAGAATTGAACACAATACTCAAGGTGCGGTTGCACCATGGAGCGATACAACGGCATTATAACATCCTCACACCTGTTCTCCATACCTTTCCTAATAATACCCAACATTCTATTTGCTTTTCTAGCCGCAGCAGAACACTGAGCAGAAGGTTTCAGTGTATTATCAACGACGACACCCAGATCCCTTTCTTGGTCCGTAACTCCTAACGTGGAACCTTGCATGACGTAACTATAATTCAGGTTCTTTTTCCCCACATGCATCACCTTGCACTTGTTCACATTAAACGTCATCTGCCATTTAGCCGCCCAGTCTCCCAGTCTTGTAAGGTCCTTCTGTAATTTTTCACAATCCTCTCGCAAGTTAACGACTTTGAATAACTTTATGTCATCAGCAAATTTAATTACCTCGCTGGTTACTCCCATCTCTAAAACATTTATAAATATATTAAAAAGCAGCGGTCCTAGCACTGACCCCTGAGGAACCCCACTAACTACCCTTCTCCATTGTGAATACTGCCCATTTAACCCCACTCTCTGTTTCCTATCCTTCAACCAGTTTTTAATCCACAACAGGACTTTTCCTCTTATCCCATGACCCTCCAATTTCCTCTGTAGCCTTTCATGAGGTACCTTGTCAAACGCCTTTTGAAAATCCAGACACACAATATCAACCGGTTCCATTTGTCCACATGTTTGTTTACTCCTTCAAAGAATTGAAGTAAATTGGTCAGGCAAGATTTCCCCACACAAAAGCCGTGCTGACTCGGTCTCAGTAATCCATGTCCTTGGATGTGCTCTGTAATTTTGTTTTTAATAATAGCCTCTACCATTTTCCCCAGCACCGTCAGACTCACCGGTCTATAATTTCCCGGATCTCCCCTGGAACCTTTTTTAAAAATAAGCGCTACATTAGCCACCCTCCAATCTTCCAGTACCATGCCCGATCTTAAGGATAAATTGCATATCACTAACAGTAGCTCCGCAAGCTCATTTTTCAGTTCTATCACTACCCTAGGATGTATACCATCCGGTCCAGGAGATTTGCTACTCTTCAGTTTGCTGAATGCCTTATTGCGTCCTCCAGGTTTACTGTGAATTCAGTGTGCTTTTAAATATGGGATTGTAAAGCTTAGCAGTAAGATGGGCAGACTGAATAGGCTCTATGGCCTTTATCTGCTGTCAATTTCTGTTTCTGCATGTTGTGAAACATTTAAAGCCAATTTCCAAGACATATTTTACATCTAGCCACATCAAACCCTTTGCATGTTGCACCCAAAATTGGTTGGTTCTTGCCATGTACCAGCTGTTCGATCAGTTCTTGTAGCTGAGACCTCTCCCTGTTCCTCTCTGCTCCTGTGACATGAAAACCTTCCTCATTTAGACCCTAGAGACATGCAACACACCTTACCCTTTCAGAGGTTCAATGACTGTAGCACCTGTGTAATCCTCTCCTCCGTCTGACTTCACCACTGGCATGACCAGATCTTGCTTCATGGCCTGCAAAAAAAACAAGAATAAGCAAGGTATAGGGTGACCCTTCCCTCAGGCTACCCTCTTTTCTCCGGAGGGATGTAACGGGGTGATCCCTCCCTCAGACCTCGCTCTCTCTCTCTGTAAAGATGTTACAGGTTAACCCCTCCCTCAAGCCTCTCTATCTGTAGAGGTTTTATGGGGTGACCCCTCCCTCTGTAGAGATGTTATGGGGTGATCCACCCCTCCTCAAGCCCCCCTTTCTCTCTGTAGAGATGCTATGGGGTGACCCGTCCTTCAGGCCTCCCTCTCTCTGTAGGGATGTTACGGAGAACTCTAATCCCTCAGGCCCCTCTCTCTCTATGGATGTTGCGAGGATCTCTTACTCCTCAAGCCCCCCCCCTTTCTGTATGGATATTATGGGGTGACCCCTCTTCTCTCTGTAGAGATAAGGGGACCTCTAATTCCTTCACTTCCTTCCTCTCAGTAGGGTTTTTAGCTGTTATCCATCCAGTGCTCACTTACCTGTCTCAGAAGCTGTGACACCACCTTGATCTGCTGGCCACGAGCGAGCAGGTAACTGAGGGGAACGCCAGTCACACGAGCCATCTCCATATAGTTAATGACACACATGAGTTTCTCCAGCAGACGCAGGGGGAGGTAGGCATCTTTTAAGCAGTACACAGCCAATCGACGCCGTGTCTGTTCATTACCATTCTGTAATCCAACAGAGGAAGTAAGCCAATTCCACCCTTCCAAAACATTCCAGCTACCCGCAGCTCACACCTAACCTACCCTCCCATATCCTGTCTCACACTCCTGCAACTATCTCACTTCCTCTATCAAACCCTTGCAGCTGCTCTCCATCCTAATATCCCTCCACCTAATCTATTCTGCGAATTCTATTCCACTTTTAAACAATTTTTATTGAAAAGAAAGCAAACCATAAACAGAATAAAATAACCATCATTTTTGTTTTGTGTTCTACAACAACACCCACCAGAGAAACTTATCCTGCCCTCTCTCTCCCCCCCCCCCTCTTCCCCCTGTCTCCCAAACCCTCCGTGTCCCAATCAAAAGATCACCCAACGAACAGCTCCAGAAGGCTTGTACTCTTATAGTCCTCTAAGCCTGCATCGCAAAGTCAAGTATTCCTCCCACCACCACCCCCTCCTTCTCCATCCCAAAAGAAATGCAGAGTACCTGGAACAGACAAAATCTAATCCATACTGGGATCTACAGATTGTTGATCAAGCCACGTCTCGGTGGATGAAGGGTTTGTAAATAAGGCTCCCAAACCAGCAAAAACTGTTTCTTATGCATAGGCGAGCCCTTCGTATCCCTGGCCTCCCAAGTCACCAACAAGTGTAAGTAATTTCTCCAATAATGTGCAGGCTCCGGTTTCACCCAAAACTGGAGAATACATCTGTGCGACCACCAAACACATTTTACGAAATAACAAAATATTACCCTTATGTCTACAATGGTCGTTCTTCTATTCCACTTTAAACTTGATTCAAAGTGGATCACAGAGTAAAGATAGATTTACACTAAAATCAATAATCTAGTCTTAATAAGAAGTATCCATCTAAATCAATTTTTATAAAGTGGATCCAAAGAGATGAAAAAGATTATGAACTTAAAGTGGTTTATCCTTGGTTGGAAACCTAGAAAGAAAGTACAACCCTGCCTTTCGATGAAGAAGAGCGCAGTGTCTCTGATGACAGTTCCTCAGGATCAGAGAGGTCTCTTTTAGGCAGGGGACGAGGAAAACGAGGAAGAACCCGAGGAGGCAGACAGAGGAGAGGGAGGTGTGGCGGAGATTTCCGTGAACAACTCCCTCAGCAGTATCAAGAGCGATCTGCCACATGGTCTCGTCAACAGTAGAGGTTTCAGTGGTTGTAAATTTGTCCTGTCTCATACATCTACACCACTCCACAAACACAGTTATACATCCTCACCAAATCTACCTCCCTCATTTTATATGCCTGCACTACCCACCTTACTATTAATCCATCTTCAGTCTTCCATCTCTTCCGCTCTGTGTCATATAACCCCATACCAATCCTACCCTCTGCTCTTTCATAGGCCTCTCTCATCTTCCCTGGCGTTCCATCTCCCACAGTTACCCTGCCTCCCTCCATGTTCGCCGCATCCCCAGGGTTATCCCCTCTCTACCTAGGCTAATCCTACTTCAGTTTCTTCCTTGATATTACAATTGCCTATATCTTATCCTCTACTGCACTTACGCATCTGCTCTCAGCTCTCCAGGACTTACCTGCAAGTCAGTGATAATGGAGTGCTGCACATCTTCCTTCTGCTCCTGCAGGAAGTGATAACTCACCGCATTCAGCGTATATGAACGCAACTTATAGTCCCGCAACAGCACCTGAGCAACACAAGAGAAACTACGGCTGAGTGAGAGCAAGAAGAGAAGCAAGGCAAGAGCTACAAAGAAGAGGGAAGGGAAAAGGGTAAAGCTATTTCTCTCCACAGATAGCAGAAAATGCAGCCACAGTGATGCCATCATGATGGTGCCTGCCCAGACATCGCTCTCCTCTGGCTCAAGGTAAGCGTCCATGAGCATGTGCAAGGGCTCCTGCGTTCAACACATTCCCTCCTTCTCCTCAATCTGTGCACAGCTACTGCTGTTCAACACAAAGGGGAGAAGAGTGGGAAGGTGCCTGAATTGCCATTTATTCAGAGCAGTAGGTAGGTCTGGTTCAACGGGTATGAGTAGGTGCATGTCACCCACGTAGATGTAGAATCGAGTATCCATTGACTGAATCAGCTCCGCTAGTGACTGGAGGTAGCTATTAAGCAAAATAGGAGACAGTATCGATCCTTGTGGTACCTCCCAAGTCAACATCCATGGTCTTAGTTTCTTTGAAGATCATCTAGTAGGGATAGAAGGACCATCTCCCTTTCATAACCAGGTTTGAATTTAGACTGACATCGGATCTAGCTAGTCGTTGAGTTGAACGTAGACTGTTCTACAAGTTTTCCTAGAAACGGGATGTTACTTTTGCAACACATTTGGAAATTTTCATAGGCGGAATATAAGTCATTTACTAATAGTGCTTGCCATCCATAGCAGAGCTCATATAAATAAAATTGGTCCTGTGGAAGACACGCTAACTGTTAATAAATAAAGCTGGCCACTACTGAGGAATTAATAAATTTATTACTGCCTACAAAGAATCTCTTCCACAAGGGACTGCACCTCCCTCCTCCGCTAACAAGTCACACTACCTGCAGCAGGTCGAACTGAATACGCCCCTCTGTGTTAATGACTTTGTTTTCTCGCCGGCCCATCTGCTTGGATTGGAAGGAAGAGTCCCGAACCACTGACCTTGTCAATGGAATCCGGCCCAGGAATGGGAATGTATAAACCTGGCAAGGAAAGCAGACAGAAACAGCTTTACTGAGACTTCGAAGAGCACGACTTGGACAGACACATGTTAGAATGAATATAACGCAGACAGAGGTATGCACGCACACATTCTCCCTTTCCTCTGCATTATGGATGATTGGTGTGCGCAGTTACCTTTAACGTCTGGGCCCGATTTATCAGGTAGGGTATGTCGAAGTTCTGAATGTTGTAGCCAGTCAGAATATCAGGATCAGTGACACGCACAAAATCTGCCCAGGCCTGGAAAGAAAAAGACCATCTGAACTGCCAACAATGACCCCCCGGAACAAGGAAAAATTGTGTCTTGCCTGATAAATTTCTTTCCTTTAGTCCTACCAGACCAGTGCAGAACAAGAGGGTTATGTCCAATAACCATGCGCTGTTCTTGTTCTGGACTGGTCTGGTAGGGACTCTAAGGAAAGAACTTTCCCTTTCATTCTCAAAACCCTTCACTCTATGGGCTGACCTTCAGGAGCTCGTCCTCTCGCTGGAAACAGAGGACCTGGGAGCCCACAATGCTTGCACAGGAGTTCAGAGTGAACACATTACGGATGAAAGGGTCGCGCTCTCCCTGGCGCAGCACCATGGTAGCGATCTGTATCACAGGGTCCTTGTCTGGCTCTGGGAACACTCCTGGAAGAGACAATGATATGAGAAAGAAAGAAAGCGAACAACACACAGACAGCAGAATATGAAACACAGAAAGGGGAAGAATGAGAGACAGGGAATGTGAGAGGAGAAAGAGAGCAAATGCCGTCACCCCACCACTTCCTCTGAGGCATGCATCACCTTTCCTGCCAGCACATTCAATATCAAAGCTGAGAACACGGAGAGGAGCAATTTTCTGCCACTCCCCCTCCACAGGGTGGCTGATAAAATCTGTCCAGCTCACATCCACCTCAATTTGAGAAAGCGAGACCTGGGGAGAGAGAGAGAGAGAGAAGCGGGGTCACTACAGAAAATCAACCCCTCAAAGAGCAGGGAAGAGAAAGAAGGGTCGGGGTCATCCCTAAACAGACCAACGTCTTTTCTCACCACATGCTGGAAGTTAATACTGACCTTGCACTCTATCTTTCAGGGCAAACTCCTGATTTTCTTCAGCAGGAAAGAGTTTAGAAGCAGCCCTTGGTCCTCTTGCAGATTCCAGAAGAACAGGAGTAAATACAGCTATAACCATCCATGCCCCCCAAATTTTCATGGAATTTCACCTGCCGTGGCTGTCTCCATGCTGCTTCCCCTGAACTCACTCTCCAGACCACCTTCCTTGCCTCTGTCCCCAGACTAAAATCATTAATCAATAAAATAAATCTTATGCCCCCCTCTCTCTGTCCTGGGGCTCTCCTTACATTCACTGTACCTCCATCTTGCCCATGGTCACCTTCCTCCCTATGCCACATTCTCAACTTTTCTGAGAGGTCTTTCCCCCCCTCTCCCCAGCTCACTCCAATATTCATACTCTAAGATGTCTTCCAACCCCACCCCAAACTAACTCACCTTCCCAAGTACATCCTTCTTTGAGTCTCCATTTGAAAGCTCCTTTCTCAGACGATATTTACCAGCAGGAAGCTCAATCCAGTTGCATCCAACAACATCCGTGTCCACCATAAATCTGCCAAAGCACAACGCATCAGTGGTACAGATTTTAGTTACCTAAAATTCTGCTATACCACCTTTCGTTACGGCTACAAGACAGCTTACAGTCCATAAAATAAAATCCAGAGGAGATAAGGACAGACCGACAAAATTATGAACTACATCAGAACTGAGACACAAAGCAACTTGGGGTGCATTACACGAACAAGACACCCAAATGTATGATGCCGAAAGAAAAAAACAACCGTGATAGTTAATTCATAACAGGAGCAGGATACAGGGTGAGGGATGGTCAATGGGATAAGTTCTTATATATGGATTTTCTGGATCGGGCTCAAGATATTGGAGTCAGATGGTTATCTACATAGACTGGTTAAAACGAGAGGTTTCCTCTAGGACCCTACCTTGAATTATGTGATGCCATCTTTAGTTCCCTTTTCGATGTATTACTGCCACGGTTTTCTATCTTGCTTTCTATTGTAAACCACTTTAAAACCTTGCTATATTCAGCGGAATAGCAAATTAATAAGTCTGTCCTCTCCCACCTGGGGGAAGGAGGCTCTTTCAGAAGGCTCCTGGAATGCATGCATGCCTCTATCGTAACGCTTGGTGTGGTCTATGCATACAGAACCCTGCTCTCGTACAGACGCAGTCCTTTCACCCACCCAACCCATGATACCTGATCTCAAAGTCGATGTTGGCTTCAAAGGCTTGGTAGCAGTGTACAGGCAGTGGGCCACAGCGCAGACCCTGTTCCAGCAGACGCTTGGCTGGCGCCAGAAGGCGAGGTAGAGCCATGGTGATCTTCAGGAACGGCAATAGCTTCTTCTTATGGTAGCCATATATACCTGCAGAGTCAGAGACGTAGATAAGAAAAGTGCTGTCGACACAAATCTACCACTCTTCACCTGCTAGGATTAATACAGGAAAGCAAAGTATGTTTCCCTTAGCAAAGGGAGCAGAAAGAGGGGTGCGCCAGCCATATCTAAGGAAAGCGAGGCTGCATTCAGCACTTGTTTACTTGGATACAGGGAATTGAGGACAACCAACACTCTCTTGAGTGTTTCTACATGGCCAGCCCTCCTTTTCTTTCTCACAGAAATCTTACTGGTCAGCTCTCCTCACTCCCTCCCTCAAGCTAATCATCGCGGCCACTCCTGTCCCCTTTCAGCTAATCTCTGTGGCCTGTCCTCTCTCCTTCATATTAATCTCCATAGCCAGCCCTCCCTGTCTCTCCTGCTAATCTTCGTGGTGATCTACCCTCGCCATTCAAGCAGATACCCACAGCCAGCCTTATCATCCTTTCAGCAATTTGCTTGTCAGGCCCCACCTCCCTCACATAGTTCTCCCTTCCCCACTACTTGCCTCCTTTTTTCAAATGACCTCAAAGGTCAGCCCTCACACCTCCTCTCTCACACTGACCACCCTGGCTGTCCCAGCCTCTCTCATATACTAATCTCTGTGGCTGATCTAGCCTCTATCCCTCTCCGTGGACAGTCTCTATCTCACACCGATCCCCATGGCTAACCCAACCTCTCTCTCCATTGCTTGATCTAATTTATTCAATTTATATCCTACTCCATCTACAAATCTGGGTGGCTTACAACCAAACATCCACATTCAATTAAAAGGTATAACACAGTAAAAAAAAAAAAAAATCACATAAAATATAAAAGCATAAGGCTACAGTACATAAAATTGCAGATCTCCATGGATGGAGTGGCCCAGCATATCTCTCATGTACTAATCACTGTGGCCACCCTCTAATCCTCTCTTGTTCTTGATCTCCATGGTTGCTCCTCTCTTTCTCTCTGATCTGCCCTGTAGAGCTAATCTCCATGGCTCTCTCTCTCTCATGCTTATCTCAATGGCCAGATCCACTCTCTCTTGCTCTCTTTTGTGCTCATCTCTGTGGCCAGTCCTTCTTTGACCTCACTCTCTTTCATGCAGATCTCTGTGGCCAGCACCGCTTGGGATATGTTGTCCTTGTTAGACCGCATGTCTCGGATCACCACGTTGTTCAGCTCTTTCTGGAAGTCACTCAGATACTCCGGCTTGAACCCTGGGAATGGAGATAAGAGGCGTTCACATGGAAGCCACAAGAGATTGTGTGTCCTCTTCTACCAATCATGAGAAGACTGTAAGCAAATACACCCGAAAGGCATCCCTCCCTAAGGGTATGAGCATGCCACCTCCACTCCCCTCCCTTTCAAGGAGCTAAATACACTGATCCCCATTCTCTCTCAGCATCCTAACAGATGAAAATACAACTGTTCCCTTCCCAAGAACCAAACTAAAGCTTGCTCTCAAGAGCTGGATACACCACTTCCCCTTCCCCGGCCAAATTTGTTGCTTCCTCTTTCTTTGCAGGGATCAGCCACAACTCTCCTCCCTTACATGCTGATCCCTGTTTCCTCCATCTCTCATTCCACTCCATGGACCAAACTGGATTCATTTTCTCCCTTCCCGTTGGCCAGGCACTTCCTTCCCCCTCACAGCAAAAAGAACAAAACTTAAGGATCAAGCACACACAGAACCTGAACTCTTTCCCTCCTCAGGGGCTACGACAGTATTATCCCTTCTCCTCCAGAAGCCGAACCTGCCAATGCTGCTCCCTCCCCAGGGGCTGAAACCCATCTCCTTTTCTCTCACCGAGCTGAGCAGGCACATAGAAATACGGAGCGAAGCCGTGCACATGACAGCAGACACTGGTTTCCTCCATGGTGAGTCCAAACATTCGAATAATAGGGACAGGACCCTGCGTGGCTCCAGGCATTCCACGGACATGAGATCCTGCAGGGACGACAGAAGATGAGTTGTGAGATATATACATGAGCTCTTGGCACTGCCCCGAGCCAGTGACACGCATGCATCCCCTACTGAAGAGCAGAGAAAATGACAGCTTGGTGGTACATGCATGCAATCAGGCCTCTTAACACTGCTCCCTGGTAGAGAAGCAGTCAGCGTTTAAAGCAAACTCACTGCAACTGTCTGTCATAAGACAAAACCATGAGACTGTAGCACTGTCCCTCCAAATATTCTACAACAAAATCATTAGATCCCCCCCCACCCAAAAAAAAGTGCTTCATATGCCCTCTGGTGGAGGAGTGGCCTAGTGGTTAGGGTGGTGGACTTTGGTCCTGGGGAACTGAGTTCGATTCCCACTTCAGGCACAGGCAGCTCCTTGTGACTCTGGGCAAGTCACTTAACCCTCCATTGCCCCATGTAAGCCGCATTGAGCCTGCCATAAGTGGAAAAGCGCGGGGTACAAATGTAACAAAAACTCTGTTAAAATAGAACCATGATATCCTAGTAATGTTCCTCAAAATGTTCTACACCTCATCTAGGACAGAAACCATGAAATCCTGCCCACTCCCCCAACCAAAAATGTTTCACGTGCCCTGCCTCTGTGTGCCATCTACCTGCTTACCCCCACAACTTCTTACATCACGTGCAAGCCCTTCTCAGGAGTCTCACCTGCAGGATCTATGCCACAGCTCCACATCCCTCTACCCCGTCCCTTCTCCAAGCATGCCGGCATCTACTTCCTCCTCTTGGGGACAGAGGGAGCTGGCAGCGGTCCATCCCCATAGAATAGTCTGCCTTGTTTCAGGATCAATAAACACTGTAGATAAGGCTGCACTATTTGCCCTCGGGAGTTTTGGGTTGTGTTAAGTTCAAATTTTATTAGATGTACTGAATATCATGGGATGTTTAGGTACTTCTGAAGATGGATGACCAGGGTGAGATTTAAGATTATGACACTAACAGGAAGAGAACTGTGAGGGGGAGGGGGGTGTCTCCTCTGACTTGAGCAACACATGGGACTCTAGTTTTTGGGCGCTGTCTAAATCTGGCTTAAATTCATCCCTGCTTCTGTGGCAGTTTTCAGCATATGTTCCTGCAAACAGGGAAGGAGACATTGACTTTTTCTATGGATGTCACTCTCTCGCTCCAGATGACGTCCAGTTAGAAAGCGAACGCAGGTGCCATCCCATGGTAGAAGGAGAGACACCAGCACTCACCTATGTAATGGTCCAGTTCAAGCTGCTGGAAGCAGAGTGGAGTTGTGTCCAGGTCAATTGTTGGAGGCGTTGGTCTTGGCCACTTGGGATTCAACGCAGGTGAAAAGAGTTTTCCTGGAGGCAAAGAAGAAAACTGGAAGGGCTGGCATAATTGCTATGTCGTTGCAACCTTGATGCATCCAGTCACGAACGTATGCAAACACCACACAAAAGGCCATCCATACATACTTACTGACAGGCAGCGCCTCCTGAGCCGGCTGCACTTCCAGCTCCATGGCCATCTCTGCCTCAACCTCATCCAGGAATGCCAGCTCCTCCTCAAACTGAGAGGGCCCGTCATCGTCATCCCAGTCCCCCCGGGGCCGCTTCACCTGGGATGCTAGAGGCCCCCCAGCACCGCCAAGTTTCTTTCTCTTTTCATCCATCAAAGTCCTCTGTCTGTAAACATGCAATTCCCAGCTGTGAGTGCAACATTCATAATCTGACTTTACTCAGGCAGAAGCTACCAGCAAGTCAGATGTGCCACCCTAAATGCATTTTAGGGTTTGATATGAAAAAACTTTTAAATACTTAAAAAGGTATTAATATGCAAACTAATTATTTTCAGAGACAGGAAAGCAGAAGAACTGGAGGTCATGAGTTGAGGTTGCAGGATGGTAGAGTTCGAGCAACATCAGGAAACAGTTTTTTAAAGAAAGGCTGGTGGATGCCTGGAATTCTCTCCCAAGGGAGGTTGTGAAGACAAAAAGAAACTCAAGAATGCGTGGGGTAAACACAGAGGATCATTATATAGAAAAAGGATGGAATCCAATTAGAGCACTACTACTACTATTTAGCATTTCTACAGCGCTACAAAGCGTACGCAGCGCGGCACAAACATAGAAGAAAGACAGTCCCTGCTCAAAGAGCTTACAATCTAGTAGACAAAAAAATAAAGCAAACAAATCAATTAATGTGTAGAGGAAAGAAGAGAGGAGGGTAGGTGGAGGCGAGTGGATACAAGTGGTTACGAGTCAAAAGCAATGTTAAAGAGGTGGGCTTTCAATCTAGATTTAAAGATGGTCAAGGATGGGGCAAAATTTAAATGACCTCATAGCTGGCGTGAGCTTTGATGGCAGTTCCAAAGGTTGGGAAGTAAGACCAATGCTGGGCAGACAGAATTGGGGTTAGAATAGGCTTCAATGGCAAATCCAGTAGTTGAGAAGTAGGACCTGGTGCCGGGCAGAATTCTATGATCTGTGCTCCAAAATTAGCAGGGAGAGCTAGAGATCATATATGCCAGTGAAGAAGTGGAACATGTGAAAAGTGCCAGATTCAACTCTTGTTGGGTTGTGCAGGTCTTTATCTGCCGACATTGACTATGTTACCATGTTACTAGTGTAAAGCATCTTTGATGGATTCATCAAGATTATTAAAATATCTCTGAAGTATAAACCTATAGGAGGTAGGCTTCATTCAAGTGAAAGGAAGCTCTGGAACGAAGATGAGGGTGAAAGAGGAAAGACTCAGGAATAATCTAAGGAAATATTTATTTACGAAAAGGGTGGTGGGTACGTGGAATGGCCTCCCAGTGTGAGCAATTATCTGTTATTTCGTAAAAGTGTGATTAACAATCCTGAGGTGTTTTTGTAATTTTCTGTAATTATTTTGATTAGTAAGATGTTGCAATTTAATTTGAAATTTAAAAAAAAATTGTAATCTTCTTTTTTGCAATTTAATATTACAATTGTTTATTCTGTAATATTTTTTTTGAGTTACAGTAGTTCTATGTTCAATTTCCCACGCCTTTTACAAAGCTGCGTTGTAATGCCGACACAGCCTATTCACTTTGAATGGGCCACATCGTCATAACCGCACCAGTAGCCGCTAAGGTAAAATTATGTATAATCATACCTGATAATTTTCTTTCCATTAATCATAGCTGATCAATCCATAGACTGGTGGGTTGTGTCCATCTACCAGCAGGTGGAGATAGAGAGCAAACTTTTGCCTCCCTATATGTGGTCATGTGCTGCCGGAAACTCCTCAGTATGTCGATATCAAAGCTCCATCCGCAGGACTCAGCACTTAGAGAATTACACCCACGAAGGGACACTCTGCCCAGCTCACCACCGCCGAAACGGGGGAGGGGAATTAACCCAGCTCATCCCCACACAAGTGGGGGAGGGGAATCCGTCCAGCTCATCCCCGCGGAGCGGGGGAGGGACACCACACCCGCCGATGCGGGGGGATCTGGCTTATCCTGCAACCGCAACCGCGGGAGGAGCTGACTGACCCGAACACCGCCGAAGCGGGAGGGGTACAAAACTGCCCTACAGCCGCACGAAGCGGGAGGGAGTGCCGGCAGAATTATAAGTCTCAATCCAGCCCCGTAAAACGGAGGGGAGAGGAATGCAGCAGCTCACTGTAACACAAACTCGTCTTAACTCTTGAAGAATCCAAGTGAAAAAACTTGAACACGAAGTCTTTCTGAAGTAACTGAAGAGTAAACTTGAACCTGAAATGCAACCAGAATAAAACAATACAGATATCTGGGAGGGGCTATGGATTGATCAGCTATGATTAATGGAAAGAAAATTATCAGGTATGATTATACATAATTTTACCTTCCATATCATCAAGCTGATCAATCCATAGACTGGTGGGATGTACCGAAGCAGTACTCACCCAGGGCGGGACCTAGAAATCCCTGACCGCAACACTGAAGCTCCAAACCGGGCCTCCGCCCGAGCAGCCACAGTCAAGCGGTAATGCTTGGAGAATGTATGGGCCG
Source organism: Microcaecilia unicolor (assembly GCF_901765095.1). Lineage (NCBI taxonomy): Eukaryota > Metazoa > Chordata > Amphibia > Gymnophiona > Siphonopidae > Microcaecilia > Microcaecilia unicolor. Next base: position 255,855,914 of record NC_044033.1, on the reverse strand, counting down.
AAGCCCAAGTTGCCGCCTTGCATATCTCTTCCAAGGAGACGGAACCGGCCTCTGCCATCGAGGCCGCCTGAGCTCTTGTGGAGTGAGCCTTCAGCTGGATAGGCGGCACCTTCCCTGCGGCCACATAAGCCGCTGCAATGGCTTCCTTGACCCATCTTGCCACTGTAGGCTTAGCAGCCTGCAGACCCCTACGAGGACCTGCAAACAGGACAAACAGATGATCCGATTTCCGGAAATCATTGGTCACTTCCAAGTATCTGATGATGACTCGTCTCACATCCAGATATTTAAGAGCAGAGTACTCCTCTGGGTAGTCCTCCCTACGAAAGGAAGGGAGACAGAGCTGCTGATTCACATGGAAGCGAGAAACAATCTTGGGCAGAAAGGAAGGCACTGTGCGAATAGTCACTCCTGCCTCAGTGAACTGCAGAAAAGGCTCTCGACATGAGAGCGCCTGGAGCTCGGAAACTCTTTTGGCTGAAGTGATAGCCACCAAAAAGACTGCTTTCAACGTCAGGTCTTTCAGAGATGCCCTCGACAAGGGTTCGAACGGCGGCTTCTGCAATGCTCTTAGCACCAGGTTGAGATTCCACGCAGGCACCACTGAGTGCAGAGGAGGGCGCAGGTGATTAACTCCCTTGAGAAAGCGCACCACATCTGGCTGGGAAGCCAGGGAAGCACCCTTCAGGCGGCCCCTGAAGCAAGCCAGAGCCGCTACCTGGACCTTAAGGGAACTGAGCGACAGGCCTTTGTCCAGACCTTCTTGCAGGAACGCCAACACTGAAGAAATTGGAGCAGTGAAGGGAGAAAGTGAGCCTGCTTCACACCACGCTGCAAAGATACGCCAAACCCTGGCGTAAGCAGTAGAAGTAGAGCGTTTCCTCGCTCTCAGCATAGTGGCGATGACCTTGTCTGAGAAGCCCTTCTTCCTCAGACGCTGCCGCTCAATAGCCAGGCCGTAAGACCAAAGGGGGAGGGATCCTCCATCACCACGGGACCCTGATGTAACAGGCCCTGCTCCACTGGCAGCCGCAGAGGATCGTCGACTGAGAGCCTGATCAAGTCCGCATACCAGGGACGTCTGGGCCAATCCGGACCCACCAGGATTATCCTGCCGGGATGCTTTGCCACCCGGTCTAGGACCCTGTCCAACATGGGCCAGGGTGGGAACACATAGAGAAGCTCTTGTGTCGGCCATTGTTGGAGAAGAGCATCTACTCCCAGGGATCGAGGGTCCCGTCCTCTGCTGAAGAAGCGCGGCACTTGGCAATTGGCCGATGACGCCATCAAATCCAGGCTCGGCTGGCCCCAGCGCTTCGTGATGTCCAAGAACGCCTAAGCAGATAGCTGCCACTCTCCGGGCTCCAAGGTATGGCGACTGAGAAAGTCCGCCTTGACATTCATGACTCCGGCAATGTGGGCCGCTGACAGCTGTTCCAGGTTCGCTTCCGCCCACTGGCATAGACTCATAGCCTCCTTGGCTAGAGGGGCGCTCTTGGTACCTCCCTGGCGGTTGACATAGGCCACAGCCGTGGCATTGTCCGACAGTACCCGTACAGGCTTCAGCACCAGTACCGGGATGAACTCCAAAAGCGCCAACCGAATGGCTCTGAGTTCCAGGAGGTTGATAGACCACTTCGCCTCTGCAGGAGACCAGAGCCCCTGCGCTGTCCTTCCCAAGCAGTGGGCTCCCCAGCCCGACAATGAGGCGTCCGTCGTGACGACAATCCACTCTGGGGCCACCAGAGGCATTCCCGCAGACAACTTGTCTGTCTGCATCCACCAGCTCAGCGCCTTGCGCACTGCTGGATCCAAGGGAAGACGCACCGCATAATCCTCCGACATCGGAGTCCAGCGCTGCAGCAGAGAGTGTTGTAGTGGTCTCATATGAGCCCTGGCCCAGGGCACTACTTCCATCGTGGCCGTCATAGAGCCCAACAGCTGCACATAGTCCCAAGCCCGAAGAGGAGAGGCTACCAGGAACTGGTCCACCTGAGCCTGAAGCTTGACAATCCGATTGTCTGGCAGGAACACTCTGCCCACTTGGGTGTCGAATCGAACTCCCAGATACTCCAGGGACTGAGTCGGGCGCAGCTGGCTCTTCTCCCAGTTGATGATCCATCCCAGGGAGCTCAAAAGAGCAACTACCCGGTCCACAGCTTTGCCGCACTCTGCATAAGAGGGGGCTCGGATCAACCAGTCGTCCAGATAAGGATGGACTTGTACTCCTTCCTTTCGCAGGAAGGCCGCTATGACCACCATTACTTTGGAAAAGGTCCGCGGAGCAGTAGCCAACCCGAACGGGAGGGCTCTGAACTGGAAGTGTCGTCCCAGGACTGCAAAACGCAGAAAGCGTTGATGAGGAGGCCAGATGGGAATATGCAGGTACGCTTCCTTGATGTCCAAGGATGCCAGGTACTCCCCTGCCTTCACTGCCGCTATAACAGAGCGGAGAGTCTCCATGCGAAAGTGCCGCACTTTCAAGGCCCGATTGACCCCTTTGAGGTCGAGGATAGGCCGGACAGAACCTCCTTTCTTTGGTACCACAAAGTAAATGGAGTAACGCCCCTTGCCAAGCTGACTTTCTGGCACCGGAACGACCGCACCCAGGCGGATCAGATTGTCCAAAGTCTGCTGCACTGCCACAGCTTTGACCGGAGACTTGCAGGGAGAGAGTACAAACCCGTCTCTTAAGGGTCGGCAGAACTCTAGCTTGTAGCCGTCTCTGATGACTTCCAGCACCCAAGCGTCTGAAGTTATTGTGGTCCACTCGCCCAGAAACGAGGACAGCCGTCCTCCAATCTGCACTGGGGCGTGGACCAAGACCCCGTCATTGGGTACGAGACCCTGGGGGAGGACCGGAGGGAGCACCTCCGGGACGGCGGTCTCTGCGAAAGGAACGCTGCTTGGGGGAGAAATGCCTCTTAAAGGAAGAGGGGGCAGAAGAACCCGACCTGCCCGGGCGGTACCGACGGGCTTCCTGAAACCGTCCTCTGGAGGTACCGGGACGAGCACTAGCCCGAGCCCTGACCTCTGGTAACTTCTTGCCCTTAGACGTGCCGAGATCGGTCACGATTTTGTCCAGCTCGACCCCAAAGAGCAGCTTGCCTTTAAAAGGCAACCTAGCCAGGCGGGATTTAGAGGCGTGGTCAGCAGACCAATGTTTCAGCCAAAGCCACCGCCGCGCAGAGACTGTCTGAGCCATGCCTTTAGCTGAGGCTCTCAAGACATCATACAGCAAGTCTGCCAAATAGGCTAAGCCCGATTCCAGGGCTGGCCAATCATCCCTCAAGGAATGATCCGAGGGGAAAGCCCGCTGCACCATAGTCAGGCACGCCCTGGCCACATAGGAGCCGCAAACTGAGGCCTGCAAACTTAAAGCAGCCGCCTCAAAGGACGACCTTAAGGCCGCCTCCAATCTCCTGTCTTGGGCGTCCTTTAGGGCCGTGCCACCTTCCACCGGCAATGCCGTTTTCTTAGTCACCGCAGTGATTAAAGAATCCACGGTAGGCCACAGATAGGCCTCACGTTCACTCACAGCCAAAGGATAGAGGCGGGACATAGCCCTAGCCACTTTAAGGCTCGCTTCTGGGACATCCCATTGAGCCGAAATTAAGGTGTGCATGGCATCATGCACGTGGAAGGTTCTAGGCGGGCGCTTCGTCCCCAGCATAATGGCAGAGCCAACAGGGGCTGAGGGAGAGACGTCCTCCGGAGAGGAAATCTTCAAAGTGTCCATGGCCTGTAACAACAGGTTGGGCAAATCCTCTGGGCGAAAAAGCCGCGCTGCAGAGGGGTCATCCGCTCCATCCGAGCGGGGATCCGTCTCCTCCAAGGAATCCGCAAAGGACCGTTGGGAGACCTCAGACACGCTGCCCTCATCTACATCGGAGGAGACAAATTCCTCCAAGGCCTGGGAATCAACCCGAGGGCGTTTACCTCTGGGAACCTCAACCTCTTTACCAGACGAGGGAGCGGGGGCAGCGTTGTGCATGAGGAAGGCCTGATGCAGCAGCAAAACAAACTCGGGGGAGAAACCCCCCAGACTGTGCACTTCCGCAGCCTGGGCAACAGCCCTAGGCGCACTCTCAACCGGCGCTCGCAACAGCGGGGGAGAGGCCTGCTGCGCATCCAAAATGGCGTCCGGCGCGAAACTCCGCGAAGGAGCCGCGCGGGAAGAACGGCTCTTAACTTTAGCCGCTTCTGTGCCGTCGCCCAAATTAAGGGCGTTCATGGCATTAATGTCTCCAACCTCAAGGGCGGCCCAAGAAGAAGCCGTCCGAGCCGCGTGGCCGGCCAAAATGGTGGAGGCGAGGAGCGGGGGATGGGCGTTTATGGCGGGAAAAACCGCCACGCCGGAGGAAGGACCGGGACATTCATCGGTCACGAAACTGCCACCCAACAAGGGCGAATCAGGCTTTAAGACCCCCGCATCCCCTCTAGAAGCGCTCAAGCGACCCGGGGAGCGACCCTTTGCGCCCTCGCCCTCCGACGCCATGTGCCACGAGGAGAAGAATCGGGGAACCCCCGCCCGCTATAAAAAGGTAAAAATTACCTGCTGTCCGCTCCGAGTTGTAACGACCTGGTGTCCCAGTGAGTAGCTGCAATAGACGCTTAAATAAACGTCGAAATAAACGCCTTTAAAGACGTTTAAATTTTTTTTTTTTTTTTTTTTTTTCAACGGAGCCAGCGGGAGGGGGGAGAAAAGGAGGGACCTGGCACCACCAGGTTTGCACTTGCTCAAAAGAGCCCTCAACCCCAGGCACTCAACAAAACCTAAAAATTAGGCTTGGAGGCCTAGCCAGAGCTGCTGCTGCTGTGTGTGACCACCACCTGCTGAGATAGAGAACATACTGAGGAGTTTCCGGCAGCACATGACCACATATAGGGAGGCAAAAGTTTGCTCTCTATCTCCACCTGCTGGTAGATGGACACAACCCACCAGTCTATGGATTGATCAGCTTGATGATATGGAATGCGGCTTTGTAAAAAAAAAGGGGGGGGGGGGGTTATGTGCAACTTAGTATTTTTCATTTTTTTGTAATTATGGTTGTAGAATATGTTTTTGTAAATTATGTTTTGTTTACTATGTACATTGCAGGAAACTCTGATTATGGGAAATTAGCGGTCTATAAGAATTAAAATCATATCAATAAAATATTTTTCATATGCTGATGATACTGTCTTATTATTTCCGATTTTTTTTCCGATTTGAATGATGTTAATTGTCTGAGACTTTTGATAGAATTTATAAACGCATATCTTTTAATCACTTGAAAATTAATCCAGTTTAAACTAACTTATGGATAGAAAATTCTAAATCAGATTTAATACAGATTAAAATGGGAGATATAATAATAATAATCACTCCTAAAATTTTTACTACAGTCTTATAACCTACAAAAAACTAACAACCCTGTTTACAAAGCAGCGTCATAGGCGCGTTAACGTTTTTTACGCGTTACCATGTATGTGCCTACCAGAGGCGTAGCCAGACTTCGGCGGGAAGGGGGTCCAGAACCAGAGGTTTAGCCCCCCACCCGGCACCGCCGACCCCCCCACCATTTTTTACCTCCCTGCCGCCACCACCACCTTTGACCCCCCCCCCCCCGCGCCAACCCTTTCGACCCTCTCTTCCTGCCGCCGCCACCACTCCCCTGCCGTCAGGTACCTTTGCTGGCGGGGGTCCCCAACCCCCCACCAGCCGAAGTCCTCTTCTCCGGCGCGGCCCTGTTGCTGATCTGCAAGGGCAGGCTTCTGTTTCTGTGAGTGATGTCCTGCATGTTGTACGGAGAGGAGGGCTTCGGCTGGCGGGGGTTGGGGACCCCCGCCAGCAAAGGTACCCGACGGTGGCGGGGGAGGGTTGGTGGCGGGAGGGTGGGGTCAAAGGGATTGGCGGCAGGGGGGGGCAGGGCCAACTCTATGGGGGCCCACGCCCCCGTGGCCCCATGTAGCTATGCCCCTGGTGCCTACAATATATCTATAGGCACCTACATAGTTAGTGTGCGCTAAATACTCTAACGCACCTTAGTAAACAGGGCCCTAAATTCGCAGAAAAAAACTGAACATCAAGAATTACAATGTTTAAACCAGATTATACAATACTTTAAAAAAAAAACAAAAAACCTGTTACCACAAATTAATACAATTTTTTAAAAATAAATTTCTTAAGAGCCTTCCTAAGCTGAAGATAACCACAAATCCTTAAAGAAAAGAAGGAAGATAATCAAAGTGTGCAGCCTGATACAGAAAAGTGGACTGAAAAATCCTCTTTGCCTTTACATGGCGAAATAAAGGAAACTTTAATAAAATTTGATTTCTAGTAGATCCTGAAAAAAAATAATTAAAAAAAGCAAGACGAATGTCTAAGTAAGGGCTTACCGCTCGCTATAACGGAAGTACCACCAGGCTACCACAGCAGCCCAGTGGTACTTCCCATCAATACCGCGCCGTCATTTTCGGCCCTACAGAAATTAATTTTTGTAGTGCTGGACTGTAACTGGTGGTAATCAGGCAGAGCCGCACCTAAACCAACCTCTCCTCCTCCCCCATTCTCTATTTCTGTGGATAACACGCTCATCCTTCCTGTCGTAACCTTGGGGTCATCTTCGACTCCTTCCTCTCCTTCTCTGCACATATTCAACAGACTGCTAAAACCTGTCATTTCTTTCTCTATAATAGCACCAAAATTCGCCTTTTCCTTTCTGAGCACACTACCAGAACCCTCATCCACACTCTTATCACCTCTCGCTTAGACTATTGCAATTTGCTCCTCACAGGTCTCCCACTTAGCCATCTCTCTCCTCTTCAATCTGTTCAAAATTCTGCTACACGACTAATATTCCGCCAATGTCAAACTTCTCTTATTGACCTATAAGTGCATTCACTCTGCAGCTCCTCAGTACCTTTCCACTCTCATCTCTCCCTACATTCCTCCCCGGGAACTCCGTTCACTGGGTAAATCTCTCTTATCTGCACCTTCTCCTCCACTGCTAACTCCAGACTCCGTTCCTTTTATCTTGCTGCACCATATGCCTGGAATAGACTTCCTGAGCTGGTACATCAAGCTCCATGTCTGACAGTCTTCAAATCTAAGCTAAAAGCCCACCTTTTGATGCTGCTTTTAACTCCTAACCCTTATTCACTTGTTCAGAACCCTTATTTTATCATCCTTGCTTTAATATTCCCTTATCTCTTGTTTGTCCTGTTTGTCTGTCCTAATTAGATTGTAAACTCTGTCGAGCAGGGACTGTCTCTTCATGTTCAAGTGTACAGCGCTCCGTACGTCTAGTAGCGCTTTAGAAATGATAAGTAGTAGTAGGGTTAGCACGGGAGCCCTTACCGCCAGCTCAAATAAACAAAGCAGATCAGTGGTAAAGCCAAATAAATCTTTATTGCAGTATCTCATCTATAAAATGCCCGACACAGGCCGTGTTTTGCCTAAAGGGGCTGGGTCAGAGGTTATACTGTAACCTTCATCAGCAAAATAACTAAATGGTGTATTCAATAATTTCCATCCTTTCACTTTGAAATAGATTGTGCTGGGTTTTTTAATCTGCCTTAGCACCATACTCAATTGGTTCCCTGTTGTGTATGGTGGGAATCATTGAATACACATTTAGTTATTTTGGTGATAAAGACTACAGTATAGCCCCTAACGCAGCCCCTTTGGGCAAAACATGGCCTGTGTCAGGCATTTTATTAGAATGAGATTCTGCAATAAAGATTTGTTTGGATTTACCACTGATCTGCTTTGTTTCTTTCCACATAGGGAGTTTGCGGGTCGTTTGCCTTGTTGCTTCTTGGGATCATCTTTGTTTCAGTATATCTGCAGCATTTGGGGTTTAAGGATTCTCAGAACCAGGATGATGAACAGCTTCAAAACCCTAATATTGCTCTTTTAGGATCTCAGATGAGAGTGAGTCTATTCCTGTCTTCTAAATTTTCTTCCAATTGTTCGTAATTAAAGATGCATTTGTGGATTGTCTCCTCCAGAATGAACAATACCTATTCATATCCGCTCACGACTCCACACAAACAAACCCACAGGCACTCATAATCCCCTCCCCGAAAATACGTGTGTCTCAAATCCCCTCACCCTGTGTGTATGTGTCTGTGTCTCATATCTCCCTCACCCTGTGTGACTAAGTGGCATAGCCACAGGTGGGCCCACCCACTTGGGGCTCAGGCCCACCCTACAGTAGCACATGTTTAGCGGTAGCTGGTGGGGATCCCAAGCTCTGCCAGCTAAAGACTTCTCCCTGATGGTAATGAAAACTCTACTCTCCATGATACCAGCACCTGCACATGCTCAGTTTTCAGCTCATGCCTGCTGCTGACTACTACTACTTAACATTTCTAGAGCGCTACTAGGGTTACGCAGTGCTGTACAAATTAACAACTAAGGACGGTCCCTACTCAAATGAGCTTACAATCTAAAGGACGAAATGTCAAGTAGGGGTAGTCTAGATTTCCTGAGTAGAGGTGTTGTGATTAGGTGCCGAAAGCGACATTGAAGAGGTGGGCTTTGAGCAATGATTTGAAGATGGGTAGGGAGGGGGCCTGGCGTATGGGCTCAGGGAGTTTGTTCCAAGCATGGGGTGAGGCGAGGCAGAAAGGGCGGAGCCTAGAGTTGGCGGTGGTGGAGAAGGGTACTGAAAGGAGGGATTTGTCTAGAGAGCGGAGGTTACGGGTAGGGACGTAAGGGGAGATGAGGGTAGAGAGGTAAGGAGGGGCTGCAGATCGAGTGCATTTGTAGGTTAGTAGGAGAAGCTTGAACTGTATGCGGTATCTGATCATATCTGATAGTAGGAGCGATAGTAGGAGTGACGGTGTTAAGTAGGTTGGTGACTGCCAAGATGGAAAGAAGCGTTTTCCCACCAGCTGAAATTTTTTTGGGTGGTGGTTGGGGGAGGAAGAACACTTGGTGCCCACCCACTTCTTGCCTAGGCCCACCTAAAATGTGTTGTCTGGCTACACCCCTGGTGTGATTGTCTCATATCCCCCTCACCCTGAGGAAATATTTTTTCACTCAACGAATAGTTAAGCTCTGGAACGCTTTGCCGGAGGATGAGGTAACAGCGGTTAGCATATCTGGTTTTAAAAAAGGTTTGGACAAATTCCTGGAGGAAAAGTCCATAGTCTGCTATTGAGACAGACTTGGGGAAGCAACTGCTTGCCCTGGGATTTGTAGTATGGAATGTTGCTACTCTTGACATTCTGAATGGAATCGTCACTCTTTAGGATTGCCAGCGAACGCCAGTAGCTTTGGTACTTTGTTCAACGAGATAGAGTTACAATTTTCGAACTAGTATTCTCTATAACGATTATCGCTACATCACGCACACAGCCTTTTTAAAGGCAGAGTGTTCATTGAATTAAACCTTATTGAATATTCTATAAGAACTTATATTGTCAGAGAATACATATATGGTGCAACAGACTCCTGACGCAGGCCGGTTGGGCCGAAACACAGCTGTGTCGAGTCATATCACCTCAATAAATATATAACCATTTTTATCTTACTTGTGTCGTCCCCCCCTTTTTTTGTTTTTTATTTTCGTTATATCTTCATTTTTTGTTTTTGTTTTTTATTTTCCTGCCTTTCACATTTTTTTGTTGCTCTTCATTTTTCTCCCTTTTCCCCATTTTTTTCATCCTTTTGATCTTTTGTGTCATCTTCGCTGTTTTGGATTATTATACATTCTTTGGGGTTCTACATGGAATGTTGCCACGATTTGGGTTTCTGCCAAGTACTTGTGACCTGGCTTGGCCACTGTTTGGAAAAACAGGATACTGGTCTGACTCAGTATGGCTACTCTTATGTTCTTATATCCCCCGGACCCTGTGCGTGTGTGTCTGTGCGTCTCATATCACCCACGCTGTATCTATGTGTCTCATATCCCCCCTCACGCAGTGTGTTTCATAGCCTCACCCTGTGTTTGTACGTTTGTGTATATTTAATATATAATACAATTCTCCTCGTTCCTATCATGTTGCATCTTTATCACTTTCTGCTACTCACCCCCAGCTCCTTCCTCACTTCCAGTTCCAGCCACCTTCCACTCTCCCGCCAAGGCGAGCGCGAGCGCTCTTCCCGTCCCGCCCCCGTTCCCACGGCAACGCCACGCTGATTGGTCTCCAAGGTCGGGTCGGACCGCCGCCTTACGTGCCACAGGAGGAGGAGCGCAACAACAGCCGGCGGCAACTGTTTCCCCAATCTCCCGAGCAATTTGCGGCCAGTGATTCCTTTGTAATTTTCTCCCAGCGTCTCTTTAACCATTTGAAATCTGCTTTCGGTGCTCCGATAGCCTACCTCTCAGCTTCTCTGTCTGGATTCCAAGCCTCGTTCTTGTTTTCCAATAGCTTCTCCGAAGATATATTCCTTTCAAGCCTCATTCTGGTGCTCCAATAGCTTCCCTCAGTCAACATATATTCCAAGCAGGGAGGTTAGACAGTAGGGGCCGGGATGACATCAAAAAGCTGAAACCAATTAGGTTAGTCTCCCTTTCCCCCTCCTCCGCGCAGCCGTCATCCCTGTTCACTCAAAACAAAACAAGCAAATCTACCAGCTGCTCTGTCCACCTTGTTGTTCTTTATAGCTGGTGACATTTAATGTACACGGAGGAAGAATTGGTTTTATTGGCTAAGTTGTAAATCATTGTGTCAGCTGGAGGGGATGATTATTCCCTGAATTCATGCAAATTTTATTTTCACAATGTGTGTCTGGATGCCTGTTGTGGTGTATGCATGTGATAATGTTTGAATAACTGTCTATACTTAGGACAAAGATTTCTGAACCTGCAGCATCATTAAAGGGCAGACTTTTAAATGCCCAGTTGGGTATATATATGCTAATCTCTATTTTGTTAAATGTTTCAGACATATCCATCTATTTGCTCCCATGATATAACTGAATTCGATTATTGTCTCACTGTATTTTCAAATGTAAGCCACATTGAACCTGAGTTTGTTTGGGGTAATGTGGGATATAAATGTAAAAAAAAATACATATATATCCTTTATCCTCCAACTTTTAAGACACTGCCTATCCAGCCTGATGATGATGGCACAATGAAAGCAAGTTTGGTCCAGTAAAGACTAACTCAAAATAACCTGTTCCTTAGCTGGGCCCTAGTATTACCATATTGAAAATGTGACCATAACATGCCTCGTGGTTACGTTCCACTAATAAGTTAAATTATTAACTAGATTTCTTGAAAGGATGATATAACCTTTGGATGCATGATTAGAAACAAAAACATACACTTATTTACTCGATATCACAACCTTTTAGGGTGGATAGTGTTTATTTATTTATTTACTAGACTTTGAGCCCGTAAAAACGGGCTATTATAGGAAGGGGGGGGGTTGAAAGGCCCGCCCCCACCGCCGAGTTCGCCGCTGCCCCCACCGAGCCGTCACCTTCCACCCGGCTGGGCCCTCGCTCCGCTATTGAAACAGCGAGGGTCCGGGAACGCAGCACTGAGCTCTGCTGAGCTGCCGACGTCAGCCTTCGTTCTTCTCTACCTGTCCCGCCCTCGTGTGACGTAACGTCGTCGAGGGCGGGACAGAGGCAGAGAAGAAGAACGAAGGCCGACGTCGGCAGAGCTCAGTGCTGCGTTCCCGGACCCTCGCTGTTTCAATAGTGGAGCGAGGGCCCGACCGGGTAGAAGGTGGGTGGCGGCGGCGACTCGGGTGGGGGGAGCGTTAGACGACGGTGTCCCTCCCTCAGCAATGCGCAGTACAGACCCTCTGTGTTCCGCCCCCCCCCCCCCCGTCATCACGTATTGACGTGGGGGCGGGGCAGAGGTCTCTACTGCGCATTTGCGAGTGAGTACGGTCACTCGCCGTCTATATGTTTGATTGCATTTGTACCCCACATTTTCCCACCTATTTGCAGGCTCAATGTGGCTTACAGAGTGTTGTTATGACAAAATCATGACAGGATATTGGATACAATCAAAAGTGCGCAGAAGATGGATGAGGAATTAGAGAAGATGGTATTAGATAGGATAGTTTAGGAGGTGATTTGTGTCTTTAAGGGTTCTTCTTGTAGGCTCTATTGAAGAGATGTGTCTTCAGGGTGGATAGTGTTCACAATGAGCTCCTTTTATTATCGACCAGATAGATGAGTTTTCAGTTTTTGGCACAGTATTTATTTATTTATTCGTTGCATTTGTATCCCACATTTCCCCACCTAGTTGCAGGCTCAATGTGGCTTACATTATGCCGTTGTGGCGATCACCATTTCCGGGATGAGAAATACAGAGTAGTGTTGTATTTTATTTATTGCATTTGTATCCCACAATTTCCCACCTCTTTGCAGGCTCAATGTGGCTTACAATACAACATGAATAGTGGAAATGAGACGAGAATAGACATTTGGTGTTACAGAAGGATTTGGGGTTGCATGGTAATGGAATACATGATAGTAATCAAACATATAAATGGCAAGAGGTGTACTCACTCGCAAATGCGCAGTAGAGACCCTCTCTGTCCCGCCCCCGCGTCAATACGTGATGACAGGGGCGTGACAGAGAGGGAACCTGCGCACCTGCGAGTGAGGGAACCGCCGTCGCCACCGCTACCCCCCCCCAGGGTTGCCGCTACCCCCACCCACCAGGAGTCGCCGCCGCCACCCACCCTCCACCCGGCTCGGGTACCTGGCTTCACTATTCAAACCGCCGGAACGCAGCACACAGCTCATCTGAGCTGCCGTTGGCCTTCCTTACCTGCCTGTGTCCCGCCCTCGCCGACGTTACGTCACACGAGGGCGGAACACACGCAGAGAAGCGGAACACACGCAGAGCAGAAGGAAGGCCGACGGCAGCTCAGATGAGCTGTGTGCTGCGTTCCGGCGGTTTGAATAGTGAAGCCAGGTACACGGCCCGGGTGGAGGGGTGGCGGCAACCTATCCGGGGGGGGCCTTTCAACCCTCCCCCCTTCCTTTACCAGCCCGTTTTTACGGGCTGAACGGCTAGTATAATAGAAGGCATTATTGACATTTCTGGATATATGTGGGAGTTTCACATGTTTTGGTCTTTGTGGTATATCTTGTCGAAGAGATGGGTCTTTAGTAGTTTATGGAAGTTGGTCAGTTCATACGTCGCTTTTAGGTTACGTGACAGTGCATTCCAGAATTGCGTGCTCATATAGGAAAAGGTTGATGCGTGCATTAATTTGTATTTTAGACCTTTACAGTTAGGGAAATGAAGATTAAGGAATGTGCGAGATGATTTTTTAGCATTCCTGGATGGTAGGTCTATCAGGAATGTAGGCTGGGGCATCGCCATGGATGATTTTATGTACTAGGGTACATACTTTGAACGTGATGCGTTCTTTGAGTGGGAGCCAGAGTAGCTTCTCTCGTAAGGGTTTTGCACTTTCATATTTTGATTTTCCAAATATGAGTCTGGCTGCCGTGTTCTGTGCTGTTTGGAGTTTTTTGAGTATTTGCTCTTTGCAGCCAGCGTAGAGTGAATTGCAGTAATCTAGATGACTGAGTACTAATGATTGTACTAGATTACGGAAGATGGTCCTTGTGAAGAATGGTCTTACTCTTTTTAATTTCCACATTGAGTGGAACATCTTTTTGGTTGTGTTTTTCACGTGATTCTCAAGTGTTAGGTGCCGATCAATGGTAACTCCAAGAATTTTCAGGGTTTCCGAAATTGGTAGATTTAGTTTTGGTGTGTTGATGGTGGTAAACTTGCTCGTGTTGTGTTCAGAGGTGAATATTAGGCATTGGGTTTTTTCTGTGTTGAGTTTTAAATGAAAGGCATCTGCCCAGGAGTGTATGATATGTAGGCTTTGGTTGATGTTGTTTGAAATTTCTTTTAGGTCTTGTTTGAATGGGATGTAGATCGTTACATCATCAGCGTAAATGTATGGGTTGAGGTTTTGGTTTGATAGTAGTTTGGCCAAGGGTGTCATCATTAGCTTGAATATAGTCGGTGAGAGGGGAGATCCCTGTGGAACTCCACATTCAGGTGTCCATGCAGCTGATGTAATCGAATTTGATGTCACTTGGTATGAGCGTGTGGTTAGGAATCCTTTAAACCACTTAAGAACATTTCCTCCGATACCGAAGTATTCAAGGATGTGTAGTAGGATTCCATGATCAACCATGTCAAAGGCGCTTGACATGTCAAATTGTAGAAGTAATATATTCTTTCCGGTTGCTATCGTTTGTTTGAATTTTGTCATGAGTGTAACTAGTACTGTTTCAGTACTGTGATTAGAACGAAATCCTTACTGGGAGTCGTGTAGTATTGAGAACTTGTTTAGATAGTCTGTGAGTTGTTTGGTTACCATTCCTTCTGTTATTTTGGTTATTAAGGGAATGGATGCTACTGGTCTATAATTTGTTAATTCACTCGCATTTTTCTTTGCATCTTTGGGTATAGGAGTGAGTAAAATGTTTCCTTTCTCCTTTGGGAAGAGTCCATTTTGTAGCATAAAATTCACATATTTCATTAGATCTGTTATAAAGTGTTGGGGGGGGGGCTGATTTCATAAGGTCATTTGGGCACATATCTAATTTGCAGTGAGATTTGGATCTTCTGATAATATCTCAAATTCAGTCTGAGTCCTATCTGCTGGGTATATTCCAGGGTCTGGGTCTAGACAGTCTAGTATTAAAGTTCATATCTAATAAAGTTAGTCAAATATAAAAGTTCATTTCAGCAAGAGAAATTAAGTGGTAGTGCGTTAGCGTTCATTTGACGCAGTCAAGTGTAAAGAGTTTGGTTTTGTCTAGTTTTGGTAAAGGTTTCGTTGTCTAATATTTAGGATGGATCATTGTGTTATGCCTTTTTGAACAGGTTGGTTTTCAGTAGTTTTCGGAAAATTGTTAGGTTGTGCATTGTTTTTATGGCATTTGGTAGTGCGTTCCATAATTGAGTGCTTATATAGGAAAAGCTGGATGCATATGTTGATTTATATTTAATTCCTTTGCAACTGGGATAGTGGAGATTTAAAAATGTGCATGCTGTCCTTTTGAGTTACTGGCTGGTAAGTCTATAAGGTCTGACATGGAGGCCGGGGCCTCTCCGTGAATAATTTTATGGACCAGGGTGCAACTTTTAAACGCTATTCGTTCTTTTAGTGGGAGCCAGTGTAGTTTTTCTCTAAGGGGTTTTGCGCTTTCATATTTCGTTTTTCCAAATATGTCAAGAACAAACTATGTTGTGGGTGCTAATGTTGAATCTGTCCCACTCCCCACCCCCAATAAGCAAACTATTCGTGTGGCTGCCCCTTTCACTTCCCCCCAGCACAAAGGACTCATGCCATGAGCTGTGGTCCCTGCCTTCCAATTGCACAAGCTTACCCTACACACCAAGGAACATTGCCTGCACTGATGACGACATTTTGGATTAATACACCAGCAGGGCCAGAACAACTTGGGTGACATCTGCCTCAATGGCAGGGATAAGATGTAAGATGCGGTGGAATACCAGCAAGCTCTGGGGGGGGGGGGGGGGGGAGGGGGTGGAGTCTTCCTTTTAAAACTCTGGTGGTGAAGTTAATTCTGTGGATTTTCCAAGGTCAGGACTTTAAAAGCTTTGCGGTGGGCTTATTGCCCTAGGGGCAGAATTTACAAGCTTTGACAGTCCCATTGTTGGGTGAGATGACCTTAATACCTTCCTTAAGTCTCCAACATTGCTGAACTGTCCATCTGTGACTGCACTCGCTAATTTCTCCTTTCCCCTCCTGAACAAAAGAACATTATCAGAGCAAACCCTTTATAACTAGCAGGATAAATATGGGACAGACTTGGGGGATTTTCACTCTGGATTTTCCCTCAAAGTATGTGTGTGTGTATTTTTATTACAGGAGAGGTAACCATCTGTGTAAACTTTTACCTGCTAGAAGGGTGGCAATTTCTAGATACTTCACTTACCTATTTGGTAATAGAGGACAGGAGTTGAGGTTGCAGAAAGGGTTGACTTAGGAATAATGCCAAGAAGTACTTTTTCACAAACAGGGTGGTGGATGCCTGGAATGCCCTCCTGCAGGAGGTGGTGGTGAAGAAAACGGTACTGGAATTCAAACATCGGTAGGATAAACACTAGACACAAATTGCAAGCACAGTCAAACAGTTTACCTGGTGGCATAAAGGGACAGACTGAAACAAAGCGAAGCCCAGGCACATCTCATTGGCGACAGGTCACGTAAGGATGTTGCATCTCAATCATGACACATCATATGGGTATGTCACATCTCAATGACAACACATCACATGGGTATGTTATATGATGACCCCTTTCACGGGTATGTCACATCTCAATGACAATACCTGACATGTGTATTGTTGCATCTTAATGATATGTCATGTGGGTATATCATATCCAATAAGAATAGCCATACTGGGGGCAGACTGATGGTCCATCTAACCCAGTATCCTGTTTCCAACAGTGCCCAATCCAGGTCACAAGTACCTGGCAGAATCCCAAATAGTAGCAAGATTCCAACCTACTGACCGTACTACTACTACTACTTGACATTTCTAAAGCACTACTAGGGTTACGCAGCGCTGTACAGTTTAACAAAAAGGACAGTCCCTGCTCAAAGGAGCTTACAATCTAAAGGATGAAATGACAAGTTGGTGCAGTCTAGATTTCTTGAATAGAGGTAGAGTGGTTAGGTGCCAAAGGCAACATTGAAGAGGTGGGCTTTGAGCAAGGATTTGAAGATGGGCAGGGAGGGGGCCTGGCGTATGGGCTCAGGGAGTTTATTCGAAGCATGGGGTGAGGCGAGGCAGAAAGGGCGGAGCCTGGAGTTGGCGGTGGTGGAGAAGGGCACTGAAAGGAGGGATTTGTCTTGAGAGCGGAGGTTACGGGTAGGAACGTAAGGGGAGATGAGGCTAGAGAGGTAAGTAGGGGCTGCAGATCAAGTGCATTTGTAGGTTAGTAAGAGAAGCTTGAACTGTATGCGGTACCTGATCGGAAGCCAGTGAAGTGATGCGAGGAGAGGGGTGATGTGAGTATATCGGTCCAGGCGGAAGATAAGACGTGCAGCAGAATTCTGAATGGACTGAAGGGGGATAGGTGGCAAAGTGGGAGGCCAGTGAGGAGTAGGTTGCAGTAGTCAAGGTGAGAGGTAATGAGTGAGTAGATGAGAGTTCGGGTGGTGTGCTCAGAGAGGAAAGGGCGAATTTTGCTAATGTTGTAGAGGAAGAAGCGACAGGTCTTGGCTATCTGCTGGATATGCGCAGAGAAGGAGAGGGAGGAGTCGAAGATGACTCCGAGGTTGCGGGCAGATGAGACAGGGACGATGAGGGTGTTGTCAACTGTGATAGAGAGTGGAGGGAGAGGAGAAGTGGGTTTGGGTGGGAAGACAATAAGCTCGGTCTTGGCCATGTTCAGCTTCAGGTGGCGGTTGGACATCCAGGCAGCAATGTCGGACAAGCAGGCCGATACTTTGGCCTGGGTTTCCGTAGTGATGTCTGGTGTGGAGAAATAAAGCTGGGTGTCGTCAGCATAAAGATGATACTGGAAACCATGAGATGAGATCAAGGAGCCCAGGGAAGAGGTGTAGATTGAAAAAAGAAGGGGTCCAAGGACAGATCCTTGAGGAACTCCAACAGAGAGCGGGATGGGGGTGGAGGAAGAGCCATGAGAATGTACTCTGAAGGTACGGTGGGAGAGATAAGAGGAGAACCAGGAGAAGACAGAGCCCTGGAAACTATATGAGGACAGTGTGGCAAGAAGTAAATTGTGATTGACAGTGTCAAAAGCGGCAGATAGGTCGAGGAGGATGAGGATGGAGTAGTGACCTTTGGATTTGGCAAGGAACAGGTCATTGCAGACTTTAGATAGTGCAGTTTCTGTCGAGCGTAGGGGGCGAAAGCCGGATTGAAGCGGATCGAGGATGGCATGAGAGGAGAGAAAATCAATGCAACGGCTGTGAACGGCACGTTCAAGTATCTTGGAGAGGAAGGGTAGGAGGGAAATGGGGCGGTAGTTGGAGGGACAGGCAGTGTCAAGTGATGGTTTTTTGAGCAGAGTTGTGACTACAGCATGCTTCAAGGTGTCAGGGACAGTTGCAGTGGAGAGAGAGAGGTTGAGGATATGACAGATGGGGGCGGGGGTGACAGTAGGAGAGATGGTGTTAAGTAAGTTGGTGGGGATGGGGTCAGAGGAACAGGTGGTGCATTTCGAGGAGGAAAGAAGATGGGCAGTTTCCTCCTCGGTGATATCAGGAAAAGAGGAGAAGGAGGCAAGGGTTGGTTGGTTGAGGGAGTGGGCTATAGGGTGAAGAGGAGGAGATGGTTTGGTGGTGAATTCGAGGTTGATCTTCTGCACCTTGTCGCAGAAGTAGTCAGCCAGTGATTGAGGAGAGAGTGAGGGGGGGGGGGGGGAGCAGAGGGCACTTTGAGGAGGGAGTTAAGGGTGGCAAAGAGACGACGAGGGTTAGAGCTGAAGGAGTTAGTCAATTGGGTGTAATAGACCTGTTTGGCGAGGAATAGGGAGGACTGGAAGGAGGATAGCATGAATTTGTATGAATGAAATCAGTATGGGTGCGAGATTTCCTCCAGAGACGTTCAGCCGATTGGGCGCAGGAGCAAAGGTATCGGGTGCAAGGGGTCAGCCAGGGCTGGGGATTAGTACGCCTTGTGGGACGGGAGATGGATGGTGCAAGGGCGTCCGGAGCAGAGGAGAGAGTGGCATTGTAAGTGGAGACAGCCTTGTCAACAGACTCGGAGGACAAGATGGAAGGGAGGAGATCAGAGATACTAGAGGATAAGGTGGGAGGGTCGACAGCCTGGAGATTCCTGGAAGTAGTGGTAAGTGTCGGGCGGGGCTGAGGGGGAGGGTGATGGAGTGTGAAGGTGATCAGGTGATGGTCAGAGAGAGGAAGAGCTGAGGCGCAGAAATTGGAGGGTGAGCAGGTAGAGGAGAGGACGAGATCAAGACAGTGGCCAGATTGGTGAGTAGGGGTGGTGGAGCTCAGCTGGAGGTTGAAGGAGGATGTCAGAGTGAGGAACTGAGAAGCGTATGAGTCGGATGGGTTATCAGTGTGTATGTTAAGGTCTCCAAGAATGAGGGATGGGGATGAGGGCTCAAGAAAAACGGAGAGCCATGCATCGAAGTAGGTAAGGAAGGAGGGAAGGGACTTGTCAGGGGGGCAGTAAATGACTGCAACTCTGAGTGGCATCGGGTAGAATAGACGGATGGAGTGAACTTCAAAGGATAAGAAGCAGTGAGACTGCGGTATGAGGAGAGGTTGAAAGCTGCAGGAGGGCGAAAGTAGTAACCCGACGCCGCCACCGCGGCCAACTGGGCGGGGAGAATGGGAGAAAAGATAACCTCCATGGCATAGGGCCGCGACTGAGGCAGAGTCGTCAGAGGAGAGCCAGGTTTCAGTTAGGGCGAGCAGTTGAAGGGAACGGGAGATGAAAAGATCATGGGTGAAGGCAAGTTTGTTGCACACATAGCGGGCATTCCACAGGGCACACGAGAAGGGGAGGGAGGAGGGGAATAGAGATGAGATTGGAGACATCCCGGAAACGTTTGCATGGATAAGACGAGGACGGGTGTGGGGGACCTGGATTGGGATTGATGTCTCCGGCAGATAGCAAGAGAAGGAGCAAAAGAGTGCGGAGGAGGGTGGGGGAGGTAGGGCAACGAAGGCGACAAAGACGGGGTGCGCTTAGGAGGAATGGGGATGGGTTAATGGCAGGAAGGAAGTGATGAAGGTTGAGAGCTAGGAGGGAGAAAGGAGAGATGGTGAAGGGATGGGCGGGGGTGGGTAGTGTGTTGTAGTAGTGAGCAGGACGGGAGAGGACAAGGATGGGCAGTGAATCCCTGTGGTAGCGGTAGGGGGAGGGGGAAAAGATTAGGAAGGGATAGGGTGATGAGGAGAATGTGTATAGGGGCCATAAGTAGTGACTGAGGTGCAAATGTAGTGACTGAGGAGAATGGCAGGTGGAGAGGTAGGTAGAGGGGCTGGCAGGTGGGTAGGTCGGTTGATGGGTGGGCAGGGGTGGTAGGTTAGCTGGCAGGCAGGTAGGTGAATGGGCTGGCAGGCGGGGAGGCAGTTAGGTAGTTGTGCAGGCTTGAAGGCAGGCAGGTGGTTGGTGAGCTAACAAGCATGCAAGTTGATGGGCAGACAAGCATGCAAGTTGATGGGCTGGCAAGCAGGCAGGTTGGTTGATAGCAGGCAGGCAGATGCGATGTGACTGGAACAAGCTGGAACGGACAGACTGGAACAAGCTGGAACAGGACGGATGGACTGGAGCAGTAGGACTGGAACAAGCTGGAACAGATGGATTGGAGCAAGCTGGAGCAGACGGACGGGAACAAGCTGGAATAGATGGACTGGAACAAGCTGGAACAGACCCCAGGGCAAGCAATGAATGGGAGAAGTGTGAGGGCGTGTGGGGACAGTGGATGGGAGATGACTGGGAGAGGGGAAAGGGAGGGAGAGAAAGAGAGGAAGTGGTGGGGGAAGAGAAGGCAGGACAGGCAAGGGGGGGGTTGAGTTGGGTTGGCTCCTCTCTCCGTCCATTACTCCTGTCCCAATTCATGTGCCATCAGACCTGATCAGGTCTGTATTTACTGCCCAATGCTCAGGTCCAAACCAAATTATGAGCTCAGCTCTCAGGAGCAGTGGCTGTGAAACCTGCAGGGGCTCCTTTCTGTCTGAGCACACATGTAATCACATACTCCCCTCTCCTTCCTAGATCCAGCATGGTAATTAACAGGCAGCAGGTAGGGCATCTCTTAGCTGTAGGGCACAAAATGCACTCAGCACTGTCTCCTATTCCCTTTCCTGAGCTACCTCTCAGCATGGTTTTACGATGTATCATAGCATCGAGGCAGTTACTATTATAAATATCAGAAGTAAATAAAGCATTGAGCAGAGGAAGAGATATTGCACTGCTTCAATTTGATATTTCGGCCACATTTGACACTGTTAATCACAGTAATCTAATTGATACATGATCTAAACTAGGGTTTACTTCATCTGTTCTTCAGTGGTTTCATTCTTTTTTGATAGATATTATTCAGTATTGAAGGATGGAAAGTCTTCTAACTTGTGGCAACCACCATGTGGTTATCTATTATCTCCATTACTGTGTAATATATACAGTATATATCAGTTCACTTAGGTATGTGAAACTGGAGGATGGTATGAAAATTTTGTCCTATGCAGAAACAACAAAGGTTTTATACAAATGAGTCAAATATACCTAGTCGTGCCTTCTGTTCAGATAGTTCATTGCTAACTATTGATAAACTGTCAAGAATCTTGGGTGTCATAATGATTCTTCCATGAATACGAGTGCTCAAATTAAACATGTTTCTCAGAAGGTATTTTTTAAACTAAGACAACTGCGGTTATTTCGATCTTGTTTCATCCCTGAACATTTTCGGGTTCTTGTACAGTTAATGGTGATATCACAATTAGACTATTGCAACTCTATTTATGTTGGGATTACAAAGAAGTGGCTGCTGAGACTTCAATTTCTTCAAAACACAGCAGTTAGGCTTATATATCGGAAAGATGAACATGTGTCCCCTGTGCTAATCGAGTTGCACTGGCTACCTGTAAAGGCAAGAATGGATTTTAAAATGTTTTGTTTTTAAAATATCAGATGGTTATTGTCCGACTGATCTGACTACCTTAGTTAACTTGTTAGGCACAGGAAGAGAACGAGCCTGTACCCTTCGAATGTTCAGTGTAAAGGGATTAGCCTTAAAAGTCTTCAGGAAAGGTCTATTGTGGTCCAGATGGTGAGAAGTTGGAGTCTACTTCCAGTAGAAATTAGGATAATTGGATCTTATACTCTTGTCTGGAAATGTCTGAAAACTTATGTATTTTCAGAATACTAATATAAACTGGAGTGGAGGAGTAGCCTAGTGGTTAGTGCAGCGGACTTTGATCCTGGGGTTCAATCCCTACCGCAGCTCCTTGTGTCACTGGGCAAGTCACTTAACCCTCTATTGCCCCAAGTACAAATAAGGACCTGTATATACTATGTAAACCGCTTTGAATGTAGTTGCAAAAATCACAGAAAGGTGATATGTCAAGTCCCATTCCATTTCCTTTTTGGTATATGTAATCTTGTATTTGCATTTCCATTTTGTTAACCCGCTCTGAACCTAAATTTAGGGAGAGTGGCAGGCTATAAGAACCCATCATCATCAAAACTAAATTTGTACAGTAGAGTGTCTGGAAGCACCGCTGCCACCAAGAACCTGTGTCACACACATAATGACCAGTTTTAATATAGGCACATGGGACATATGGCTCAGCAGTGCCACTTCATACCAAAGTCAGGCCTTGCCTCTACCTCTCCAGACAGTAATACCTACAAAACTTGACTAGAGGGTGGTTCTGTCTTGGACCATCCTTTCTCCCTTTACTCACCTTATTTTCTAACTCCTCTTACTTTCTTACCTATCTATATGTTCCATCTTTGCTTATACCCTACGCTATTTATTCTTACTGTACACCACCTTGAGTGAATTCTTTCAGAAGGGTGGTAAATAAATCCTAATAAATAAAATTTCCTTTCTGTATCTCTCAGCCCCTCTCTCAATATGGATGTTACAGGGGTCCCATCCTGTCTTATCCCAGACCCCATGTGTGTTCCCTGGAAATTTCCCTGTCTCTCAGCCTCTCTCTATAAGGATGTTACACGGATTCCCATCCTGTCCCGCACCCCCCCCCCCCCCCCACATGTATTCCTTGGAGATTTCCCTTTCTGCACCTCTCAACCCCTCTTCCTATGTTACAAGGGTCCTGTTCTGTCCTGCACTGTCCCAGCCCCATGTGTGTGTTCCCTGGAGGATTTCCCTTTCTGTACCTCTCAACTCCTCTTTCTATGTTACAAGGGTCCCGTTCTGTCCTGCACTGTCCCAACCCCGTGTGTGTTCCCTGCAGATTTCCTTCTCTCTCCTATTCCCCTCTCTATAAGGATGTTACAGGGGTCAAGCCCTGTACTGTCCCAGTCTGCATCTGTGTATTCCCTGGAGATTTCCCTGTCTCTTTCTAAATATCTGACAATGTAAAAAGATTCCCTGTGCTCAACTTTGGCTCAGCAATGACTCCTTCTGCTCTCCCTTTACCCTGTCATGTGCTGCACCATTTGCTCCAGGGGTTAACACCGATAGTTCCTGCACCTTTGCAGTCCAGTAAACTGGACACCCAGGAAGAAAGGCTCACAGTCAAATAGCACAGGTCAGAACATGCAGCAAAAGGTTCCAGTCAAAATGTGGGGGTAAGACCAAGAATACTAAAATGCCTCTGTATCACTCCATGGTACGATGGCACTTCTCTTATAAAAGGATTATATAAGGAAAGGCTAAAGAGGTTAGGGCTCTTCAGCTTGGAAACGAGACGATCGAGGTCTACAAAATCCTGACTGCTGTAAAACTAGTACAACTGAATTGAATTTTCACGCTTTCAAAAAGTGCAAAGACCAGGGGACACTCAATGAAATTACACGGAAATACTTTAAAACAAATAGGAGGAAATATTTTTTTTCACTCAAATAGTTAAGCTCTGGAACTCGCTGCCAGAGGATGTAGTAGGAACAGCGGTTAGCGTTATCTGGGTTTAAAAAAAGGTTTGGACAAGTTCCTGGAGGAAA
The DNA here is from genome assembly GCF_901765095.1 of Microcaecilia unicolor. Classification (NCBI taxonomy): domain Eukaryota; kingdom Metazoa; phylum Chordata; class Amphibia; order Gymnophiona; family Siphonopidae; genus Microcaecilia; species Microcaecilia unicolor. Next base: position 255,832,309 of record NC_044033.1, on the reverse strand, counting down.
AGTCCATAGTCTGCTGTTGAGACAGACATGGGAAGCAACTGCTTGCTCTGGGATTTGCCACGATTTAGGTTTCTGCCAGGTACTTGTGACCTGGATTGGCCACTGTTGGAAACAGGATACTGGACTAGATGGACCCTTGGTCTGACCCAGTATGGCTATTCTTATGTTCTTACAAACCTAAACAAAGGCAGAGAGGGGCAGGTACAACCTCTACAACCTTAGTGGGCAGACAGGATGGGCCATATTGGTCTTTATCTGCTATCATTTACTAAGTTACTATCAAGGTCTTTTTGCATAGAGAAAGAATGGAGAATAAAAGTTGTAATGAGCAAAAGTCTAAGTGGCAGCACCCACAGCCTCTGCCTTCCCCACCCCTCAGATCACCCCTACAAATACACCTTTGTCTTTAAACATAAGGTTTATCCTCTGGCTTTGTCCAGGGGTATTTCAGGCTTTCAGCTCTGCAATGAGGTTTGGAAGGCAAAGTGTTAAACCAACCTCCATATCGTAATCCTAGGCAAAAAGCCAAGAAGGGCGAGTCTAAGATAGTGACTCAGATGCTGCCCTGGACCTTTGCCAGAGAGGCCAAAATCCCCAGGAGACACTGCCAGAACAGTGGCTGCAAGTATAAGAGAGGGGGGCTGGGTGAAAAATTAAGTCAAGGAATGCAGGAGTTAAACTAGCCTATGACTAGGGGAGACGGAGCACTGCCTCCTACAGGCACTGGCTGAAGAAAGCACAGAACAAGTCAGCTGTCTATGCATTAGTCACACTTAAGGGCTCTGATGATCTGCTCTTCAGCTGTCTGTGCTGTATTCATGCTTTATGTGTATGTGTGACACCTGCATGGGGGCTGATAGTCTGAGTCTGCTGTCTGTGCAGTATTCATGCTTCATGTGTATTAGCGTGATACCTGCATGGGGGCTGATAATCTGCTCTTCAGCTGTCTGTGCTGTATTCATGCTTGATGTGTATCAGTGCGACACCTGCATGGGGGTTGATAATCTGCTCTTCAGTATTCATACTTTATATGTATTAGTGCAACACCTGAATGGGGGCTGATAATCTGCTCTTCAGCTGTCTGTGCTGTATTAATGCTTTATGATACCTGCATGAAGATGAAGAGGTGCTCTGATAATGATCAACACGGCTGAAGCCCCTGAAGCCCCCTCAGTTGGCTGAGAATGAAATAATCAGATTTAGGAGGTGCTTAACGAGTAGTATACCGCTGCTCGTGTAAATCAACCTACCACCCAAAACCTGATTGCAAGGGTTGCTATATTAAACACTGGGAAGAGTTTGAGCTTGCCTGCCACCCAATCCTTTCCAGCATAGGGGCGGGGGCAGAGGCAGGCGACAAGGCAGAACTTCCCCTCCTAGAATTCCCAGGAGCTCCCTGGTTCTGGGGGTGGGGAAAATTCTCCTCTCATCACTGCCCACACCATGGCTGGGTGATTTCCTTCCAGAGGCACGTGCCAAAAGGCAACAGGAGAAGGAAGGAACAAAGTGAAAGAATAAGAAACGCTGAACAGAATATGCAACACAGCCTGGTGCATAGGACATCAGCAGAACCTCAGGGCGACGGTATATTTCCCTCCCTCCCCAGCTAATATTAGTCCTTGCAATTTCTGCATCCCTGCAGAACAGCACTCCTGCAAAACCAGCCCTAACTTATGCCCCTGAGCACACACACAGCAGAAGTGGGAAGGGATTCAGAAAAGGATGCCTGCTCAAGGAATCCAACCTCATCCCTCCCTGCCTGTTCACAAAATGCAACATCACCTCTCAGTCTACACCAGCCATCCCTACCCTGCTCACTAAATACAAAAACTCACCCCCTTGGTGTACATCCACCATTCCTTCACATGGAATGCAACCCCGCCCCCTCCATGTGCATCCCCGTCCCCCTCCTGCTCATGGAATGCAACCCCCCCCCCCCATATGCACCCACCATCCCTCCCCGTTCACGAAATGCATCCTTGTCCCCCCTCCTGCTCACAGAATGCAACCCTGCCCCCTCCATGTGCATCCCCGTCCCCCTCCTGCTCATTGGAATACAACCCTACCCCTCCTTATGAACCCACCATCCCTCCCCATTCACAGAATGCAACCTACCCCCCCCCCATGTGATCCCACTGTCCCCCCCTGCTCATGGAATGCAATCTACCCCCCTCCCCCCCAGGTCAGTACTGCAACCTCACCCCTCCCTTCCTATGATTCTCCGACCCCCATCTCTCTGCATGTAGGTCCTTCCTATAGTTTCCACTCCCTGTTATCGTGTCTTCAAGGGAGGAGATCTATATACTCCCCCCATCCTTCCCTCAATAGGGGTGGATTCATTCCTCCCCCTACACTGAGCGAAAGAAGCCTTAACAATTCGCCTACCCATCTCCTGGGCAAAGGAACCCCATCTTTTGGAGAGAGGGTCTTTTCTACATTCACCTCTCCCACTCTTTCCCAAATGTGGACTCCCTTCTAGTTGCACCTTTTCCTTGAAAAAGGGGCGTGGAAAGAACGATTGGCAAATTCCCCCTTCCCTTCCTCTGCCATTTCTCAACACCCAGCTGGTTACTATTGAACAAATGAGGCCCTTGTCCAAGTCATCTTCACGTGACGGTGAAAATTTCCCTTTCTTAAGAGAGCTGGAGGCAGTGGAATCATCTGCGATGGGAAATCCCCGCCGTGCCCAAGCCAGAGGCAGGTCTGCAGCACCCTCTACTGGCCACAACCTTTATTTAAGAGCTGGACCGGGACAAACTACTACTGCTACTTATCATTTCTGTAGCGCTACTAGACGTACACACTGCTGTACACAGTTATGTGCAGGTATTTTCTCTGCCCCTAGTGGGTTCACAATCTAATGTGTTTGTTGTACATGGGCAATGGAGGATTAAATGACTTGCCCAGAGAAAGGCGATGAAAATGATAAAGGGGATGGGACGACTTCCCTATGAAGAAAGGCTAAAGCGCCTTAGGGCTCTTTAGCTTGGAGAAAAGACGGCTGAGCGGAGATATGATACAGCCCTATAGAATAATGAGTGGAGTGGAACGGGTAGACGTGAATCGCTTGTTTACTCTTTCCAGAAATACTAGGTCTAGGGGGCATGCAATGAAGCTACAAAGTAGTAAATTTAAAACAAATCGGAGAAAATATTTCTTCACTCAACATGTAATTAAACTCTGAATTCTTTGCCAGAGAATGTAGTAAAAGCAGTTAGCTTAGCGGGGTTTAAAAAAGGTTTGGATAGCTTCCTAAAAGAAAAGTCCATTGTTGAAATGAACTTGGGGAAAATCCACTGCATATTTCTGGGATAAGCAGAATGAAATGTTTTGTTCTTTTTTGGGATCGTGCCAGGTATTTGTGACCTGGATTGGCCACTGTTGGAAACAGGATGCTGGGTTTGATGGACATTTGGTCTGTCCCAGTATGGCAATACTTATGTTTTTAAGGTGTGTGCGCAGGAGTTCAGAAAGATGGTAAAATTATGTATCATACCTGATAATTTTCTCTCCATTAATCATAGCAGATCAATCCATAGACTGGTGGGTTATGTCCATCTACCAGCAGGTGGAGATAGAGAGCAATCTTTTGCCTCCCTATATGTGGTCATGTGCTGCCGGAAACTCCTCAGTATGTCGATATCAAAGCTCCATCCGCAGGACTCAGCACTTAGAGAATTACACCCACAAAGGGACACTCTGCCCAGCTCACCACCGCCGAAGCGGGGGAGGGGAATCCGTCTAGCTCATCCCCGCGGAGCGGGGGAGGGACACCACACCCGCCAATGCGGGGGGATCTGGCTTATCCTGCTACCGCAACCGCGGGAGGAGCTGGCTTACCCTACACCGCCGAAGCGGGAGGGATACAAAGCTACCCTACTGCCACACGAAGCGGGAGGGAGCGCCGGCATAATTTAGTTACCAATACAGCCACCACCGAAACGGGGAGAGAGGAATGCAGCAGCTCACTGTAACACAGAATCGTTTCAACTCGAGGAAAAACCAATTGGAAGAACCTGAACACGAAGTTCTCCTGAACAGGAACTGAAGAATACACTGGAACCTGCAATATAACCAGAACAACAAACAATACAGATATCTGGGGGGGGACTATGGATTGATCTGCTATGATTAATGGAAAGAAAATTATCAGGTATGATACATAATTTTACCTTCCATTTCATCAAGCAGATCAATCCATAGACTGGTGGGATGTACCGAAGCAGTACTCACCCAGGGCGGGACATGGAAATCCCTGAACGCAACACGGAAGCTCCAAACCGGGCCTCGGCCCGAGCAGCCACATCCAAGCGGTAATGCCGCGAGAAAGTATGAGCCGACGCCCAAGTTGCCGCTTTACAAATCTCTTCCAAGGAGACGCATCTGGACTCCGCCATCGATGCCGCTTGTGCTCTAGTAGAGTGGGCCTTCAGCTGAATAGGCGGCATCTTCCCTGCAGTCACATAAGCTGCTGCAATCGTCTCCTTGACCCACTGTGCCACAGTAGGTTTAGATGCCTGCATACCCTTATGAGGGCCTGCGAACAGCACGAACAGGTGATCCGACTTCCGGAAGTCATTGGTCACTTCCAAGTATCTGATGATGACTCGTCTCACATCCAGACATTTCAGAGCAGGGTACTCCTCTGGGTAATCCTCCCTGCGAAAGGAGGGTAGGCAGAGCTGCTGACTCACATGGAAGTGAGAAACAATCTTGGGCAGAAAGGAAGGCACTGGGCGAATTGACACTCCTACCTCAGTGAACCGCAGGAACGGCTCTCGACACGAGAGTGCCTGGATCTCAGAGACTCTTCTGGCTGACGCGATGGCTACCAAAAAGACCGCTTTGAACATCAGGTCCTTCAGCAATGCCCTCGACAAGGGCTCAACGGGCAGCTTCTGCAAGGCCCGAAGAACCAGATTGAGATTCCACATAGGCACTATCGAGTGCAGAGGAGGGCGCAGGTGATTAACTCCTTTGAGAAAGCGCACCACATCTGGCTGTGACGCCAGGGAAGCACCCTTCAGGTCATAGGAGCCAACTTTTCAAAATTATTTGGGGTGCTAAACCCAATGGAAATAATCCCTCCCTGGACACATACAAGGAATTTTCTAAATATTGGGGGTGCTCAAGCACCCAACAGCACCCACAGAGTCGGCTCCTATGCTTCAGGTGGCTCCTGAAGCAAGCTAAAGCCGCCACTTGGACTTTCAGGGAACTGAGTGACAGGCCCTTCTCCAGACCCTCTTGCAGGAACGCCAACACTGCCGATATTGGAGCAGTGGAGGGTGATAGAGAGCCTGCCTTGCACCATGATGTAAAGGTACGCCAAATCCTGGCGTAAGTAGTAGAAGTAGAGCGCTTCCTCGCTCTCAGCATAGTGGCGATGACCTTGTATGAGAAGCCCTTCTTCCTCAGCTGTTTCCGCTCAAGAGCCAGGCCGTAAGACCAAAGGGGGAGGGATCCTCCATCACCACGGGACCCTGATGCAAGAGGCCCCGCTCCGCCGGCAGCCTCAGAGGGCCGTCCACTGCGAGCCTGATTAAGTCCGCATACCAGGGACGTCTGGGCCAATTCGGACCCACCAGGATTACCCGGCCCGGATGCTTTGCCACCTGGCCTAGCACTCTGCCCATCATGGGCCAGGGCGGGAACACGTAGAGGAGCTCCTGTGTTGGCCACTGCTGAAGAACCGCGGCACTTGACAGTTGGCCGAGGACACCATCAGATCCAGGCTCAGCGGGCCCCAGCGCCTTGTGATGTCCAAGAACGCCCGAGCCGACAGCTGCCACTCTCCTGGATCCAGAGTATGGCGACTCAGAAAGTCCGCCTTGACATTCATGACTCCCGCAATGTGGGCCGCCGACAGCTGTTCCAGATTCGCTTCCGCCCACAGGCATAGCTTCATGGCCTCCTTGGCTAGAGGAGCGCTCCTGGTACCTCCCTGGCGATTGACATATGCCAGTGCCGTGGCATTGTCGGACAGGACCCGTACTGGCCTCAGCACCAGGACCGGGAGAAACTCCCAAAGCGCCAACTGAATGGCTCGGAGTTCCAGGAGGTTGATAGTCTGTTTTGCCTCTGCAGGCGACCAGAGGCCCTGCGCTGTCCTCCCAAGGCAGTGGGCTCCCCAGCCCGTCAAGCAGGCGTCCATCGTGACGACCACCCACTCCGGGATTGTGAGGGGAATTCCTGCGGACAGTATGTCTGGCTTCAGCCACCAATCCAGCGCCTTGCGCACCGTTGGATCCAAAGGAAGGCGTACAGCGTAATCCTCTGATACTGGAGTCCACCGCCGCAGTAGGGAGTGCTGTAAGGGTCTCATATGGGCCCTGGCCCAGGGCACTACTTCCATCGTGGCCGTCATGGAGCCCAGGAGCTGCACATAGTCCCAAGCTCGAAGAGTGGAGGCTGATAGGAACTGGTCCACCTGGGCCCGAAGCTTGCCGCTCCGGTTGTCCGGCAGGAACACTCTGCCCGCTAGGGTGTCGAATCAGACTCCCAAGTACTCCAGGGACTGAGTCGGGTGCAGCTGACTTTTCTCCCAGTTGATGACCCATCCCAGGGAGCTCAGAAGGGCAATCACCTTGTCCGTAGCCTTCCCACACTGCATAAGAGGGGGCCCGGATCAACCAGTCGTCCAGATAGGGATGGACTTGTACTCCTTCCTTGCGGAGGTAAGCCGCGATGACCACCATCACTTTGGAGAAGGTCCGCGGGGCAGTGGCCAACCCGAAAGGGAGGGCTCTGAACTGGAAGTGTCGGCCCAGGACTGCGAAGCGCAGGAATCGCTGATGAGGAGGCCAGATGGGAATATGTAAGTAAGCTTCCTTGATGTCCAAGGATGCCAGGAATTCCCCTTTCTTCACCGCAGCTATTACGGAGCGGATAGTCTCCATCCGGAAGTGCCGGACCTTCAAGGCCCGATTGACTCCCTTGAGGTCGAGAATAGGTCGAACAGAACCTTCTTTCTTTGGCACCACAAAGTAAATGGAGTAACGCCCCTTGCCAAGTTGATCTACTGGCATCGGGACCACCGCACCCAGGCAGATCAGGTTGTTCAAAGTCTGCTGTACGGCAGCTGCTTTGACCTGGGACTTGCAGGGAGAGTTTACAAACCCGTCTCTCAAGGGCCGGCAGAACTCCAGCTTGTAGCCGTCTCTGATGACTTCCAGAACCCAAGCGTCTGATGTTACCCTGGTCCACTCGCCCAGGAATGAGGACAACCTTCCTCCTATCTGCACTGGGCCACGGACCAGGTCCCCGTCATTGGGTACGCAACCCTGGGGGAGGGCCGGAAGACTAACCTCCGGGTCGGCGGTCCCTGTGAAAGGAATGCTGCTTGGGGGAGAAGTTCCGTTTGAAGGAAGCAGAGGCAGAGGAGCCCGACTTGCCCGGGTGGTACCGACGGGTTTCCTGGAACCGGCCCTTGGAGGAACCAGGGCGAGCACTGCCGGCCCGAGTCCTGACCTCCGGCAACCTCTTGCCCTTGGATGTGCTGAGCTCCGTCACGATCTTGTCCAGCTCGTCCCCAAAGAGCAGCTTACCTTTAAAAGGCAACTTGGCTAGGCGAGATTTAAAGGCATGGTCAGCCGATCAATGCTTAAGCCACAGCCACCGCTGCGCAGAGACCGTCTGGGCCATTCCTTTGGCCGAGGCTCTCAAAACATCATACAGTAAGTCTGCCAAGTAGGCCAAGCCCGACTCCATGGTCGGCCATTCCGCCCTCCAGGAAGGGTCCGAGGGGGAAGCCCGCTGCAAAACAGTCAGGCACGCCCTGACCACATAGGAGCTGCAAACCGATGCTTGCAGACTCAGGGCGGCTGCCTCAAAGGACGACTTTAAGGCCGCCTCCATTCTCCTGTCCTGAGCGTCTTTCAGGGCAGTGCCACCTTCCACCGGCAGTGCCGTTTTCTTAGTCACGGCAGTGACTAAGGAATCTACCGTGGGCCAGATAAAGTCTTCCCGTTCCCCCTCTGGCAGGGGGTACAGACGGGACATAGCCCTGGCTACTTTCAGGCTTGCTTCCGGGGCATCCCATTGTGCCGAAATTAAGGCCTGCATGGCTTCATGCACGTGGAAGGTTCTAGGCGGGCGCTTCGTTCCCAGCATAATGGCGGAGCCAGCCGAGGCTGAGAGTGGGCCTTCCTCTGGAGAGGCAATCTTCAAAATGCTCAAGGCCTGCCCTAGCAGGTTAGGCAAATCCTCCAAGCGAAAAAGGCGTGCCGCGGAGGGGTCATCCACTCCATCCGAGCGAGGGTCAGTCTCTTCCATAGAGTCCGCAAAGGATCTCTGGGAGAACTCAGATACGCTGCCGTCATCCACATCCGAGGAGACCGAGTCCCCTAGTGGCTGAAAATCCACCCGAGGGCGTTTGAGCACAGAGGCCTCTTCACTCTTATCAGACAAGGGAGCGGGGGCCGCGTTTTGCATAAGAAAAGCCTGATGCAGCAGCAAAATGAACTCAGGGGAGAAACCCCCTAGCCTGTGCATTTCTGCAGCTTGCGCCGCGGCCCTTGAGGCGCTCTCAACCTGCGATCCCAAGATCAGAGAGGCGCGATGTGCATCCAAAACGGCGTCCGGCGCGAAACTCCGAGAAGGAGCCGCGCCGGAAGAAGGGCGTTTTAATTTCACTGACTTCTTGTCGCCCGATTCAAGGGCGACCAAGCTGGTAACGTCTCCTATCTCGAGGGCGGCCCAAGAAGAAGCCGACCGAGCCGCGTGGCCGGTCACAACCGGGAGGGCGGCCAGCGGGGGATGGGCGCCTAAGGCGGGAAAGGCCGCTGCGCCGGGGGAAAAACCGGTGAACTCTCCCGGCTCCGAAAGGGCGACTCTACCTTCGAGCCCCCCGCTTCCCTGCTAGGCGTGCGAACGCGTTCCGGGGAGCGTCTTTTCGCGCCCTTGCCATCCGAGGCCATAGCCACGTGGAGACCGTTCGGGGAACCCCCTGCCCGCTAGTAAAAGGTAAAAATTACCTGCTTCTTGCTCCGAGCTGCGACGACTTGTTCCAGTGAGCAGCTGCAAATGGACGTCCTTTTTGAACGTTTAAAAAAAAAAAATGTTTTTTTTTTCTCAACGGAGCCAGCGGGAGGGGAGAGAAAAGTAGGGACCTGGCACCACCAGGTTTGCCCTTGCTCACGAAGAGCCCTCAACCCCAGGTACTCAACAAAACCTAAACAATTAGGCTTGGAGACCTAGCCAGAGCTGCTGCTGTGCGACCACACACCTGCTGAGATAGAGAACATACTGAGGAGTTTCCGGCAGCACATGACCACATATAGGGAGGCAAAAGATTGCTCTCTATCTCCACCTGCTGGTAGGTGGACACAACCCACCAGTCTATGGATTGATCTGCTTGATGAAAAGGAAGGGGTATTAAACTAAACCCCACAGTGAGGTCCAGACCGTAAACAGCGTTTTCAGAACACACTTCATCGAAACACAGTGAGCGCTCACCACTTTTCCAAAGCGCCCTTTCCACTAAACCCCCCATTATGAAGCTTTTACAAGAAAGAAAAGGCACAGCAGCAGGGAGTTAGTTTCAAGTGCCAAGTTAAAAGGTATCATTTTTATTTGTCTAGACGGGGACACCGTGAAGAGCAACCGGCCTCTCCCTGGACAGCCCAGGTACCCTTGAAAGGATTGCCAATCACTTCTTTGCATGGAGGATTCCCCCTCCCTGAGCTGTAGCAACATCCAGAGGAAGAGGGCACAGAGTGACTGTGGAGAGGGTGGCTGGAGAGAAATCTATTCCCTTTCATGCCTCTCCTCCCTTCCACCCACCCCTCCACAGCTGCCTTTCTTCTCCCCCCCCCTTCCAACCAATAAATACAGTGTATCTTCCGCCCACCCACTGACCACTCCAAAGGAGCAGCAAATGCAGACTTTATAGTGCTGGGGCCACGAGCGGGTGGAAGGGGGGGGGTTCTCAAATCAAGGTAAGGTGCTTTTTCCACTCCTCCGCCCTCTCCACTAGCAGAGCCTCACAGGGCCTTCACACAGCCTGCATCCGACCACATGTCCCATCGTGGTCCAGCAGCCCTGGGAAAGGCTTCACTTGCAGCTCTTCTGCTGCCATTTTAAGGCAGAATGGATGGATGAGGATCCCTGGCCCTCTCCCTTTTCAGCCAGTCTGGTAATAAAAAAAAGTGTTCTACTCCCTTACAGCAGGTGTCGGGTCCAAGAGGCCTTTGCAGGAGAAACGCGGCCGTGTCCCACCACGCCGAAGAGTCACTGAAAGTGCAACAGACATGTATAATCAATGTGCATTGTGCGCTGGGCTCCGGCGTTCCTCGCTACTCGTGCACGTCCCAGATCTCGGACAGCAGCGGCGGCAGCTTCTTGTCCTGCAGGCGCAGTGCAAAGACCTGCTCGGAGTGGACGCTGCTAAGTGTGCGTAGACTGACCAATTTCATCAGCATGCGGGGGAACATGAGGTGATCCTGCAGATGAAGAAAGACATTTCAGCATGGTTTCTGCTCTCACAAGTTCCGGCCACTCTACACCACCACAGGCGCAGCCCTTACACCCCCCCCCCCCCCCCCCCCCAGCAAGAGCTTTTTCACTTTACACAGTATCAGAATGAGTTCAAGAGAAGTAAAAGAAGAGTGGATATTGGCGTAGAACACTGGTTGAGGGGTGGAGTGTATCAGCATGGCAGGAGGTGTGCGTACCCATGTGGCTACAGACGAAGGGGAGGGGGGACTCGGTACCTGCGGTCTCTTAATGCGCGTGTACGAATGTAATGCCTCCACATAGGGCTGCTGTAGGTTCTCCACCAGCTGGTGATCCTGTACGTTCGGTCTGTCCGCGGAGAAGATGTTGATGGCAATAAGCAGAGCGTATTCTGCGTCATCCAACTGCATCTCACGCATCCCCCGTGAGAACTCGAAGATGGGGTTTATGAACTCCACCTGTAGGCCTGAAGGACACAGAGCGTGAGACAGAGGTATCTTCCTTGGGAAAGCGGAATGAGGGACACTCTTTCAAGCAATGCCTGGCCTACCTGCCCTGTGGAAGTCGTCCTTGCTGTATGTGAAGTCCTTTAGGAAGGTGATGCATTCTGTCTCGTGATTGTACCGCCGGGCCGTCTCCAGTAGCATTATCTGTAAGACCAGGGAAAAAGGCCTAGGGGGTCAGGTATATACGCCCTAGAGAGGAAGAAAGCCCGGGGGAGCAGGTATATGTGCCCTTCTCTGGGGCGGATATACCTGACCCCACCCCGGGTGTATATTCCCCTCCCCCCCTACACTCACTCAGGCCCAACAGAGGGAGAAAGGCTGGGGGGAGAAGAGGAGAGATCAGATATATGCACCCCAGAGAGGGAGAAAGGCCTTGGGGGGAGGGGGGGGGGGGGAAGGTCAGGTATATGTGCCCCAGAGAGGGAGAAAAGCCTGGGGGTAGGGGGGAGGTCACTATATGCACCCCACAAAGGGAGAAGGTGAAATTAGGCCTTACCTGCTAATTTTCTTTCCTCTAGACCCTCCAGACCGGTCAAGACGCTTGGGTTATGCTCGCCTACCAGCAGAGGGAGACTGAGAACACTAACTTCAAACTATATACATATAACCTGTGCCTAGCCTTCTGTCGTCAGTATACACTTAGCAAAGCAGAAACCAAAAACCTGAAAACAATAAAAACAACCCCTGTACCTGGAAAACCCCTAGTCAAACACCAACAGTGTGCCTCCACAGACGGAACGTCAAAACGTCCCGCTCTGTAGAGTCATATAGTCAAAGAAATTCTCTCCGACATCCTAAACTTGAAAGAATAGTCATAGCAGAACACGGCTCAAAATCACTTCTGATAATCCACAGACTTCTGATAATCCACAGGGCTGGCTCTTGACCGGTCTGGAGAGTCTAGAGGAAAGAAAATTAGCAGGTAAGGCCTAATTTCACCTTCCTCCTCAACCCTCCAGACCGGTCAAGACGCTTGGGAAGTACCAAAGCAGTAGAAACTTAAGGGTGGGATCCTCGAAAAGCAGAAGACAACACCGCCGCTCCAAACCGAGCATCCTCCTTTGCCTGAACATCAAGTCTGTAATGCTTCACAAAGGAATGGATGGAAGACCACGCCGCTGCCTTACAAATATCCTGCGGAGGAATAAAACTACTCTCCGCCCAAGAAGCAGCTACCCCCCCGAGTAGAATGCGCCTTAAGCACCGAGGGCACGGCCCGGCGTTTCAACAAGTACGCTGCCGCAATAGTCTCCTTCAACCACCTAGACAGAGTAGTCTTGGAAGCTGCTGCCCCTTTTTTGGGACCTCCAAACAACACGAACCTATCCGATGCTCGAAAATCCTGCGTTCTGCGCAAATAAGACCGTAACACGCGCCGTACATCCAACTTAGCCAGCCGACATTGCGTAAGATCCCCAGCGCGATCCCCCAACACAGGCAAAGAAATCACCTGGTTGACATGAAAAGCAGACACCACCTTAGGCACAAAGGAAGGAACCGTCCGTAAAGTCACTTTCTCCTTAGCAAAAGACAGAAAAGGCTCCCTGCAAGACAGAGCCTGAAGCTCTGAAATCCTACGCGCCGAAGAAATGGCCACCAGAAAAACCGCCTTCAAAGTAAGATCCTTACATGTAATGGATGCCAAGGGTTCAAACGGAGGTGCCACCAACGCCCCCAGGACCAAATTGAAATCCCAAGGCGGGACCAACGGACGACGAGGCGGCCGAATCAACTTCACTGCCTTCAGGAACCGCCCCACATCAGGAGAAGCCGCCAAGGAAACTCCCCGAATCTTACCTCTAAAACAAGACAAGGCCGAAACCTGCACTTTCAGGGAAGAGAGCGACAGCCCCCTCTCCAAACCATCCTGCAGAAAATCCAAAACTTCCACCACCGAAGCACGCAAAGGAACATAATCCCGCTCTTGACACCAATTCTCGAAGATGCGCCACACCCGCACATACGCCAAAGAAGTAGACCTCTTGCGAGACCTCAACATCGTATCAACCACCCTGGGCAAAAAACCTTTCTTCCTCAACCGGTGCCTCTCAAGAGCCAAGCCGTAAGCAAGAACGGAGAGGGATCTGCCATCTCTATCGGCCCCTGAACCAGTCGCACCCGAGGCCCCAAGGGAATCGGATCCTGCACCAGCAACCGCATCAGATCTCTGTACCACGGACGCCGGGGCCAATTGGGCGCTATCAGAACCACTAACCCCGAGTGCCGACCGATCCGCTGCACCACGCGACCCACCAGCGGCCACGGCGGAAACACGTAGAGCAACTGCTGAGTTGGCCACGGAAGCACCAACACGTCGATGCCCTCGGCTCGAGCGTCCCTTCGACGACTGAAAAACCGAGAGACCTGCGCATTGTCGGCCGACACCATAAGATCCAACACTGGCCGACCCCACTGCAACACTATCCGCTCGAACACGGAGGGATGGAGAGCCCACTCTCCGGGATCCAACGTGTGTCTGCTCAGATAATCCGCACTCACGTTGTCCACCCCTGCCACGTGTCCCGCCGATAGACTCTGCAGATGAACTTCTGCCCAGGACAGCAACTCCGCCGCCTCTACGGCTAACCCGGGACTCTTCGTTCCCCCCTGACGATTTACATAGGCGACGGCCGTGGCATTGTCTGACAGAACCCTGACTGCCTTGCCGTCCAGAAGACTCTGAAAGGCCCGAAGAGCCAACCGAATAGCTCGCGTCTCCAGGCGATTGATGGACCAACTCGCCTCCTCCAACGTCCAACGCCCTTGGGCCACCTGACCCAGACAATGAGTCCCCCATCCTGACAGACTCGCATCCGTGGTCAGCACCACCCAATCTGGAGTGTCCAACGGCATGCCCTTCACTAGATTCGGAGAGTGGAGCCACCAGCGAAGACTGCACCGAGCCACCTCCGGCAGTGAGAGCCTCTCCTCCAAACTCTGAAACTGAGGAGACCAACGAGACAACAACGCTACCTGCAATGGTCTCATGTGGGCCCTGGCCCAGGGCACCACCTCTATTGATGCCGCCATCAGATCCAGCACCTGGAGATACTCCCGCGCCACTGGCGCCCTCTGAGCTCGGAGGTGCCGAATCTGAGACTGCAGCTTGGAAATGCGGGGAGCTGTCAAAAACACTCGGCCTTTCTTCGTGTCGAAACGTACTCCCAAATATTCTAGAGACTGCGACGGAACGAGGTGACTCTTGGCCAGATTGACAACCCATCCGAGCGACTTCAGAAAGGACACCACCCGGCCGGTGACGTCCTCGCTCTCTGACTTTGATTTGGCTCGGATCAACCAGTCGTCGAGATACGGATGGACCAAAATGCCCTGCAAACGCAGCGCAGCCGCCACCACTATCATGACCTTGGAAAAAGTGCGGGGCGCCGTTGCCAGGCCGAACGGAAGAGCACAAAACTGAAAATGCCTCCCCAACACCACAAAACGAAGAAACCGCTGGTGTGCCTCTAAGATGGGAATGTGCAAATACGCCTCCGTCAGGTCTAAAGACGTTAGAAACTCTCCTTCCTGAACCGCTACAATGACCGAGCGTAACGTCTCCATTCGAAAGGAAGGAATCTTCAGAGCTGCATTGACCCTCTTGAGGTCCAAAATGGGCCGAAAGGAATCCTCCTTTTTGGGGACCACAAAATAAATGGAGTAACAACCCGTTCCTCGCTCTTTTGAAGGAACCGGAACCACTGCTCCTAAATCGACCAGACGCGCCAGAGTCTCCCGCACTGCTCTCGCCTTGCGCCTGGAATGACAAGGAGACATGAGAAAGAAATCGGGCAGAGGACTGTCGAACTCTAACGCGTAGCCGTCTCGCACAATCTGCAGCACCCATTGATCTGAGGTGATCTGGACCCACCTCTGGTAAAACAAGCGCAAACGCGCCCCCACGCAAACCAGAGGTTGGGTCCCCAAACCATCATTGCGAAGGACGGGACACTCCAGTCGCTCCCGAAGCGGACCCGCGCCCTCCACGGCGACCACCTCGAAAGGACTGAGTTCTTTGGAAAAACCGACCCCTAGTCCCCCCAGAGGACCTGCCAGGCCGATAACGACGAGCTTCCTGAAACCGACCACGCACCGCGGACCCCCTAGCAGCCTTAGGGCGAAGCTCCGGAAGACGAGGAACCTTAGCATCACCAAGACCCCTCACCAACTTATCCAACTCTTCCCCAAAAAGCAAAGAACCTTTAAACGGCAGCGAACACAGCTTTGCCTTAGAAGCAGCATCAGCCATCCAGCCCCGCAACCACAGGGCCCGACGAGCAGCCACCGCCAGGGTCATGTTCTTAGCCGAAGCCCGTAACAAATCGTACAGCGCATCAGCCATGAAGGACGACCCCATCTCCAACTTTGCCAAATCCTGAACTAAAGAAGCCCTATCCGCCGGTGGGCTATCCAGCAGCCGCTCCGCCCAGCGAAAACACGCCCGGGCCACCAGACCTCCACAAACCGACGCCTGCAGCGCCAAGGCGGACAAATCAAAACTCCGCTTCAGAAACGTCTCCAATTTCCTGTCCTGCGGGTCCCGCAACGCGGCCCCCCCAATCCACAGGAATAGCCGTAGCCTTAGTCACAGCCGTCACCACGGCATCCACGGTCGGAGGCCGGAGAGATTCTCTATCCTCCTGAGGGAGCGGGTACAACTTAGCCATGGCTCGAGCCACCTTACACTGATCATCTGGCGAACGCCACTCCTGGGTAATCATTTCCCTCAGATCCGCGTTCATAGGAAAAGTACGTGAAACCTGCCGGATCCCCTTAACCAATGGATCCTGCGTCCCGGCTGTCACTGGAGCTGACGCCTCAAACTTGAGAGTCGACGACACCTGTTCAATCAGTTCCGTCAACTCATCCCGGTGAAAAATGCGGACTACCGAAGGGTCCTCCCCAGGCACAGCAATCTCCTTCTCACAACCAGCCAACGGCCCCTCATCCTCCTCCAGGGGACTAAAATCGCCCTCTGACTCCGGAGGGGAAAAACTGTCCAAGTCCTCCGACCACTCTACACGTGGTCTCTTCACACTAGCCCCCCCCGTTCCCAGACTAGGGGGCTCCGCTCGCGTCGGCCCTGCCTGCCAGGCCTGGAATAAACTCCAGATGAAATCCGGCAGGAAACCCATCCGACCAGGAACGTCCCCCCCAGGAAAACCTGACAATTGACTGCCCATAGGTCCTCCGACCAACTCCGGGCCTTGCGATGCCGATTCCAAAATGGCGGCGGTTCCCGCCAAAATCGGGACCGCCGCCACACTGCCACACTGAGACGCTGCCGGCTCTGGAGGGCCAGACGCGGGTACCTCCGCCGCTAGCACCGGCGGAGCGGAGGAAGAAGACTTCGGTTCGCCACAATAACGGCAGGAACCGCCAACCACGTCAACCCCCCGGCGCGCACAAGATCTGCATCGGAGCGGCTTTCCCGACATCGCGCGCCAAACTAACAGCTGACAGCCCGAACCCTCAATCACCCGGAGCCTTCAGTAGCAGCGCCCCAAAACAGCTGAACAACTCCGGAACCCCGGAGTGCAGCTCACTCAGCTCTCAACACCGTCTGGGCCTTTGCTCTGAAAGAACTTAGTTTCTTTTTTTTTTTTTTCAAACTTTATTGCAGAAATTGAGCCCTGCTGCTGCTAAACTATACGGCACTCAAGGCTGCAGCACAGAACTGCAGCCGAGGCACAAGCTGCCCAAACGGGAGAGCCAGTTAGGGGGAGGGACCCGGCCACCCGGGTTTGACACCCCAAAGGGGACAATGGCAGGCCCCACCGGACCCACCAACCCCCAGCACACTAAGTCTTCCAGGCACAGGGATGAAATCTAAAAACAGATCCAAGAAACTTCTAACAAAATCTCTGAATCCTACCAGACCGGACAAGCTGCACAGGTTGCCTGTCTACCCTCTGCTGAGACTGAGAAAATACTGACGACAGAAGGCTAGGCACAGGTTATATGTATACTAGCCGTTAAGCCTGTTAAAACAGGCGAGTTTTTTTTTCTATGGGCTCCCCCCCATCCATCAACCGTGTTCTCTCCCCTGCCCTCCCCCCATGTCCTGCAGCCCTCTCTCCCCTGGCCTCCCCCCATGTCCAGCAACCCTGTTCTCTCCCCTGCCCTCCCCCCATGTCCAGCAGCCCTCTCTCCCCAGGCCTCCCCCCGTCCACCAACCCTCCTCTCTCCCCTGCCCTCCCCCCATGTCTAGCAACCCTCCTCTTTCCCTTGGCCTCCCCCCCTACCCCCACGCGAAACCACAGCACTCGATGTCCGCGTCCGGGGCCACGCCTCTCGGGGTGAAACGTCATCACCGCCGCCATGGCTCCTCCCCCCGAAACCGCAGCACTCGATGTCTGCGTCCGGGGCCACGCCTCTTGGGGTGAAACGTCACCGCCGCCATGGCTCCTCCCCTCGGGGCTCCGCCAATCAGAGGAGAGGAAGGCAGGGCGCTGGCCGGCTGTGGAAGTATGAATGGAAGAGTCGCGTGGGTTGGCGAACCTCTCGCATTTGTGTCGCGCGCAGCGTAATTGTTATCCCGTTGCACTTGACTTGATTGTGGTCTCGGCCGTGTTGTATAGGTGTTACTGTGACAGGGAGGCAGGAGCAGCGGCATCGGCAACGTCGGGGAGGGGGGCCTTCATTCGTTCCTCCTTCCCCCTCTGATTTCCACGCCCCCTCCGATTCCCACACCCCGTCCTCTCCACGTACCTTTGGGGCTGTTTAGTGTACTCTCCGCCCCTCGCCCCGCCTCTGACTCCTCCTCCTTTCTGGTTCTGGAGCTGTTGGAGGCGGGGCTTGGACTTTTGACGTCTCAACGTTCGGGCTGTACTGCGCATTTGCAGGTGAGTCGGTCACTTGCCATTTATATGTTTGATAGTTTGAAGTTAGTGTTCTCAGTCTCCCTCTGCTGGTAGGCGAGCATAACCCAAGCGTCTTGGCCGGTCTGGAGGGTTGAGGAGGAAAGGCCTGTTTGGGGGGGGGGGGGGGGGGAGGTCAAATATATGCACCCCAGAGAGGGAGAAAGGCCTGGGGGGGAAAGGTCAGGTATAATGTGCCCCAAAGAGAGAGAAAACCCTGGGGGGGGGGGGGGGGGATAGGGGGAGGTCACGTATATGCACCCCAGAGAGGGAGAAAGGCCTTGGGGGGGGGGGGGGGGGGGGGTTAGATATATGCGCCACAGGCCGCAGAACCATGACAGCTTGAAAAAGTACCCTAGGAAAGTTTAACAGCCAGTAAGGGAGAATGAACGCACGCAGAACTCCCCCTTTAAGCACCAACACCCAGCAGGTGTTTGTGAACCCACAGCACATCACAGTTGAGCAGCATCGCAATGTTGCACTGCTTGCCCTATTCTCCCACCCAGGACCGCCGCCACCTCCTCTCACACGCAGGTCCTTCTCCTCTCATCCTTCACAGGCCCTGCCCCCTCTCTCTCATCCCACACACCTCAATGGTGGAGGCCTTCAGCAGCGCAATCTGATCTTCCCGTGAGAGCTCCATGAAACCAGGCACCTGCTTGGCAAAGTCGACAATCTCTTGCACAGATATGATGGCGAGTTCTGTGAAGTGGGCAAAGCGCTGCTGACGTGCCTCTCGGCTATTGGGGTCACTGCCCAGGGGCCACGGCTGCAAGAAAGAGCAAGGGTCAAGCTACAAACCTCTGTCTCAAGACACCAGCACGTACCACCGGATCAGCAATGGTTCATTTATGCACAGAGCAAGCTTATCACAGGATCCCGCTGTAAAACACACACTAAGCAGAACCCAGAGGGAAGTCACGGCACATGCAGGGAGAAAGCTGCTGCGTCAAGCAGCCCCCATTTAATTTCCAACAGGCCTCTACTGGTGCAGAAATCAAACATAAGACAAAAAAAAAAAAGAAAAACCCTACCCCACCCCCTGAAAAACAAGTTGGGCCAACCACAGTGACCCTGTGCCTTCACCGTAAATGCAGACCACTTGCTTCATGGTAGCCTTTGATTAAAGAGGAATGCGATACGTAGCTGCTGCTGCTCCCCCAATGTTTATAGCCGATTTGATGGCTACTGTCACTCACCGTGACTTTGGGCTGGTCACTGAAGGAACGCTTGTTGCACTGCTGCTGCGCAGACACCAGCTGCTGAATCATCTCCTCCTGCTGTGGCGTTAGCTGTACCACGTCAAGCTCCAGGACCATGGGATTGGTCGTGGCCACAGTGCTGGCTGTCCGCACCACCTCTTCCTCCTGCTGCTTCTTGATTTTTTTGTTCCGGATCTGCTCCTCAGACAGAACACCTGAAGGGGGGGGGGGGGGGGGGTGAGAAAAAGAGGAGGGGTTACTCCACAGCTGGGGCTGCAGCAGCAGCTAGAGCCCAGGCCCCGTGTACTCACAGTGTTCACGCATGCCTGCCTCCCGGCACTTCTGCAGTCGGCACTCCTGGCATTTTCTCCGCATGTACATGTCCATCTCGCACTTGCCGCTGTTCTTACAGGTGTACTGGGCGCTCTTCATCACACTGCGACGGAAAAAGCCTTTGCAGCCCTCGCAGCTCAGCACGTTGTAGTGGAAGCCGGATGCTTTGTCCCCGCACACGCTGCAGACCTCATTGCCCAGCATCTTGGGGGCTGGCCCCTTCTTCCGCTTCCGCTCAGGCTCCTCTGCTGCAGGGACACATAGATCAGTGTCGCTGCCACCAACCCAGAGCCCAAATAATAGAATAAACCCTCGCCGGGGACTACGCTGCCAGCATTTTCCCTTCATTGGCTGCTCACCTGCACTATGAATAGACCCCTCGCCATCAGTCCCCAGCACTTCACTCTCCTTGGCTGGCAGCAAAGCTTCCCTGGTCTCTGCCCTTTCCTTCTTTATTTGAAGCCTTGCGGCATCGGCAGCGTCGAGAAGTTGGGTGCCAATGGGTTGAAAGCAATCACCGTCTGTGGAGCAGAGATGGAAGACATGAGATATTACATGGGCATCACTAATAAAACCTGAAAAAGCCCCCCCCCCCCCCCCCCCCCAAGCTTAGGGTGCACTTTTGGAAGCCTGGACACCACCTCCCATTCCTAACCTTAAACCAGCCCTGCTTGTATTAGAATGAAGAAGGATGACAAGAAGCTTGTGACAAACTGTCACGGAAGTAGTCTTGTGTTCCAACAGTCAGTCCTGCTCTAGCAGAGAAACCGAGACTCTGAATCAGTCACATGAGATCTGTGTGCATCAGCTCATCTGCTAATCACAGGGGACAAAAGGGGGAGAGGGGGCTGTGGCAAAGGACTTCTGCTCCAGAGAAATCTAAAGAATCAAGCCAAGAACAGCTCTGCCAATGCACCTCACTCCGACCCTACAGTACCCCCTGCTATGCCAGTACCGAGATCCCCACACACTGCTCTGTCAATGCACCTCACGCCTGCCCTGAAGAACCCCCCCCCAACTATTCCAGTACCGAGATCCCCACACACAGCTCTGTCAATGCACCTCACTCCTGCCCTGAAGCACCCTCAGCTATTCCAGTACCGAGATCCCCACACACAACTCTGCCAATGCACCTCTGTTCAACCAGCAAGGCTCTCAGATGAGTCACTTACCAAGTGAGACATCAGAGCTATCGGCGGTCGTGACTGACATATTGGGGTCACACGTCTTCCCACATTCTCTGGCCCAGACACTATAGGAAGAGGAAGAAAAGAGTGAATGTGAAGGGTCTTTCAGCCACATACCCATCAGCAGTGCTCTGCACCCAACACATCCATCCCATGGGTTCTGTGCACTCAGGACCTGCCAATGAATCACCCCAAATCTCAGCCACTTTGAATCACTCTGGGACCAAACTCCTTTTGGACTGACACCCCAGTCTTCATGTTCTATCTTACAGTAAAGAATTAATCAGTGCCGTAAGCCCATGAAGTTGTCCTGCCTAATCCTCTTTCAAGGTTGGTCCAACACGAGTCTGAGCCCAGCACCAGGGTCTGCAGCTGGAAGCCGATCCCACAGCCTCTCTCCTCTGCTTTAAAGTGTGCTAGCCCTCAAAAAAAGCAGGTAGCCCACACTACAGAAAGACGATCATTCCCCGGTCACCTGCCTGACTCCAGCTCTCCACCAGTAGAAAGAAGTCTGCAACTCACTGGAATTTCTCGGGGTCCCATCCTTTGCAGTACTATGCATACTGACAGCTCGCCATGTCGGTGCACCCCTTAAAGCCTTCCATTCTTTCTCTCTGCACTCACTATCCCTGTACTGTCTCCAGGGCTGCCTCCTCCTCCCCCCAGGGAGCTCTGAACTTTCAAACAGAGAGCGTGATCAAAGTCCAGTGTCAGAGAAACAGCAGAGTTTCCAGCTCAACTCTCGAAGGCTCCAACCCCTAGCGTGGTCCATCTGTAATCAGAGAGCCAGTTCTAAACACAGTGCTCTCCCTCACCAGGCCGCGAGCCAGAGCCACAACACCACTGCACATTACGAGAATGGTGAGCTGTCCGGGCGGCACCAGTGATTAACAGAGAGTAAATGCAGCCTGCAGCTCACAGAGACACTGACAGGACCAGTAAAGAAAATCCCAGCACGAATACCCCCTACATCTGAGATCCTGAAATAACTCTCTCCAATCCCAAACCCTGGACCAGAACCGCTGCAGCCCAGAGATTCACAGCACAGCACAGCCACCTCCAACCCAGGAAAGCACAATTCATTGCAGTACCAGAACCACCTCAAAGACCAGATCCTCCCCAACCCCTCACGCTCCCCTAAACCATAAATCCACAATCCACTCCCAATGATCAGAACCTCCCCACCGCATTAAATCCAAAATCCCCCATTCCACCTACAATAGACCAGAACCTCCCCAAACCATAAATCCACCCCAATAGACCAGAAACTCCAAACCCCCCCCATTGTCCCCTCAATGGGCCAGGACTTCCCTAAACCATAAATCCACAATCCCACATTCACTCCCAATGATCAGAACACCCCCAACCATTAAATCCACAGTCCAGCCCCAAAGCACAAGAACCTCCCCAACCCATTAAATCCACAATCCCCCATTCCATCCGCAATAGACCAGAACTTCCCTAACCCATAAATCCCAAATCCTCCATTCCACCCCCAATGCACCAGAACCTCCACCTCAATAGACCACAACCTCCTATTCTCCCCTCAAATGGGCCAAGACTTCCCTAAACCATAAATCCACAATCCCACATCCACTTCCAAAGATCAGAACCTCCCCAACCCATTAAATCCACCCGCAATGCACCAGAACCTCCCTCACCCAGAAATCCACAATCTCCCATTCCACCAGAACCTCCCAAACCCCCCATTCCCCTCTCAAATGCGCCAAGAGGTCCCTGAACCATAAATCCACAATCCCACATCCACTCCCAATGATCAGAACATCCCCAACCATTAAATCCACAGTCCAGCCCCAAAGCACAAGATCCTCCCCAACCCATTAAATCCACAATCCCCCATTCCATCCGCAATAGACCAGAACTTCCCTAACTCATAAATCCCAAAACCTCAATTCCACCCCCAATGCACCAGAACCTCCACCTCAATAGACCACAATCTCCCCAACACCCCCATTCTCCCCTCAAACGCACCAAGACTTCCCTAAACCATAAATCCACAATCCCACATCCACTTCCAATGATCAGAACCTCCCCATCCCATTAAATCCATAATCCCCCATTCCATCCGCAATAGACCAGAACCTCCATAACCCATAAATCCCAAATCCTCCATTCCACCCCCAATGCACCAGAACCTTCACCTCAATAGACCAGAACCTCCCAAACCCCCCATTTTCCCCTCGAATGGGCCAAGACTTCCCTAAACCATAAATCCACAATCCCACATCCACTTCCAATGATCAGAACCTCCCCAACCCATTAAATCCATAATCCTCCATTCCACTCCCAATACACCAGAACCTCTCAAACCCCCCCATTCCCCTCTCAAATGGGCCAAGAGTTCCCTAACCCATAAACCCACAATCCCCCGTCCCCTAACTCCACACTCCCGGATCAGAGCAGAACCTCCCGACCCAGTGCCCCTCACTCTGCCGTCAGTGGTCCTCGGTCATCCCCGCCGGTCTGTTACCCATTCTCTCGCCCCTCCCCCCGCTCCGCTCTCGTTACCTGCCACCCCGTGCCGGGGCCCGGGGCCCAGTACCTTCGCACCACTTCCGGGAAATGTAGCAACAACTTCCGTCGGAAGCAAGCGCCGGCCGATCCTCCGTCCCACGCAGCCAATCCCCGTACAAGGATACGCCCACCAACCTGGCCACCAATAGGAAAATAGCAGGGCATTGACCTCATGACGACAGCTTTTTCACAAGGTGAGACACTAGGTCATCCAATCAGGGAGCAGCAGGCGGGGCTATAAATAGATATTGACAGCGGTTCAAGCTTGAGTTTAGTTTACAAGAAGCCCCTAATACAGTGAGTGATTCCCAAACCTGGTCCTGCTGGCGGCACTACAGCCAGTCAGGTTTTCAGGATATCCACAAGGAATATTCATGAGAGAGATTTGCATGCACTGCTTCCATTGCATCCATTAACTGTGGATATCCTGCAAACCTGACTGGTTGGGGTGCTATCACCTCCAATCCACAACCTCCTTACAACAAACAGAGAAATATGACGGCAGATAAGGGCCAAGTGGCCAATCCAGTCTGCCCATCTTCAGTAGCCACCAACTTTTCCTTTCCTAAGGGATCCCACGTCTGTTCCACACTTTCTTAGATTCCTCCTAAGCCTATTTCAACTTCATTGTGTGCCCCCTCATACCCGAGTTTTCCTTCATTTGAAAAAGGCTCACCTCCACTGAGGTACTTAAACGTCTCTATTATATCTCCTCTCGCCCGCCTCTCTTCCAGGGTATACATGTTGAGGTTCCTAAGCCTGTCCCTATATGTTTTATGACCAAGACCGCTTACCAATTTTGTAGCTGCCCTCTGGACCAACTCCATCCTCTTTATATCCTGTAGGTGCGGTCTCCAGAACTGCACACAGTACTCTCAAGTGGGACCTCAAATCCTGCTGTTCTTTCATACACAGAAGCACCCCTATATTGTAACCGCTTCCCTGGATTCTTGTAACCCAAGTGAATGACCCTGCATTTCTTAACATTAAATCTTAGTTGCCAATTTTCAGGCCAGTCATCAAGCTTCGCCAGATCCTTCCTTATGTCATCCACACCCTCCGGGGTGTCCACCCTATTACAGAATTTGGTATCATCTGCAAGAGACAAACCTTACAAGACAGCCCTTCCGCAATATCACTCACAAAGATGTTAAAAAGAGCAGGCCCTAGGTCCTATCCCTGCGGTACACCACTGATAACATCCCTTTCCTCAGAGCAAGCTCCAGCTCAAGATGGCCACCAACTAAAGATCACGCAAACAGCTTGCTCCGGTTAACTGGGCTGAAATCGGTCAGAAACCTTTGTAGGCCAGGGTGAGAAATTGATCAGAAACCTGTGCTTAAAATCGGTCCACACAGGTCAGACTTACCCGTGACTGATTTGGAGCAAACAGGGGGCAGGGTCTCCCGCAGATATCCTACAAGCATCCAGTCGTGGTTGAACATTGCCGCCGTCGCCGAACACTGTGCCGTGCCTGGCTCCCATCTTGCACTGGGCCGCAGGCATCCGCA
This sequence comes from Microcaecilia unicolor, assembly GCF_901765095.1. Taxonomy (NCBI): domain Eukaryota; kingdom Metazoa; phylum Chordata; class Amphibia; order Gymnophiona; family Siphonopidae; genus Microcaecilia; species Microcaecilia unicolor. The sequence continues at coordinate 255,807,720 of NC_044033.1, read as the reverse complement.
TGCGACCTGGCCACCGCAGAGTATTGTGAACAACAGCCACACTTGCTGAGCGGACCATTGCAGCAAACTGGACCAACCCTTCGAGGAGCTGCCAGACGATCGGGCGCTTGATGAGATAGTGGAGCAACGGGGCACGGATAGCGTCACTGCAAAGTCCGGATGCACAGTTGTTGAGCCGGGTATTGCGGACAAGTGAGATAACGGTCACTGGTACTCACGTGGCTGGTCCAAGCAGCACGGAACCACCAACACCACCGGTGAAGGGGTTCATTTATCTAAAGAGAGGTCTCAGTGAAACCAGCTTTAGCCCCAGTCCGGCTGTTCCTGCCTACCTGCCTGCGGCTCCAGCTCGTCCTGCCTACCTGCCCACTTGCCTGCCTGCTGCTTCAGCTCCAGTCCTGCTTACCTGCTGCTCCAGCTCCAATCCTGCTATTCCGGCCTTCTTCGCCCCAGTGTTGCATGCCAAGGCTTCAGTGTTGCATGCTGTTCCAGTCTTGCCTGTCCTTCTGTTCCAGTCTCTTCACCGCAGTGTTGCATGCCACACTGTTCCAGCCTTCAACCTCAGCTCCAGCCTACTGCCTCACCTTTGTTCGTGACTGTTACCTAGCTTCGGCTCCTGTCCTACTGTTCCAGTCTCTTTGCCCCAGTGTTGCATGCCACACTGTTCCAGCCTTCAACCTCAGCTCCAGCCTACTGCCTCACCTTTGTTCGTGACTGTTACCTAGCGCTTTGGACTGCCTGAGTCACTACATATGGCTCCATTTCACATTCTCCTCCTAGTACTGTCCCTTCCCAATCTATTTCTCCACCCAAAGCCACTTTGTACTACAGTTATACATTGCCCTCTTGTTGATTTTATTACCTCACCATCTCTCTTGTCCTCTTCTTCCCTCCTTGCTTTCTGCCTTCAACATTTCATTCCTTCCATTGTACCTTCCCCATTCTATCTGAGTTCTTCTCGCCTTCGTCGCCACTCCTCTCCTACTCTCCTCCGCACTCTCTTACTACTACTTCTCTCTGCTGGGGACATCAATCCCAATGCCAGGCTTCTCATGGAAGCACAGGGTTTGTGAGCCCTTGGACCACTGCTGTGGAGCGGAAGTGGCAGGCAAAACCACCCCCAAACCAGAGGCAAGGCAGAACAGGACTGGAACCCCGGACTGGAGTTGCAGCAGTGGCAAACAAGCTGGGACAGGCAGAACAGGAACAGCTAGACTTCACCTGCGCTTGACCGCCATCCCCCAGGGTGCAGGCGGCTGACAGGACTTACAGCACAGGGCAGGAACTGGATACCAACAGGAAACACACAACAGAGTCAGGACTAAAAGCTGCCAGGCAGCCACTAAGAAGGAACACAGACACAAGACAAGGAAATGCAGACCAGAAACAAGACTAGGTACTAAGCAATAAAACCAAAGCTAACTACACACAAACAAACTAGAACCAGGCAAGAAACTCAGACTAGAACTGGACTAAGCAGAAGTGCACCGAGTATACCCACATACCAGGGACCTTAGACGATGCAAAGGCAAACACAGAAGTTTCCAGGTGGCTAATAAAGCCCATCAGCAGCTGAAGTTCAGCTGCAGGAATCACAAGGCAGCTACGGGTGCTGTTCAGGCACAAACAAGAAAAGCAAGTCTGGCAGCCTGGAAGATCCGAACCGGACTGGGCTGAAGTCTGGAACGTGTGACAGTTCATAGCAGCCACCGGTTCAGGCCACCAGAGGGCGAGGTGAGCACAGACAAGGAAACAGTCACCACCGTGACACCCAATCCTGGCCCCCCTCACCAACCCTCATCCTATTTGTGCAGGTCGCACCATGACCTCTCCAATCTCATCTCTATTCCTCTCCTCCCCCCCTCTTCTCTGCCCTTTTCCTGCACCCTATGGAATGCCCGCTCCATCTGCAACAAACTTTCCTTTATCCATGACCTTTTTATCTCTCGTAGCCTCCATCTGCTCGCCATAACTGAAACTTGGCTGTGCCCTGATGACTCTGCTTCAATCGCAGCCCTCTGCCATGGTGGTTATCTCTTCTCCCATACTCCTCGCCCTGCTGGCCACGGTGGTGGTGTTGGACTATTACTCTCACCCTCTTCCAAATTTCAATCTCTTCTGCCACTGCAGTCTCTCTGCTTTTCTTCCTTTGAAGTCCACTCCATCTGCCTATTCACTCCTTCGCCTCTTCGATTAGCAGTTATTTATCGTCCCCCTGATAAGTCCCTTTCATCCTTTCTCAGCGACTTTGACGCTTGGCTTTCCTTCTTTCATGATCCTTCTTCCCCCTCCCTCATCCTTGGTGACTTTAATATTCATGCTAATGATCCCTCCAACTCTTACGTTTCCCAGTTCCTCGCCTTAACATCCTCCTTCAATCTCCAACTATGCTCCACTTCCCCCACTCACCAAAATGTCACTGTCTTGATCTTGTCTTCGCCTATAATTGCTCTTCCTCTAGTTTCTTTGCCTCAGATCTTCCCCTCTCTGACCATCACCTAATAACCTTCACACTCAAACGTCCTCCTGCCCAACCCTGTCCAATCTTAACCAATTTATCTAGGAATCTTCAGGCTATCGACCCTACTACCCTATCCTCCAGTGTCTCGAACCTCTTCTCTACCACTCCACCATCCAAATCTGTCAATGAAGCCATCTCTTCATAGAATACTTATTTATTTGTATCCCACATTTTCCCACATATTTGCAGGCTCAATGTGGCTTACATAATATTGTGAAGGCATTCGCCAAATCCGGTACGGGACAGTGGCGTAGCTACGTGGGGCCTGAGGGGGCCAGGGCCCCCGCAGATTCACCCCAGGACCCCCCTCCCGGCGAACCCGCCCCCGCCGCTGCCTACCTTTACTTTTGCTGGCGGGGGATCCCACTCCCCGCCAGCCGACGTCTTCTCAGTACTTCCTGCTCTTCAATTTGTTTGCTGACGTCCTGCACGTAATTGTACATGCAGGACGTCAGACTCAGAGAAGTTCTGTTCTCTGAGTCTGACGTCCTGCACGTACAACGTGCAGGACGTCAGCAAACAAATTGAAGAGCGGGAAGCGACTAAGAAGAAGACGTCGGCTGGCGGGGAGTGGGATCCCCCGCCAGCAAAAGTAAAGGTAGGCGGCAGCGGCGGCGGGTTCGCGGCGGGAGGGGGGGGCGGCAATGTCGGCGGTGGGGGGGCGGCGCCAGGGGGAGGGCTAAAATGTGCCCCCTCCCCCCGGGCTCTGGACCCCTCTCCCACGGAAGGCTGGCTACGCCCCTGGTACGGGATAGTTACAAAATTTTGTATTGGGATAGGGAAGATAAGATTCAATCAAGTTGGGTTGAGGTAAAAGAGTTCATCAATGTCCAATACGATCTTTAATAGTGGAGTGTTGCAGGGTTCAGTCATTTAAGTTGAGTCATTCGGATATGCCCTTCCGAATAGGTGAGCCTTTAATGACTTTCTGAATTTTAGGTAATCATAAGTTGTTTTCACCACTTGTGGCAATGCGTTCCACAGGCGCGTGCCTATGTAAGAGAAGTTGGACACGTGGGTTGTCTTGTATTTTAGTCCTTTGCAATTTGGGTAATGGAGATTCAGGTAAGACCGTGATGAACTGGTACTATTTCTGATTGGGAGACTGATTAGGTCAATCATGTAATCTGGGACTACTCCATAGATAATCTAATGGACTAAGGTGCAGATTTTGAAAGAGATGCATTCTTTGATAGGAAGCCAGTGCAATTTTTCCTCTGCTTTAGACACTCTTGCACCTCTCATGCCCCATCCTATACGGCGTCCCAAACCCCAGCCTTGGCTGACTTCTAAAATCCACTACCTATGTTCCTGTGCCTGCTCCGCCGAACACCTCTGGCTAAAATCTCGTGCCCTTGCTGACTTTATACACTTCAACTTCATGCTAACCTCCTTCCAATCTACTCTTTTGATTGCCAAACAGGACTATTACATCCAGCTGACTCTCTCGGCTCAAACCCTCGACTTCTCTTCGCCACACTGAACTCTCTCCTCAAGGTGCCTCCATCTCCAAATCCCCCCTCACTATCTCCCCAGACCCTAGCTGAATTCTTCCACGACAAGGTTCAGAAAATAAACCTCGAATTCTCAACCAAGCCACCCCCACCTCTCCCTCCTCTTGTCCGTTCCCCTAACTCCCCAACCCCTCCGTCCTTTTCCTCCTTTCCTGAAATCACTGATGAGGAAACAACACATCTTCTCTCCTCCTCAAAACGAACTACCTGTTCCTCTGATCCCATTCCTACCCACCTTCTTAACACCATCTCTCCTACTCTCATCCCTTTTATCTGTCATATCCTCAATCTTTCACTTTCCACTGCGATTGTTCCTGATGCCTTCAAACAAGCTGTGGTCACACCACTCCTTAAGAAGCATTCACTTGACCCTACCTGTCCTTCCAACTATCAACCCATCTCCCTCCTCCCCTTCCTCTCCAAGATACTTGAACCACGTGCCATTCACCGCCACTGTCTTGACTTTATTTCATATCACTCTGTTCTTGACCCACTCCAATCTGGCTTTTGCCCTCTTCATTCTACTGAAACTGCACTTACAAAAGTTTCCAACGACCTGTTACTGGCCAAATCCAAAGGTCTCTATTCTATCCTCATCCTTCTCGATCCGTCCGCTGCTTTTGACACTATTGATCACAGCTTACTCCTTGATACGTTGTCTTCACTTGGATTTCAGGGCTCTGTTCTTTCCTGGTTCTCCTCCTACCTCTTGCTTCACACCTTTAGTGTGGATCCTCTTCCACTTCTATCCCACTACCAATCTGTGTACCTCAGGGTTCTGTTCTCGGTCCTCTCCTATTCTCCATCTACTCTTCTTCCCTTGGCTCTCTGATATCGTCCCATGGCTTTCATTACCATCTCTACGCTAATGACTCCCAGATCTACCTCTGTACCCCCGAAATCTCAACTAACATCCAGACCAAAGTTTCTGCCTGCCTTTCTGATATCGCTACCTGGATGTCTCAACATCATCTGAAACTTAACATGGCCCAAACTGAGCTTCTCATCTTTCCCCCTAAACCCACCTCTCCTCTTCCCCCTTTCTCTATTTCTATGGATGGCACTCTCATTCTCCCCGTCCCATCAGCTCGTAACCTTGGGGTCATCTTCGACTCCTCTCTCTCCTTCTCTGCCCACATTCAGCAGATTGCCAAAACCTGTCGTTTCTTTCTCTGTAACATCAGCAAAATCCATCCCTTCCTCTCTGAGCACTCTACCAGAACCTTCATCCAAACTCTTATCACCTCTCGCCTAGATTATTGCAACCTTCTTCTCACTGGCCTCCCACTTAGCCATCTCTCTCCTCTTCAATCAGTCCAAACGTCTGCTGTGCAACTCATTTTCCGCCAGAGTCGCTATGCTCACATTAGCCCTCTCCTCAAGTCACTTCACTGGCTCCCTATCCATTTCCGCTTTCAATTCAAACTTCTCTTACTGACCTACAAGTGCATTGCATTCACTCTACCGCTCCCCATTATCTCTCCGCTCTTGTCTCTCCCTACGCCCCCCCCCTCGGGTACTCCGTTCTGTGGATAAATCTCTCCTGTCTGTCCCCTTCTCCTCTACTGCTAATTCCAGACTCCGTTCCTTTTATCTTGCTGCACTTCACACCTGGAATAGACTTCCCAAGCTTGTATGTCTAGCCCCGTCTTTGGCTGTTTTCAAATCCAGGCTGAAAGCCCACCTCTTTGACGCTGCTTTTGACTCCTAACCACTACTCACTTGCCCTGTACCCTTTTTCTCTTACCTCTTAGTTGTTCTGTCTATTTGTCTTCCTATTTAGATTGTGAGCTCTTTGAGCAGGGACTGTCTTTTCGTGTATGATGTACAGCACTACATATGCCTTGTAGCGCTATAGAAGTGATAAGTAGTAGTAGTAGTAGCAAGCTCCATTTACCACTACCCTCTGTTTCCTTCCATTTAACCAATTTTTAACCCAGTCACTTTAGGTCCCATACCAAGGGCACTCAGTTTATATATCAGTTGCCTGTGCAGAACCGTGCCAAAGGCTTTGCTAAAATCCAAGTACACCACATCTAGCGCACCTCCTGAGTCCAACTGTTTGGTCACCCAGTCAAATAAATCAATCAGTTTGTCTGACATGACCTGCCTCTAGTGAAGGCATGCTGCCTCAGGTCCTGCAGTACCATTGGATGCACCCCATCAGGCCCCATTGCTTTGTCTACTTTTAGTTTAAATAGCTTCTCATGAACACAATCTCTTGAGAATTGGTCTCGTCTGCCACATAACCATCCCCATTAGCATTTGTTTTCTGCAGTCCTACCCCTGAGAACACAGAACAGAAATAATTGTTAAGCAGTTCAGTATTATCCTTATCAGCTTCTACATATTCCTCCCCCTCAACTTTGTGCTTCACAATTATAATATTGTCTTTGGCCATTTTCAAATCCAGGCTAAAAGCCCACCTGCTTTTGATTCCTAACCACTACTCACTTGCCTTGTACCCTTTTACCCCACCTCTTTAATTCCCTTACCTCTTAGTTGTTCTGTCTGTTTGCCTGTTCTATTTAGATTGTGAGCTCTTTGAGCAGGGACTGTCTTTTCATGTATGGTGTACAGCGCTGCATATGCCTTGTAGCGCTATAGAAGTGATAAGTAGTAGTAATATGGAACTTCCTCCTGTCATTTATAATCTTGGCACCAGGCAGACAGCACACTTCCCTGGACATCATGTCTGGTCAGCAGATGGGTGCCTCAGTATCTCTAAGAAGAGAATCGCCAACCACCACCAATACACAACAAACCTCTAATATACCGCCCCTCCTCCAATACACAACCTCCTTATAGCACACCTGCAATACACAACCTCCTTACAACATGCTCCCAATATACAGCACCAATACACAATTTCCTTACAATACACCCACAATATACACCTCCAATACACAACCTGCTTATAACACCCCCCCCCAATATACCAACATCTTTAAAACATACCCCAATATACAGCACCAATATACAACCTCCTTACAACACACCCCAATACATCAACCTCCTTACAACACAACCCCAATATACAGTACCAATACACAACCTCCTTACAACACACAGCCTCCACTAGCGTTTTTAGATTTCCTCTCATTCAGTCTATTTCTTCAGGAGTGTCCTCTCTGTTATAGGGATATCAAACGGACCCTGAGGCACTCCACTGATCACCACTCTTCCCTCAGAGTGAATCCCATTTACCACCATCCTCTGTCTTCTGTCATTCAGACAATTTCTAACCCTTTCCCCCACCTCCAGACTGCTCAGTTTATGAATGAGCTTCCTAGGCATGACAGTATCAAACTTTGTGATGAAATTCTACCATACTACCCACCCATTGTTCCCACACAGGTATACTTTCACACACATGTACCCTCACACTTACATACATGTACTGTCACAGAAATATCATACCTGCATATGCATATTTCTCTCCCAGACACATGTGCTATTCCAGTGTGTTAACATAGCATATATCTCCTGGGCAAACACACTCCCAAATACACATCCACGTATGTGTGCAGGGACCCATTTTGTATTAGAAACACCCATTCCTTGTATGTAACTTTCTCTCGGCATCTTTCAGCTCCTGTGGATCTGGGGCACCCCATCCCCTCCTCTTCATATGATTTGGGGGGTGACTTAATATCACGGCCATTAGGTTGTAATGAGCCACAGGGCTCCCAAATCCTGTCTCCTCTCTTCTGCTGCCTGTGAATTTGTGAATGCCACAAACATTTTTTTTTTCCAAGTCCAATACAATTTACCTGAAATTATCCCAATATGTCTGCCATGGTTCTTTGATCCTTCTGTTTTTCTTTTCTGATGTCACTAGAAGCAGTGACTGAGGCATTAATAGCTCTGTAATCCTCAGCCCCTGCCTTCCCTATCATTTCTGCCCTAAATTTGTGCTCTATTGATAATAACAAGTAAGAAACAAACAGCTGAGACAGGACTCAACCTGTCTGAAAAAAAACAAAAAGAGCCAGGTGGGATGTTATCATCTGAAAAACCACAGTGAAGAACTGGCCCTCGCCCACCCCAGCTTCAGCTGTCCAAGACCTGAGAGAATCCAGAGAAGAGCTTTGAAACCCAACCAGTAATTATCAACTGAACCCAAATTCATTCCTCACATATCCCCCTTCCCTAACTCAGCTGTCCTAAGTCCAGGAGAACCAGGGAATGCCATCAAAATCCATCCAGAAAAAGCTACTGTCCCTTCGGACTCGGACCCCAGCACAGCGGTCACTCTGATGCAACACCAAGATTCTTTTACCAACCATGACATCCTTAGCTTAATCCTGGAAAACCTAAGGTCCTCTTTCTTCCCCCAGTGCTTCATTAAAGCAATTTTTCTTCCTCTAGTGCTCTGAGATACAGGGAGGATCATAGAGCCCCTCTCAGCATCTCCTTTTGCCTTTTCAACTCTGTTCCTTTTTTTTTTGTTTTAAGGTTTATAAAACTAGTTTCTTTATCAGGAGAAAGTCTACCCCACCGTTGGCACTTCCCTTTCTTTCCTTTCAGATTGAGGAAGTGCCCAGCCTCCCTGTTCAAGACTTCCCAGAGCAAAACAAGGAGCATTTGCCTCAGACTCTGCCGTAGCAGGTGAAACACACATGCCCACAGACAAACAACCTTGATACCTTTCAATTAGCAGCTTGAGCATGCGGTTGAGCGCAGAAGAAAACAAACATAAGTTCAGACCAGTCAGCACCCATGAGTGCCAAGCTCCTCCTCGGGCAGGTGAGGCACTAGCAACTATAAGTGGGGCATTTGTCTCTTCACAGGCCAGAGCTCCATCCCCTCACCAGCTATCAACATGCGTCCGTGCCAGCTGCTCATACTGCTGTGGTCAAGCTTTCTAATCCAGCTGCAAATCACCCAAGCCAGAACACTGAGTTTTGTCACTGTGGTAAGATTTTCTATGTCCTAGCCCACTCAGCTCTTAAAATATCAGGGGCCATTCCAACAGCCAGCTACAGAATTATGTAAGTCCAGGGTTGCCATTACTTCAGCCAGGGTGTGTTTGCATTATCAGGTTGGAGTTTATATAAAAATGCTCTATAATATACACCCTCTGGATGTAACAGCATAAATATCTCTGTCAAGCAGAGCACGTGTGTGCAGAAGGGTCCATGCTGCAGGATCCTGGAACAGTACAGGAGAGCAGGGATGAAGAACCCTGGAACAAGGAAATATAAACTTTCTGGTCATCTCTTCCCTTTCTCCTCAGTTATTCCGCCATGGAGACCGAGCCCCCATTGATACATACCCCCAGGACCCCCACAAGGACAGGTCCTGGCCCAATGGCCTGCAACAGCTTACCCAGGTGAGCTTCCTGCTCTTCTGCTTCCAATGCATATTATTTGTACCATGTGGTCAGATTTATACTTTATGCAGCATGGGATAGATTTTCTGTATGATCTACTATATACACAATATAATCAGCCCTTATGCACTGAGAGATGATTTATCCGGACTGTGTACATTATACAGTGTAAGCAAAGTTTATGCACTGTGGGATGATGTATCTGCAATATGCACCATAAGATGGTTTGTTTGTTTTATGTACAGTATGTAGTGTGAAAAGATCTTATGCACGGTGAGATGAGTTATCTCTGCTGCTTGCACTGTGGGATGTTATATCTACCATATGTTATAGTGTGAATAGATCGTATGCACTGTGGAATGTTATATGTATTGTATGTTTACATGATGTGAGCAGATTATATGCACTGGGGGATGAGTTATCTCTACCAAACGTTACATATAGTACAAACAGAATTGATGTACTGAGGTGTGGGCGAATTCACCCTAAATCATGCAAATGTACCCAAACTGGAATGATGTCTTCATCTTCCACGGTTATTGCACACAGGAAGGGATGCGGCAGCAGTATGAGCTGGGACAATACCTGAGGAGGAGATATTCACACTTCCTCAGCCCTTCGTACCAGAAACAAGAGGTAACGGCAGATTCTCAATGCTACCTTTCCATCTAAAGTACACAGATCTGTGGAGTTTTTTCTTCTTTTTTTCCCATGAGCTAACATTTCTTATGCTGGCAGCAGGTTGGTGAGGTGGGACACAGAGAAAATCTTCATTAATGTGGCTGGCTGCCAGTGCGGTTCTGACTAGTGCTTGCGGAAAGTTACTGATCATCACTGGGCCTGGGCAGATAGGGGACTGGTGATCAGCTCCCTTTACCTCTCTCTTCTCCTTTCCTTTTCAGATCTATGTACGGAGCACAGACTACGACCGCACACTGATGAGTGCCCAGGTGAACCTGGCAGGGCTTTACCCACCAAATGGCTCCCAGCATTGGAATCCCGAGATCCGATGGCAGCCTGTTCCCATCCACACAATGCCTGTGTCCCAGGACCGGGTGAGTAAACACCAACGATCCTCAGATCTTTCTTGGAAACTAAAGAAAAGCTTTTCAGCTGACATCTCTCACCAGGCATTAACAGACCCACTCTTATACTTCTCTTTTTCAGCTCCTGAAATTCCCCGTCAAGGATTGCCCCCGCTACCATGAGCTGATGGAGGAAACAACGCAATTACCAGAATACCAGGACAAAATGAACAAATGGAGGGTGAGGACAAGCATGGATCAGAAAGAGATCATTGGGAGAAGCGAGGAGAGGAAAAGGCACATCTCTTGTCTGGAACAGATTTAAGTGCCATGGATAATATCATATTTGGGTCCTCAGAGCAGGCAGGGGACGAGGACAGGGGGGCTGGGAGAGAAGTTTCAGTAAACACTGCCAGCACGCCAGGGAATAGATCAAAGAGCCAGGGTGATGGATCTCTAACCTCTTAAGCTAAGTGGAAACTCTCTTGACTTGGGTAGTACACAAGGTGGGGCCAAAATTTACCCAGAAGGGGTGATCACCTGTCCCATCTCTTTGTGCCCTCAGGATTTCATCAATCAGACAGCAAACCACACGGGATACAGCGTAGAAGGGGGGGCACTTCGGAAGATCTGGAAGGTGTATGACACGCTGTATTGCCAGGTAAGGCTCACTGTTGCCAGAAAGTGTAAAATTGAACCTTAGCGAACAGCCTAATAGGCTTCTCCGCATCCATCTTATCTGCAGAGGAAGCACAACCTGAGTCTGCCAGAGTGGGCCACGCCAGATACACTCCGCACGCTGGAAGACATCTCCACCTTTGAGATCAGGTCTCATGTGAATCTGCACAAAGTCGATGAAAAGGCCCGGCTGACAGGAGGTAAAGCAGCCCCACCCTTCCCTGTCTCTCTCCCATCACACAAGCCAATTCCTCTGAAATGCAGCAGAGTGGAACAGGAACCCAGCACTACCTGGGTGACGGCAGAGGAACTGCATCCATCCCAGTGGGCAGCTTCGAAGCTATCCCTTGCTAACAAAAAAAATCAATGCTTTGTCAATGTACTGAGCAGTTCAAACCATTGCCGAGTTTTGATTTCTAGATTCTACTCCCAAACCAAGTCTCAGCTTTCCTTCTTTTGCAGGGATCCTAGTGGATGCAGTCCTCAGGAACTTTACAGAGGTGTTGAAACGGTCTCTGCCGCTCAAGATGATTATGTACTCTGCGGTAAGTGGCTCTCCTTGTCAGCTTCAGGGCCTCAGCTGTGTCCTCCAGCTAAGGACCGAGTGCAGTAGTGGAATCCTGTGCCAGACGAGATGCAGAGTGTTTTATGGTGCAAGATCCCACCGATAGAGAGCCTTAGCTTACAGGCCTGCTTTTTAAAAAGTCACAGTTCATAGCCTTTTACTTCCCAAAGTTTTTGTATTTGTGACCAGCTTTTCCACTGCCCCCGCCGGATGCACGGGAAGCAAAGTCGCTTACCTGTCACGGCCACACTCTATAGACAGCAGGGGATGCAAGCATACCAACTGGTACGTTGGATCATACGTATTGCCACACTGGGACAGACCAAAGGTCCAAGCCCATATCCTGTTTCCAACAGTGGCCAATCCAGGTCACAAATACCTGGCAAGATCCCCAAAGAGTACAAAACATTATATGCTGCTTATCCCAGAAATGTCTCCATGTCCTCTGTTGTCTGCAGCAGAGAAGCTGAACCACTTAGGGCTCCTAGAAAGATGGGCTACCATCACCAGGATTCCTTGTGAAGCACACATCATGATATTTCACTCATGACCCATAGCATGTGCAACTAAGTAATCCCCACCCCCGTACCAGTCAGCACCCCTAACACTTCAGATCCTGCCTGGATTTACAACTCCTACCAGGGTAGTGTATGTGGTGAACCTGATGGATGGACAGGTGGCTGCATGTTGAGTCCCTCAGAGACTGATGGCAGGCGATTCTCTCCTCCTAGCATGACACTACAATCATCGCCTTGCACGGTGCACTCAAGATCTACAACGAGAAACACCCCCCCTATGCAGCCTGCCACATCTTCGAGTTCTACCGTGAACTAGACAGGTAGGCGGTGAAGCAGTGACCTTTGGGGAAGGGAGGGGGAATGGAGATGGAGAGAAAGAATAGCAGCCACAACAGGCCAGCAGTCAGCTGTATTTGAAACAGGTGCTGGTGGGACAGGTCCCACAAGATAGGACGAGCAGATAAACAAAACCTTCAGACTCGCGCATGTTTTGCAACACTAAAACCTCCTAATTTTACATTTAGCACATAGGTTCTAGAGTAGGTTCTAATTGGCACTAACAACCCATAAGCAGCAACAATTGGAGTTAATTGGGGCTCATTTGCAGCTACACGCACAACTGCACCCAGTCACTAGGAACTGCACAGAAGAGCGTGCAAGTGGGAGGGCCTGGGTGGGTCAGGGTGTGTCTAGAACTTACACATGTAACCGACATTTAATGGTGGTATTTTACACCAGTAAGTGGCCACGCCTACAGAATTCATGCTTAGCTTGCAGCGGTCTAACGCCTAAATTTCAGCAACCTTTTCGGAAGTACCCCTATGCCTCTGAATCCAGCAGTGAAGATGTGGTTCGGTTCTGCCGCTCACTCTCGCTCCTGTCTCCACAGCACTTACAGTGTGGCCATGTTTTACCGCAACGATTCTCACCAGGAGCCGTACGAGCTGATTCTGCCTGGCTGTACCTCGCCCTGCCCGCTCTCTCAATTCATCAAGCTGACAGCTGCAGTCATCCCGCAGAACTGGGATAAAGAATGTCACAGGCCGGAGTCTGCAACCCAAACTGCAGGTAAAAGACCAGGCTGAGACACCCGTGCCACCACTGAAAATCTAAACGAGTTTAAATCAGTACACAGCAGGACAGGGGACATCATGTTTTTAATAATCTCTTTGTTCAGCAACAAACACAAAACAGCATAGCACTGTCAAATAACAGAACATTTTGATCGTTAACTCCAGGCATGGCACAGTGCTGTTTTATAAGTGCAATACATCAACCACAGAAAAGGAAAGCTGTTTTCAATTTCCAACTTTTCCCATTACATAATACCTCCCCCCAGCCAACTCCCATCCCTCTCACTGAACAAACCACACAGTTCACCCCTAAAGGTGATTTGACCCCATTTCACCAGAGCAGAAACTCCCACTAATACTCCCCAGGACCAAGGATTACATAGTCCAGTAGCGCTATAGAAATTATTACATAGTAGATGACGGCAGATAAAGACCTGAACGGTTCATCCAGTCTGTCCAACAAGAAAACAGCAAACTGAAACCTAATAGGCCACATTTTTCTATGTACTTTCTTATGTTAAACTACGTTGAAAACATTTTCCAAAAGCATACGGAAATCATTGCTCCAATATCAGGAGCTCTTAGCTACGAAACCCCAGTGCAGTAAATATTTAACAATCACTTCTACACTCTATGTAGTAAGGCGAGCCAAATATTTTTTTTGATGGTGGTTCATTTTTGAAGATTTTTAGTACTGACTATGCCATTTCAATGCAGCATATATCAAGTTTTGTTAGTAAGATGTGTGTGTGTGTGTGTGTGTGAGTGAGTGAGGGGGGGGGGGGGGGGGGTCCTGAGTTCTCCAGAGTACCAATACACTCTAAGGCCAGTGTAGACATAGTTGCCTACCCTGAAATTTTTGGGGTTGTCGTCTTTTAAAATCTCTGCTTTTGCAGATGATATTCTGGTGCATCTTATCCGGCCTAAGAGGTCTTTAGAAGCGTTATTGGAGCCGATGCAGGAATACGGAGACTTTGCAGGTTTCAAACTTAACTATTCTAAATCCTTGGCGCTGACAGCACATACGAGTGTCAGAAGGGAGTGGGGGGACTACGTTTCCGTTAAGGTGGGCCGCTGATTCACTCTTGTATTTGGGAGTTAGAGTTTCAATGCAGACATCAGCCTTATACTCCATCAACCTCACCAGATTGTTAACTAAGATGAAGAGTCAGTTAGATGCATGGAGGATGTTACCACTTAATATGCATGGGAGGATACATTTATTTCGCATGGTAAAATTCCCACGGTGGCTCTATACCTTTCAGGTACTACCTCTGAGACTAAAGAATAAAGACTCAAATCAAATTTATAGGCATCTGCGGAAATTTGTATGGAAGGATGCTAAAGCAAAACTTCCCTTGAAGTTTTTATTGGGGCCCTGGAGAATGGGGGGGATGGGGATTCCAGACATCCGGCGGTACAATCAAGCCTGCTTGCTTCGTCACTTGGGAGATTGGTTGATTGATAGACAGGACTTTACACCCCGTCAGATGGAGCAAGATTATTTTAAGCTCACTCATTTCTCTTATTTGTTACATTGCCCCAGTGTTGGCTGCGCTACCTGAACATGCTAGGGGGAGTATCTTGCTGAATCCACTTCGAGAGACTTGGCAGGATTTAACTCGGTTGTGGGGATTGGCGGCAGATGTCTGGGATCAACTGCCTTTGCAGGATAACCCATTGTTTACCCCCGGGTCAGAAAATATGGTGTATCGTTCTTGGGCAAAAATGGGGATAACAAGGATCATGTCTTGGGCTTTGGGGGGAGACTAATGGAATTGGGAGCCTTGGGGGTAGGCATAACCCATAGTCATTCTTTTGCATATCAGCAGCTAGTGCATTATATTAAGACTTTAGACCCGGGAAAGTTGGGTAGTGGACATGGGCGTCGCATTAGAGGATTCTCTGGCTCCATACCCAGGGACAGGCTGTCAGTATCAGGGTTGCATGGGGCACTTTGAGAGTTAGGGGGGGGGGGAGGGGAAGGATACAGGGAATATTCAACAGCGTTGGGCGCAAGACCTGAAACGACCAAAGTTGCAGCTGGATTTTAGGAAATTGACTTCCCGTATCCCAGCATTAACGGTGAATGCTAATTTGCGTGAGTGTCAGTATAGAATCTTACACAGAGCATACATGTCTAAGGCTCAAGTATTTAATCTTTGCTCTAAGTGTAAGCAGAGGGAGGGCACATTATTTCATGCCTTATGGGATTGCTGTCTGATATGGGCTTTTTGGCAGCAGATATTTCGGTATCTGGAGTCATTGGTGGGTTCCAGGATCCCTTTTTCTCCTTTGGGAGCTTTGCTGGATAAATATGAAGTGTTTGTGCTTCAGGATAAAGGGGCTCAGCAGCTCATTCACAAGGCTAGTCTCTTGGGGAAGAAGCTTATCTTGGGTGCGTGGATGAGTGAAGACCCGCCGGATTTTTGGCATTGGCGAAACCGGCTGCATGAACTTTTATTGCAGGAACGGCGGATGGTGGGGACCTCTTTAAGGGGGGAAAAATGCTTTTTTGAGAATCTGGGAACCGTACATACAATCACTGTCGCATAAGACCCGCAGTTTAATACTGAATAAACTTTGAGGTTTATACATATGTGTACGAAAAAGAGAAAGGAAGAGAAATGGAACGAGGGAATTATATATATATATATTTTTTTTTTTTTAAATTTATATTGGGTATTATGGGGGGACAGGGTGAGTAGATTTTACTGGGCATAGAAAGTTTTCTTAGGAGGGGGGAAAATAAAATTGCTTGGACGACGATTTGGTTATTTGGCTTACTGTGTGTTTTCTATTATTACTATTTTTTTTTTGTAGTATCGACTGCTAGGTTGTAAATTGTTATTGACTTGTCATCAATAAAAATATGATGGAACATAAATATAAGCCCTGCAGGGAGGGGGAGCGACAAGGTTAACTGTTTGGAAATGCGATCGCTCCTTACTTTGCACTTCGTTGGTATTGTTTTACGGGGTATCTACTGGGAGTATTGTACGCTAATTCTTTTGCAGCACCACTAAAACTGTTGTAATATATGATGAACAAGATAAAGTAAGGGTACAAAAGGGGGGGGGGGGGGGGAGGGGGCAAAAATGTTTAAAATTTGATGACTGTGGTTATCTTACGTATGATGATCCTGCACTAATGTCAATGTGCTGAGTTTGTTTTGTACCTTTTGACTTGTCATCAATAAAAAACGTTGAAACATAAGGCCAGTGTAGACATAGAATAAGTAGCACACATTTTTTAGACATGGTGTCACCAATGCAAATATAAAGAAGAGGCAAGTAATGACAAAAATATATATGGTCACTGTTGAAAAATAAAACATGAGGGACAAAGATCTCAAAACACCCAAACGCTTACTGATATTTCGCAGTCTTCTGCTGCGGTTGTATCATTTACTGTTGGTTTAAAACAAAAAAACCTTGATACTTTAGTTCAATTTATTACTTTATTGCTTATGTTAAAAATGTTTTTTTTTTAAATTTTCTGTTCAAAAACAGCTCTCATTTTACAGCACAACAATAATTCAATTATTCTCACTTTATGTTACATTTAGTGGCAGCACACTACAACTGTTTTACTAACATCAGGTGAAATATCCTCTTCTAAATCTGTGCCAGCAACAGTCCATAGAGAAAGGTTCCCCTTATACCTCCTTTTACTGACTTTAGGTTTCTTCTACGCTCTCTATCAGATCCTCATTTAACACCGACCCTGCTAATGTACATATTCTATAAATGGCACTTCAGGTTGGCCGCTGTTTATAGAGTCCATTTCCGCACCAGAACCCAGGCACCAGTATGGAGGACTGGCCTAATGGTTACTGTAGTGGGTTGTGGACCTGGGTTCGATTCCTGCTACTGCCCAAGGGTTGGCAGTGGATTGAGATCCTGGCGACCCGGGTTCAATGCCCTCTGCAGCTCCGTGTTACCCTGGGCAAGTCAGTTTGCCATCCATTGCCCCAGGTACAATATACTACTTTGGCTGTGAGCCCACGTGGGACAGTGCCAGGACCTATAAAAATAAATTAAAGTAGCCTAATGGTTAGTGCAGCAGGCTTTGATCCTGGCAACCTGGGTTCAATTCCCACTGCAGCTCCTTGTGGCCTCAGGCAAGTCACCTAACCCTCCATTGCCCCAGGTACAAAAAAACCCCAAAAAACCCAACATAAGATTGTGAGCCCTCTAGGGACTGAGAAAGTACCTGTATATAATGTGTACAGCACTGCACACATCCAGTAGCGCTATAGAAATGATTAGTAGTAAATGTTGACACCCAACTCCAGGCATTCTAGCATGGAAATGGAGCTAATTTATTACCGTGCGTGCAAACGCCCATGCCACATCCTTTTGAGTTGCACGCTAGGGGATTTAGGTGATGGGGTTACAGAATAGGGTACAGAAATGCACACGCAAATTTCAATTACTGCCAACAAACTGCAATAATTAACAACTGCAGTTAATTGTCTTGTAAGTTAATGAATTTGAATGTGGATCTTTGATCTGTGCACACATCTCAATGCCATAAATAGAAACTGGGGACAGTGCTTAGCTTATAAGTATGCAAAATGGTTTCTCAGTGGAAGCGATTTTAACTCTGGCTGGGTAATAGACACCGAGCTGTTCGCTAACACTTATGCTCTGATCTCTCTGCAGGAGCGGCTGTCGCAGCCCTGGCAGTGGCTGTCGGGATACTCGGGGCAACACTCTTAGTCCTCACTGTACTATACTGGATGTGGAGGAGAAAGGTTCAGGCTGTGTGAGAGGAAGGACCTGGCCTCTATCATACGGCATATCAGCTTGAGATATGCGCTTGCAGCTATTTCACCATCAAACCCCTGGGCATCAGCCCCTGTATGGAGGGAGGGCTGGGTGGTAGAGCAGAGAGGTTGCCAAGGGAAGGCACTCTATGTCTGAAGCACCAGGCTGCTGGCCCCAGCTCTCATCAACTATGCCCACAGCCAGACCAGGGGAGGGGGAGAGAAGGGGAGTATTGTGTATATGAAAATAAGTCCGGGTCAAAACAGCCCCTACCATCAGATTCAGCACCAGGGAGTCCAACAGACAGAATCTTCTGCACTTACACAGAATCATTTGAACTTTTGCTTAATGCCGTTTGTTTCATTATTAGTGCAGTTTTCTGTACTTTCACATGAAATATATTGAAAGTTGATCCAGTCCACTTGTCCAAAGTTTCAGGCAGCACCCACTCACCTGAAAAAGAAGAGTACCAAGAGCAGTTGAGTAAACCCCAATTCACCCCCCTCCAACTCTCAAGCAGATCACTGGTCCCTGTCCCTCAGTCTCTCTGCATGTCAAGTCACAGAGAGGCACAGTCATCCCCAGGGTTATGTAGGAGCCCAGTGCTCACATCACTGGGACAAGGACACCCCTTCCCCGGGAAAGGTGGGCTGGACAAGGCTGTGTACACGTACATACCTGCAAGACAGCAGACAGTCAGAAGACACCTACAGGAGCTAGGAAGAAACACACATACATCAGTTTCCACAGTTTGCAATGCCTGGACAGCTGATGATCCTCTTCCTCACCTGCTCCTCCCACGAGACCACCCAGCCCCAAATATTACATGTCTCACCTGTACCCTACTAGGGCCCCCTTGTCACCACTGTCCCCTCAGTCTCCTTGTGTGTCAAGTCACAGGGATGCACAGACATCTACATGGTGTATTCAGAGCCCAGTGCTCACATCATAGGGGAACTCTCCTCCCTCCCTCACCCGCTAAAATAAGAGGTGTTCAATATGGCACTCACCAAGCCCCCCCCCCCCCCCCCACAAAAATTTCAACAGAGGAGCCTGCAATAGACAAAGATCAGAGGCAGTAACTACCAGCTCCCCACAAGGGCAACACATCTGAGCCATATAACACCAATCCAAGCAACTTCTCCTCCCCCCTAATAACTAAACAACCTCTTCTCCCCATTATAACCATACCATCTCATCCTCTCCTCCCCCCCAAACCTATAACCATACCGTCCTCCCCTCCACCCTAGAACTACATCACCCTCCCTCCCACCCAGCTAACCACACTGCCCTCTCTATCCATCCCCTCCCCCTATAACCACACGAACTTCTCGCTGTTCCCTCCACCTTACCACCATACAGCCTTCTCCCTCCTCCACGGCCGCGTGCGCGTGTTAGAGAGCGAGAGTCCCGTGTCTGGGCTTCTTATAGTTCCCCAGGCCCCCTCTCGGGCTGTCCCAGTGCCGCCTGCGTCCGTGTATATCTGTGTGAGTATTGTGTAAGTGTGCTGTATGGGGGGAAGTGAAGTAATGATGCCGGAGAGTAGAATAAATATTTTCACCTTTGTCCAGTTTCCTCCTCTCATGCTGCCGGTACGTACTCTAGAGACACGGCTTTATTGCAGGCAACCAGAGCCAGCCTCCCATCCCGCTCCCAAATCTATCTAGGCCCCTTTTGCGTTTCAAGCCTCGCTCTGGCCAACGCAAACACCTTCAGGGCGTCTGCCATTGGCTGAGCCCAGCCGGAATAATCTGGACCCGCCCTTCTTGTTCTCCTACGCAGGACATTTATTAACTGCTGAATGTGTTTCTGTAACGTTTTCATGCCAATAAAGTTATTGAATCGGACTCTGACTCGAACAGTATCTGGCCCCGCCTCCGCGTGACAGGGGCGGCAGTGGATTGGCAGCTTTCTGTACGCATGCGCGCTGTGTGGTCCCTGCGTTCCAGTTCCAGCCCTAAGGCTCCAGGTTCTAATCTTGCACCTGCGCTCAATCAGCTCTTGAGGTGCAGGAAAGACCGGACATAGGGGCAGCCCAGAAGGGATTTAGTGCACAGGCTTAGTAGCAGCTGAAACCCAGCTCTATTCCTAGATATGGGCAGTGTTGCGCAATATTGAGTTACTATAGTTACTTCTTGCAGTAATCAATTAAGTAGTTAACTACTTATTTACTATCCCAATAACTGTAATTAATTACTTTTGAAGAGTTGCATAAAATGATGACATGACAGAGGATGTGGTTGACATCAGGTGGTCAAATCTCCTTGAAATAAGCATCAAGAGAAGAAGTTGCAATATTCACATTGGGGTTGTATACAAGATGGGTATTTTATCTGCTTCTGTACAATGTAAAAGCATTGTCTCACAGGAAGAGATTAGGATGCCTTAGGTGAAAGACAGGGCGAGATGGATGTGTGATATGAGGGTGACAAAGCAGTATAATTTTACGGTTTGTACATAAGTATTGTTATACTGGGAAAGACCAAAAGTCCATCAAGCCCAGCATCCTGTTTCCAACAGTGGCCAATCCAGGTCACAAATACCTGGCAAGATCCCAAAAAAGGAACAATACATTTTATACTGCTTATCCAGAAATAGTGGATTTTCCCCAAGTCCAATTTAATAATTGTCTATTGACTTTTCATTTAGGAAGCCGTCCAAACCTTTTTAAAACTCTGCTAAGCTAACCACCTTTACCACATTCTTCGGCAACAAACTCCAGAGTTTAATTACACGTTGAGTGAAGAAAGGTTTTCTCTGATTCATTTTAGATTTACTACTTTGTAGCTTCATCGCATGCCCCCTAGTCCTAATATTTTTGGAAAGCGTAAACAGACGCTAATGTGATAGAAAACCCAGATCTTTGTTAAGTCCTGTCTGGTGGGTGTCAAAATAGTTAATAATTTTGACTTCAAGGTCTTATGTTCCTGGATTTCATTAAAATATCCTTTTAGTCAGTGACATTCCTATGTCAGCTGCCACCCAGGGCAGATCACTGCTGCGCACCCCCCCCCCCCCACGCATCACCTGGGGATGCAGGGAGCAGTCGCACAGCTGTCGGCTCCACCGGGTACCTACCCCGGAACAGGAAGTAACATGACAGGGAGCAGGGAACCGGCAGAACCGACAGCCGCGCGGTTGCTCCCTGCATCCCCTTGCAGCATGCACCCAGACTGCCTCCACCGCCCTGCCCTTAGTACACCACTTTTAGTGTTCTCACCATAAAATCATTGATGCAGTGTTGTTCTGGTTTTGTAAAAGTGCTGTCCCACAAAGCTAACATCCCTGTTGGAATTGCTGATGTTTAATATGATGTCTATGTAAATTGATTTTTTTTTTTTTTTGCATATGGCTTGTTTCTCCAGTATAGCACCCTTCTTTATACTTTTTTACATTGAATATATGCCACATTTGAAGATGAGTATGTAAAGGATCCCCTTATGCTGAATGTTTTTCCCATGTGAGCCAGTGTGGGAGATCCTGTGAAACGTGATGACTCAGTTTGCAGCTTTGTTATATTGCAGGGACGATTGCCAGTCTCTTCTTTTTGAGCTTGTATTGGGAGCTTGCTTTTCACTAATTTGTGTTTCCACATTAGGTGGCTGTTGGAAAAGCAATCATTTACTTTAAGCAGGTAACTATAATCAGTAATCAATTACTTTCCTAAATGGAGTAATGTAAGTACTGTAACTAATTGCTTTAAGCTGAGTAGTAACTGTAATTAATTACTTTTGAAGAGTAACTAGCATAACACTGTATGTGTTCATATCAAATAATTATGAACCATGAAACTTGAAAAGCCAGGTGCATTGACCCCAGTAGTCCAGATCCCAAAAAATGCAGCCATGTCCCATGGTTTGCTTCCAGCAATGAACAGCTCAATCTGCCTAATAATGTTCATGGACTTTTGCTCCAGGAACTTGTCCAGTCCTCTGCAGTGTGCTGTGCAAAGACAAAGCTGCCTGATCACTCTGGACGCACGAGGGATATTTCAGGAAGATGTTCTGCCCTTCTTTCTGTGACAGTTTACACACACTTTAGATCCAAGGCTCCCAAGCTGTTGAAAGCTGACACTCAGCTTAGCCTCTGTCCAAAATTAAACTTTTACAATTCAGTGGCTTCTCATGTCTGGTGGAAAGTAGGAGGTGCTAGAAGAATGCAATGCAGGGGCACTGGTGAGCCAGGGGAGCTGAGGGAAAGCAGGGGATCGGGATGGGGAGGGGAACCAAGGATGGTGCAGCAGAGTGAAATGGAAAGAGAATGGAGACGGGCTACCCAAAGGAGAGAAACCAGCAGAGTCAGTGTGGGGAAAGAACTGAGGAGGCTGTAAATGAGGAATGGGAAGAGAAATGCAGGAGGGTGCAGCAGTGCTGGGATGAGGAGGGTAGCGGGGAGGGTGCAGCAGTGCTGGGGTGGGGAAGGAGCACAGGAGGGTGCAGCAGAGCCAGGGTGGAGTACTTTTATCCCTATTTTTAGTGCTCCCAGCTGTCGGCTGGAATGGAGCAGGGACACAGAGGCTGCAGATCACCAAAATGCTTCCAGACAGGAGTCAGTGAGACTTCATTCTACTTATGTATTTCTCTTCCCACTGGTAAGAGACCCCTGGAGTTACCAGGCACTGCATAACATTGAGGGGTCCTCCCCAATTAAGCAGGGGGTATACAGGGTTTCTTTGGAGACTGTGGAAAGAATGTGCCACTGCATTCAGCACTGACTTTGTTCTACCAGTGTGAGTCAGTGCTGCATTTCCAGAATATTATTTGGCGCATGTGTTGTGGGAAAGGAATTCATCATTTGCTCCCCCACTCCAGCCCCATATTCTGTTCTCACTTACCCCAACACTTCTCCCAGTAAGGGCTGGGTGAGTAGAGAATTAGGACAATGTGTTGAAATCCTGCCTCTTCCACTAACAGTTGTTGTAATCTTGAACAAATCACCAAAGCCTCCACCTTGTGTACAACAGTAGGGGGTCTTTTTACAAAGCCTCGTATGCGTCTACGCACGTCCAACATGTGCCAAAATGGAGTTACTGCCCGACTACCGCGTGGCTCTTGCGGTAATTTCATTTTTGGCATGCGTCCAAAACGCACGTCTGGAAAATATTTTTTATTTTCAGGCACACGTAACAGATGAGCTCCAAGTGGCATTTGGCGTGCATAGGTCATTACCGCCCGGTTACCACGAGTCTTTACCGCTAATGGCTGGCGGTAAGGTCTCAGACCCAAAATGGACGTGCGGCAATTTTCATTTTGCCACACGTCCATTTTTGGCAAAAGTTTTTAAAAAGGCCTTTTTCACAGACGCGCTGAAAGATGGATCGGCGTGCACCCAAAACCCACGCCTATACTAGCACAAGCCATTTTCCAGCATGCCTTTGTAAAAGGACCCCTTAGATTGTAAGCCCTTTGAGGCAGGGAGGTACCTCCAGGCCTTGAATTATAACTTACATAGTAACATAGTAGATGACGGCAGAAAAAGACCTGCACAGTCCATCCAGTCTGCCCAACAAGACAAACCCACATGTGCTACTTTCTGTGCATACCTCGCCTTGATTTGTACCTGTCCTTTTCAGGGTACAACTTGTCTTGTGGAGTAGTTAAATCTGAAGCCCGTGTCCAAATCTGCTCTCCCTTTCCCGAATGCTTAACTACCATGCCACCCACCCTCCAATCTTACAGCAAAGGGGGCAAGGTGAAGATCCGACAGAGACCTTGCTGGGGTCAGCCATGCCTTGGGCAGCAGCCCTGCCTATCTAAAGGCTGGGTAGGCATTCATTTGTGGTATAACTGCAGACTCTTAAGCTGGGCAGGGTTGAGCTGCACGTGCCCCTCTATGCTGCCTCTTATGAATTTCCCAACCCCACTCCAGCTAGTGTGGGGGGTGGGGGGAGACAGGGGAGAGGAGGAGACACAGAGCTACTGAAAGATTCTCTTAGGCTGTCAGCAGCAAAGCAAGAGGCCGGGACTGTGCCAGTACTGTTACTCCTCCCATATTTCCCCTCCAACACCACTAGTGCCCAAAGCCATCCCTAACTTCTGCCAGCTGGCCTGAAGTCATCAAAGAAGACAGGGACTGAGAGAGACGGTCAGTCGGACTGGGAACACAGCCTCCTTAGGTAAGCCACCCACTCTCCCTTCTCCCAACCATGGAGGAACTGGCAGGGGGTAAGGAGCTTTGCAGAGATAGGCAGAGGGGTATCTGCCAGCCACTGGCACCACTGCGGTCCAGTCACACAAGATACCGCTGGGAAATGTCCCTTAGAGCATGACCAACTTTAAGGACTGCTAAAGTGAGGGATCCGTGGACCTCCCTGAATGACTTCTGGCTGCAGGAGAGCAGCTGTTGCTGCGTGGCACTTTCCCCAGCCCTCCCTCCTTTCTCCCGGGACAGGGCATTAACTCCTTCAAAAATGCCAAAAAGGAGCAGACAGATCTGGTTTCAGGATACTTGAGCACAGCTGGGACTCACAAAACCAAAATAAAAGAGTGGACAAAGCAATTTAGACAGGGATAGAGAGAAGGGCAGAGCAGGACAGTCTGGAGAGGGCCACTATGATATATGGCTGGTGTTTTGCATCATAGCAAAAGAAGGGAGGAAGGACTGGGTGGGCACTTGGAACAAGTGGATGTGGTAGGGGAGGTTCTCCCCTCTCACCCCTAATTATGTTGGGTGCGGGACTAGGAGGGAGCTGTGGGAACAGGGGTGTAACTGAGCCCCCACCCCTAAGTCTGTGCTGATCACGTCAGCTGGGCAGGGTGTAGCAGGCCATGCCCATCCTCTGTGCCACCCACAGCCAGGACAGCAGCTCACCAGGGAAAGGAAATGTCCTCTTGTTTGAATGATGTTGTCTTTCCTGTCTTTTAACGGAGCTCCTTTCTTGTTCATGTGGGTTTCTGTAGAATGTACAGCGCCTAGATATGAATTGCCATTTACAGGTGGTATAAAAAAATTTAATAAACATAAACGCACATTGGGGGGGGGGGGGTAAAAGAGAGAAAAAAATGTAAATTAAAGAGCGTGCTGAAAAGCAATTTGCACAGTGTATTAACGCAGTTTGCGCCCATCCTTTTTTCCTGGATTAAGCGTAGGCTAGTTCGTAATGTGGTTTAGTCAAAAGCTCTCAAATTAGACTATTTTGGTTTTAATTGCCTTAAAAGAAGGAGGAGTTATTTCAACATTTATTGTCTTTGAAAAACAAACTATTTGTGTCTTTTCTCCTACCCACCCCAAGCACATTCCTTCATTTATAATCAAAATTAGCACAATTAAGATGACAAGAGTTGATTAAATATTTCAATTAAAAAAAAAGAGTGAGCACATAAGAACAGAATAGCCAGACCAAGGTCTATCGAGCCCATCATCCTCTTTATAACAGTGACCAGTCTGGGTCACAAGCACCTGACAGATCCCAAACAGTAGAACCATTTTCCACAGTTCATTTCCAGGGATGAGAAATGGGTCTCCCAAATCTACCTGGCTAATCATTTTTAATGAACTTTTCCTCTGGGAACATGACCAATCCTCTTTTGAATCCCACATCCTCCTGCAACACACCCCACAGTTTAAATATGCAGTACTTTAAGAACACTTTCTAAGGTTTGTTTTTGATTTGATGATTCTTACGTTTCATGGAATGTCCTCTTGTTTTCGTACTGTTTGACACAGCTGCTTCCTATTTACCCACTACCCCTCCCCAATGATTTTATGAACTTCTCTCCTGCTGTTAGACTAATCTCTTTAGCCTCTCTGCATAAGGAAGGGGCTCCGTCCCCTTTATCATTTTTGTCGCTCTTCTCTGACCGTTTTCTAGTTGCGCCATCTCCATTTTGAGACGGGGTGACAAGAACAGCTCACATGACCAGGGACCTAAACAGAGGCATCCTGAGATTCTGTGTTTTCTTCTGCTGCTGGCCTGAAAATGTGAACGAATTGTCCACAGTGACTTCTTCAGTGTCGACTCCTAACTAACTCAGAACCCAGCAGTCAGCACCTGTCACTGGGATTAACTTTTCCCCATCTGCTTGTTTGTTTGCATTGAATTTCACTGGTCAGTTTGGTGGCCTGTTCCCTATTCTCACAAGATGCTTCTACAATTTGCTCACAATTCTCAGCCAATTTGACAACGTTGAATAATTTTGGTGTCATTTGTAAAACTGATCACCTGGCTTCTCTCTCCTACCTACAGATCACTTATGAATATGTTAAATTGCACTGGTCCCAGTACAGACTGGTGGCCCTTTAACAGGCAGATAAAGGACCGTTTCATCCTACTCTCTGGATTTCCTGTCTTTTAACCAACTTCTGATCCAGAAAAGGGCACGGTCTCCGTCCTATCCCATGACTCTTTAATTTCCGAAGGATTCTGAGGGGCAGCACTGGCACAATCACCACTGAACACGTAAATTCAGCGCTCTCATGGCGCTGATGCTTAACTTAATAGCTTGACTGGGCAGAACAGTACCAGGTCCTGTGTGTACACAAAGTTAGCAAAGCCCGTTGGGTTCAGAGCTATGTAAAATCTAAATCCCACTCACAACTGGTTCTCATTTTCCTGCCTGGCTTCAGCTCTGTCTGTTTCTCTGAAAAGCAGGAAGCGGGAGGGGGGGGGTGTCAAGTCTCTGAGTTCTCAGTGGGCAGCTCCTCCTGTGCCAAAATCAGGAATTTGGGGAGGCAGGGGCTGCCAGGAGAGGGCACTCCCCCCCCCCCCCCCCCCAGTGTTCCTTGTGTGCAGCTACCACCGCCTCCTCTCCGTGACTTATTACCCCTCTGTGCTGGGATGGGAAGCATTCTTCTTGCCAGCTGGATTTTCCACTAAGGGGGAATAAACAGAAGTGCCTCTTTCATGCTGCAATTCCTTCCCTCCTTTTAAGCCAGCAGACTCCCTGACATGACACGAAAACAGACAGCCTGCCAAAAGCAGGACAAAAAAATGAATCTGCAAAGTCCATCAGTCAGCTCCCAAGATCCCGAGGAAGGGTCACAGACTCAGTACCTGCCTCCACCGCAGGGAGAGAGGGCTGATAATGTAGTGTCTGGCTCTCATCCCAGGGCCTTCTCTGCTGCTGTTAGCGAAATGAGACAGCAGCAGCTCCATCAACTCAGGTTCAAGAGCAACAAAAAGCCCTGAGGTCTCCCATCGCACCTCATGGCTGCCTGTACTCTCAGGCATTATAGGCAAATGCAGACAGAGCGGGGAAGAAATTAGATTCCTAATGATTGCATTCATCTTCTCTGACACTCCTGGAATGACTCCTCTCCATTATCCCTTCCAGCATGGCACACCCCATCTTACCTCTGATTTCAAATAGTGAGGCTCCTCTGTGCCCCTCCCAAACTTTATCCCTCACTCCCTTACCACCGAGGCTCCTCTGGGCTCAGCCCAGGCGTTACCCCTCACTCCCCTATGACGATCCTGTGTTCACCCCAAGCTTTACTCCTCACTCCCTCACCACTGATCCTCTGTGCCCACCCTAGGCTTTATCCCTCACTCCCCCATCACTGAAGATCCTCTGCATCCCTCCCAAGCTTTACCCCTCACTCCTCTTCCACTGAGAATCCTCTGCACCCCTCCCAGGCTTTACCCACTTCTCCTCCACTGAGGATCCTCTGTGCCCTTCCTAGGCCTTCTACAATTCGTTACTATTTTAAAAGCATAGGCATGGTGGTCTGTAGTTAAAAAGCAAACAACAGTCACAGGGCTGCTGAAAGTTTCTAGATGAACAGATTTGAGGCACTGAGCTCTCTAGGAGAATGCCCTTCATTAGCTGCAGTGCTTTGAGAGGAGAGGGGAGGCACGAGGCAGTATGCTCGGCTCCATGCCAGACTGTACACAAAGGCCTATCAGAGCTCAGTAATGCTTTAGTTTAGAGCTTCTAAAAACAGAGGCAATGGCAGACTGGGTGAGACCCAAGGTCCATCAAGCACAGTACCCTGTCTTCAAGTGCCCAACTGAGGTCACAAGTACCTGGCAGGATCCCAAAGTGAACATCCATTCCTTGCTGCTTACCCCCAGTGCCCCCCCTCCCCCCGAGTCTGTCTGATGGCACATTCATTAGGATGGGAACCACATTCTTCCACGTTATAAACAGAAATAAATCAAAAGGAAAATAAGGGGAAAAATTTTGTTTCAACAGGACTAACTTAAGCTTTTGAGCCAATGGCCTTTTCTTCAAGTCAGGCAAATAGTAATGGTAACCCCTGTGAATGACTTCTAGGGGTTGCTACTTGCAGGAGGGCTTCTTGGCAGAATATTAGTGGAGTAGTTTGCCACTGCCCGCCCACCCCCCCCCCTCACTCCTTTGTATTGATATATTATTTAAGATAATACAGATCCCAGGAGTGCTCCACTATCAATCTGCCTTCACTGAGAAAAATGACCCTTTATCCTTATTAAACATTTTCTATGCTTTCACCTGTTTGCAATCCACTATAGGACATTTATTTATTGGGATTTATTAACTGCCTTTATGAAGAGATTCACCCAAGGTGCTGTGAGGTACAGCTTCACGTAAAAACTTACAATTTTATTAATATAATACAATAGGCATTTCTACTCTGGAATTACCCCAAAGAGTTGTGAAATGATCTAACACAGGTATAACTGCAATCAAGGAGATAAACCTGCAGTCTCCATCCAGGGGAACACAGGGGGATATTCCCTCGAGCTGTCACACATGCCCACACCCGGGATGAGGTTAGGGGATATTTCCCCAAAGCCGTGACATGTGCACACGCCCAGAACAATAGGGGTGTCTTATGATCAAAGTGCAGCTCACCACCACTGCACGCTGACCGGTTGTATGTTAGTTTAAGGTGTCCCAGTAGCTGCCTGGTACTGATTCTAGCTTCAGGCTGTATATCCTGGGCACTGATGTTGGTTACTACTACGTGAGCATTGCTGATGATCGTGGGAACGCAGGAGGAAAGAATATTACATTTTTTCTCTCTCTTCTCAGCCACTGCCATGTCCGACATCTACAGTGAGGTGGCAGAAGATGAAGTCTGTACCCACAGCTTCTGGATGGTAAGGACAAATGGACACATGGTTAACTCCTAGCTCATCACATGGGAGAATAAACACCAGGTAGGGCAGGAAACCCCTACAGGACACAGGTGACATCTATTCACCATATAGGACTGGATATTCCCCTCCCCCCCAGTATAGGACTGGGGTCACGTCTATTCATCATGCAGAACTGGATTCCCCCTCCCCATCCTGCCAGTGCAGGACTGGATACTCCCCTCCCAACACTGAGATGCTACCAGGCACAATGAAATCTCTCCATGCTTAAGGGTTAGAGTGACATTTACACACCATGCAGAATCCAATCTCTCCTAATGGATGACTTCTATACAGCAAAACAGGACTGGATCCCCTTACTACAAGCTCTGGGGAAATATGTATGTAGGACCAGAACCCCCCCCCCCCCCCCCCCCCGTGGCACAGAAGACTAAGTTCTTACTAATGGAAAAGGATCTTGGGGTGAACATAAGCACTGCCATACTGGAAGAGACTTAAGGTTCATCAAGCCTAGTATTCTATTTCCAACAGTGGCCAATCTAGGTCACAAGTACCTGGCAAGATCCAAAAAGAGTAAAACTGAGTTTATGTTGCTTACCCTAGAAATAAGCAGTGAATTTCCCCAACTCCATCTTAATAATGGCTTATGGACTTTTCTTTTAGGAAATTATCCAAACCTTTTTTAAACCCTGCTAAGGCAACTGCTTTTACCACATTCTTGGGCAACGAATTCCAGAGTATAATTACACGTTGTGTGAAGAAATATTTTCTCTAATTTGTTTTAAAATTTACTACTTAGTAGCTTCAATGTGTGCCCCCTAGTCCTTGTATTCTTGGAAAGAGTAAATAAGTAACATAGTAGATGACGGCAGAAAAAGACCTGCACAGTCCATCCAGTCTGCCTAACAAGATAAACTCATATGTGTATACCTTACCTTGATTTGTACCTGTCTTTTTCAGGGCACAGACCGTATAAGTCTGCCCAGCACTATCCCCTCCTCCCAACCACCAGCCCCGCCTCCCACCACCGGCTCTGGCACAGACCGTATAAGTCTGCCCAGCACTATTCCCCGCCTCCCAACCACCAGTGATTCACCTCTAACCATTCCACTCCACATTTTATTTATAGACCTCTATCAAACTTGCCCTCAGTTGTCTCTTCTCCAAGTTGTCTCTCTTTAGCCTTTCCTCATGGGTGTATAGATATGGGCATGTCCCTCCGAGGCCATGTAGCTGTTTAGTTGGGGGGGGGGGGGGGGGAGGATGGTATCGTATTAGACCTGGCCCTGCTCCCTTTGGTGTGTCACAAAGAAACCAGTCACACTATTACAACAAAGGGAAGACAGGGTCTTAAACAGAGTCTCATGCATCAATTCAACATAAAATCAGGAAGAGTATCACACTGATTTCAAAGCATTATAGAACACAAAAAACAAATGGGAACTTGTAAATTTCAAGATATGCTTTGAAAAATCCTTTATTTTTACATTTACAGTGAAAATATCTGAAAAATTCAGAAAGCTATTGCCAACTGTGGCTGTTACATTATTACCAGTGCATCGTCCCTGGGAAGATGCTCAACCCCCATCCACAAGGGAATTCCAGAAAGACCAGGAGCAATCTCAAACTGGACATTCTATTCAGGGTATAGACAGTCCAAGTGGCTTACATTAAGTATAAAACAAACTGGAGAGTTTGGAAAGATCTCAAAAATGAATCATTCAAATATTTATCAAAAAGTTAAGTTTTCAGTGCCTTGCGGAACTGTAAATAACTAGAAATCACATGAAGTTCTACAGCTTTAGAATCCCACAACTTAGTAGCCTGAAAAGATAAAAGAATCCATAATTATTCTTTTTAACAAAATTTCCTAACAGGTGGAAACCCCAACAACCAAGCAGTACACAAACGAGAGCTCCTTCGCAATGCTGGATAAGCCATCAACTGCAGAAGGAGAGAGGAACAGGTCCCCCTGCGATATGTTAAACGCAATACAGGCAATCTTAAAATGATCTGAGCAGAGACTGGTAACCAATGCAACTGTCTAAGCAGCAGTGTCACATAGTCATATATTTTATTTGTTTGTTACATTTGTATCCCACATTTTCCCACCTATTTGCAGGCTCAATGTGGCTTACATAGTACCGTAAAGGGGTTCGCCAATTCCAGTATGAACAAATACAGTAATGTTGTGGTAGAATAAGGTTCATGTGTACAGACACATTAGGGAATCGTAGAGAGGAAGAGTTATTATATGTCCATATATTAATTTAGCTGCGGTATTTTGCAATAATTGCAACTTATTAATTAGTCCTGAATTCATTCCACCATCTAAAGTGCTACAGTAATCTAAGTGTGGTGATATTATAGCCTGAACCAGTATACAAAAATAAAGAAAAGCAGATCTTAACTGACATAGTTTAAAATAACTTCTTGCTCAGATAATGGACCTGTAAATCCATCGACAACTGAGTTTCCAGAATAACACCCAATCCTTGGAAGATTTTTCAAATTTCAGTGGCTCTCCAGAAGCTACAGTTACACTGCTAGGAGCTAAAGAAACAACATTACAAAAATATAGCAACTTAGTCTTAGCTGCATTAAGTTTCAAAAGATGAGAATTAGCCCAAGAACGAATCAAAACAATACACTCAAAATTAGAATATTGTAATACTGAAAAATCTGCCATTACTGGAATAAATACAAATATATCATCTGCATATGAACAACCACAATGACCAAATACATCTAAAACCGAACCTAAAGAACTCAAACACATTAAAAAGAATTGGAGACAATGGCGAGCCCTGTGGAACACCAAAATCTGACCTCCAAGCAGTGGTGTGTTGGAGCCGGTTGCTGAGATAGGGCGAGCCGGTTTGCCTCTCCTCCCCACAAGCTGCAGGGTCCCAATACATACCTGAAGGCAGCTGCCCTGGTGATCTAATGGATTCTTCAGGGCAGGAAAGATCCCACGTCTTTCCTGCCGACGCTGACCCTCCCATGCTGCATTGCTTAACACAGTATGATCTATTTCGCAGAAAACCTTCTATCCATTTAAAAACAGCTCCAGATAATCCATATTCACTTGATTTTTACATACCTCTCTTCCTGGTGTTCACTAGATTCACAGTGGAGACGTAGTATATGCAAATCTAGTTCATTCTGCATATTTGGAAAATCCAGCTGGCCATGAATGGGTTTGGTAACCACTGTTCAAGAGATTTTCTGTCCAAAACCCAACGAACAGGGACCCTGCTCTGGCTTGCTACAGCAGGAACGTGATCCCGAGGCCACACTCATTGCACTTTCAGGTGGGGAAGAGTCTCACAAGTTTTCCTTTGTTTTACATCTCCTATGCAGCCAAACTGCTACAAGAGCACAGTGAAGCGTGTGGACGATGGGCACCGCTTGTGCCACGAGATTGTTGCCTGCTTCCAAGACAGGGCCAAGATCGAGAAGCAGTATGCCGTACAAATGGAAGAGTGGACACGGAAATGGAAGCCACTGGTGAACGGCAGTAAGTTTTCTCTCTTATCAGAGCTAACCATTCAGGATCAAGCTGTATTTATTTATTTATTTAGATTTTGCGCACACCTTTTTCAGTAGTAGCTCAAGGTGAGTTACATTCATGTGGGAAAATTAAGTTCTTACCTTGGTAATTTTCTTTCCTTTAGTCACAGTAGATGAATCCATTAACTGATGGGTTGTATCCGCCTACCAGCAGGTGGAGATAGAGAACACTGAAAAACCATAGTGCCCTAGCTCCATCTGCCTTCAGTATTTGAAACTTCCAAAGCAGAGTGAATCCTCAAAGTAGAATAACATGAACTTTCCTCACAGCGAACGAATGCCCCAGAACAGGAGCAATAACCATACAAAGGAGGGACAATCTCAACCTCCTGTAATAGAACAGTATACAGAAATCCTGAAAACTGTTTTGCAACTCCTCCCGATGAGGGAACATATCTGCATGAGAGAACTGAACAAAAAACAGAGTCAGACAAGGAGGGATCATGGATTCATCTGCTGTGATTAAAGGAAAGAAAATTACCAAGGTAAGAACCTAATTTTCCCTTCCTTGTCATCAGCAACAGATGAATCCATTAACTGATGGGATGTACAAAAGCACTCCCTAGTTAGGGCGGGAACAGGCAACTCCGCGAGCAAGCACCTGTGCTCCAAAATGCGCGTCCCGCTGCGCTGCAACATCCAGCCTGTAATGCCGGACAAAAGAAAGCTTAGAAGCCCAAGTAGCCACACTACAGATCTCTTGAAGACAGAGTGCCCCCGTTTCAGCCCACAAGGACGAAATTGCTCTCGTGGAGTGCACCTTGAACGCGTCAGGCGGAGACCACCCTGACAGCAGATACGCAGAAAAAATTACTTCCTTGAGGCAACGGGCTATAGTGGCCTTAGACGCTGGAGACCCTCTTCGAGGACCTGATAACAACACAAAAAGGTGATCAGAAGACCTGAAGGCATTTGACATCTTCAGATATTGCAACACAGCCCTGCGGACATCCAAAAGATGCAGCTGCCCAAAACATTCTGGAAACTCCTCTCTAGAAAAGGAGGGCAGAAAAATGGGCTGGTTCAGGTGAAACACTGAAACCACCTTAGGCAGGAAGGAAGGCACAGTACATACCGTTACTCCGGACTCTGAGAATTGCAGAAGGGGTCTCGACAGGACAGCGCCCGGAGCTGACACATGTCTCGCCGAGGTCATGGCCACCAAAAAGACTGTCTTTAGAGTCACATCCTTCTCCAAAGCTCGCCTCAGCGGCTCGAAGGACGAACACTGGAGAGCCTTCAACACCAGCCCCAGGTTCTAAGCCGGACATGGCAGCCGCACTGGTGGGCGGAGCCGGAGTGCCCCTCTTAGAAATCGGGCAACGTCCGGATGAGCAGCCAGGGAAAAGCCAGAGACCTTCCCTCGAAAGCATGCCAATGCTGCCAGTTGCACTCGCAGGGAATTGTAGGCCAAGCCTTTTTGTAATGGGTCAGCAGCTCTGCTGGCTTCTGTCTGTGTTTGTGTTAGTCTTGTCTCTGTCCTGGTGTGCTGGCTGCTTCCAGCATGAACCTGATTGCTTCACTAGACCTCACCTGTGTGGGCTATGCCTCTCTAGGGAGCCAGCATCTAAGATGGCTGCCACCGGCTCTGTGCCAGCTTCCAAGATGGCTCCTGCCTGTCTTTCCTGTGGGCTCACTTCCTATGTGTGTCAAGCCTCTCTTTGGGGTCAGTGTACTTCCTGCTTATGTCCTGCTGCTGGTGACTCATCAGTGAGAGCCTTCATAAGGAAGTGCTGTGCTTGCAGTCGGGGCCTTTGCATAAGTGTTATGCTCTTAGGCCAGGTCAGGTTAGTAAGTGTCTGCTGCACTACTGCTTAGCCTCTCTCTGGGTTCCAGCCCAGCTTCTTTCTGTGTCTGTGTCTCTGTTGTCTTTCCGTGGGGGGTCTTCCTTGCCACTGTCTGTCTGTGGACTGCGGTCCTTCCTGGCTTACCCTGAGTTGGGTGAAGCCTATGTCTGTGGACTGCGGGTCCTTCCTGGCTTACCCTGTGTTTGGGGTGAAGCCTCTGTTCCTGGCTTACCCTGTGTTTGGGGTGAAGCCTCTGCTCCAGGCTTATCCTGTGTTTGGGGTGAAGCTGCTGTTCCTGGCTTACCCTGGGTTGGGGTGAAACCTTTGTCTGGGTTTGTTCTCTGTCTGTATGCGAAGCCTCAGCCTTTGTGAGTTCCCCAGTCAGTGTGTGGAACGGCTGTGGCTTCAGACCCTTGGCCTGTTCTTCCTGGTTTACTCTGTCTGTTCTCCTGTCTGCCCAAAGACCCTTGGCTGATATTCCTGGGTTACTCTGTTTGCTCTGCTGCCTGCCCAAGACCCTTGGCCTGTTCTTCCTGGTTTACTCTGTCTGTTCTCCTGTCTGCCCAAAGACCCTTGGCTAATATTCCTGGGTTACTCTGTTGCTCTGCTGCCTACCCAAGACCCTTGGCTGATATCCCTGGTTACTCTGTTTGCTCTGCTGCCTGCCCAAGACCCTTGGCCTGTTATTCCTGGTTACTCTGTTTGCTCTGCTGCCTGCCCAAGACCCTTGGCCTGTTATTCCTGGTTTGCTCTCTTTACCCTGAATCCTGCCTTGCCTAGTCTGTGTGCCTACCCTGCTTGTATATCCTGAATCCTGTCTCTGTCTAGCTAGTGTGTATTTCCAGGGTGTGGTCCCTGTTTCCTGCTGCTACCTAGCTAGTGGGTTTACCCACTGGGTATTCCCTGATCCCCAGTCTGCCTTGCTTGTATGTTGCCCTAGTCCTGGCTCCTGCTAGCTTTCGTATGTCTTGTCTCCTTGGTCTGTCTTCTGGTTCTTGCTAGTGGCGGTGCAGCAGCTCCCTGTCTGAATTTAGTTCCTAGTCTAGTCTTCCTCGTGTATCCCAGACCCGGGGTGGGTCCTCGGGATCTTCAGTTCCTGCGTATCCTGCAAGTCCTGCTGGCCACCTGCACTTCGGAGCTCAACTCCGGAGGAACGGTGGCTAAGTGCAGGTGAAGCTGTTCCTGGTTCGTCTGTCCCAGTTGCCTGCCTTGTACTACTCCAGTCCAGAGTTCCAGTACTGCTCTTCCGTGTATCCCGTCCCGGGGTGGTCTTGCCTGCCACTCCTCGGCAGTGGCCCAAGGGCTCACGAACTCCAGTTCCACCTTGAGGACCTGATAGAATGCCAAGGCCCTCGAGAACGCGACAATAAGTACATAAGTAATGCCATACTGGGAAAAGACCAAGGGTCCATCGAGCCCAGCATCCTGTCCACGACAGTGGCCAATCCAGGCCAAGGGCACCTGGCAAGCTTCCCAAACGTACAAACATTCTATACGTTATTCCTGGAATTGTGGATTTTTCCCAAGTCCATTTAGTAGCGGTTTATGGACTTGTCCTTTAGGAAACCGTCCAACCCCTTTTTAAACTCTGCTAAGCTAACCGCCTTCACCACTTTCTCCGGCAACGAATTCCAGAGTTTAATTATACGTTGGGTGAAGAAAAATTTTCTCCGATTTGTTTTAAATTTACTACACTGTAGTTTCATTGCATGCCCCCTAGTCCTAGTATTTTTGGAAAGCGTGAACAGACGCTTCACATCCACCTGTTCCATTCCACTCATTATTTTATATACCTCTATCATGTCTCCCCTCAGCCGTCTCTTCTCCAAGCTGAATAACCCTAGCCTCCTTAATCTTTCTTCATAGGGAAGTCATCCCATCCCCGCTATCATTTTAGTCGCCCTTCGCTGCACCTTTTCCATTTCTACTACATCTTTCTTGAGATGCGGCGACCAGAATTGAACACAATACTCAAGGTGCGGACGCACCATGGAGCGATACAACGGCATTATAACATCCTCACACCTGTTTTCCATACCTTTCCTAATAATATCCAACATTCTATTCGCTTTCCTAGTCGCAGCAGCACACTGACCAGAAGGTTTCAGCGTATTATCGACGACGACACCCAGATCCTTTTCTTGGTCCATAACTCCTAACGTGGAACCTTGCATGACGTAGCTATAATTCGGGTTCTTTTTTCCCACATGCATCACCTTGCACTTGCTCACATTAAACGTCATCTGCCATTTAGCCGCCCAGTCTCCCAGTCTCGTAAGGTCCTCTTGTAATTTTTCACAATCCTGTCGCGATTTAACAACTTTGAATAACTTTGTGTCATCAGCAAATTTAATTACCTCGCTAGTTACTCCCATCTCTAAATCATTTATAAATATATTAAAAAGCAGCGGTCCTAGCACAGACCCCTGAGGAACCCCACTAACTACCCTTCTCCATTGTGAATACTGCCCATTTAACCCCACTCTCTGTTTCCTATCCTTCAACCAGTTTTTAATCCACAATAGGACATTTCCTCCTATCCCATGACCCTCCAATTTCCTCTGTAGCCTTTCATGAGGTACCTTGTCAAACGCCTTTTGAAAATCCAGATACACAATATCAACCGGTTCCCCTTTGTCCACATGTTTGTTTACTCCTTCAAAGAATTGAAGTAAATTGGTCAGGCAAGATTTCCCCACACAAAAGCCATGCTGACTTGGTCTCAGTAATCCATGTCCTTGGATGTGCTCTGTATTTTTGT
Source organism: Microcaecilia unicolor (assembly GCF_901765095.1). Lineage (NCBI taxonomy): Eukaryota > Metazoa > Chordata > Amphibia > Gymnophiona > Siphonopidae > Microcaecilia > Microcaecilia unicolor. Next base: position 255,770,578 of record NC_044033.1, on the reverse strand, counting down.
TTTTAATAATAGCCTCTACCATTTTCCCCAGCACCGTCAGACTCACCGGTCTATAATTTCCCGGCGTTACATTGGCCACCCTCCAATCTTCCGGTACCACGCTCGATTTTAAGGATAAGTTGCATATTACTAGCAGTAGCTCCGCAAGCTCATTTTTCAGTTCTATCAGTACTCTAGGATGAATACCATCCGGTCCAGGAGATTTGCTACTCTTCAGTTTGCTGAACTGCCCCATTACGTCCTCCAGGTTTACCGTGAAGTCAGTAAGTTTCTCCGACTCATCCGCTTGAAATACCATTTCCGACACCGGTATCCCACCCAAATCTTCCTCGGTGAAGACCGAAGCAAAGAATTCATTCAGTCTCTCCACTACGTCTCTGTCTTCCTTGATCGCCCCTTTTACCCCTCGGTCATCCAGCGGCCCAACCGATTCTTTTGCCGGCTTCCTGCTTTTAATATACCGAAAAAAAATTTTACTATGTTTTTTTGCCTCTGATGCTATCTTTTTTTCGTAATCCCTCTTGGCCTTCTTTATCTGCACCTTGCATTTGCTTTGACACTCCTTATGCTGCTTCTTGTTATTTTCAGACGGTTCCTTCTTCCATTTTCTGAAGACGTTTCTTTTAGCCCTAAGAGCTTCCTTCACCTCACTTTTCAACCAGGCCGGCTGTCTTTTGGACTTCCGTCTTTCTTTTCTAATTCGCGGAATATTTATGGCCTGGACCTCCAGGATGGTATTTTTGAACAGCGTCCACGCCTGTTGTACAGTTTTTACTCTCTCAGTTGCCCCCCTAAGTTTTTTTTTTACCGTTCTTCTCATTTTATCATAGTCTCCTTTTTTAAAGTTAAACGCTAACGTATTTGACTTTCTGTGTACAGTTACTTCAAGGTCGGTATCAAAACTGATCATATTATGATCACTGTTATCAAGCGGCCCCAGTACCATAACGTTCCTCACCAGATCATGCACTCCACTAAGGACCAAGTCTAGAATTTTTCCTTCTCTCGTCGGCTCCTGCACCAGCTGCTCAATAAAGCTGTCCTTGATTTCATCACGGACTTGTACCTCTGTAGCGTGTCCCGATGTTACATTTACCCAGTCTATATTTGGATAATTGAAGTCACCCATTATTATCACATTGCCCATTTTGTTCGCATCTCTGATTTCTATCATTTCTGCGTCTACCTGCTTATCCTGGCGAGGCGGACGGTAGTACACTCCTATCACCGTTTTTTTCCCTTTTATACATGGAATTTCAACCCACAATGATTCAAAGGTGTGATTTGTGTCCTGCTGAATTTGTACTCTATCTGAGTCAAGGCTCTCGTTAATATACAATGCTACCCCTCCACCAGTCCGGTCCACCCTATCACTACGATATACTTTCTACCCCGGTATGACAGTGTCCCACTGGTTATCCTCCTTCCACCAGGCCTATTATATCCAATTTTTCATTTAGTGCAATATATTCCAACTCTCCCATCTTATTTCTTAGACTCCTAGCATTTGCATATAGACATTTCAGAGTATGTTTGTTGTTCCTATTTGCATGATGCTTAGTACCTGACACTATTGATTTGCCATCTTTTGTCTGATCTTTAGTTGTATTTAAGGGCACCTGGCCTACCACGGTCTGTTGTGCAACTTCACTATCCAGAAACCCTATCTTCCCTGTTTGTGAGGTATCTTTGCAAGATACCTTTTCCCGAACCATGCGCTTTTGAGCGACTGTCGGCCTTCCCCCCATTTCTAGTTTAAAAGCTGCTCTATCTCCTTTTTAAATGCCGACGCCAGCAGCCTGGTCCCACCCTGGTTAAGGTGGAGCCCATCCTTTCGGAATAGGCTCCCCCTTCCCCAGAATGTTGCCCAGTTCCTAACAAATCTAAAACCCTCCTCCCTGCACCATCGTCTCATCCACGCATTGAGACTCCGGAGCTCTGCCTGTCTCTTGGGCCCTGCGCGTGGAACAGGTAGCATTTCAGAAAATCGACGCGACTGTAGCCCGCATGGGTGTGATCGCCTTTGAAACAGACCACGTCTCAAAGCGGTGCCAAATCCAAGCATAAGCAACGGAGGTGGACCGCTTGCGGGCCTGCAAGAGAGTGATTACTTTGTTAGAATAGCCCTTGTCTCTCAATTGTGCCCTCTCAAGAGCCATGCCGTAAGACCAAAGTGGCAGGGATCCTCCATGGTCACCGGTCCCTGCATCAACAGGTTCGGCACCAGAGGCAAAGGAAGAGGGGCCCCCACCAGCATCCACTAGAGGTCCACGTACCACGGACGCCTGGGCCAATCCGGGACAATGAGAATCACCACTCCTCGATGTAGCCGAATTTGCAGGAGGACTCGCCCAATCAAGGGCCAAGGGAACACATACAGGAGGCCCGAGGGCCAGGGCTGAGCCCCAGCATCCAACCCCGCCGAGCGAGAATCTCTCCGTCTGCTGAAAAAGCACAGGACTTTGGCATTGGCGCTTGACGCCATTAGATCCGCTACGGGTGTTCCCCATTTGGCACAGATCTGAAAATAACACTTTGTCTGCCAGTTCCCACTCCGCTGGGTCGATTTGATGCCTGCTTAGGAAATCGGCTTGCACGTTGCTCTGACCTGCTATATGCGCTGCAGAAAGAAGCTGCAGGTGTAGCTCGGCCCAGTGGCAAATCTGAGCGGCCTCCGCGGCCAGTGCTCTGCACTGAGTGCCGCCCTGGTGATTTATGTAGGCAAGCGCTGTCGTGTTGTCCGACAGAACTCTGACACCCAGCCCCTCCAGAGTCTTGTGAAAGGCCAGAAGAGCCTGGAATATCGCTCTCACTTCCAAACGATTGATGGACCACCCTGTTTCCGCGGGTGTCCACAGACCCTAGGCATAGCTTCCCTGGCAATGTGCTCCCCAGTCGACCAGGCTGGCATCGGTTATCACCAGGCACCAAGAGGGAAGGCATTCCTCGCCGCAGCATGCTGTCGGAGAGCCACCACTCCATACTGAGCCGGGCCGCAGGGAGCCATGTTAGTCTGCGTTGATAATCCTGGGACATTGGAGACCGTCGTTGAAGCAGGGCACTCTGCAGTGGTCTCAAGTGCACTCTCGCCCATGGCACTAACTCCAAAGTGGCCGTCGTCGACCCCAGCAGCTGGACAAAGTCCCAAGCTCGTGGGCTAGGCATCCGCAGGAGCAGATGGACCTGATTCTGAAGCTTGCACCACCTTTGGTCACGGAGAAAGACAAACCCTGAGGCAGTGCCAAACCGGACCCCCAAATATTAGAGAGACTGAGAGGGGGGTCAGGTGACTTTTGGGTATATTGACGACCCAGCCTAGAGACTGCAGTACTGTGACCACTCTGGCTGTAGCCAGACAACTTTCATCTGCCGAATCCGCTCTGATGAGCCAGTTGTCGAGGTACAGGTGAACCCTGATACCCTCTCGCCTGAGAAAGGCAGCTACTACCACCATTACCTTGGAAAAGGTGCGGGGAGCTGTGGCGAGACTAAAAGGCAAGGCCTGAAACTGGAAATGTTTTCCCAACACCGCAAACCGGAGAAACTGTTGATGCGGGGGCCAAATAGGAATGTGCAAGTAAACTTCTTTTAGGTCCAGAGACGTGAGAAACTCTCCTGGCTGTACTGTCACAATGAAGGAGCGCAGGGTTTCCATGCGAAAATGCCGCACTCTTAGTGCCTCATTGACTGATCTTAAGTCGAGGATCAGTCGGAAAGACCCGCCTTTTCGAGGCACCACAAAGTAAATGGAGTAGCGACCACAGCCGTGCTCGGCGGGAGGCACAGGGATCACAGCTCCGAGGTGCAACAAGACTTGTAAGGTCTCTTCTACTGCCGCCCGTTTGACGGCAGTACCGCATCGGGACTCCAAAAACATGTCTCTCACCGGGGCGCTGAATTCCAATCGGTAACCTTATCTGATCAGGTCCTGGACCCACTGATCTGAGGTAATCTTGGTCCATTCCTCGAGAAAGAGAGAAAGGCATCCTCCTACTGCAGGAATCAAGGAATGGACCGGCGCCCCATCATTGAGGGGGGCCGCCCCTGAACTCCAGGCTTTGATCCGGCCGCTGTGGAACGCTTGTCCGAGCGAAAGAAGTTCCTCTGCTGAAAACAGGCACGTTGAGAAAACCCAGCAGAGCACCCCAGGTGATACCTGCAAGCTTCATGGAAGCGAGGTCTGGGAGAGGAGGGCCACACAGAACCCTTGGAAGAAGACCTCGGCCTATCCTTGGGTATCCGCTGGGGCTTAGGGTCCCCCAGGTCTTTAACAATTTTTTCCAGCTCCTCTCCAAATAACAGGAGGCCCCAAAAGGGTAACCTCACTAGCCTGTGCTTAGAGGCCATGTCAGCCGCCCAATGCCGTAGCCATAGAAGGCAGCAGGCAGCAACCGCCACAGACATCTGTTTAGCCGAAGCTCTGACCAGATCATAAAGGGCGTGAGCCAAAAATGACAGGGCCGACTCCATCCGCAGTGCAGGCTCCACTGCCTGATGTAACCAGGAGGGGCAGGCCCGGGCAGCATAGGAACTGCAAATAGACGCCCTTAAGGCGAGGACCGATATTTCACAGGACCGTTTCAGAGCGGATTCAAGCTGCTGGTCCTGCATGTCTTTCAGGGCCACCCCTCCCTCTACAGGGAGGGTGGTCTTTTTAGTCACCGCCGTGACCAAGGCGTCTACTTTAGGCATCCCCAAAGGGGCCAAGTGCTCCTCGCTCAGAGGGTAAAGCTGACTCATAGCCCTGGCCACTTTCAAAGGTCCATCGGGTTCAGGCCATTGAACTGAAATAAGCTCTTGGATGGAGTCATGCACAGGAAAGGCTCGAGCAGGCTTTTTAGTACTCACCATCCTAGGATTACTAGAGGAGGCATCGCCCTTGGCAGGATCATCAATCGAGTGGGCCTGCAAGGCGACAGAAATTAGCGCTGGCAGCTTGTCGGTGTGGAAAAACCGAACTGCATTGGGATCATCCAGATCCGGTGGCAAACCGGCACCTTCCTCTGTCTCATCAGACCATGAGGCCCTGCCAGAACCCTCAGAATCCACACAGCCTGACCGGGGGGGGGGGGGGGGGGGGGGGGGGGGGGAGGGAAGTGTGCCACTCTTCGACGGGGAATTTACCCGTCTATGTTTAGCGCCCTTCCAACGCTCAGGGGAAGAAATAACTTCTGTAGCCAGCCCCTGACCATCAACACCCAGGGGGGAAACCAGGTAGCAGCGCAGTGTCAGACACCTGCGGCAGAGCTCTTTTCAGCATGAAGCCTTTATGCATTAAAAGCACAAACTCGGGGGAGAAAAACTCACCCTGACCCTCCGCCTCCGAATTAGGAGTAACGGGAATAGGAGCTCCTCTGGTAGCCTCTGACCGAGGCATCCCCCTGCACTCAGACTCCTCCGCAACAGCGAGGGTCGAGACATGTGGCGCTTCCAAAATGGTGCCCGCTGCCAGCTCCATTGAGCGGGAAGAATCATCACTCGCCATGCTCGTACTAGCTCTAGTGTTTAAAGAGCACGTCTTACAGAGCCCCGCTGCTGATCTGGGTTTACCACAACGGGAGCAGCGTTTAACTCCCTCAGCAGCCATCGCCCAACCGGATGGAATTATATAAGTAAAATGGCGGCTTCATGCCAAAACGTACCCCGTTCGGAACGGCATCTGCGGGACCTCCCTGGAGGAGCTGGGCACCACTCTCACCTCAAAAGACCGAGTCAAACGAGCTCCAGTCAAGCTGCACACTGAAAGTAGCCGCAGAATAATTATGCAGAATCAATGCGTACTCCTTTTTTTTTTTTTTTTAACACTGTGAGGAAAGTAGGAGGCAGGCAGCAACAGAGGTACTCCAGTAGGCAGGGGGATGGGTAAGGCAGGGAAAGGGCGAACCTATATGCCTTCAAAGTGGGCACCACCAGCCACAACACTCCAGCTTCAACTGGCAAAGCACAGGAGCCACCCCAGGCAGAATTTTTCCAGGAGCTGATCAAGCTACGTCCACACCTGCTGGGAGATAGAGAAATACCGAAGGCAGATGGAGCTAGCCATCCAAGAGGGCACTATGGTTTTTCAGTGTTCTCTATCTCCACCTGCTGGTAGGCGGATACAACCCATCAGTTAATGGATTCATCTGCTGCTGATGACAAGGAAACACTGGATATTTCTCTATGACACTGGATCCCCCTTAGTACAAATCTGAAGTGACATCTACTCAAAATATCCTAGTCCACAGGCCCAGATGGGATCACAGGTTTGCACTTAACACATGAGTTCTTGATAAGGTGGGAGTGGTGGTTGTGGGGGGGGGGGGGGGGGTGAAAGATTTCAAGCACTAGCTAGAGGCCAGGGACACAGCCACCCTCATGAAAGGAGCTTGGTTGGAAGAAGGGCAAAGCCACACTGAGCCCGCAAAGAGGTGGGAAAATGTGGGATACAAATGCAATAAATAAATAAATAAATAAATAAAGGAGAGGTTACTCTGAGTTAACTGCTTCATCAGCTGTTTCTTCTGTCTGTGGCCAGGCTCCATGTATGGATCTCTCCTACATGCATGGCAGTCCTTCATGACCGCCACAGAGCGCTTGAGCCACCTGCACACCGAGATCCAGAAAATACTGGTGACAGAAGATGGGGAGAAGATCCATGACTGGCAGAAGGACATGTACCATCGGAAGATCTTTGGGGGCTTCAAGGAGTCCTACGAGATCGAGAGTGGCTTCTGCAAGGCGCAGAAACCGTGGGCCAAGAAGTTCAAGAAGGTAGCGTGTAATGTGTGCATGGTAACAGCAGCAGGGAATCCAGGTCAACCTAGGCTCCTCTCCTCGGAGGCTGTCCCCTATCCCAATCTTCCACCGATGAAGGAAAAGCTGATTTGTATGACCCTTCATCCCCTTCCCTCTCTCCACAGCTAGAGAAGACCAAGGTGGCCTACCACAAAGCATGTAAGAAAGTCCGTCTAGCCACTGTGCGTGAGAACAGCAGCCGGACAAGCCCAGCGTTGTCTCAGGAGAAGCAGAAGAAACTGCAGGAGGACAGGGAGAAGTGTAGCCAGGATATGCAGAAGGTGCGTGGGTCACGTTGGTACGCTGTCATTTTTCATTGCCATGTTTTGCTCTTGGTCCCTGGGTAGATCGCTACTGCTCTGGCTCTAGTAACCATGATACTGTGATTGTTATCGTGCATCTCTTCTTCCGCTCTGCTCCCTCCCCCCTCATGTACAGGTGAGACAGAGGTATGAGAAGGCACTTCAGGAGCTGAACAGATACAGCCCAAAGTACATGGAGGAGATGGAGCTGGTGTTTGACCAGAGTCAGCAGTTTGAGCGAAAACGAATCCTCTTCCTTAAGCAGGTCTTCCAGTCCATCCACAAGCACCTGGACGTCAGCACCAATGAGAAGTAAATGAACGATGTGGGGGGGGGGGGGGGAGAGAGATGGAAAAGCTTCCCTTGTAGTCACAGCCAAGAAGCAGCAGCACCCTCTCTGAGACCATGAGCTTGTGTGCACCTGTTAGAGAGGACATAAATGTGTGTGTGTCCTCGCACAATATGAAAAAGCAAGAAACTGAATTTAAGGGGTGACAAAAAGACCGAGGGACAAGGTGGGAGTGATGAACAGGAGAGGAAGGAAAGGTGAAGAGGTAGAGGGGAAAGCAGGAAGAAATGAGAGAGCAGAACAGGTAGAGTCCCTTGAATATCTCCAGATGCTCCAAGCCCATCTGCCCTTGTCTGAGAAGGGATAACTAGCCTGCTAACCCCAACCTCAGGGATCCTCCAGGCCAGTCTCTGGCTACTCAGGTCTGCACAACCTCAGTCTGCTGAGGACCCTGTATATGGTTCTTAGTTGCCAACCGCTGGCAGGAGAGCATAAACTCATGCATCTATAATGGACCAGAGCGATGAAGAGGAAGGACACAATCTGAACTGTGAACACCCCTATCTTTCTTTGGCAGGATCCTGGCAGTGTACAGCGACTTGCTGCAGGCTATCCAGGCTGTCAATGAGCAGGAGGACCTGAGGTGGTGGAGAAACAAGCACGGCCCAGGAATGCTGATGAACTGGCCACAATTTGAGGTGAGACCATAAGAGACATCTATTCTAAATAACACCAATTACCCTGTCCCGGAAAGAATAAACAAAGCTCTGCGGGTCGTGAGGAGGACTGGCCAGGCCATATTTAATTGTACAGTGTATAAGAGACCATAACCTAGAATTCAGACAGAACCTCATGGAACTGAAGGGGGGGGGGGGGGGGGGAACAAAGCTGTAAGCTTTCCCTGCAGCACTGCCTGCTGGGAGAACCTGGGACAACAGAAGCCATGGAGACTCCCCAACCATTGTTCCTGCACCATCCCTTATAGTACCTTCTGCCTGTTAAAGAAGGTGGGATTACAGAACCATAGAAACCATCCCCCCCAGCCATTACTCCTACACCATGCCCTATAGCGCCTCCTTCTAGGGGAGGCTGGGACTTCAGGAACCAACTATTGCTTCTGCACCATTTCCTGGAATGACTGTCAATTATTGAAATACATAAGGGACAGCAGGTATCCTTCAGCAATGGGTCACTGCTGAATAACTGCCTTTTTACCCCAGGAGTGGGATCCGGAGAAAGAGAGACAGATTGCAAAGAAGAAGCCGGGGAAGGAAGTGGAGAAGGTGAAACTGTGTAGCGTCAAGCCCACAGAAGGCAGGTGAGTAGGGCTCGGGTATGGAGGGAGGGACAGGGCCGCCGCCTCGCTGTTATCCCTCAATCATGAGCAACGTGGGTGAACAGGGAAGCAGAAAGGGTCCAAGGAAATCAGACACGGCATGAGTGTCCCTACTAATGTTTAATGTCAGCTATGCTGTCAATCATCCCTGACCCGAGGAAAACTTTCACAGGTGATACATGTGTGTTTGTCGTAAGAACTGCCATACTGTGTCGCACCCAAGGTCCATTAAGCCCACTATCCTGTTACAGATTTTGAATGAACACAGTGAGTTACACTCAGGTACACTAGGTAATTTTCCTGTCCCCAGAGATTTATAATCTGTGTTTGAACCTGAAGGAACAGAGGATGAAGTGACTCACCCAAGATCACAAGAAGCTACAGTGGGATTTCAGCCGGGTTCCCAGCCCAGTGCTCTAACCATCAGGCTACTCCTCCACCCCAGCAGGATCTCTACCCCCAAGGACAAGCAGTGGCTTTCCCCAGGTCTATCTTAATAAGGGTTTTCCTCCAGGAAATTGTCCAAACCTTTTTTAAATCCAGCTACAGTAAATGCTTTTACCACTTACTCTGGCAATGAGTTCCAGAGCTTAACTATATGCCGAGCAGAGGCGGACTGGCAGTGATCTGTGCTCCTGGGCAGTAAAGGTCATTGGGTCCCCCAGCTGCTGCTCACCACCCCTTCCCCCACCATCCCCCCCCCCCCCCCCCCACACACACACTACAGTCGCTCGAGCCTCAGTGGGCCCTTCCCGGTCCTACCTTGAAGAGCCCTGGTGGTCTAGTGGCTTCTTCAGCAGGAAAGAAACCCCCCCCCCCCTCTTTCCTGCCCACTACCACTATTCTGCCTGGTTCCGCCATGTTTTCAAAATGGGTATCAAACACTTCTCACGGTAGTCTAGTGGGTCTTGACAGTTGCGGCAGCCATTTTTAAAACAGAGGCACTGGGCAGAATTGTGGCAATGGGCTGGAGAGTGTTGTTCTTTCCTGCCCCCGCAGAGGCTACTAGAGTACCAGGGCCCTTCAAGGTGGGACCGGGGGTGGGGGGAAGAGTGTCTGGGCCTTGCCCGGCTGCCGAAATGGTCAGTCCGCCCAGGTGAAAATGATTTCTTCCAATTAGTTTTAAATGCACTGCTACGTAACCTCATAGAGTGTCCCCTAGTCTTTGTACTTTTTGATAGAATAAATCATTGATTGTTCCACTGTCCTCAGGATTTTATAGACCCTCCATCATATCTCCCCTCAGCCATCTCTTCTCCAAGCTGACCTCTTTAGCCTTTCCTCGTATGAGAATCATTCCATCTCCTTTACCATTTTCGTCACCCTTCTCTGTACCTTTTCTAATTCCACTATATCTTCTTTGAGAGTCGTAAGTACATCTGTATAGAATACCTATGCATGCCAAAATGTGGGCGGGGCTAATGGTGGTATGCATGCAGTGGCCCTCACTCCCCTGTACCTCTCTCTCTTATTCACAGTGCCAGCAAGTCAGTGGTAAATGTTCCAGGGGTGAGGGTACGAGCCATATACGATTACTTGGGACAGGAGCCCGACGAGTTGAGCTTCAGAGCAGGTAACACGTTTATCCCCCCCCCCCCCCTTCTTAAAATATCAAGATCCCAATGGTTCATTCTAATTTGGGCTCATTCCCTGAGATGGTTGGTCAGCTGACCCCTATTTTCTCAACAAAGGAGAGGAATCTCTGTCCTTCACTGGGCCTCTTTTAAGATGCAGCAGATGAGCCTTTCCTATCAGTTTTAAAAGGACTGCCCCGTGAGTCTGGACTGGTGGTGTGGGATAAGGAAGCTGAAATTATGCTTACTTGTTCATTTTCTCTTAGTTCCACCACATCAGTCCAGAATGTGTGGGTTCTGCCCATCAGCCAGCAGATGGCATCATCTGCTGGCTGATGGGCATAACCCGTGGCTCTGAACTGGTCTGGAAAGAAAACTAAGGCAATGTGTTTAGCTTCCTTTCTCTGCCTCTTTGGTATCCCGTAACCTCTACCGTACTTCTTGGGAGATTGACTGGTAATCTTGCAGTGATCAGGTCTTCTCTCTGCACAAGAATGAGCCAAGAACCCTGAGCCACAATTGCTAACAGCTAGAAATCTGAAGACAGCTTTGCTAGAAATGCAGGGGAAAAGAGGGTGGATCCAGACAAAGGACAGATCTACAGCAGAATTCCTGTGTCGTGGGGGCTGGGGTGGAAGAGAAGACATCTTTTGTGCTAACTCTTTCCTGCTGCTCTCTTTCAGGAGATGAGCTAATGAAAATTGAAGATGAAGACGAGCAGGGCTGGTGTAAGGGGGTCACCAAGCAGGGCCAGGTGGGGCTGTACCCAGCGAACTATGTGGTGCTCGTCTCAGACTAGAGTGGCTGTGCTGTGGGAACATGGGTGATATTGTAGTGATGTGCGCAAATGGGAGCAAAAGCTCTCGGTAACCATTGCAAAGCGTTCCAGCCAAGCCAGAGGCCCAACGCAGCCAGTGATGGGTTTTTAAAAGGGTGGGGTGAGAATCTCCTGAACACATTAATCAGCCCCTTCTGCAGGTCTGAATCGGGTTCTGTGTGTTCACACAGGGTAAGCCCTGGATGGAGCAGCTTTGGCATTACTTCTCTGCTCTTGCAGAGGGGCAACATGTTCCACCTTCACACAGCTGCTGCAGGCAAGGAAGTATCTCCCTCATCCCCAGCATTTTTTTAATCACACCTCCGCTACTTATCAATTCCTTTTACTGTCAAGGCCTGGAGCTTTTCTGTAGACAATAAAACAGTGCTGAGAATGCTCAGCCACAATGTGATGATGAACTTAAAACATTCTAACTGTACACCCCCTTGAGTGAATTCCTTCAAAAAGGCGGTAAATAAATTGTAATAAATAAATTCAAAAAACCTTCAAAATACCCACCAACTAGCCACGAGTGAATCTAGCAAAAGTCTGGTCTGTACATGACAGCTGAATGAATTAAAGGCTTGTTTGTCTATACGATTTTGTCCTCCATGTGCGTTACATGTGTGACCTGAAAGTGGGGGAGGGGGAGAACACCGGTGTCACGAGTGTAATCTGGATTACAGCCTCAGGCTCTGCCTTTCAATGATAGGTCAGCTTAATTTACTCATGTTCAGACAGAGTAACAAGCAGCCACAGAGAAGTGAAAGAGTGTAAGAGCTAATGAAGACAGAGCAGCATCTGCATCCGAGGAGGGTGAGAGGAGGGTGAGATCGTGTAACAGTCAGAGAAGAGTGAAGCAGGCCTCCATGAGCTCAGTGCAAGGTTTAATGACTGCCAGCACAGGCAGGGAATGGGTAATACAAGTTTATTTCTTTGCTATAAAAAGCCACAGAATTCTTTAATTTACCAACATACAAATACAACCACTTCTCGTGGGGAAACAAAAAAAAAAGATAGTGCTTGGTGGCAGAAACCTTACCCACTCTCCCTGCCCCTACAGACCAGGGCAGGCAGAGTGACGGCGCACTGCGAGACGGAGTCCAATGTGCCCTCAGAGGCCTCTTTTCAGGGCCCTCGGGAAGTAGGCCACAGACCAGCTCAGATGAGGTCCCGCAGAATGTCCTCCTCCATAACACTGGGGGCCTGAACTTGCTGAAGACCCGGCTGGGGGACAGGGCCCCGCTGGCCTGGATTCATCATTATCTGACCTGTATAAGGCGATTGAGAAAGAAGCAGGGTCAGGAGTGGAATGGGAGACAGGGTAAGAGCAAGCCACTCCTCCCTTCATACTAATAATCCCCCAGCCCTACCTGGCAGTGGTGCTCGAGGCTGCATCTGGCTTCCCCACTGCTGGCCGGGGGCCTGGTGCATGAGTGCTGGTCCTGACAGTTGCAGCTGTGGTTGGCCTGAGGGCTGATGTGTCATCTGCTGGCCCAGGCTCTGGTGGGACAGCATCCCCTGCACTGCCTGCTGCATGTGGTGAAGGGCCTGCTGGGACTGTGTGACTCCAGCCTGTGGCTGTGAAACAGACAAGAAAAGAGACGGAGAAGGGAATACAAGAGACAGAGAGCATGTCTGTCTGCAGCTTACACCCTCTCTTAGGCATCTGGACTGTCTCCTGGAGGCCAGTCCTGGTCTTCAGGATATGCAGAATTCTTGGCCTAGTTAGCCTAGTTCCAGGATTGGAGATGCTTAACCCTTTAAAGTGCCGATACTTACTGGCTGCTGGCTGAGCAGAAGGCTGCGCAGCTGTGGGTTTGCTCCTGGGTTTTGGGGTCTCAGCATAGGCCCTCCCTGTGGGGGCTGTGGCTGGCCTGGGGCCTGTACTGTGGCTGGCTGGGGCTGAGGTGGGGCTGGTGCTGCCTGCTGTACTCGGAGCTGCAATGAAGACATGAAAAGGAGCGTCACAAACATCACCAGCACGAAACAACTCACCAAAATTAATACCATTCACTATGAAAGACCCCATCCTACCAGCTTCTCAGTAATACACTGAGAACATAACCAAATTAGAATCAGCAGTCTGCCCCGCCAGACTGTCCGATCTACATAACTCAAAAATATCACTCTCCCCATAAATATAGATATAACAAGTAAACTTTATGCCTTACCAGACACTGTCTCAGATATCAATAAGAGAAGTGCTTTTTGCACTCATCCGAGACAGAATGCGTAGTTCATTTGGTCCGGATATACCCCGAGGAAGCTTAAAAGTGACATACTGGCCACCGTCGGTGGGACTTTTTCTCCACATGTAGATAAGTCTCGCTGGTATTTTTTGCTTATTTAAACATTTTTGCATTGCACAGAGCACTGGACTTATGATAAGAATGAAGGTTTTTTTTTAATGCCGATGAGGTGTTCACCTTTAAATCTCATATGCTTGATTTAATGGTAGGGGTGTGGATCTTTTTCCTTCCTCTTTGTGCTAGACAATGACTGGTAAGTTTATTTGTCATATCAATATTTATGGGGAGAGTGATTTTTTTTTTAATTGATTAGTATTCTTCTCTAATTTTGGTGTTACTTGATCTACATAACTCACCAGATTCTGCTGCCTCTGCTGTTCATCCATCATGGCCACCTGACCAACCGTGGGCATGCCTGGGGTAACCTGCTGCCCTGCGAGCTGGGGGGGGGGGGGGGGGGGGGAGAGAGAGAGAGCTATGTTACAAGATGGCCATTTTGCATAGGTTGGTCCCAACAGGCTTGCTTTCACCGTGCTGCATACGCAGAAACCTAGTCAGGAGTGACGTAGGTATAGACTAGCAACTGATCCTCGCTGAGGTGAAAAGAATGGAAAAAGGTGAAATTAGATCTTACCTGCTAATTTTCTTTCCTCTAGACCCTCCAGACTGGTCAAGACGCGTGGGTTATGTCCTCCTACCAGCAGAGGGAGACTGAGAAACACTGAGCTTTTGAATACTGTATATATAACCTGTGCAGTACATCCACTAGCCAGTATAACCCTAACAAAGCAGAGAAACAATAACACTAACTATAACGAACAACCCTGTACGTGGTCACTGCCAACTGGACACTTTCTTCATTTCTCTCACTGTGTCCCTTTATTGTGTGTGCTTCCACAGGTGGACTATCAAACACGGTCACACCTGCCCAGACTCATACCAACAAACCTGGTAAAACCAGAGTCTGAAACCATAGAAACCACACTCAACAGCTGCCAAGAGATAACAACAGACAAAGCAGACCTCCTGGCCTAAAATACAGACATGGCGGGCCTTGACCGGTCTGGAGGGTCGTGGAGGAAGGTGAAATTAGATCTTACCTGCTAATTTTCTTTCCTCTAGACCCTCCAGACCGGTCAAGATGCGTGGGACGTACCAAAGCAGTAAAGACCCTAAGGGCGGGATCCACGAAGGCCGGAGGTCAACACTGCAGCCCCAAAGCCTGCCTCTTCCTTGGTATGCACATCAATCCTATAATGCTTAACAAAGGAATGCAATGACGACCAAACCGCTGCTCAACAAATATCTAATGGAGGAATCGTACTACTCTTTGCCCAAGAGGCCGCCATTCCCCTGGTAGAATGAGCCGAAAATGCCTTAGGCACCACGTGGCCCTTCAGCAAATAAGCCGAAGCAATCGACTCCTTCAACCATCTTGTTATCGTTGCTTTGGAAGCTGCCGCGCCCTTTCTTGCACCACCATGAAGAACGAACAAACGATCAGAAAGTCTATACTGCCGAGTTCTGGAAATATAACAGCGCAAGACTCTTCGTACATCTAACTTTGCCAGTCGACGCTGCTCTGCATCCCCCGCCAAGTCACCCAAAACTGGCAAGGAAATGACTTGATTCACATGAAACTCTGAAACCACCTTGGGCAAAAAGGACGGCACTGGGCGCAACAAAACCTTTTCCTTGGAAAAAGAGAAAAAGGGTTCTCTACAAGACAAAGCCTGAAGCTCCAAAACCCTCCGAACTGAAGTAATAGCCACCAAGAAAACCGTCTTTAGGGAAAGATCCTTATCCGAAACAGAAACCAAGGGCTCAAACGGTGGCCTCACCAAAGCATCCAACACAAGATTCAAATCCCACGGAGGCACCATCCGCCGCTGGGGCGGTCGCAGCAACTTAACACCCTTCAAAAAATGAACAATATCAGGACTAGAAGCTAACGACTTCCCCTGAACCTTCCCACGAAAACACGACAAAGCCGCCACCTGTACCTTCAAGGAAGTCAAGGCCAGACCCCTGTCCATACCATCCTGCAAAAACTCCAATACATCCGTCACCGACGCGCGAAAAGGAAGAACCTGTCTACCTGCGCACCAATGCTCAAAGACTCTCCAGACCCAGATACACGCCAACGAAGTGGACTGCCTACGCGAACTCAACATCGTATCGATAACTCTGGATGAAAAACCTTTCTTCCTTAACCTGTGCCTCTCAAGAGCCAGGCCGTAAGCGAGAACCGATCCGGATCTGGCATAACTATCGGCCCCTGACACAACACCACTGAATCTGACAACGGAAGAGGGTCCGCTACTGCCAGCCAAACCAGATCCCCGTACCACGGCCGACGCAGCCAATTCGGGGCTATCAAAATCACCTGTCCGGGGTGCCGAGCGATGCGCTGAACCACGCGACAGACTAACGGCCATGGAGGAAAAACATACAGCAACTCCTGAGGCCAAGGTATCAGAAGCGCATCTATGCCTTCCGCTTCTAGGATCCCTCCGTCGACTGAAAAACCTCTGAACCTGAGCATTGAAGGCAGTTGCCATGAGATCCATCACGGGAATTCCCCAGACCGACACAATGTGATTGAACACCGACAAATGTAGAGACCACTCTCCGGGGTCTAGAGAATGCCTGCTTAGGTAATCTGCCTCCACGTTGTCTACTCCAGCCACATGTGCTGCGGAGAGCGCTAGAAGATGAATCTCCGCCCATTGGCACAACAGTGCCGCCTCCTCCGCGACCGCCTGACTCTTTGTGCCCCCCTGACGGTTGACATAAGCCACGGCGGTGGCGTTGTCACAGAAAACCCGGACTGCTTTTCGAAACAGAAGACTCTGAAACGCCTGAAGCGCTAACCGAATGGCCCGAGTTTCCAAACGATTGATGGACCACTGAGCTTCTATCAGAGACCAGCGACCTTGAGCTACCTGCCCTAGACAATGAGCTCCCCAGCCCTGGAAACTGGCATCTGTGACGAGGACCACCCACTGCGGGGCCTCCAACGGCATTCCCTTTTCCAGATTGCCTGGGTCTAGCCACCACTGGAGACTGAGGCGCGGGATTACCGACAGCTGAAGGCGCATGTCCAATTCCTGATACAGAGGTGACCAACGACTGAGAAGAGCTGACTGTAACTGCCGCATGTGTGCCCGGGCCCACGGAACTACCTCTATGGTGGCCGCCATCAACCCCAGGGACTTGCAGATACTCCCGGGCCGTCGGAGCCGATTCCGCCAGAAATCGACGAATCTGACCCTGCAACTTGCGAATCCGGGGACCCGGCAGGGAAACTCGACCGTTCCTGGTATCGAAAAGAACCCCCAGATACTCCAGCGACTGCGACGGCACCAGGCGACTCTTGCCGAAGTTCACTACCCAGCCCAGAGACTGAAGAAACTGAACCACTCGAGCAGTAGCCACCTCGCTCTCCGACTGGGACTTGGCCCGAGTCAGCCAATCGTCCAGGTACGGGTGCACCAGAATACCCTGCCTCCGCAAGGCCACCGCCACTACAACCATAACCTTGGAAAATGTTTGAGGAGCCGTTGCTAATCTGAAAGGCAGAGCACAAAACTGAAAATGCTTCCCTAATACTGCAAAGTGAAGAAATCACTGATGAGCAGCACGAATGGGGATGTGCAGATAAGCTTCCGTCAAATACAAAGATATGAGAAACTCCCCTTCCTGCACCGCGACAATGACCGACCTCAACGTTTCCATGCGAAAAGAGGGAACCTTGAGAGCTGCATTGACCGTCTTCTGATCTAAGATAGGCCGAAAGGCATCCTCCTTCTTTGGGACCACAAAATAGATCGAATAGCAGCCCAAGCGATGCTGAGCGGGGGGAACAGGTACCACCGCCCCCATACTGATTAGGCCAGCCAAAGTGTCCTGCACTGCTGCCCGCTTGAGCCTTGAATGACAAGGGGACTCCATGAACCTTTTGGGAGGCGAGCTGTCGAACTCCAGTGCATATCCGTCTCGCACCACCTCGAGAACCCACTGATCCGATGTGATTTGGACCCAGTTCTGGTAAAACAGACTCAGCCGAGCCCCTACCCGAACCAGAGCCTGGGCCCACACACCTTCATTGCGAATTACGCCCCGAAACCTGCCCTCCCGCGGAAATATCACGCCCTCCGCGCCGATTCCCATGAAAGGACTGGGTGCACTGGAAGAACCGACCTCTATAAGACCCACTAGTCTTCCCGGGCCTATACCGACGAGCCTCCTTAAACCGACCTCGGGAGGAAGTGCCCCTGGTAGCCGCCTTGGGACGAAAATCCGGAAGACGAGGGGCCTTGGCATCGCTGAGACTGCGTACCAACTTATCAAATCCTCACCAAAAAGCATGGACCCCTTAAAGGGAAACGAACACAGCTTAGCTTTAGAGGCCGCGTCCGCGACCCAACCTCGCAACCAAAGGGCCCTACGTGCCCCCACCAGCAGAGCCATATTCTTGGCCGAGGCACGGAGCAAATCATAAAGCGCATCCGACAAAAAGGACGACCCCATCTCCAATTTGGCTAACTCCTGCATCCCCGAGGTCCCAACCTCCACCGAATCATCCAGAAGTTTCTCGGCCCAACGAAAACACGCCCGCACAACCAGACCCCCACAAACCGAGGTCTGCAGAGCGAGGGCCGACAACTCGAAACTCCGCTTGAGAAAAGACTCAAGCCTCCTATCCTGGGGATCATGGAGAGCGGTCCCACCGTCTACCGGAATAGCCGTGGCTTTTGTAACTGCTGTCACCACAGCATCTACTGTGGGTGCCTGAAAGGAATCTCTATCTTCCTGTGGAAGTGGATAAAGTCTCGTCATCGCTTTAGAAACTTTACAGGGAGAGTCCGGCGAATGCCACTCTTGAAACACCATATCCCGGAGATCCTTATTCATGGGAAAGGACCTTGCTTGCCACTTAATCCCCTTAACCAAGGGATCCACCTGTCTAGCCTCCCCCAAAGCCGCCTCTGGCTGTTCAAACTTAAGGGTGGACGTGACCTGCTCAATGAGCTCCGCAAGCTCCTCCCTATGAAAAATCCTCACTACAGAATGATCCTCTCCAGGAACCACAAAATCCGGATCCTGAGAGCCTTCAAACCCCTCAGGATCCCCTAAATCACTAACAGCACCTTCGGACCCTAAAGGAGAGAATCCCTCCTCATCGTCCCACTCAAACCGAGGTCTCTTAGCCAGTGCTGAACTAGCCCCCTCCCCTAAAGGCGGGGGTCCAGACTTCCAGGCTTGATAGAGGGTCCAAACAAACTCCGGAGGAAAACCAACGCCTCCTGGACCCTCAGGCACCACTTTCGGAGCCAACACAGGGGCAAGCAGGCTCAAAAACAGCAGATTCCGCGGGACACGTGGCATCCAAAATGGCGGACGTTCCTGCCAAAACTAAACTCGCTGACGCCGTCCCTGCTGGAGTTCCCGCTGCCCCAGACACCCCCGAACTTGCTGGACCCTCCGCAATTAACACAGGGGGAGCCGCCATCGCCGAGGCCTGCTTTGGTTCGCCGCACATCCGACACTGTCCTCCCGGAGTTTCTACCCCTCGGCGCGAACATGCGCGACACCGGATGAGTTTGCCTGCCATAACTCTGAAGCTCACAACACGCTGTGCGAAGCGGCGCCAAAAAATCTCACTTACCGCTCTCTCACACAAAACACTCTCACTGCTCTCTCGTTACAACCAGGAACTGAACCTGCCGTCCGTTCCTAGTCAGATAAAGGCCCAGATAGCTTTTAAAGAGATATCACCACAAATTGGCAGCTGAGAAGTGGGAGGCACTCAAGGCTACAATATAATGAAAGCAGCCGAGGCACAAAGCTGCCAGAAATCTCAATAGAGAGCAGTACAGGGGGAGGGACTCAAAATAAGGTGTGACACCCCAGGGGGAAAAACTGGGCCCCACCGGACCCAGGGCCCCGAAGCACTTTTCTTTTTTTTATCAGCACACGTACAGGGTATATTCAAACACCAGTAAATTGGAAAGAAGAGTAAAATCCCCTTAACCGAATAGCAAAACTACCTCACCAGACTATTGAAGACTGCACAGGCTGTCCTTCTACCTCTGCTGAGACTGAGAAAATACTGGCTAGTGGATGTACTGCACATGTTATATATACAGTATTCAAAAGCTCAGTGTTTCTCAGTCTCCCTCTGCTGGTAGGAGGACATAACCCACACGTCTTGACCGGTCTGGAGGGTCGTGGAGGAATTAGATCTTACCTGCTAATTTTCTTTCCAGTCCCTCCAGATCAGTCCAAATGTGTGGGTATACATTCTCCTGCCACCAGATGGAGACTGAGAATCACTGGCTTAAGGACTTCACCCTATAAAGGATCACGTCCAATCCACAGCTAGCCATTTATTTCCAAAAAAAAGCAATGAAGCAAAAAATCCCCTTCGTGATCAAGAGGCAAGCAACAACAGATAATCAACACAAACTAGTTAGTTATTACAGTCATTCTGCATACTGAAGAAAACTACTAGTGAGACAACACCAGCTCCTACTTCTTTAAATATACCTTCACAATTATGGGTAAGTTCTGGACTGCTCTGGAGGGAATCAAGGAAAGAAAATTAGCAGGTAAGATCTAATTTCTCCTTCCTCATCTTCTTTTGAGTCATGGAATTCTGGTGTTCTCTATAGAATTGCATGCTCCAGTCCAGATACATGGGAAGTACCAAAGCAGTAACTACTGAGGAAGGGACTCAGACAAGCCTGCCCACAACATGCTAGCCCCAAAGACAGCTTCCTGATGAGCCTGTCCAAGTGGCTACCCTGCAAGGAAATCAGACTATGTTCCATCCAGATTGAAGCTTGGGTTCTAGTAGTGTGCTTTCAAGGCTGTGGGCACCGGCACCCCCAAATGAATACAAGGCTGATGCAATAACCTCCTTAATAAAATGGACCACAATTGCCTTAGAGGCTGTTTCCCCTTTCCTAGTTTCTCCAAACATGAAGAGATGCTGCAAATCCCGAAACTTCTTCAGATAATGATGCAAAGTCCATTGGACATACAACCAATGAAGGCGCCTCATCTTCTGTATCTCCCACCTCCAAAAGCAGTGGAAGAAAAATTTCACTGGTTAAATGTGGAAAGGAAGACACAACCTTGGGCAAACAGGAAGGATCAGACATATCACAACCTTTCTCCATGATATAACTACGAAGGACTCCCAACATGAAACAGCCTGTAGCTCTGAAATCATTCTGACTGGGCGAATAGCCATGAGAAAGTGTCTTCAGCAACAAAATTCTTCAGGGACACCTGCTTAAGTGGCTCAAAGGGCATCTGAATCAAAACTGAAAGTACTAGGTTCAAATTCCACGCTGACACCACTGGATGTTGAGAGGCCTCTAGTGCTTCACCCGTTTTAAGAAAAAAAAACATGTCTAGATGAATTGTCAAGGAGTAACCCTGCACCAATCCCCTTTAGCAAGCCATGGCTGCTATCTGCACTCTTAGGGAGGTCAGGGCCACACTTTTCTCTAGAATGTCCTGAAAATTTCCAAAATCTCTACCATGGAAGACCACAGTGTGACAACTCATCTATCGAGGAACCACACCTCAAAAATTCACCAGACCCCGACATAACCTAGGGAAGCCGAACTTTTCCTGGAACCTAAAATTATCACACAGCCGGAATAAACACCTTTTCAAGAGCCATGCCATAAGACAGTATGGAGACACATCCTACATCCGAATCAGACCCCGATCCGGAAAGTCCGCCATCTTTGGCTACACCAAGAGCACACCTACTTTTAATCTCATGAAGTTCTTGTACCATGGTCTCCTCAGCCAATCTGCAGTTACCAGAATGACAAATCCCACATGACTCTCCACTTTTTGGATGACTCTTCCAAGCAAAGGCCATGGCAGAAACAACATACTGTGACCATGACTGTACCAGAGTACCTATTCCTGCCAACTGGCGTTCCTTCCCGTAGCTGAGTAATCTTGGCCACTAGATCTTTTTCCTCTAGGTCCAATGGGTAAAGCTTACCCATGGCTCTTCCAACCTTAAGGCCAGCCTCTCCTACAACTCACTCTGCTGAGAAAAAAACCTTATCACCTGATGTACTAAGAAGGCTTTGGTGGGTTTACAGATACTCTCCAAAATGGGATCGCCTGAAGACCCTGCCCCCTGTGCTGTGGGTTCAGAAATATTCAAAGCCTTGAGTATCCGAGATATTATCTGAAAACTCTTTCCTCTGGAAAAAAGACAGACTACCATGGGTCATCACCTCCACAATGGGCAGGTTACTTTCCTCTAAGGTGTCTTGCCAGTGAAAGTAGACCCAGGAGCTTGAAAACTCTCTCTCATTAGAGCAGTCCTCTGCTGCACTGAATGCCTGTCACCATCTGCTGGAAACAGCATACCGAACAGCATGTGCCTGCGTGATGCCTTTTACAGAACAGGGCTTACAGTTCTTAATCTCTGTCTCCATCTGCTGGCTGAGGGGCATAAAGCGAATGATACATACCTGTAGCAGGTGTTCTCCGAGGACAGCAGGCTGATTGTTCTCACGACTGGGTTGACGTCCACGGCAGCCCCCACCAACCGGAACAAAACTTTGCAGGCAGTCCCGCACGCAGGGCACGCCCACCGCGCATGCGCGGCCGTCTTCCCGCCCGTGCGCAACCGTTCCCGCTCAGTTGAATGACAAGCAAAAATTATGAAACGAAACTCCAAAGGGGAGGAGGGAGGGTAGGTGAGAACAATCAGCCTGCTGTCCTCGGAGAACACCTGCTACAGGTATGTATCATTCGCTTTCTCCGAGGACAAGCAGGCTGCTTGTTCTCACGACTGGGGTATCCCTTGCTTTCAGGCTCACTCAAAACAAGAACCCAGGTCAATTGAACCTCGCAACGGCGAGGGTATAACAGAAATTGACCTATGAAGAACAACTAACAGAGTGCAGCCTGACCAGAATAAATTCGGGTCCTGGAGGGTGGAGTTGGATTTAAACCCCAAACAGATTCTGCAGCACTGACTGCCCGAACCGACTGTCGCGTCGGGTATCCTGCTGGAGACAGTAATGTGATGTGAATGTGTGGACAGAAGACCACGTCGCAGCCTTGCAAATCTCTTCAATAGTGGCTGACTTCAAGTGAGCCACCGACGCTGCCATGGCTCTGACACTATGAGCCGTGACATGACCCTCAAGAGTCAGCCCAGCCTGGGCGTAAGTGAAGGGAATGCAATCTGCTAGCCAATTGGAGATGGTGCGTTTCCCGACAGCGACCCCTTTCCTATTGGGGTCAAAAGAAATAAACAATTGGGCGGACTGTCTGTGGGGCTGTGTCCGCTCCAGATAGAAGGCCAATGCTCTCTTGCAGTCCAATGTGTGCAACTGACGTTCAGCAGGGCGGGTATGCGGTCTGGGAAAGAATGTTGGCAAGACAATTGACTGGTTAAGATGGAACTCTGACACCACCTTCGGCAGGAACTTAGGGTGAGTGCGGAGCACTACTCTGTTATGATGAAACTTAGTGTACGGAGCATGAGCTACCAGGGCTTGAAGCTCACTGACCCTACGAGCTGAAGTAACTGCCACCAAGAAAATGACCTTCCAGGTCAAGTACTTCAGATGGCAGGAATTCAGTGGCTCAAAAGGAGGTTTCATCAGCTGGGTGAGGATGACGTTGAGATCCAATGACACTGCAGGAGGCTTGACAGGGGGCTTTGACAAAAGCAAGTCTCTCATGAATCGAACGACTAAAGGCTCTCCAGAGATGGCTTTACCCTCCACACGATAATGGTAAGCACTAATCGCACTAAGGTGATTCCTTACGGAGTTGGTCTTGAGGCCAGACTCTGATAAGTGCAGAAGGTATTCAAGCAGGTTCTGTGCAGGGCAAGAACGAGGTTCTAGGGCCTTGCTCTCACACCAAACGACAAACCTCCTCCACTTGAAAAAGTAACTCTTTTTAGTGGAATCCTTCCTAGAGGCAAGCAAGACACGGGAGACACCCTCAGACAGACTCAACGAAGCGAAGTCTACGCCCTCAACATCCAGGCCGTGAGAGCCAGAGACTGAAGGTTGGGGTGCAGAAGCGCTCCGTCGTTCTGCGAAATGAGAGTCGGAAAACAGTCCAAACTCCACGGTTCTTCGGAGGACAACTCCAGAAGAAGAGGGAACCAGATCTGGTGGGGCCAAAAGGGCGCTATCAGAATCATGGTGCCGTGGTCTTGCTTGAGCTTCAGTAAGGTCTTCCCCACCAAAGGTATGGGAGGATAAGCATACAGGAGGCCGGTCCCCCAATGGAGGAGAAAGGCATCCGACGCTAGTCTGCCCTGTGCCTGTAGTCTGGAACAGAACAGAGGCAGCTTGTGGTTGGTCTGAGAGGCGAAAAGATCCACCGAGGGAGTGCCCCACTCTCGGAAGATCTTGCGTACCACTCTGAAATGGAGCGACCACTCGTGCGGTTGCATGACTCTGCTCAGTCTGTCGGCCAGACTGTTGTTTACGCCTGCCAGGTATGTGGCTTGGAGGAGCATGCCGAACTGGCACGCCCAACGCCACCTCCCGACGGCTTCCTGACACAGGGGGCGAGATCCGGTGCCCCCTTGCTTGTTGATGTAATACATTGCAACCTGATTGTCTGTCCGAATTTGGATAATTTGACAGGACAGCCGATCTCTGAAAGCCTTCAGTGCGTTCCAGACCGCTCGGAGCTCCAGGAGGTTGATCTGAAGATCCGTTTCCTGGAGGGACCACAGTCCCTGGGTGTGAAGCCCATCGACATGAGCTCCCCACCCCAGGCGAGATGCATCCGTCGTTAGCACTTTCGTGGGCTGTGGAATTTGAAATGGACGTCCCAGGGTCAAATTGGTCCGAATGGTCCACCAGTGCAGTGAAGTGCGGCAACTGGTGGAGAGGCGGATGACATCTTCTAGATTCCCAGTGGCTTGAAACCACTGGGAAGCTAGGGTCCACTGAGCAGATCTCATGTGAAGACGAGCCATGGGAGTCACATGAACTGTGGAGGCCATATGACCCAGAAGTCTCAACATCTGCCGAGCTGTGATCTGCTGAGACGCTCTGGTCCGGGAAGCCAGGGACAGGAGGTTGTTGGCCCTCGCTTCGGGAAGGAAGGCCTGAGCCGTCTGAGTATTCAGCAGAGCTCCTATGAATTCCAGAGACTGGGCTGGCTGGAGATGGGACTTTGGGTAATTTATCACAAACCCCAGCAGCTCCAGGAGGTGAACAGTGCACTGCATGGACCGGAGAGCTCCTGCCTCCGAGGTGTTCTTGACCAGCCAATCGTCGAGATATGGGAACACGTGCACTCCCAGCTTGCGTAGGTACGCCGCAACCACCACGAGGCACTTGGTGAACAGCTGTGGGGCAGAGGCGAGCCCAAAGGGCAGCACACAATACTGAAAATGCCGTGTGCCCAGACGGAATCTGAGATACTGTCTGTGAGCTGGCAGTATCGGGATGTGAGTGTATGCATCCTTTAAATCCAGGGAACATAGCCAATCGTTTTTCTGAATCATTGGCAGAAGGGTGCCCAAGGAAAGCATCCTGAACTTTTCTTTGACCAGGAATTTGTTCAGGCCTCTCAGGTCTAGGATGGGGCGCATCCCCCCTGTTTTCTTTTCCACAAGGAAGTACCTGGAATAGAATCCCTGCCCTTCCTGCCCGGGTGGTACGGGCTCGACCGCATTGGCGCTGAGAAGGGCAGAGAGTTCCTCTGCAAGTACCTGCTTGTGATGGGAGCTGAAGGATTGAGCTCCCGGAGGACAATTTGGTGGAAGGGAGGCCAAATTCAGGGCGTATTCACACCGCACTATTTGGAGAACCCACTGGTCGGAGGTTATGAGAGGCCACCTTTGGTGAAAAAATTTTAACCTCCCCCCGACCGGCAGATCGTCCGGTACGGACACTTTGATGGCGGCTATGTTCCCATGGATCCAGTCAAAAGCCCGTCCCTGGCTTTTGCTGTGGAGGCGCAGGGGGCTGCTTAGGTGCACGCTGTTGACGTGAACGAGCGCGCTGGGACTGTCCCGGTACCTGACGAGGCCTTCGGGCTGGCTGGGTGTACCTACGCTTGTTATAGGCGTAGGGCGCAGCCTGCCTGGCCCGGGAAAAACGTCCACCTGCTGAGGTGGATGCTGAAGGCGCCCGGTGGGAGAGCTTGTCGAGGGCGGTTTCCCGCTGATGCAGTTGGTCCTCTAGCTGCTCGACCTTCTCACCAAAAATATTATCCCCCCGGCAAGGGACGTCTGCCAGTCTCTGCTGGGTGCGGTTGTCCAGGTCAGAGGCATGCAGCCATGAGAGCCTGCGCATCACTATACCTTGGGCCGCAGCACGAGATGCCACGTCACAGGTGTCATATATACCCCTGGACAGGAACTTTCTGCACGCCTTCAGCTGCCTGACCACCTCCTGAAAAGGCCTGGACTGCTCCGGTGGGAGCTTGTCAACCAGGTCCGCCAGTTGCTTCACATTATTCCGCATGTGGATGCTCGTGTAGAGCTGGTAAGACTGGATGCGGGTCACGAGCATGGAAGATTGGTAGGCCTTCCTCCCAAACGAGTCCAGAGTGCGAGACTCCCGCCCCGGGGGCGCCGAAGCGGTATCCCTCGAACTCCGTGCTCTCTTGAGAGCAGAGTCCACGACCGCCGAGTCATGAGGCAATTGGGGCCGCATTAACTCTGGGTCCGAGTGGATTCTGTATTGGGACTCTGCTTTCTTGGGGATGGTGGGATTAGATAATGGTCTCAACCAGTTCCGAAGCAGTGTCTCTTTGAGGACATTGTGCAATGGCACCGTGGAGGACTCTCTAGGTGGTGATGGATAGTCGAGGACCTCGAGCATCTCAGCCCTCGGCTCATCCACAGAGACCACAGGAAAGGGAATGCAAATAGACATATCCCTGACGAAGGAGGCAAAGGAGAGGCTCTCAGGTGGCGAGAGCTTTCTCTCTGGTGAAGGAGTGGGGTCGGAGGGAAGGCCCACAGACTCCTCCTCCCCCCACGAGGCCTCTTCCTCGGTGTCAGACATGAGCTCCTGCAGCTCAGTCCTCAACCGGGCCCGGCTCGACGTCGAGGCACCGAGGCCTCGGTGGCGTCGTCGAGCGGTGGACTCCCGCGCCGGCGGGGATGAAGCTCCCTCCATTGACGTCGACTCCACCTGCGTGGCGGTCGAGACCGGCGCCGCAAGCGGCGTCGGTGTCGAAGGCCTCGGCACCGAGCTAGAGCACGATGGCGGCGCCGAGGGCGCAAGCACCCCCAGCGCCGGCACAGTCTGGCGCATCAGCCCTTCCAGGATCCCCGGAAGGATGGCTCGGAGGCACTCGTCCAGGCCTGCTGTCGGGAAAGGCGAGGGGCCCGGTAGAGGCGTCGGTGCCGGAAGCTGTTTGGGTCCAGGAGACTGCACCGAAGTGCTGGCACCCTGACGTGGTGGTACTTCTACTACAGAGGGGGACCTGTCCTCTCGACGCTGCCGCTTCCTCGGCGTCGACTCATCCCTGGCGTCAGGAGCCGGATGCGTCGTGGGCGACCGATGACGGTGCTAGTCATCGGCGCTCGGTGGAACCGACGAGGAGGAAGTCGATCCCCCTCGGCCTCGAGGGATCGGGTCCGACAGGGTTCGGTCCTGAGGGCCCTGGGTAGAGGGAGTGACCGGGGCCGATTGCCCACGCGGCCTCTTACCCCTGCCTTCACCGGAGGACCGGTGGGCCGACGGGACCTGTGCTCCTGGGGTCGATGCCGTCGGTGCCGATTTCGTGGACATCGATACCGATGCCGTCAAAGTCAACGTCGAGGGGCCGGCGCAAGTTCCAAAAAGACGGTCCCGAAGAACTTGCCTCGCTACCTGTGTCCGTTTCCGAAGACCGAGACACAAAGTACACGTCTTGGTATCGTGCTCCGGCCCGAGGCACTGGAGGCACCAAGCGTGAGTGTCGGTCTGCGAGATATGCCGGCCGCACCGACCACACTTTTTAAATCCACTCGGGACCTTCGAGGACATCGACGGAAAAATCGCGTCGGCGAAGTCAAAGTCGTCGATGGTGGCGGTAAAAATCACACCTCGAAAATAAATTGACCGCGTGGCCACAAGGCCGCAACGCGACGCCCCCGCTAAGAGACGAGGGAAAACAAAGTTAGCGTTTTTTTTTTTTTTTTTTTTGAAAGAAACTAACAAAGAAAACAGAGAATCAACGAAAAAGAGAAAATTCGCGGCGAAAGCGCGATCCGGTTTCCGGGGCTGACAGAGAGAGAGACGAACGCGGCTCTCTCCAGCGCGGAAAAGAAAAGACTGAGCGGGAACGGTCGCGCACGGGCGGGAAGACGGCCGCGCATGCGCGGTGGGCGTGCCCTGCCTGCGGGACCGCCCGCAAAGCTTTGTTCCGGTTGGTGGGGGCTGCCGTGGACGTCAACCCAGTCGTGAGAACAAGCAGCCTGCTTGTCCTCGGAGAACCCATTTGTCCTGGACTGGTGGAAGATAAGGAAAACAAGTTAGCCAATTCTAATCTGATCTAATCGAATTCATGACTTACAGACCGTAGTAGTCCCAGCAGGAGGTTTACAATATAAGAGCCCACATAAAGGTGAGGAATAACAACTATTCAATATAGGAAAAGAATGGATTTTCTATAGCAACTATTAATAGCTGTCCTGAAGTCATCTCAGCCCTTCTACAACAGAGATTCTTAATCTCTCTACATGGGATGGAAATCTCAAGGATCAGCAGATTAGTCCTGTCCTGCATTCTCCCCCTGAGGTCTTATGTGAATAAACCTATAGTGCTACCCTAACAAGGGACGTCTACCTTAACACTATGTACAGTGGATCTACTGAAAACATTGGCTACCTAGCTATCAACTAACCAACTCTGGCATTAGTCCCAAAGCTCCAGTACTGAGCTAAATTGAAAACGAGATGGGTCCAGGTTATGTAAGCGGAAGATTATTTAAATAGTCCCCTATTTGTCAGTTGAGATCTAGCAATACAAGCCTCCCAGGACAAGAGCCCAGGCCTCCCCCTGCGTAGCTGCCATTCTGTTCACAGCTATTCCTAAACCTCTTTACCTGGAGACCTATTTTGAGATCTTCTTGACACCATATTTTTTTGTCCTGACTTTTCCTTCATTGTCTTGACTTCTGCTGTATTACATACACTTTGATTTTGTTTAATTTTGCCATTTTGAAAGAGATCTGAATCACTGGTGTGTAATTTTGTTAAATGTTTTGTTTTATTTTATTGGACATCACTTTGAGCCCTTCTCAGGGCAAGGCAATTCATCAGGTGTAAGGGAAATAAATACAACGGTACGTACATTATGAAACGAAATGCTGATAGGACCCCAGGCCCTGACCGCACATGCTGGAGATGGAATCTAGAGTGCCATGGCAGCATACACATTATGCACCTCTGAGTTTCTTCCACTCACCTGTTGCCCCCCCTGTGTTACCGGCAGGGCCCCCGGTTGCTTCTGCATGAACGTCTGGCTGTTGGGTACCGATCCCGTGGCCAAGGGCTGAGAAGATCCCAGCTGCATGGGTGTAGAAAGAAGTTTAAGCTCTGGTTGGCTCTGCAGAGGGGGGAGGGGGAAGATAAATATGCAGCATGCTATATAGAGTGGAAATGGAAGGACAACTTACAGGGGGGGGCAGATTAACAGTGACAGAAAGGCTAGAAAGTTAGATGTTCTTAAAATTAATAAACAGTTAAAAAAAAAGGCTAAAAAGCAAAGGTCAGGGTGAAAGGTCATGGGTCAGAGCTGGTTCTTACACTGCGCTGCTGGTCCAGTTTCTGCTGCTGAACCTGCTTATGAGTGGTGATGACTTGTCGTATGGCATTCACAAAGCCTGGCTGGTCGTAGGGAATGAGCCCCATGAAGATCCGTTTCTTGGAAGAGTACAAGAGCATCAGCACACGTACCTCGCAGGGCGCCGTGTGGGGAAAGTGGACACAGCCTGCCTATGGCAGAAGCAAGAAACCGGGGTTACATGTACAGAGATATGAGGTAGATGGAAAGAGAAGGGGGAGGGGAAATATGAAAACTGCCCCCACCCTGTGCAAATTCCACAGGAATGTATATCACCGCTAACACTGGCCTAGATTTTTCATCTTGTTCCCAGAAATTATGCCACTTTCTCTGCACATCTGAAACAATGCACACAGCTGTTGTATCTAAAACTAAGCCATCAGCTGGTCCGTCGCTGCTCCTCCCTGCCCCCAGGCTGGGAAATAATAAAGGTTTCAGTATTCCCCTCCCCCAGATCTAGTATACTGCATGCCCGTCTCCTAGTGCAGGGAGTGGTGGTGGGAGGGGGGGGGGGGGGGGGAAGCAGCTCTACTTACGAATCCTGTGCCCATGATCCTGTACAGCCCCTTCAGAGACTCCAGGTCCTTGTTGGTGAAGCTGAACTGAACCATCCGTGAATTTCGAAATAAGTGACCCAGCGCCGTCTGCAATGGGAGGAGAGAGCAACGTGAGACCAAGCCTGTACCCGACTCTCTGCTCCTCCCACACATGACATGTGAGGAAATAGTCTGTACTGGGCAGACTAGGTTCAGCCAGTGTCAGGTGACCAGAGACATCACTCAGTTTTGCCAAGGGATCCCTGTGAGTGCTAGAGGCCCAGATCAACTGCTCTGCTTGCCCTCCCCCTCCCACCCCACCCTAGGCACATGTAGGAGCAGCCTGTATCCCTGCCGTTCTGCCAAATATAGTGGTACGGAAACTTTTACCAGTAACTGCTGTGGAATGAGCTGCATTATCAGCTTCTGGGGCCACTGGTCAGCTTTCCTAAAAATCAGAACCCACTGTTAGGAAGTCAACATGTCTACACACAATTCATGAATGTACAGCAACACATGAAAACAAACTTACCTGTATGTCCACACACACTATACTGCCCCTCAAAACATATACATAGAGTACATGCAGAATGATGCATATGATATATGGCACACTTCTCATGTACACACACAATAACTGCACAAACATATATACACACACACACAAGGACATACGCTTCCCATGTGGGCACATGAAGAAACAGAATGGGACACCAAACACAGACAGCAAGGTCTATTGTGCTGATGACAAATTCACACACCCCTTCCTCCCAGGCACACAGCAACCCTTTACCAGAAATCTCTCTGTAGTAAGGCATTCAAACCCCCTTCCTAATACGCAGCTAGGACAGAAAGACAGACACTCACAGGTTCTCTCCCGCGTTGACGTAGACCTGGCATGGTAAGGACCGAGTCAGTTTGGCATTTGTATCCACAGATGCCGGCTTGGGTTTCTTCCACAGGGCCAGAAAGAGAAGAGAGACAGTGAGATAGCAAGACATCACAACAAGTCCCCCTTGAAACTGCTCCCACACCAGGGACTCTCACTTCCCCCTGAAACACTCTTTATATTTGAGCCCACAGAATATGCCTCCTGTTCCAGGATCTCGAACCTTCAGCAAACTCTTCACGCAACAGCAGAAGGACAAGACCTCCAGTGGCTGAGATCCCATGTATGTGGTGCCAGAGCACTGAATGACATGAAAACTCTGCCTCCTCCCCTCCTCTCTACCACACGATGCTCACCTCCTGCCACTCCAGGACACCACTCCAAGCCAGCACCTTGTTAGTGATTGACTGCTGTGTTGCAGGGAGCTGTGAGCCTGAAGGTTGGGGAACGCTGCCTCCTGTTGGCTGCAGGGGAATGAAATAGGGAGTGAGAACAGAAGGAAACTGGAAGTGTGGGGAAGGGAGAGCAACAGTGTTAAAGCATGAGATCAGACAGTCTGCGGCACTGCAGCTTGAAGAGAAAATGTAGGTTTATCCTCCAGGGCAGTCTGGGTTTCCTCTCTGGAAGGGGGGGGGAAGGGAGAGCGCTTGCTAGACATGAAACATTTTTCACTTTTCTGTGCACGGTTTGCTTAGAAGACAGACCCTGTACTTACCATGTTTGGGGGTCCAGGCTGCGGCAGCCCCTGCTGCTGAGGTAATAAGCCGGGCCCTGTGGTTACTGTGGACACCAAGCTGGGCTGCACGGGTGGCATCATGGAGGGTAGCTTGGGGGGCATGGCAGTCACGGAGCTGGCTGAGATGGGCTGCGTGGATGCCTGACTGAAGGGTGCACCCACTCCAGGGGCGCTGGGTAGTGAAACCACATTAGGGACTGCCAAAGGAAAGACAAGTGGATCGAGTGAGCATTAAATGGCCAGCAGAAGCAGATGTGGTGCAGGCGGCCTGGCGCAACACTTACAGCGGTTCCCCATACTGCTTTTCTGGTTCTTCGCAGCCTCCACGGCGGACTGGGCTGCCGCCTGTGCCGCATTCAGAGTGCTACCCTGAGACACCTGTGGACAAGACAGGACGGAAGAATGAGCACCGACACTTAATAAAGGAAGGCGGCCCAGCACTGTTTCCATCAGGGACAGAGCAGACAGAGATGGCTCTGCAGGACCGCAAAGATGGGGGAAGGCTGCATCCCTCAGTAGTGCTCAGCAGACACTGGTCATCTGTCAAGCATCAACATCGACAAAATGTCTGTCTACAAATGCAAAGCTGCAGTAAAGTCTCTCACAGGCAGATACACCCCTGGAGGGGGCACCCTGTGAGCCAGAACCAATAGATTTAGAGCCACAGCAGAGCAGCACAAAGTGGTCTGCAAGCCCAGCTTCTTGAGCCTGAATATGAGCTCATCTCCCCACACACCCCAACGTCCCAATAGCAGCTTTGGGGGCGGAAGAGACATACTGAGCAGTGAATTAACTCAAATCCATTCAGAGCTGGGTTTTAACATAAGCATCAGCAGAGAGCCACGTCCTGTGCAGGGGCAGGAGGAACAGCGATCGTCCTCCAGGGAAAATCAGTCACATGTGGGTTCCTGTAGCAGGGTGCAGAAAATCCCAGGACCAGGTGGTCTTGCAATTTATCAAAATGCACCAAAACCACAACAGAGCAACTGCCGGGCAATGACCCACAACCTCAGTGGCCATAAAGAAAAATCATTAACAAACGGACATCAAAGACACTGGAAAGTCATAGATTGAGCTCTGGCTTGGAACACACTGGTCAGGACGGTCCAAACAGGTTAAGCCCGTACCGGCCTGAAAATGGACCTCGGGGGAGCAGTGGTGCAGCACCGACCTACCTGGTAGGACTGCGAAACGGGAGGGGCTGGAGGGATCTGCGTCGGGGTGCTCTGCATTGCTTGCTGAGGAGTTTGCTTGGGCTGTACCGTGCCGGGCCCTGATGCTACTCCCCCCACTGTTTGGGACAGAAGAGAAAAAGGACATCCAGAGTTACAAGCTCCGGTACAAACATCTGAGAGCAGCAGGGCTGAGACTGGACTAGAAATAGGAAACTCAATCGAGTCCCATCCCCAGCACTCAGACTCACAATCCCCCTGGCTCAGCCTTGTATCTATCTGTACCACAGGTAATGCGCTGATAGGATGGGGGTGGGAGGGAGGGAAACCCCTTACCTGGAAGGACCATGCCCCTAACCAGGATCATGTGCCGTGGATCCTGGCTGAAGTCTTTCGGCTGTGCTTCCATCATGCTCCCCGGAGAAGCCTTCTCATACAGCATCCGCAGGGCTGGCAGCTTACGGGGTGAGATGATGGAGAAGTGTATCCCACGCTGGCAGAGAGACAGACAGAGAGGAAAGTGAGGGAAAAGCATCACCCTACCCCCTCCCACGATCATGGCTGAGAATCCCAGGGAGGAAGTAATGACCTTGTCGGGAAGGGGTGACCCCTGGCTCCTCCTCACACCCAGAGCACCGAAAACAGAGAACACAGCTCTGCTCCTGTCCATTTATAAACACCAGGACCCAGGGCCGTACGTTTCTGATGAAAAGCTTTCTGACTAGAGGGAGACGAGAGATGTTGTCAGGGAACTCGGGAAAAGCCCCTGCTCCGAACACCTCATAAGTACATAAGTATTGCCATACTGGGAAAGACCAAAGGTTCATTGAGCCCAACATCCTGTTTCCAACAGTGGCCAATCCAAGTCACAAATACCCGGCAAGATCCCAAAAATGTACAAAACATTTTATACTGCTTATCCCAGAAATAGTGGACAAGGATTACTAAAAGCTCTTCCCAAGGCTCAACTATAAGAACAGCGAGAGAGGGCAAGATACCCGGCCCACAGAGGCAGCAACTTGGCACCCACCTCCCCAATCTTCTGTACCAGGTTTTCGGTGGTGTAGCCAGAGTAGGCAGTGCTCTCCACTGCTGGCAGAAGGTAGGGAGGCGAGTTACATATCAGGATACACACTTTGTGCGTCTGTCCGCTGAAATACAAATGCTGACAAGAGTTACCAGTAACTACTGAGAAGCGAGTGATGGCAGCTACAAACCAAAGCAGGAGAGACTGACACGAGACAGTCAGTAAATGCAGAGAGGAAGGCAGGCCGACACGAGACAGCCAGTAAATGCAGAGAGGCAGGCAGGCCAACAAGACACAGTCAGTAAATGCAGACAGGTAGGCAGGCTGACATGAGACAGTCAGTAAATGTAGAGACAGATAGACAGCCTGTCAGGGGATAATTAGTAAATGGGGAGAGATAGGCACAGTCAGTAGACACACAGACAGACAAGAAACAGTCAGTAAATGGAGACAGACAGTAAGACACACTAAGAGATGGATGCATATTGTATGTTTCAGACTCACATTTGTTCCCTCATTTTTTTGAAGTCATCAAAAAGCTGCAGTGCAGTGCTGAGCCCCTCTGCGATAAGGCTGCAACTCTCCCCTCCACCACCCATAAACCTACACAGGGGAATGAGACACAGGACACAGGTCAATAACCAGTTGGGGGAGGGGGGAATGAGTATCTCCTGCAGGGCAGAATGACGTGTGGACATGGGTCACTGACCAGCAGGGGGAATGAGTGAGTGATCTCCCATAGAGCAGAATAATGTGTGCACACAGCTCACTGTCCAGAGGGGGGCACCAAATCCCCCCTGCAGAGCAAGGCGAAACAGATGACCGACCAAGAGGAGGTACTGCTGAGCACTGGGGCCTGAAGGGGCATTCCCCTTTCCCCTGCCATGACCTCAAAGATTTCATCCCTCCCACCCTCTCTTCCTGCAGCACATCATCTGAGCACATTACTGTATATAACCCTGACTCTCTGCTCGTTATCCACCCCAAGATTTTAACTCTCATTGAGCCACACGACTGCTATCCATGCTTCCCACCTAGCCCCATCTGAATCCACCTCCTCCTCCCTCTGAATGCCTCCTGTGAGAAAATCCAGAAAGCAAAAGATGCCCCCTGCTCCTTCCTCTTAAACACAAGTAAACCTATATTGCATTCTTTCCACTGGAGC
Source organism: Microcaecilia unicolor (assembly GCF_901765095.1). Lineage (NCBI taxonomy): Eukaryota > Metazoa > Chordata > Amphibia > Gymnophiona > Siphonopidae > Microcaecilia > Microcaecilia unicolor. The sequence continues at coordinate 255,735,891 of NC_044033.1, read as the reverse complement.
GCTAACACCAGCTTAATAAGTGAACAGTGGTTGACACGCAGTTAAAGGTGAAAGGTTACAGCAGAGAGGCCCGGCTCCCCAACCTCCCTCCTGATAACAGTGGCTCAGGGATGGGGAAGGGGTACAACACTTACTGTATACTGTCCAGCCACATCACAAACTCGTAGGCGCTGCTGGTGGGGGCATGGCACTGCACGTAGGATTCTGGAGCGCAATCCACCGTATTGAAAACCACTAGGCTGTACTGGGTGCCACCATACTGCTCAAACCGTGGAGGGAGCAAAGACACAGGCTGTTAGAGAGAGGAAAACTCCCTCACCCTTCCCCACGTGTCTGAATCCAAAGAAAGGGAGACACTCACATCCCCTCCAAAGTCCGTCTCAGCAGGAGGTCCTCCGTTAAAGTACCTGCAGAGGAAAAAGAGACAGCAGCCCCCTCAGAAACACCAAAAGACACAGCTCCCACCCCCTGGTGGAAAACTGCACGTTAAGTAACCAAACAGAAGGACGTCGAGCATGTAATGTTAGATTCCCAAACTGATGCCCAGAACTCTTCCAATGACTGTTTCTCCAAAAGCAGTTCCATATATTTGAGGTGAAGGATTGTCCTTATGTGCAATCTTACTGGCAGATGGTCACGATGCATATTATTTACGATATGTGCCGTGTTCATTGAGTGCGTGTGACCTGATCATACTGGATTTAAAGCGTCTGCGTATTACTAGACCGGCACCTTCCCGGTAGCTAGCACTGCAGAATGAAACAAGTTGCCTTTAGCACTGACGTCACAACGGAATACTGCATCTTTTAAATGGATGCTAAAAAGTTAATTGTTGAACCAAATTTATGAGCTATCACGATCTGCTCGAGTTTCATCAATATTTCTATCTTGCTGCATTTGTCTTTGTTACCCATCTTGGATAAAGCTGAGCTAGATATAATTAAACATAAAACATATTATTTATTTATTTATTGCATTTGTATCCCACATTTTCTCACCTATTTGCAGGCTCAATGTGGCTTACAATGCTCCATCATGGCATTTGCTATTCCAGAGTAAAAGATACAATTGGTAATACATAAAACCATAGATGATATAATAGAATTAAACAATCAGGTATAAGAGAAAACATATAGAACAGGTGAGTGGTGATGTGATACAGTTTTTAATTATGGATCATTGTGGTATGCCTTGTTGAAGAAATAAGTCTTTAGTGATTTACGAAAGTTGAATAGGTCGTATATTGTTTTCAGGTCCAGTGGCAATGCGTTCCACAGCATATTAGTAAACTTGGACCATCATTCCTATTACTTGCATTACTGGTTACTTCCTCTATAAGCACAATGCATTTAGAGCAGGTTAGAATGTTAGTGTGTAGCCCACCCAGGAACCTGCTTAACACAGGGGACGCACATTCGCTTATTATATTTTGTCACCGATATTCCTCTTTTCATGTTGATTTGTTAATCGATTACATTTCTCTTTCTAGACAATTTTATTTGTTCTAGAGATGTTGTCTCACTACTATTGTGAATAAAGCTCTTTGTTCTACAGATCATTTCACACTATTATTGTGAATAGAGCTTTGTTCTAGAGATTATTTCTCACTATTATTGTGAATATAGTTCTTTGTTCTAGCAATGTTTCACTATTATTGTAATAAAGCTCTTTGTTCTAGAGATTATTTCTCACTATTATTGTCAACTAGTAAAAGAGGCCCGTTTCCAACAGAAACGGGCGCTAGCAAGGTTCCAGGGCCCCCTCCCAAACCTCCCTCCCTCCGTCCTCCGAGTTCCATGCCCCCTACCTGCCTCCCTCCCTCCAAGTTCCACGCCCCCCACCTGCCTGCCTCCCTCTCCTCCGAGTTCCAGGCACCCCTTCCCTTCGAGTTCCAGGACCCGCCCCTCCCCCTCCCCCCTTAAACCCCCTCCCCCTCTCTCGTCTCAGGACCCCCTCCCCACTCCAGTCCGATGGCCCCATTCCCGGCCGAGTTCCACCCCCCCTCTCCTCCGATTTCCGCCTCCCAGCGCCTCCCTCCCTCTCTCTCTGTGGCCTCCGAGTGCAAGGAGGACGTGTGGGTGCCCCGAGGCCTTTGTAAGTGCCAGCTGTTGTTTAAAACGTTTTACCTCCTGCTCCGCCGGCAACAGTGAAGTCCAGCACGCACGGACGCCGCTTCACACTGCCTTTGCTTTCACTTCTGTTTCAGCTGTTCCTCTGGTCCTGCAAACAGGAAATGAGGGCGGAACAGGAGGTAAACCGTTTTAAACAACAGCTGGCACTTACGAAGGGCTGGGGCACCCGCACACGTCCTCCTTGCACTCGGAGGCCAGAGAGAGGGAGGGAGGCGCTGGGCGGTGGAAATCAGAGGATGGGGGGGGGCGTGGAACTCGGATGGGAGTGGGGCCATCAAACTGGAGTGGGGCCGTCGGACTGAAATGGGCCTGTGGAACTGGGACGGATGAGAGTGGAAGGAGGGAGGTAAGGGGTCAAGGGGGGCGATTGTTTACTCACCTCCGGTGGCTGCTGCTGGGTTCCCTTCCCTCTCACTTCCCATTGGTCTGCCCTGTGACGTCATCCCCAGGGCGGACCAATGGGAACTGTGTTACGAACCCAGGCATCCAGACGGAGGTGCAAATTATTATATAGGATATATTATATAGGATAATAGTCTATCTGTATTGGAATATAATAAAAGTTATTTGACATAAGCCTGCACATGTAAAGGCTGTTCTTAGTGATACTACTGCTGCCAGGGGGAGAGAATAAGAACGATTAAGTGGGGGAAGGAAGGAGGCTTTGTAACACAAGAGGAGCCCCAGATTCAGGAGTTTTTCACGGCACATCTGGAACGTGCCATTTTTCACTTGTAAAACACTGCACACGTAGGAGAATATCATGGATACGTTTCTGTGGTTCACCTGTATGTGCTCTTCAGGCTGGCATCTGGGTACAAGGGCAATGAACGCACACATTCGAATGCACATAATTGCATCTCTCTCGGAGCAGGTGTAATTTGTGTGCACTGCAGGGGAAATCTGAGAATCTATTTCATACAGGATCAGCGTTATTCCCCCCACTGCTTACATTACACAGCTTTTATAAAACAGGCCCACTTAGACCATCAGAGGAGTTTTCTGCAGCCAGATCCAGTGAGAAGACCTCATCCCTCCCTCCAGTCTGTACTCACTCGATGGCAGGTAGCAGGTAATATTTCCGCAGAGACTCAAAGTAAGCCCCCAGGTTAGCTGTGCCCTCTATCACAAAGACCACGTCTGCCACCATGGTGCTGCCGCCTTGGCCAGCTGCATCCAGCGCCGAAACCACCATCTCTGCCGGGGGTGGGGAAGAGGTTCTGCAGCTGCTGAGGAGTGAACGGATACAGATGATCAGACTTTGCAGACCATCTTTTCACACCCACCCTTCCACTGTATATGGCACCATGGCCTCAACCTAGAATGGGAGGGAAACCCTATGATATGATTAAGTCAGTGTAAGGTGAAAATAAGCAACATACAGAGCGTCAGGCAGGGATGAAACCAGCAGCGATCTCACGGTCCTGGAGATCCTGAGGTCCAGGACTAGAACCGAAGAGACACAAAAATCAAATGCCTGCTATATTCAGGTGATCTGGTCGCTCTGTCTCCCACCTCAGAGAAAATCTAAACCTACCAGAGACACAAATCCTGGGCCCTACAGCTCAACCTGGAAATGACAAAGATAAGGACTTTCAAACACAGTTGTAACTCTTTGTAAATTAACACTATGTATTCCTTGGTCAGAGACGAAGGTACTGTCCAAAAGTCACGGAGGCTGATATTGAACCCAGATATTCAATGCTGGGCTATTTCCAGTAAAAGGCACTGGGGTTTTTGTTGGCAGGCTCAAACTTACTGGCTGTGTCAACATTCAGCATTAGTTGGTTAAGTTTCTAGCAGCCAAAGACAGGACTGCTACTTAAGCGGTCTGATTTGGCCGCTAAACTTAGCCAATCAACAATAAATATTGCCGTCATTCGCGCGATATAGCCAGTTATCTTTTCGGCATTAACCAGCCATACACAGCCAGGATAACTGGTTACCTTGTGTCGAATATTAACAGTTAGATGCCGGAACACAATTTAACTGGTCAGTAGCCATATCTGGCCAGTTAGATACTGCTGAATATCAGTCACACACACAGCAATCTGAAACAAAACACACAGAGGCATATTTTCAAAGCACTTAGCCTTCCAAAGTTCCATAGAAATCTATGGAACTTTGGAAGGCTAAGTGCTTTGAAAATATGCCTGACAGTCTATCTTACTATCCTAACTCACTAGTTGAGTCTGTACTACTAGGGATAGATCCTATAATCCCTGAAATGTTAATCTAAAGAAAGAAGTCTTCAAACCTTATTTTTAAAATGTTCTATTCTTGAGTCGGTTCTTAAACCCCAAGGAACAGAATTCCACAAAGAATGAACCATCTGCAAAGAAAAACATCCATCTGCCACTTTGTGCCGCTTTTTGGACGTTTTTGATTTGAAAATGAACCCCTACATGTACTATTTTGTTAACATGCAAAATTGTCATGCCCCAATTAATCTACCTGAATCATATGGGGGTAATACTCGGGGGGGGGGGGGGTTGTTAAGGGGGTATATATGGAGGTGATAGTTGGAGTTAAGGGGATATATGAATTGGGGGTGTATATGGGGGATATAAGTGTGATTAAGGTGATGTAATTGAGTAGGATTTGTTTATAGGAGTGAAGGTGGGGGTTAGGAGTAGGGTGTGGGGTTGTTAGTAAGCTAGGGATGTATACGAGAGAAAGGTCTATGGGACATTTGGGGGTTATGGTTGGGTTTAGGGATTGTTATTGAGTGGTGGTAGGGGTGTTTGTCAGCTGGGGTGTGTAAGGGAGAAGTGTCTATGGGAAATTTGAGGAGGGGGTGCATATGAGGGTAATAGTTGTGATTAAGGTGATATAATTGTAGTTGTTTATAGGGGTGAAGGTGGGGGTTATAGTTGGGGTCAGATGTTATTGAGTAGGGGTGGAGGTGAGCTGGGGGTGTATAAGGGAGAAGTGGGGTTAGGGGATGCTACTGAGTGGGGGTGTTTGTGAGCTGGGGGAGCATAAGGGAAATTTGGGGAGGAGGTATTTATGGGGGTAATAGTTGTGATTAAGGTGATATAATTGAGTAGGAGTTGTTTATGGGGGTGAAGTTGGGGTTAGATTTTATTGAGTAGGGGGTGGAGGTGAGCTGGGGGTGTATAAGGGAGAAGTGGGGTTAGGGGGTGTTAGGGTGTGTCCTGAAAAAGACAGGTACAACAAATCAAGGTAAGGTATACACAAAAAATGGCACATGTGAGTTTATCTTGTTGGGCAGACTGGGTGGACCGTGCAGGTCTTTTTCTGCCGTCATCTACTATGTTACTATGTTATTGAGTGGGGGTGGGGGTATTTGTGAGCTGAGGGAGCATAAGGGAAATTTGGGGGGGAGGTATATATGGGGGTAATAGTTGTGATTAAGGTGATGTAAACTAGTAGGGGTAAAAGTAGGAGTGGGGGTGTTATTGAGTAGAGAGTGTTTGTGGGGTGGGGGAGTATAAGGAAGAAGTATCTATGGGAAATTTGGGGAGGGGTGTGGAGATACTCTCCGGCCCGTTGCATTCTGGTCCCTGTAGTACTGGGACGCATTCCCACAATGCAACGCGCTGCCCGGACTCGATTCTTCCCTCCCGGGCTCATTGTCACAGAAAAGGAGAAGCTCCCACACTCACCCGCTCCTCCGCGAGATCCCAAATTCCTTGCTCCGGCGGCCACGGTGGTACCAGCGGCGCCGGCGTGACGCAGTCAGGCTTTAGTTCCGATTAGAGCGCTCGCACGCACGGCACGCACAGGTCGTGGTGGCATCAGCGCCCAATCACGTGACATCAACGCCCAATCACGTGACATCCCAACTCCGCTCAGCGGCTACCTATCTTGGATTTGAGCAACGGAAGGCGACGGGATCTGAAAAGGCGGGAATATTAGACGAGGTCGAGCCGTAGGCGGTAGCGTCTTTTCTCCCCATCGGAAAATAGCCATGATTAAGGTGGGGCGCCCGGCTATTCACATGATGGCGGCGCGGACGTGCAAGGCGACACGCCCACCGTAGGCCCCTCCTCCTCGCACTCCCTCACAAATAGAAGTTGCTTACCTGTAACGGTAGTTCTCCTTGGACAGATGATCTTGCAGCCACACAAGTGAAGTGACTCCCCCATGACGTCACGGACCCGGACCTATAGCAAAGCTTAAAGCGTAGCTTAATACGCCTGCTTGCAGCTTCCCGCCGTATCCCCCCCATAACCCCCCGGTAGTCACCGCCCCTTTCCAGGTTGGTAAAAAAGCTAGCGGCAACTTAAGGGAGGGTTGGGAGGGATTGTGTGGCTGCAAGATCATCTGTCCAAGGAGAACTACCGTTACAGGTAAGCAACTTCTATTTCTCCCTGGACAGATTTCTCTTGCAGCCACACAAGTGAAGATTCCCCAGCTCCACAGGTAACAGGTGAACAAGACGCCCCTGCAGGCACACATGGTACTGTAAAAGGAACAGAAGAAAAAAGGTAAAACTGGTACCTGTGAGAGGAGGAGGTGGTAGTTGTCGCCTCAGGACACAGAAGAAAGGACCGCCTGGCCAAACGCCGTATCAGTAGCTGAAGCGGTATCCATGCAGTAATGTTTCACAAATGTGTGCACAGTGGACCACGTAGCTGCTCTGCAAATATCCTGCAGGGAAGTTCGTTGCAGATGAGCTTTCGTGGCCGCCATGGCCCTCAGATTATGAGCTGTAATATGCGGAATCTGTGAGGGAGTGGCTGCGGCGAGCTGGTAGCATAAGGTGATACAGTTCGCAATCCATTGGGATAGAGTCCCCTTGGTTACTGGCCTTGGGCGGTGAGGAGAGCGGAGTGAAAGGAATAATTGAGAAGGTCTATTGGTGCATTTAGTTCTATCCAAGTAGATGGTAAGGGCTCTCAGGCAATCCAGCGTATGAAATCTCTTATGGTCCTCGGAAACATGTGGAGGAGGAAAGAAGGTGGGCAGCATGATGGTTTGATTCAGATGGGAAGGTGAGACCACCTTCGGTAGAAACTTCGGATGAGTGCGGAGCACAGCCTTATCGTGTAGTAATTGAGTATATGGTGGATAGTGGACGAGAGCCTGGATTTCGCCGATGCGCCGTGCCGAAGTCAACGTGACCAAGAACAGTGTTTTCCAAGTGAGATATTTGAGGTCCGTTGAATGAAGTGGCTCAAATGGAGAGGCTGTGAGTGCATTGAGTACCAGGTTAAGGTCCCATGCCTGAGTTGGAGGGCGAATGGGAGGATAGAGATGCATGAGTCCTTTGAGAAAGCGTTTCACCACAGGGTGTTGCATGAGGGTTAAGTCATCCACCGGGTCATGGAACACCGAGAGAGCTGAGAGATGGAGCTGGATGGAGGAGTAAGAGAGCTGTGATTCTGAAAGATGGAGGAGGTAATCCAAGACACGGGATAGAGGAGCGTTGGCAGGGCGGAGGTGATGGCAGGAACACCAGCTGGAGAAGCGCTGCCATTTGGCATGGTAAGACTTGAGAGTAGAGTCCTTCCTGGATGCGAGGAGGACCCTCAGCACCCCATGTGAGAAAATCAGGCTGGAGTGGGGCTGATCCGCCACGCCATGAGGCGGAGGGATGCGAGGTTTGGGTGCAGGAGACTGCCCTGCTGCTGTGTAAGAAGGTCTGGTTCCAGCGGCAGCGGAAGTGGAGGGCATGTCGTGAGGTTCAGGAGAGCTGTGAACCAGGCTTGTCTCGGCCAGTACGGAGCTATTAACAACAGAGATGCTCCGTCTGATTTGGCCTTTTGGATTGTCTTGGAGATGAGAGGGATTGGAGGAAAAGCGTAGAGGAGGCCTTCTGTCCACGGAATGTGAAAGGCATCTTCTGCCAGTCTGCGCGGACTGGGAAACTTGGAGCAGAATCTGCGACACTTGGCGTTGAGAGGGGACGCGAATAGGTCGACGAGAGGGTGACCCCACTTGTCGAACAGATCTTGCGTAACAGTGGTCTTGAGTGACCACTCGTGCGGTTGTAGCTTCCTGCTGAGTGAGTCTGCCAAGGTATTCTGCACTCCGGGCAGGTAGGAGGCCGAGATGGTGGACTGGAGCTTCAGGACCACCTGCCAAAGATGCAGAGCTTCCCAGCACAGCTGTCGGGAGCCGGTGCCGCCTTGCTTGTTCACATAGTACATGGCCACCTGATTGTCTGTCTGCACATGAATTCGCTGGTGCGAGAGGTGTGGGTGAAAGGCTTGAAGCGCTAATCTGATGGCTCGCAACTCTAGCAGGTTGATACTGTATGTCATTTCTTTGGGCGTCCAATGTCCTTGAGTCATGTAGGAGCCCAGATGCGCTCCCCACCCCTGCTTGGAGGCGTCGGTTGTTAGATAAACGGACGGAAGGGCATACCCTGGAGGAGATGGGGGGCGTGGGCCCACCATTGCAGCGAGGTCTTCAGTCTGTGAGAGAGAGGTACCTTTGCAGATAGCGGCTGAAGAGCTTGGATCCACTTGTCCCGGAGGTGCCATTGTAGCGGTCTCATATGGAGCCTGGCTAGCGGGAGTACTGGAATGGTAGCCGCCATATGACCCAGAAGCACGAGTAACGTTCGGGCAGTGGTGACTGAGACCTGGGTGAGGTGGGCAATGAGGATGGAAATCCGTGTGGCCCTGTTGAGGGGCAAAAACGCTAACATCTGCGGGGTATGGAGGACAGCTCCTATAAACTCGATGTGTTGCGTGGGAATGAGTTGAGATTTGTCCAAGTTGATGAGGAATCCCAGAGTCTGGAGAAGTGAGGTGACCTTTGCTAGAGAGTGGAGGGCCTCCTGAGCAGTTGGCGACGCGATGAGCCAGTCGTCGAGGTAAGGGAAGATTGTGACCCTTTGCTGGCGAAGGTGAGCGATGATGGTGATGACACATTTTGTGAACACTCGTGGTGCTGAGGAGAGGCCGAAGGGAAGGACTCGGAATTGATAGTGGTGAGAGTGGACTTGAAACCGCAGGTAACTCCTGGACGCTGGGTGGATCGGGATGTGGAGATATGCGTCCTGCAGGTCCAGGGACACGAGCCATGCGTTCTGATCGAGCAGTGGAAGAATCATTTGGAGAGTCGTCATGCGGAACTTTTCTTTTTTTAGAAATTTGTTCAGGGAGCGTAAGTCCAGAATAGAACGCAAACCACCGTTCTTCTTCTGAATAAGAAAGAATCTGGAATAAAATCCTGTATTCTGGGAACATTCTGGTACCGGTTCGATTGCCCTGATGCGCAGGAGGCGGGAAATCTTGTCGTGAAGTAGGTGGATGTGAGACGAAGGAACTTGTGAAGTGACTATGCGGGGGAGAGGTGGGGGGGTCGTAAAGTGAAGAAGGTACCCCTGGTTGACAATGGAGAGGACCCACTTGTCTGATGTTATAGGGGGCCACTGAGGGGCAAAAAACTGAAGACGACCTCCCACCGGTAGCTGCATAGCCATCTGCTTGTCAAAAAGAGGATAAGGGTTTGGGCGCCGTCGAGGGCGCTGGCTTGGATGTCCGCCGCTCACGATATGTTTTCTTAGACTGCTGAGGTCTATGTTGCTTGTTGTTAAACCTGTAGTTTGTGTTGTATTTATTGAAGGGGTACTGTCGCCGAGGTTGATACCTCCTTTTAGGCGTGCCATAGGACGAGCGATGAAAGGACGACCTGGGCTGATTGATGTTGTCCTCTTCCAAGGTGTCCAGAGTGGTGCAATCTTGCTTGATGATGTCGATGATGTCCTTAACTCCGTCACCAAACAGATTATCCCCTGTGCAGGGAGCATCAGCCACTCTGTTATGAACATCCTCCCGTAGGCCGGATGCTTTTAGCCATGCTAACCGGCATGTGGAAAGGCCTACCGCGGCCCCTCGAACCGACGTGTCATATGAGTCGTGGGCGGCTCTGATTAAATTGGTGGCGCATTCTTCCAGATTTTGAAGCAGTGGCCGGAATTGAGGTTGCAGTGCTGCAGGGAGGGAATCCAGTGCTCGTGAGAAGTTGTCTAGTATGGTGAATTGGTAGTCGGTATAATGGAAGATGTGAAGCCCTATGCGGGCATTGAGCATGGAGCTTTGATACATCTTCTTACCCATGAGATCCATGAGTTTCATGTCTTTCGTTGGTGGAAAATTAGAATGGTCTCGTGAGCTTTTGTGTTTACGCATGGCGGACTGGACCACTATGGAGTGGTGAGATAGTTGTGGTTTACCGAAGCCCCAAGTATCTTGGACTTTGTATTTTGTATCCAAACTCTTCTTGGTAGGGAGTGATGTGAATGGGGTAGACCACACCAACTTGTGCTGGTCCGCCAGCACTTCGTGCAAAGGCAACGCAATGATGTCTTTCGGTGCCTCATAGCGCAGAGCCTGTAATTTTTTGGATCGGGGATCCGGTTGAGAAGAGGAGGGAATATCCAAGGCTGATGCCAATTTGAGGAGAAATTTTGGATAGGAAGTATCCTCTGGTTGAGATGATTTAGATGGTAGCGGGGGAGAGGGGTCAGAAGGTAGACCTGGAGAGCCCGCGAGGAGATCGAAGTGGGCATCAGGAGAGGAAGATCTGGAGCATCCCTGAGATGGGGGCGGGGAAGAGCCAGAGTCTGAAAAATTGTCCGCAGCCAGAGAGTCTGAAAAGGACTCGGAGCGTGAGCGCTGCCGAGGGGCTGGCCGATCCGGGGGCGAAACCCCTGCCGCCGCCGGGCGTGGTGGTTGCTGACTGGTCGTGGGGTGCTGTTGAGCTGAGAGATTTTGATTAGCCAAAAAAGCACGCAGCAGATGGAGAATATCCTGGTTTGATTGGGACAGTGGCATAGAGGAGAAGTCCGCAGGAGAGACTGCTGCCCGAACTCCTGAATGGTGGTGAGGAGAGAGTATCACCTGCTTGTCCTGTGGAGAGAGAGGCATTGCCTGAGCCAGAGCAGGAGGAGAGGTGTCAGAAAAATGCTTTGTAGCAGTCTGCAACTCAGGAGGGGAGGAGTAACCCTGATGGAGTGAAGCAGGGGAGGAGCTGTGGCTGTGATGCACAGGGTGGGCGGAGCCAGCTGTGTGATGCGATGAGTGGGAGGAGCCAGCTTTATGATGCGAGTGGGAGGAGTCCTGACGGTGCCGATGAGCAGAGGAGGAGCTGCTTCGGTGCCGATGTGCAGGGGAAAGGCTCTCCCGGTGCCGAATCTGATCGGAGGCACTCTCCCGGTGCCGAGGATGCAGTGGGGAAGAGGTGCTGCGGTGCCCAGAACGACCATGCTGGTTTTTCTCAGCAGATGGTGTTTGCTGGGGTTGAGTCTGAGCACCGACAACTAGTTGGAGTTGTGGTGGCAGAGACTGTTGCCTTTTGCTAGGCAAGGCACTCTCCGGGGGTTCCTCACAGTGCCGCTTTTTATTCTTTGCTTTCTTACCAGGCTGCTGAGGTAAGTCCTCCACTACTGCTTTCATTTTTAAGTGTCTTATCTGTCTCGTCCGAGGGAGCATGGCTGCACATTTATCGCAACTGGAGTCTAAGTGCGTCGTGCCTAGGCAGTGGACACACAGGTCATGCGGGTCTGTGAGGGACATTTTGTTGGTACACCGTGAGCAGCGTTTAAAACCATGTTTCTTCGCCGACATGGTCGGGAAGAGGAGGGCTGCTAAATTAAATTTGTTGGTAATTGTTGAGAGAAAGAAAGATTATAAAAATAACAAAAGAAAAAAAAAAAAATAAACGCGAGAGCTGCACTAACGATTAGTCAACGGGTCTGACCGCCAGAGCGGGAAGAATAAAACTGGAAAGGGGCGGTGACTACCGGGGGGTTATGGGGGGGATACAGCGGGAAGCTGCACGCAGGCGTATTAAGCTACGTTTGAATTAAAGCTTTAAGCTTTGCTATAGGTCCGGGTCCGTGACGTCATGGGGGAGTCACTTCACTTGTGTGGCTGCAAGAGAAATCTGTCCAGGGAGAAACACACAACTCGTCTAGTTTATACAAACACCCCTCCCTCACACCCCGTCACACATCCTCCTCAGACAACCCCTTTTATGCACACATACACCTCATTCCCTCACAAACACATAAGCCTCTGTCTTAGATATACACCCTCTTCCTACACGCCCTCACACCCCCATAGATCATATATGCCCACACTCCCTTCATTCCATATTCATATATCCTGTTCACGTTATTTGGACTTTTGTGGACTTTTGCACTAGCAGGATTTTCTAACTGGAATTTGCATTCACACTTGCACCTTTGCATTGTACCAAAACCTCAGCTCCGCTATGATGAGCCTAACCAACCTAAAACTGTGCAGTTTGGACTTTTACTAGTAACATCTATTTGTTAACCAGCAGCTAGATAACAAGTTGTAGTAGTCAGCAATTTAGGTTTGTAAGGGAGACAGCTGGCTCTGCCCATGCAGTCTCGTGATCCATGTATAGAGGCTGTATTATGTGAATGTGCTGAAACACTGCAATAAGTAACATTTCTTGCAAAGTAACAATTTCTATTAAAGCTATGAAACTGACGTATCTTTTCTCTGTGAGAACTACAGAACTACTAACTGTATTGCGCATGTGCATGTACCGCACATGTGTATGTGTGTTGTATGGTGTGTTTTATGCGCATGACCACTAATTTGTATAAGAATGAGTGTCAGGTGACGCTCGGGGCGCAGTATCCTGAGTCTGAACTTAGTACTGTGACAGCTAGCTAATAAAAAGTTGCCTTGAGGACTTCCGGTGGAGCCGGGCGGCAAAATGGCAGCGCTGCCGTGAGCTCCGTCGCACCGCAGTTTGAAGCCCCGAGCTGACGGACCCGACCCGTTCTAATGACCCACTGCAAGCTGGCGGAAGGCCGGGGGATAATTAATGTACATGGGACAGCGTCCGGAATCGATGGTAACGGCGAGAAATTTAAAATATAAACGGAAGGCGCGCCCCACCAAACAAAATGGCGGCTTGAGGCGGGAATCGCATGCTGCATGGCGACAATAAGCAGAGTGGAGAAGGTAACATTTAGAGGAAGATACAGCGCAGTGAGAAAGAGTTAAGTCCCGGGCACTTGCAGGAACAAGAGAAGAGCAATCCAAAGAACAGCGGGATCCACCCAGGGCGGGTAAAGAACTGAAGGCCGGAGTGGTGGTAAATGATTGCTGGGCGGACGGGGCCTTGGGAGGTCGGTGCCTTGATCCGTAGAATTGGTTGCGCAGTGATAGTTGGTAACTTAAAGAGAGCGACTTCCCTGAGTACCAAGCAAGATAGAAAGGGGAAGAGAACGAGCAACCGGAGGACACCGGGGGCTTCTCTGGCACTCCTGGACTGTTAGGACTGTGGCCCCGCATTGCATAAATAGCTTTCTGGGGAAGCTCACTTAATTTGCGAATTATACCAGAGGCTTACGCGGGCCAGGGCTCTTGGACATTTGAACTTCTACTTACAAGAAGTGACGGAGGGCTCTCCCGACTTTTGCATGGAGCAATATCTGAAACATATGCCCTCTGGAACTACGCGCAGGGGAACAAAGTTTGATAAGGAGAAGGCATCCCCACCTAAACCCAGCCAGAAAATGGCGGACCAGAAGCAAACTGGAGTGGGAGAATTTACTGAAAAGCAACTAGCTCAGATTACCGCTGCGGTGAGTGCGGCCCTTAGTCCAAGATTTGATCTACTGGCAGGTCAGATGAAGAATATGGAGTCTTCAATGGCGGACACAGAGAAGAGAGTGGATGAGACTGAGAACCGGATCTCGGCAATAGAGGACTTAAGATCACAGCACCTACAAGAAATAGCGCGTCTGCAGGAACAATTAAAGTTGCACCAGGACAAGCTAGAGGACATGGAAAACCGGGCACGACGGTGCAATTTAAAACTTGTTGGTCTGCCAGAGAGGATTCCGGAGAGGTCTCTGGGGCCTCTTCTGGAAAAGTGGCTGAAAAAAGAGTTGGCTTTGTCGGACAGTTACGGAGAACTATGCATAGAGAGAGCACATAGGCTGGGGCGCTGGCAGCAGGGCATGCAACGACCCAGGATTGTTATTATCAAAGTGCACAACTATCTGCACAAGGAGGAGATCCTCCGGGGCTTCAGGACGAGGCGAGACTCCCTTACATATGAGGAGTCTCCGATAAAAATTTTCCAAGACTACTCGGCCGGAGTCCAGGAGCAGAGGAGACGCTTTCATCCAATATGTGCAGCTCTAGCCAATAAAAACAAGAGATTTATGCTGATATATCCGGCCACACTGAAGATACAGCATAAAAACCAATGGCATTCATTTCAGAAGGTCCCAGATGCCCAACGATTCGTGGATGCAAACCTGAAAGAGTCAGATCCACAGGAGTGACTGTGGTCCAGGGGAGCACGCGCCATGGTGATGGACCACCCGGTCAGGAGTTCTGAGGACTGGTAAAGGTAGATGTGATGACACTGTCTAGGATTTGCAGGCTCATGCACGAGGCATTTTGCCTCTTAATATCCCAAAGGAACCTCTGGAGTGAGGCCTTTGTAGGGTGCCTCGGGAATGGGTCTCCTATTGTTATTATCTATGTTGGAAGTTACACTGTTTGATATATGCTCAGTTGCACTGTTGGATTAAGTTAATATGATGTGAGATTTAAATGTGACCCGGAAACCAGACTCTAACATACATCAAAGTAGAACATAATAGGGGGGAGGAAGTGATACAGAACAAAGGGGGGGGAAGGTCACGTCAGGGGCTTCATGTAGGTGACAGAAGTTCACACAGGTTCAATCACGATGGGAGGGACACGGGGAGGGGGGGAGGGCGCAAAGCAACAACAGAAAAGAAATAACACACAGGGACACCAGTTAGCACACTTAGAGACACGAAGAGAAAGTTTCCTAATTAAGATAATATCAGACAGGAGAGACATAAATTGGAACTTACTTGTTACTTGTTCAGTGAAGGCCGACACAGTTGATGGAGTGCTAATACACTCCAAGCGGCGGCTGGGGAGGGGCTGGGACCCAGCTGCTAAACGATATAACTTTGCCTTAGAGTGGTACCATATTCCTATCTGTACCACACTGTAAATTAATATCATGGAATGTTGGGGGTATAACATCCCCATGCAAGAGAAAAAAGATTTTAAAACATCTAAAATACTTAAATGCTGATATTGTTTGTCTGCAGGAAACAAAGTTAACAGACTTAGAACATGACAAGCTCCAACAAAGTTGGGTTGGGCAGGTACTCTACGCTTCAGCGGAGGGCAGAAAGAGCGGAGTAGCGATATGTTTTCACAAACGTTTGGCCTATTCAGTCAAAAAGGAGTTGCAAGACCCTGCGGGGTGGTATCTTTTGGTCAAATTATGGCTACAGGGGAGGGAATTATATATTTTAAATGTATATGCCCCCACGCCACCAGAGAGGTCATTCTTCCCTAATCTGTTAAGGCTGATGACACCATATCAAGATAAAGACTTGATTGTGATGGGAGATATGAATTGTTTGTTGGACCCCGGACTAGATAGCACAGGGGTGAGAGGGCTTGCGCATGTAGGCCGCAAGGAAGGGAGAGTGCTGAAAGAATTTGGACATTCTCTCTCTGTGATAGATGCTTGGAGGAACTTGCACCCAGAGACTAAGGAGTACTCACACAGATCGAGGGCCCATGGAACATGGGGAAGGATAGATTATATTTTCGTGTCAGAGACACTGTTCTCTCAGGTTACCAATTCTAAAATGGAAGAGATACTGATCTCTGATCATAGCCCCGTATGGATTGAATTGGAAGGCGCACGTAGCTCGGCAACGTTTAGACGTTGGAGATTCCCGAGTTATTTAGCTAATGATAAATCATTCCAAAAATTTTTAAAGGCCCGATGGGATGAGTATACACATTTTAATAAAGCCCATCAATCTAACCCTCAACTATTCTGGTGCACCGGGAAGGCCGTCTTACGGGGAGACCTGATTGCATATGTTGCGGCTAGGAGGAAAAGGTCAACACGTAGTTTAATTAACCTGAATAGGCAATTGACGGGGGCAAGACGCCGATATTTGGCGCAGCCAACAGAAACTAATAAAGACAGATACTTGGCTATACAAGCCTCCGTCAATTCCATGCTGCATGAAAATGAACTGAGAAATCAGACCTTCCAAAAATATAAGTTTAACAGGTTTGGCAATAGGGCCGGAGGACTTTTAGCAAGGATGGTTAATAAGAGGGGCGGAAACCGGACAATCCCAGTAATTCGGGATAAGAAGGGAGGTATTACCAATAAGCTAGAAGAGATACAGAGCACTTTACAAGAACACTTTAAGCATTTATACAAAAAGGATAAATTGAAAGGGAGACAAGAAATTGGAGAGTTTCTAAGGAAAACTAATATGCCGCATTTGGGAGAGGAAGAGATAGCTATGTTAGACTCTCCGATACAGCTAAAGGAGTTGCAAACCGCGATTAAGGGACTAAAATCCCATTCAGCTCCTGGGGTAGATGGATACTCCGGCGAATTTTACAAAATGTTGGAGCTCTCACTGCTAGGCCCCCTATACGCATACCATCAAGCGGTCATCTCGGAGGGGAAGTTTCCTCTGCACGAGAACACCGCGTGTATATCCTTACTATTAAAACCTGGGAAAGCTATAGAAGAACCAGAGTCGTACAGACCTATCTCATTAATTAATGTAGACATTAAGTTATTGGCAAAGATTCTAGCTGAGCGCCTTAAAATATACCTTCCTAAAATCATTGGACCAGCACAAGTAGGGTTTATACCAGGGAGACAGTCGGTACTGCACGTTCGGAGAACATTGATGTCCATGGCCCAGTGTAGACACCAGAAAATTCCTGGACTGGTGGTCAGTTTAGATGCCGCTAAGGCATTCGATAGGGTCAGCTGGGACTTCCTATTTGAGTTGTTAGAGTGGATAAAATTGCCGACTAGAATTACACGAGCAGTTCAGGCCCTTTACAATGACATGAACGCACAGGTAGTGGTTAATGGTGGGACAACGACAAGATTTACTGTGGAAAGGGGAACTCGTCAGGGTTGTCCCCTCTCACCGCTGTTATTTGACTTGACACTGGAACCGTTGCTTAGGTCGCTAAACTCGGATACTGGGATAAGCGGAGTGAGACTGGGAGAGCAAGAGGTGAAAGTTCTAGCCTATGCGGATGACATTCTTATGTTACTCACTGACCCTCAACGCTCCTTAACAATTGCCCTGGAGGTGATCCGGGAATATGGTGATCTGTCAGGGTTTTCCCTAAATTACGATAAATCGGGAGCGATGGCCCTTGATGAGACTACCAGAGCGCATTGGCAAGGGGAGTTCCCCATTGCATGGGTAGATTCTAAATTGAAATATTTGGGGGTGATGATTTCCAAAAATTTGGCTTCATTATACAAGGACAATATAGGTCCCCTTATGGATATGACTAAATGTAAACTGACCATGTGGCGAGACTTACCACTAACAATTTGGGGACGAATTGCGCTTTTCAACATGATGATTGCTCCCAAATGGCTTTATGTATTCCAACAGTTGCCCCTCTTTTTTAAATCTAGGAATGACAAATTACTTATTAAACTACTACAGGGATACCTTTGGCAAGGGAAAAAACCTAGATTAACATATGAGCAGCTTACAACACCACGGGACGTGGGAGGAATGGGTCTTTTAAATATTAAGTTCTTGACGGTTGCCAGTTCAATGAGACACATAAATGATTGGTACAGGGGGACTACAGACTTTTCGGTGACTTCTGTGGAGGTCTCCAGGTTCCCAGGGATACATTTTAGTTCATTACTACACACTGGAGTTACTCCGCCCCCGGATGCATTCAAAATACATCCACTGTTGCGAGCTCTCAGGGAGACCTGGAAGTGGACATGTAGGAGACACCACTTCTCGGCCCGGGTAACACCTTGGTTGTCGATTTGTAATAATCCGGCTTTTATACCGGGACAGGGAGGTGGAATATTTCGTAAATGGGAAAAACAGGGAATGATATACTTGGCACATATAGTGACGGAGGAAGGAAAGATATATTCTTACCCAGAGCTTCAACAAAAGTATAAGATCTCAGGAAATAACCACTTTGCGTATTACCAATTAAAACACTATTTGGCCTCTATAGATTGGAAAGATTTAACGGAGGATGTAGTAGAAGTCCTTTCAGAGGATTTCACCCTGGGAGCTCAGCTTACTGTTCCTTTGAAGTTTCACCATCAGCAGCTTAAGGATTCAACGGCTGAACTAGATTACAAGGGGTTGGCAGGAAGGTGGTCACGTGACTTAGAATGTGTAATTTCCCCCGAGGTCTGTAAAATGTATCTGAAATCACTGTACGGGCAAAGATTGTCAATACCGCAGAGAGAGAGATTGTACAGATGGCTCCTAAGAACCCATGTATCCCCGAGCAGGGCATTTAAGGCAGGATTTGCGGAAAACGGAAATTGTCCGAAATGTAATTATGAGATGGCCTCTCTGGGGCATATGTTTTGGAGCTGCAAACATGTCAAAAGTTTTTGGTTAAGGGTGGGGCAGGAGATAGACAGGATTTGGAATTGCACCTTTCTTAGAGACCCACTAATATTATTCAATAACTTTAAATACACAACAACGCCGCCAGAGGGATTTAAAGCCTTCTTATGCATTGGAATGTATTATGGCATTACTTCTATTCTGCAGTTCTGGAGAGATGTATCAGAACCTTCCCTACAGGTATGGCGGGGTCAAATGATTAAGCAAATGCGAATTGACCGATGTGGAGTCCGAGAGATAGATAGTACACCGGGACAGAGGTTCAGGGCACAATGGGAACCAATGTGGGAGACCCTGACACCTAGAGGAAGGAGCTACTTATTAAACTTTTAAAATCGGTATTACAGTATATCGAACATTGAACACATGGCCTGGGGGAGGAGGGGGTAGTCACACATAAAAGGTCTGAGGCAGTAAGTGATGAGCAGATCCTCCCCACATACTATAGACGTGACGGGGGCATAGGCGGATACCTATACACTGGTTTAGAGAACATGGGGACCTTGGACCCCGTTGCTTAAGCGCGTTTCTCCTGATTACAAGCTAGAGGAGCTGGCAAAGGTGTCATATCCTGTGTTGCTGGAGGGAAAGGGTTGGGTGGGAGGAAAGGGATGGGGAAAGGGGGGGGGGGGTTCTAAGCAGTAGTACTCACGGGAAAGAAGAATAGGAGGGATTCCACCAAGAATATAAGACCCTAAGGCTCGGTTGGAAGAGTTATAGGGTGGGTAGAAGGGAGAATGGGAGGCATAAAAAGTTTGATGATGGATGTTGTAATGGAATTATGGGAATGGATATCTTAGGGCAACACTGTGTGCACCCATGATTGTTGATGTGATAACATATACCATCAATAAAATGTTGAAACATAATCTAAATAGAGTGAACAAATTGGCATATGCTGTGTGGGCGCCTTCAGAATAGTGTGGACACCTGCGCAGTGCGCACTAAAAAGGCTAATGCGCCTCTGGAACGGTTTAGTAAATAGGACCCTTGATGTGCACTGTGCAGTTAAACTAACTTCAAAAAGGAAGAAATAAAGCCTGATGGAGATAGTGGTACCATGCAGATGTGATGTGGTTCTCCTGTTAAGTGGGTGATAACTTGCTGACTGGCAGAGCCACAGTATAATAGAGCAAAGGAATAAAAACTAAGCACAAAGAATGGTACCAGTGATTTATATTTATTTAAATTTTGTTACATAATGCTCAGGTTGCTAGTTGATACATTCCAAAATCACAGGCAGATTTATGAATAATAGTTATGTATAACACCTTTGTATGCATATGCCATTGTCAATTAATATAGTAATACGGAGGGGGGAGGGGAGGGGGGTGAAGAAATAAAGAAATTGATGATAGCAATTTTGCTGTATTAGTACAGGTATGCAATGTTAATTGCCTGAGTTATCCTTGTTAATATGGAATTGTTTTATCTCTGCTTTCATCAATAAAAATTATTAAACTAAAAAGTTGCCTTGCTTTGGAAGTCAGCGTCTCGGCCTCCTGATTTACTTACTGATTAGTCCGGTTACATATACACCCTCTTCCTACACTCCCTCACACCCCCATAGATCATATACACCCCTATTCTCACACACTCTTCATTCCGTATTGGCAGGCTAAGGGGTACTATTAGTTGTTTATTTCTGCGTACTGGTGTCTGGCCTTGTTCTGCAGGCTGAGACCCGAGGGGATCACAAACAACCTTGGGGTTGTCACACTCGGGTGGTTGGGTCCTTCTTCCCCCCCTAGTCCTCCCGTTGTCTTCTGGCAGCATTGTGCGCTGCCACATGTATGACAGTTTCCTTCCTCCTTTTTGAGGGAAGAGGAGTTTGAGGACCTGGAGAGGCAGCCGCACCTAAAAAAAATAATTCTTTTTTAAAAATTGAGGTGTGAACGAGCAGGGCTACTCACTGTCCACCTTTGCATTCAGTGTATTTGTTTTGGTTCACAGCTCTGGGATTGGCTCTTCCTTAGTACGAGTTCCTGTGAAATATTTTTTAAAAAGGCCACAATGGCAGAGAAACTCCGCTGTTGTGCGGTGTGTTGGAGGGGGGGGGGGGGGGGGTTACCTGCAAATACTGCACTGTGATAGAAGTGTTGCCGGAGACTGTTCCCTCTCTTGCTGCTGCTTCTTCATCAGTGGTCACAGTTCAACTAGATTTAGGGGTCGGGAAAGTTAAGGTGCCGGCTCCCGTTTTGGCAGAAAACTCTGCCATTTTGTCCTCGCGTTCTGTGGCGGTGGACCAGCCGGCTTCCCAGCCGCTCCACTCGGTGGAGAGAGAGAGCTGTGTACCAAGTAGAGTGTGGGAAATCACAGCAAGGCCCTTTGAGGGTTTTACTACTTTTTATGAAAAATGGACACACATTTTATTAAAACTCTTAACTCTTCCCTCTTCCCATTTGGAGCAGTGCTACAAGTATTTTGTGTGAAACCTAATAACTGCAAAGAGCCACCAACAGCTGGGAGGTTTAGTACTTTTACTATGAAAAATGGACAAAATTTGACTAAAACTAAAGTTCACTAAAACTACCTCCCTCTTTCCATTTGGAGGAGTTTTCCAGGTATATTGGGTGAAACCTAATAACTGCAAAGATGGGGGTTTTATGACTTTTTACTGTGAAAAGGTCAAAATTTGACTAAAATACTTAGCTATAAAAATTTCATGAAAGCTTTCTTCTACTTCACATGTTGCTTTTGGGGGGGGGGGGGAATCCAGCAGCAGCGGTAAAAGGCGTGCAGGCTCGGCCCTTCTCTCTCTCTCAGCTCTGGTCCCGCCCTTGTGGAAACAGGAAATGAGGGCAGGACCAGAGCTGAGAGAGAGAGAAGCGCCGAGCCTGCATGCGTTTTACTGCTGCTGACGGCTGCCGTAACCCCGACTTGGTAAGTGAAGATGACTTCTAAAATTCGGAGGGAGGGGTGCCTGAACTGGAAGGAAGGGAGGGAGGAAGGGAGGGACGACGACGCTGGAACTGGGAGGGAGGGGGACCCTGAAACTCGGAGGGAGGGGGAACCTGAAACTCGGTCCCCTGGAACTCGGAGGGAGGGAAAGTCCCGTCCCTGGAACTCGGAGGGAGGTAGGGGACGACCCTGGAACTTGGAAGGAGGGAGGGAGGGGGACGACGACCCTGGAACTCGGAGGGAGGACCCTGGAACTCGGAGGGAGGGAGGGGGACGACCCTGGAACTCGGAGGGAAGGAGGGGGGACCCATGGCACACACTCATTCTGACACACACACTCTCTCACACACACTCTCACTCTCTCTCACACACACACACTCGCACTTCCTCCTCAACCCTCCAGACCGGTCAAGACGCTTGGGTTATGCTCGCCTACCAACAGAGGGAGACTGAGAACACTAACTTCAAACTACCCTGTTTCCCCGAAAGTAAGACATCCTCTGAAAATAAGACCTAGTAGAGGTTTTCCTGAATTGGTAGATACTGTATAAGGCCTCCCCCGAAAGTAAGACCTAGCAAATTTTTGTTTGAAAGCAGGCCGCCGAGAGCCGGACAAGGCCGCCCCCGGGCCGCCCCCCCCCCCACCTGAGGTCACCGGGCCCCCCTCCACCCACCCTCCGTCGCTCCCGGAACTAACCTTAAATGCCTCCTTTCACCTTTGCAGCAAGCAGCAGCAGGGCAGACCTCTCCTTCCTTCCATGCCCCGCCTTCACGGACGTTACATCAGGCGAGGGCAGGACACGGAAGGAAGGAGTGGCTTGCCCTGTTGCTGCTTGCTGCAAAGGTGAAAGGAGGCGTTTAAGGTTAGTTCCGGGAGGGCGAGCGGGCCAACCCCGATCCAACCCCGATGTTTCCCCAAAAAATAAGACAGCCCCTGAAAATAAGACCTAGCGCATTTTGGGGGGCAAAAATTAATATAAGACAGTGTCTTATTTTCGGGGAAACACGGTATGTACATATAACCTGTGCCTAGCCTTCTGTCGTCAGTATTTTCTCAGTCTCAGCAGAGGGTAGATGTTGGAATGTAATTGTATTTTACATGCATTGCCTGTCACCTATTATTTCTCTGTGATTACTCTGTGACCTCTGATGTGAATTACTTAGAGAGGTCACACAGCTATGCAACTTCCTGTGGGGGTTAGATGCAGCAGATGCAGCACATGGAGCACATGGAGCTCATGATCTCTCCTAACCTGAGAGGATCTATGGTGGTGTGAGCATCCATTACCATCTAAGCACATGGAAGGAGCTGATAATACAAATGTATAGTAATATGTATATATAAGCCTGTCTGATTATAATCTAACTACAAACTGTGAGTAAACAGATGTTTTGTTACTTCAACTTTAAAGTGACTCAGCAGTGAATTATTCTGGGGTGAATGAGAGAGAGATGAAGAAAGAAATTAACATTTCTAAAGCTGAAGCTGTGTGTACTAAAATCTGCTAATTATTTACTACAAATAATCCAACAAAAGGGTTATGGGCCCAGGGTCCAGGAATTGAAAAAGAAGAGAAATATTACCAGGCAGAAAAAAAAAAGGCCACATTTTTCTCTTAAGTTTTAAAGGAAAGATTCAGTCTGTCTCTCTCTCCCCCCACACAGCAGACAGAAGGCTAAGAAAATGGCTGAGGGAAGAAATTCACCATTGTTCTATTCTCTCAAGGTGCCTAAATTAACTGAGTTTAATTATCGGCAGTGGGAATTAAGATTCATATGTCTCCTTCGAGCAAAAAGATTAAATATATGCTTAGATCAAGACAGAACAGCTGAAAATATGGCTGAATGGGACAATGCAAACTATTATGTGAAGTGCATGCTTTTGGAAGCTCTCTCAGAGAAACAAGCCATATTAGTGGAGGGAAAAGATACACCAAAGGACATTTTATATAAACTGAGAACTATGTATGCAACTACATATGCAAAGCAGCAACCAATTTGGTTGGCAGAGTTGAATGAAACCAAATTAAGGGATAAAAGTAAATGTAATGATCACATTATGCATCTTATGTCTTCATTTCAAAAGCTAGAACTTTCTGGAATTCCCATGTGTGATGCATTGAAAAGAGCATTTCTTTTTACCTCACTATCAAAGAAGTTTGATGTTTTTAGGTCTGTAAATGAGGCCATTGAAGGGCAATCTTTTGAACAGGCAACATCAAAACTAAGGCAGGAATGCATAATAAATGATTCTGAGGAGATGTGTTCTCAAAGTCAGTCAGAGAGAAATGAAACAAATTTCTTGGCAAAGAACAGAGGAAGGCGGAGCTATGGTAAAACTCCACCCAAGGGCAAGCTGATTTGCTACTCATGTGGAAAGGAGGGACATGTATCTAAATGGTGTAAGGAAACACAAAACACTCCCTCTAGCTCACCTAAGCCAATGGAACTAAAGAATTTTCAAACCAGGAAATGTATGAAGGACAAAGATAAACACAAGGGCTTTCTAATGACAGAAAAATCTTTGACTATGGTAAATAATAATTCAAATGAAAGTACTTGGATTTTGGATTCAGGGAGCACATGCCATTTAACCAATTGTAAGAATTTCTTTCAGGAAATGTGTCCAGAGGAAGGTATTCTTAAAACTGCAAACGCAGGGACTGCTAAGATCCAAGCAAAAGGAATTGGATTCTTAAAATGCAAAGTGTCTAATGAAGTTAAAGAAATTCCTGTAAGTGATGTCTTGTATATTCCCCAAGCAGTTTGCAATATGCTTAGTGTATCTACATTAGATAAGAAGGGATTTGTGATTCATTTTGAAAACAGTAAGTGCACAATCTCTAAAAATGATGAAGTGTATGCTGAAGCTTTTATGCATAATGATGTTTATAAACTGAACATTTCAGGTGAAGCCTCACATATGGCGCAAGTAAGGAAGAATGATGGTAAATGTAGTCCGGAAATCTGGCACCGCCGCCTGGGACATCGTGATTCTAAGGTGATCCAGGATCTTTACAGTAGGCAACTAGCCACAGGCATTCAGATAAGTGCAGATGCTGGTAAAATGGAGAAATGCATAGACTGTGTTACTCAAAAAGGTGTGAGACCCTCATTTCCTGCATACACAGGAAATAGGAGTAATAAAGTACTGGACTTAATACACAGTGACTTATGTGGACCGTTTAATATCCCATCATTGGGAAATAACAGATTTGTGCTAATATTCTTGGATGATTTCTCTAGATATTGTGTGGCCTATTTGCTGAAAGAGAAAAGTCAAGTCACAGACATGCTGAAGAAATACGTAGCCATGGTGAGCAATAAATTTGAAAGAAAACCAAAGGTTCTTCAGACCGACAGTGGTGGTGAGTTCACTTCACAAAGCATGCGCACATTTCTAGAACAAGAAGGCATTCAGCATATCACAACAGTAGCTTATACACCAGAGCAAAATTCTGTTGCAGAGAGAAAATTTAGGTCACTTGTGGAAATGACCAGATGTATGCTGTCAGATAGCAATCTCCCTAAAAGACTATGGGGGGAAGCCATTCTCACAGCAGTGTACCTACAAAACAGAATGCCAACTAAAGGCGCTGAGCGCACACCACATGAGACATGGCATGGTAGGAAGCCAAACCTGTCACACATAAGAACATTTGGAAGTACAGCATATGCTCATGTACCAAAGCAAAGAAGGCATAAGCTGGATTCCACAACACAAAGGGGCATTTTAGTTGGCTATGCTCCAGGACACAAAGGATATAGAATTTTGAATCTGAAAACTGGCATTGTTGGCATAAGACATGTTACATATTTTGATGAAAACAAGAGGGTTGATAAAGGCTGGATTATCCCAGATGAGCCTTATCATCCAGAATATGAAAATAGAACCATAATAGACATGCCAGTGTATATAAATGCCATACCAAGGCAGATGTCTGAAAGCAACTCATCTGTATCTAACGAGGAACAGACAGAGGAAGCAGACACAGAAAGGATCATTGAAGAAGACAGTACAGTTGGAGAAGGGGAATCAATTGGAGAAGTACTCTCAGATTTAGAGGATGCGGAAAGGTCAGACCAACCTGTTGTCAGACGCTCATCCAGGGAAAACAAAGGTGTTCCACCCCCAAGACTGTCTTACCTAACAAAGTCAGCAGAAGCTCAAGAGCCCTTAACATGGGATGAGATTGAGAAAATGCCAGCAGAAGAAGCTGCTGAATGGCATAAAGCTGCACAAGAAGAAATTGATGCATTGGATAAAAATAATACTTGGATTCTTACAAAATTACCTCCTGGCAAGAAAGCTATAGGATGCAAATGGGTATTCAAGTTAAAAAGGAATGCACAAGGAAAAGTGGAAAGGTATAAAGCCAGATTAGTGGCAAAGGGATATCTTCAAAAATATGGAGAAGATTTTGATGAAGTGTTTGCACCTGTAGTGAAACACACGACAATCAGAACACTTCTGAGCATTGCAGTCTCAAAAGGCATGCAAGTCAAACACATTGATGTGAAAACAGCGTTTCTTCACGGAGATATAACTGAAGACTTGTACATGGAACAACCAACAGGTTTCATAAATACAAAACAAAGACAGCTAGTGTGTAAATTAAACAAAGGTCTTTATGGATTAAAGCAAAGTGCAGAATGTTGGAATGATAAATTGCATGAAATATTGACAAATTTGGGATTTAAGCAAGGTGAAGCAGATAAATGCTTGTACACTAGGTGCACAAATGGACAATATGCATACATTTTAGCTTTTGTTGATGATCTGCTCATTGCAAGCAAAAGTGAGCAAGAGTACAAGGACATTGTAAAGTGTTTAAACCACAATGTTGAGATAAAAGAACTTGGTAATGTGTCATACTATCTTGGTATAGAAATTGAGAAACAAAATGATGGTTCTTATCTTCTAAGCCAGAAGCAGAAAATAAATGAGCTTATTGAAAGTTTAGGTATGCAAGATGCCCAAGTTGTAAGCACTCCCATGATCACTGATTTTCTGAAGGATGAAACAGTAAGAGAACCTTTACCAGATAACATCCAATATAGATCAGCCATAGGTAAGCTTTTATATCTAGCTACCACATACAGGGCTGATATAGCAAATGCAGTAGGAATTTTGAGCAGAAGGGTCAGCTCACCTACCAAATCAGATTGGACTGCAGTTAAAAGGATGGTAAGGTATTTAAAGGGTACCATTGATTGTAAATTAAAGATTTCAGCCAATAGTAATCCAAAACTAATATGTTACTGTGATTCAGATTGGGCAGGGGATCATTCTGATTATAAATCCACAAGTGGATATGTGTTTATGTATGGAAATGTACAAATTTCATGGGCCAGTCATAAACAAAGTATTGTGAGTCTGTCTTCTACAGAAGCTGAATATGTGGCTGTATCGGAAGCGTGCAGAGAACTGATGTGGATTGAAAAACTTATGCTGGATTTTGGTATAGCTGAACAGAGACCAATCCAGATAATGGAAGATAATCAGAGCTGCATCCGACTGTCACAGAATGACAAGGTTCAGTCACGCACCAAGCACATCGCAACGAAATACCACAACGTGCGAGAGTTGGCAAAAGAAGGGGTCATCAGTCTACACTATTGTCACACCAGTGAGATGACAGCTGACATCATGACCAAACCGTTACCCAGAGAACATTTTGTGAATCTGCGTATAAAGCTTGGACTTTGTATGAATAAATAATTGCATGACAGTTATGCATGAGAAGGGGTTTGTTGGAATGTAATTGTATTTTACATGCATTGCCTGTCACCTATTATTTCTCTGTGATTACTCTGTGACCTCTGATGTGAATTACTTAGAGAGGTCACACAGCTATGCAACTTCCTGTGGGGGTTAGATGCAGCAGATGCAGCACATGGAGCACATGGAGCTCATGATCTCTCCTAACCTGAGAGGATCTATGGTGGTGTGAGCATCCATTACCATCTAAGCACATGGAAGGAGCTGATAATACAAATGTATAGTAATATGTATATATAAGCCTGTCTGATTATAATCTAACTACAAACTGTGAGTAAACAGATGTTTTGTTACTTCAACTTTAAAGTGACTCAGCAGTGAATTATTCTGGGGTGAATGAGAGAGAGATGAAGAAAGAAATTAACATTTCTAAAGCTGAAGCTGTGTGTACTAAAATCTGCTAATTATTTACTACAAATAATCCAACAGTAGACAGGCAACCTGTGCAGCTTGTCCGGTCTGGTAGGATTCAGAGGTTATTTAGGAGCTTCTTTTGGTCTGTTTTTAGCTCTTATCCCTGTGCCTGGAAGACTTTAGTGTGCTGGGGGTTGGTGGGTCCAGTGGGGCCTGCCATTGTCCCCTTTGGGGTGTCACACCCGGGTGGCCGGGTCCCTCCCCCTAACTGGCTCTCCCGTTTGGGCAGCTTTGTGCCTCGGCTGCAGTTCTGTGCTGCAGCCTTGAGTGCCGGGTAGTTTTAGCAGCAGCAGGGCTCAATTTCAGGCTGCAATAAAGTTTGGCAAAAAAAAAAAAAAAGACTCTAAGTCTCCCTGAGATCGAAGGCCCAAACGATGTTGAGAGCTGAGTGAGCTGCACTCTGGGGTTCCGGAGCTGTTCAGCGGTTTTGGGGCGCTGCTTTTGCAGACTACGGGTGAGTGATTTTCGAGGCTGTCAGCTGTTCGTTTAGGCGCGCGATGTCGGGAAAGCCGCTACGATGTAGATCTTGTGTGCGCCAGGGGTTGACACGGTTGGCGGTTCCTGCTGTTATTGTGGGGAACCGGTCTTCTACCTCCGCTCTGCCGGTGTTAGTGGCGGAGGTACCCGCGTCTGGCCCTCCAGAGCCGGCAGCGCCTCAGTCTAGTAGCGTGGCGGCGGTCCCGTTTTTGACGGGAACTGCCGCCATTTTGGAATTGGCACCGCAAGGCCCGGAGTTGGTCGGAGGACCTATAGGCAGTCCATTCTCGGGTTTTGCTGGGGGGGACGTGCCTGGTCGGATGGGTTTCCCGCCGGATTTTATTTGGAGTTTATTCCAGGCCTGGCAGGCGGGGCCGATGCGAGCGGAGCCCCCTAGTCTTGGAACAGGGGGGGCTAGTGTTAAGAGGCCACATGTGGAGTGGTCTGAGGACTTGGAATGTTTTTCCCCTCCGGAGTCAGAGGGCGATTTTAGTCCCCTGGAGGAGGATGAGGGGATGTTGGCTGGTTATGATAAGGAGCTTGCTGTGCCTGGGGAGGACCCTTCGGTGGTCCGCATTTTTCACCGAGATGAGTTGGCGGAACTTATTGAGCAGGTGTTGTCGACGTTCCTTGGGTCTACCAGATCCACTTGGAAGAAGATCAGTTCTTTAATGCTAGTCCTACTCTTTGGAATAAGCTCCCATTCAAATTAAGGCAGATGACATCATTGCTTTCTTTTACAAAATAATTAAACATACCTGTTTCAGCAATTTGCTTAATTTTGATAACATCTGACAAAGATGAGTCCAGTCATTTGCTGTATAGTTTCGGATTTTATATTTTTATTTTTATATGCTGTTCGTTTTATGTATAGTTTATCATAACCCACTTAGATTTTTGAGGTAATACAGGCTATGAATATTTTAAATAATTAAATTCCAAAGCAGAAGGACAAGGTGGCAGCATCACCCCACAGATCAGCACCAGCTCTGCTGCTGTGGGCTGAAGGTGTAATCTGAATACAGATCACAAGGGATTGCCCAGGGCTACCAACTGCAGGAAATATTTTACCTGGGTGGAGAGACAGGGGCCACCAGAACCTGTGCCATCTGAACTCATTCCTAGTGGCACCAGCTGGGGCAGGTTGAACAAGAGGACAGAAGGAGATACTACCCCTAGTGGCCATCATTAGTTTGTAGGACACCTGCAGACAGGGGCCAGAGACGCTAGAGTTAAAGATGTTCTTCTGTCTGAGCCTCAAAGCTAGTGAGGCTGGACACCTGAGGAGCTTCTTACCTAGCCGAGCATAGCACAAGAGTTAAAGGAAAGAGGTCTCAGATGGTGCAGAGAAAACTGT
This sequence comes from Microcaecilia unicolor, assembly GCF_901765095.1. NCBI lineage: Eukaryota > Metazoa > Chordata > Amphibia > Gymnophiona > Siphonopidae > Microcaecilia > Microcaecilia unicolor. The sequence goes on along the minus strand of NC_044033.1, from coordinate 255,706,396 downwards.
CTGGACTGTGGAAGGCCATTTCCTCCCTGAGCTGATCATGAGTCCCCCTTTCTTTTACTAACCAAGCAAAACACAATATCACAGAGAGGAAACAAATTTTTTTATTACAAAACCAGGATAGATAAGGCTTAGGTTATGACCTCTTCGAGTTCCGATGCCAGACTGGATGGACCATACAGGTCTTTATCTGCCGTCATTTACTATGCTGCTATATATGTTACTATGATCTGTGCTTTAACCCTGGCTCCACTCTTGAAATGCTGCAAAGGAACTAAGGCCCAGTCTGACATTCGCTGCTCGCAGGTATCAGGAAGCAGATAAATGGTTAGTGGGCTACAGCTCTGTCAGGTCCAGGGTGAACATTCTCTTTGGAGCAGACACCACCAATAACATCTGCCTTCCTCCCCCCCCCCAAAAAAAAAAAAAAAACATCTATGTAACCCTCTCTCAGAAGACAAAACTCCCATTCCACCTCATTTACCTTTTAGTAACATACAGTAAGGGACAGACCTGAGGTTCACAGTAATATCCCAATCAACACACAGGCAGCACTGTCACAGGGATCAACGTTGTTGTGAGGGGGTCCATCAGCTCATCCTCTTCTTACATGTCCATGTCTACAACCTTCTAAAGCCAAATGGCACAGAGCAGGGCACTTGCACTAGGGCCGAGGTGGCACAGATACACTCATTCAGCTCTATGACAGATTCCAACCATTTAAGTCTCTGGATTTGACAGATACCCTCTCCCCCTCCATGAATGGGTCTTTGGATATTTCACATTCAAGGTTGTGAAATGCTGCTGCGATCCTTCACGTCACAGCCTCATAGCAGGATCGCTCAGAAGCTTTGCTGATAAACGCAAGCTGAGAGAAAACAAAGCAGCCCCGAAGGAAGAGGCACACTGCTATGCCAAATCATGAGCACTGTAAATCAGTCCCAGGTAGCAGGGCTCAGGACATACCACTGGACCGGCGGCCAGCCTGGAGTAGGGCCGTGGTGAGCTCCTCGCTCACTGCCATCTCCGCCACCTCCAACAGCCGGAATTCGGCACAGAAGAGAAGGAGGTGCAGGTACAAGGTGTTGAGATGTGGGTGCAGCTCCAGGCCCAACACAACACGGAAGTGTGATGAATAGATGTGCACCAGAAGATGGAATAGGAGGCGAAGAATCTTCTGCATGGCCGGCCGGAAGGTTAGGGAGAAGTCTCTGTCTGTGGGGAGAGACAGAAGGGTGAAGACAAGCCCTGCCAACAGATGAGCTAAAGATCATCGTGGAGAGGAGAAGAGACATGAAGGGGGAAGTGGACATGGAAGATTGGGGGAAGGTATAGGTCATACATTAATAAAAACAATAGGATGGATGGAGGCAGAAGAAGGAAGGAGGGAATAAAATTGAACTTGAATATGGGGGAAGGGAGGAATGTGGTGCTGGGGGGGGGGTAGGGGAGAGAGCATGGGTACAGGATGAGGGAACAAGGGGGAGAAGTGGCATCCTGTAGAAAAGGGGGGGGGGGGGGAAGCGGCTCAGACATCAGGCCATATCTTACTTTCTTTGGTAGGAAAGAGGTCCTCACTGCTCAGCAGTTTGTGAGCGACACTAGCAGCGAAGTCTGCGTACTGTGGAGCCGAACACTTCCTCCTCCGTCCCTTCTCGTCCATCCACTGGAATGTGCTGAAGAGAGAGACATCAGCCAGTTAAGAATATACACAGACTCCTGCCCTACCCATAGGCACAGGATGCTATACCCCAAAGGTCTCCTGCTGAGATATGGATAGACACCATTTAAATCCCACTCCTTATAGAACAGAAGGTAAAGCCTCTGCTAGATATCCCCTCTGTGACAGAGTGCTGCAAACACTAACAGAACGAGAGCAGAAGAAGAAGGTGACAGAAAGAGTGTGTCAGAATCCATTGAGCCTGCAAATAGGTGGGAAAATGTGGGATACAAATGTAACAAATAAATTAAAGCCTGAGATGGGCACAGAGGATCCTCAGTGGTGGGGGAGTGAGGAGTAAAGCTTGGGATGGGGACACAGGATCCTCAGTGGAGGAGGAGGAGTGAGGGGGTAAAGCCTGGGATGGGCACAGAGGATCCTCAGCGGTGGGGGAGTGAGGGGCGAAGCCTGGAATGAGCACAGATGATTTATCAATGGTGGAGGAGTGAGGGGTAAAGCCTGGGATGGGCACAGAGGATCCTCAGCAGTGTCAGAAGTACAGATTCAGGTGCCACCCTGGATGTGTACAGTGATATGCGACTTACCTGTTCCAGGCCTTCATAGTGGGGCAGGAGGAGTTGGTGCAGAACTCGGAGACACAGTCATACAAGAGGATGACATGATTGTAAAACGACAGCACTGCCAGAGAAAGAAAAGAGAGTAAAGCAGTTAGAAGAGGAGAGGGGTGGCTGAGGCAAGTAGGAAACACCTGCGAAACTGCTCAAGTAAAGGGGAACAGGACTGTTACTGTCTGTGAGAATCGTCAAGCGAAATCACACCACACAAGCATGCATCCATGCACAGACACACAATACAGACAGATGCTGGGGCAGCAGGCTCCCCTTTTTCTCCTCTGGCCACAGCACAGATGGCCAGACATTTCTGACTCTCACTGGCCCTGAGAATGAGACAGATGGACGAATGAGAGGATTTTCTGCAAGCCACATTTACTGTGTTTGAATATCAGAGCCCACCAGGTCTTGTACAAGTCTCGGCAGATGGTGAGGTAGGAGACTCAGAGACCAAGAGGTGGAGAGGAAAAGGAGACGAGATATTGAGGAAGGTCTCAAGGTGGGACCAAACATCAGCGTATCAGATTCGTGTTTAAACAAATTAATGCCAGTCACAAAGAGTACCGGGAGGGAGGGAATCGACACTCACCATTGCTGGCCAGCCACTCGTCTGCATTCACACCCTTGGGTAGCGCCACAAGCATCAATAAATCAGTGTCCAGGACACGAGCAGAGGTGAACCGGGGATCCAGGCAAAGACGCTCCTCATCCATCGCCCCTCTCCTCTCACGGTTCCTGTCCTTCAGTGACTTCCCTCTGCAGAGAAGAGGAGAGAGATTATTTGGGACTAGAGGAGGCGAAGGGAACAGAGTTTAGGACTAGAGGAGAAACTGGAGCCAACTCTTCTAAATGATTGTGGGGATTACTGGCCAGAAGCCACCCACCCAAAATCTGTGCTTCCTTGGTGTGGCTGGCAGAGACCCCAAGCCCCAGCAGCCAAGGACCTCTTCCTGACCACAGCAGCTCAGTTTTGGCGGCCAGCAACTTACCCATGTTGGGAGGAGTAGAGACAGAATTTCATGCCCACCTTAAATTAGCCTTGTGGTTATACTGTTGGCAGGGACAGACCTGGATTTCTGTCCCCACCTCCTCCCCATCCTGCTGCACTGTGGGACTTGCAATGCTGGTTGGATCAGACACTACAAATCCCACATTGCTTTGGGATGTAAATTCAAAACCTGGACTGGCCAAGAAGTCTCCAGCCTGGAACTGGGGAACTTGTCAGCTCTGTTTCCATTGACACAAATTTCCCTCTCAGGGCTCAGTGAAGGAGTTTGCTCGTTTTCAAGCATTCACAGAGATAGCTACTTTTTAGGGGATGGGGATTTATATATCGCCTGTGGTTATAATCAAAAAGGTTTACATATACATAGGAGCCGACTCTGTGGGTGCTTGAGCACCCCCAATATTGGAAAAATTCCTTGTATGTGTCCAGGGAGGGATTATTTCCATTGGGCTTAGCACCCCCAATAATTTTGAAAAGTTGGCTCCTTTGTACATATATACAGGTACTTTGTAAGAGAGAGGGAGCAGACATACTGTGCAGGGAACTGTGTTGTGAAAGGAACAGGGTGAAGCATTCTTGGTTTTACCCTCTTGCATGCATCTGATTTTCCCACTGATTTCCTTAAACAAGGCTGCAGCAAAACCAGTACTGGATCAGCCTGTGACTGACCTGGAGCAAGCCTGCAAATGTACCAGAAAGAGGCAGTTCCCTAACACAGAGAATAAAGAGCTATGGGAAAGGACAGAGGAGAGGGCAACGTCCTGCAGCATAGAAGGGGTGGGTGGAAAGGGAGGTGCAATTGTTTCCTGCTGGAGAGTAGAAAGTATTGGGGGGGGGGTGCAGGGGAGTTACCCCATTGCAGAGATGGAGAGAAGGGCTGGGTACTCACTGCTTCCTGTAGCCCAGCAACTTCCCCACTGCTTGGAAAACCATGATAACACAAAATTTCCTTCCACGTCTCTGTACTGGCAGGAGTTACAAGACTTCCCTCCACTCCGACTGTCTCCCGGTCCTGCAATGCACAGAGATTCATGTATTATTTATTTGTTTATTAGGATTTATTTACCGCCTTTTTGAAGGAATTCACTCAAGGCGGTGTACAGTAAGAATAGATCCAACATAATAAGCCTTATAGCAGTAAAAATATTCAACTAACAATACAAAGTATGGCATGTTATACTACTTACAATGTCAACACAATATGGAATAGAACATTTGAATTGATATTGAAGGGTAAAGCAAAGATGTAACATATAGATAGGTAAGAGAGTAAGAAGAGTTAGAAAGTAAGGTGACTGATTTCAAGAAAGTTGCACTGAAACTAATCCCCTCATGGTGCTGGGGCAGTGGGAGCAGATCACCTCCAACTCATAATCTCCCAAAGAGCAGAGCTAAGCTCTGTCACTCTGTGACAGATATGCATTTGGAAATTTGTGAGCAATTTTGTACATGTAAAAAAATGAATTAATGTGCATAACAAAATAAAAGAAAAATGAATACAGTTTTTAAAAAAGGTAAAACATAATGAACAAAGGAGGCTCAAAATATCAAAGACTAGGGCGCAATGAAGAAAGCACAGGAGGGTGAAAATACCAGAGACTGCAGCACAGTTTAGAGAACACAGGGAGTTGAAAATACCAGAGACTGCAGTACAGTATAGTGAGCACGGGAAGCTGAAAATACCAGAGACTGCAGCACAGTATTAAGAGCATGGGAAGCTGAAAATACGAGAGACTGCAGCACAGTACAGAGAGCACGGGGAGCTGAAAATACCAGAGACTGCAGCACTGTGTAGAGAGCACGGGGAGCTGAAAATACCAGAGACTGCAGCACTGTGTAGAGAGCACGGGGAGCTGAAAATACCAGAGACTGCAGCACTGTGTAGAGAGCACGGGGAGCTGAAAATACCAGAGACTGCAGCACAGTATAGAGAGCACGGGGAGCTGAAAATACCAGAAACTGCAGCATAGTATGGTAGACTGAAAGTGGCAGAGGTTGGCCCCTATTGCATTTAGCATACACACAACTGTATTCTGTTACAGGTTGCATGTAATATAATGATTATGTTTGGTTACGGTTTGTGTGTTTATGTTTATTGAACTTCTTGATATCCTGCCATTACTGAACACAGGTCATAGCAGCTCACAATAAAATAATCGTAAACATTTTTGGAAAAGAATGTCAAATAAGAACAGGAAAGATATAAGCCAGTCATACAGCAAAACTTAAGTGCCCACAATTCACTGTCAACTTTCCTCATTCCTCGTCCAGATCATTGAGATGGTACAAATTCACTGGAACCCAGAAAAAAAAAAAAAAAAAACTTCCGGAAGAACTTGAAATGAAAGGAACACTGAAAGCCAATTTAAAAAAAATTTGCTTTTAGGAGGGCCTTAAATTTAGAGAAAGATCTAAGATGAGGTAGGATAGTGCTGAAAAGAAAAAAGCTGAAATGCAGGTGGACTCATAGTGAGCAAGTCTTTGAGAGGGGAAAACCAAGCAATGTGAATCGAGAGAATGCAACAGATGGGACAGTGAATAGGGAATTGTAACCGAGGAAAGATAAAATGGAGAACCGAGGTGTAAAGCCTTGTAAGGCATAGAACCTTGAACCATCTAAAGTGAACAGGTAACCAGTGAAGATGAATCAAAGAGAGGGGTGATGTGATCCCAACATTTTACTTTTTATAAAAATCTTGTGGCAGAATTTTGAAGCGTTTGGAGACGACGGAGATAGGAAGAAATTCCTCAATAGTGTTACAGTAGTCAATTCAAAATACGACAACAAGCATGAATAAGGATATGAAGGGCGTGAAAGTCCAAAAAATAGAACCGATTCACTGAATCCAGTAAAAGCCTTTTTTAAAATAACCTGAGATACTTGATGATCAAAAGCCAGTTTTGAATCAAAGGGAACCCTAAGGTAACGGAATGAGTTAACTGGGGAAATTTGAATATCAAAGAGGTTAAGAGGTACAGAGAGGGTGGGAAGTGAACCTGAGATCCAGCAGTTTGTGGTTTTTGAAGGCTTAACAATCCATTTTCTGAAGGGTGAGCCAATTTGAGAGAAATTGCAGGCATGACTATAACGCTGACAAGTCGGGGTAAGGGTTTGTGAAACTGAGTAAATCAAAAGAATATCATCAGCTGCCATAAATGAAAAAACATTTATGTTCTAGATTTGTATGAGAAAGGCTAGAGGGCTACGGGACCGATGCAAAAAGCTTACCGTGCTAGCAATGTCTGATTTAGACTGGTTCTACCAAATTTAATAGTCATGTTATTCAGCGAGTAATACACTATGTGATTCTGCATTGACCTTTCCTTTTGCGGTAGCAGCCAACGATAATCCTATGAAAATGTATTACAACAAACTAATTAGTATTAAAATTAATATTCCAAGCAATGCACAGAAAGGAGTGCCGACCTTTAATGAGCAAAATTTTCTGGGAGGTCTGGAGCTGTTGTAGCATGATGGCGACATTCCAGCGGAGCAGTCTGTCATATTGTAATAGCATTTGCACGTATGTGTTAACTACGCCATGTGCGTGTGTCCCGCATGTAATAGCACTGTGAAAAAGTTGTCATGGAAGAAAGCAATGCACATAAAGGAGTGCTGACCTTTAATGAGCAAATTTTTCCGGGAGGTCTGGAGCTGTCGTAGCATGACGGTGACTTTCCAGCGGAGCAGTCTGTCATATTGTAATAGCATTTGCACGTATGTGTTAACTACACCATGTGCGTGTGTCCCGCATGTAATAGCACTGTGAAAAAGTTGTCATGGAAGGAAAAAAAAGCAGAAGTACGTTGTGGAGGTGTGTCGATGGCACCCACAGCTGGAACAAAAAGCTACACATAGCTTTCGTACATGCACATATGAACAATAAACCTCCCCAGGATGTGAAAGCTTATCATGGAACCCTACAAAAAGAAACTGTAAAAAAGTTGGCATGGAACTAGAAAAAAAAAAAAGTCTGAAGCACGTTGTGGAGGTATGTCCACGGCACATGCAGTTGGGTTCCTTCCTTGCTTGGGCATGCATATAGCATCAACACTTAGCAAGTAACTGTTCTAAGCATGCATTAGGTGCTTTCAATACCGAGCTTCTTGCTGAAATTGTGTGCTGCTCATTTGCATGTGATTTCCTTTGAGCATTGCTCGCAATTTGTCTATTAGATTGTAAGCTCTTTGAGCAGGGACTGTCTTTCTTCTATGTTTGTGCAGCGCTGCGTACGCCTTGTAGCGCTATAGAAATGCTAAATAGTAGTAGTAGTAGTAATTTCAAAATCATTAACTTCAACCGTGGATCTAAACACGCACGATTTTTAACAGCGACTTCCGAGCATTGTCCCCTAGGAAAAATATTGAAGAATAGTGGAGATAACCTGAGGAACACCACAGTTCAAAGGTACCATGAATGAGACTGATGAAAGGGTAGATACTGAGAAACACCTCTTGGAGAGAGAAAACCAATTAAGGACAGAACCTGTCATTCCAATAGATTGAAGACAAATCAGAAGAAGAGAGTGATCAACTAAATGAAAAGCAGCAGAGAGGTGCAGAGATAAAAGAAGTACAACTTTCCCAGCATGGAAGAAAGAATGCAGTGCGAGACAGGTAACCGTGTTTGGCGAGGGTGTAAGATAAGATGCTGGTCAGTAAGTTGAAGCAGTTGGTCAAAGACAACTCTTTCAGTGATCTTTGAAAGGAGACTTAAATTTGAAACAGGGCAGTAGTGCTTTAGAAGATGAGGATCAAAAAGCAGAGTTCTTCCATGTTGATAGAACAAAACTAGTTGAGAGACTATGGTAGTATGTACATGATTGTGCTCCGTAGGGGTTGCGTGTAGTATTTTAACAATCATGCCGTATTATGGATTGAGTGTAGTATGTACTGATCGTGCTCTGTTACGGGTTGTTTACTCTGTGATAGCTGAGGAATGAATCGGCCTCTTCTCTGCTCTGCAGCTGTTCTCACGGTCCAGCCTGACATCTCTCTCTCTCTCTTGTGTTTGTCTAAGAATTTGCTTCGACTCGCCCCCAGAGCACACGGAAGTCACAAAGGCACCTTGAGTCCTTGAGTGTTGTGAGCCCCCACCCCCCTCCCCAACTTCCTACTCCTACAGTACTAGAGAAACCCGGAACTGGGGTGCATAATTCAGCATCCCTCCTTCACCATGACCTACTGGGGCTGGATCCTCAAATGTAAAGGCTTCCCCCCCTCTGTCTTACGACAAACTAAAAACCTGCGTCTACTCAAAGCAGGTACATATATTATTATTTATTTATTGCACCTGTACCCCACATTTTCCCACCTGTTTGCAGGCTGAATGTGGCTTACAGATACCTGCAATGGCATTGCCATTTCAGGGTACAAAATACAATTGGTGTTACAAACATAATAAGAATAACATAGTTCACATGTCAATATAATCAAACAGTTATAGAAAGGAGACCAACCCCCACCACCAAAACAGCAATTGCATGCGTTCCCTCAAACGTGTACACACACACACACACACAGCAATTGCATGCGTTCCCTGAAACGTGTACACACACACACACACACACACACACACACACACACACACACACCCCACCACAGGACACGTACAAGCAGCAGCAGTGCAAGCTACACATGGATACACCCAAACCCCCTATCCAGCACAGGACTGGTACAGCACACACTCCCCCTACCACAAGCAGTGACTGTATGAGTTTCCTAAAACTTATATACAGAAAAACACGCTGCCCTAACCCATAGGACAGGCAGAACAGTGTGAATGTCCTCAAATATATGCCCCCCCCCCCCCCCCACACACATAGTATTACAATACAGGCAACACAATGCAAGCTACACATGGATATATTCCCCCATAGGACAAGTACAGCACAATGCAAGCTACATATAGATACCCCCCTCCCAATCCACTGGACAGGTACAGCACAGGCAGGGATTGTGTGAGTTTCATCAAACATTAACAAAAATAATGAACCCCCTCTCACATTCACAGCCCCCCACCATAATAGTTATAACCCAGGCAGCTGCAGTGCGAGCTTCACATACACTTTACCCCACCACAAGACAGGTGAAGACTAACAATTCCTCTGTTCCTTTGTGCAGATTGAAGTTGTATTATCCTGGACTCTAGATGCTCTGTCCTCTATCCCTGCCCCTCTCTGAGCCCCAGTTAAGGAGTAGGATGGGTGACCCCCATCTAGCCCCCACTTCCTCCCCTCCAAGTCCTCAGAAGCTGCTCACCTGGCTCCTCTGTGGTGCAGACTGGGATCTTCTCTCTTCAGTGTCTGGAGAGTCTGAGGTTTGTGCTGGAGTCCGACTCAGACAAAAGGTTCATCCAAGGAGCTGCTAATCCAGCCTCCCACAGCCACACCCCACTTCCTGATACACCCTGCAGTACTCTAGAGCCTGCCCATAGCAACCAAGGAAGCTTAGGGCTCCCTTCCCAGGCAGGAAGGACCCCCTGCAGCCCAGTCAACCCTCACTGTTGTGCAGTATAGCAGACAGGGCTTCAGAGACTGGTCAGGGACTGGAAACACTGGGTCACTGCCTGGTGCCTTCCTCATGTCCTAGATATACAGGTTCCTGCAGTTTTACAGGGACTATGTGGAGGCGCCTGTCTTTCCACAAATTTATGCCACCGGTTTCCTAGAATCAGAGAGAACCGGCTTCATCCAGTGGAACAAATACAGGCTGTGACGCACACATGCTGTATATAGGCACGTATGCACACGGGTAAACAGGTATACAATGGGGGGGGGGGGGGGGAAACGCAGGATGAGGATACATCTCTACTGACAAAGGGAATGGGACTTGACATATTGCCTTTCTGTAGTTTACATAGTATATACAGGTACTTATTTGTACCTGGGGCAATGGAGGGTTAAGTGACTTGCCCACAGTCACAAGGAGCTGCGGTGGGAATTAAACCCAGTTCCCCAGGATCAAAGTCCGCTGCAATCACTAGGCTGTTCCTCCACTCAAAGGGACAAAGGGATTTATACTTCTTTAGTAATGAAATAATGTTCACTGCCTGTATTCCTTTACAAACATACACAGGCTTACAAGGCCACACAGAGACACACACAGGCTTATATGGCTGCACATACACACACAGGCTTACACTGCTACACATATAGAGATGCCCAGAAAGAGCCTTCAAAACTATCCTCCATCCTATGATTTGCTGCCCAGGGACACACAGAGGGAGAAGCAATGTGTCTGTCACAGGGACACACTGGGGGTTTAGCGACGCTTGGAAATCTATGTGATGTGATACGTCTATTCCAGAGACATGCCGGGGGTGATGTGACATGTGTTGGTCTTGGGAACATTCTGGGATGTGTCTGTGTGATATACATCTGGCCCAGGGACACGCTGGGGGCAATGTCTTGGGAACACACCAGGGGGAGGGGGGTATGCCTGCTCCAAGACCACGTTAAAGGTGACATGACAGGTGTCTGTCTCAGGAATACACTGGTGATGGGGGGAGGGGGTTGTGTGTATGTGATGTGGCACACGTCTGTTCCAGGGACACTCTGATGTGACGTGTTCCGGAAACACGCAGGGGGGTGAGGGTGGTATTTGTGAGTGTTTAACAGATGTGATACATATCTGTCCCAGGGACTGCTAGGGGTGCTGCGACACGTTTATCTTGGGACCACACGGGGGGGGGGGGGGGGGGGGGGAGTGTTTGTGTGTGTGTGTGTGTGTGTGTGTCTGTTCTGGCTGTTCTCTTGTTTACTCAGTTTTTAAACTTAACAACCAGTCTCTCAGGCATAAACTGGTTCCAGCTAGTCCCACTCCCTGTCTGCAAAGCTCAGAGGTGCAGGTCCCAGCTGGCCCAGGCCGGGCTTATGACTCACAGGAAGACAGGAGTGTACGTGTGTGTGTGTGTGTGTGTATCTATTTGCACACGTATCACATCTGAGTTTCATGTGTGTCTGTCCGTGCTTTACATACAAGTCTCATACATAAGTGTGCACACTTCAGAGTTTGTGTATTTAACACATTCAGGGCTGGCTTTACCATTAGGCAAACTAGCAGGGGTGCCTAGAGCAGTAGCTTCTGGAGGGCGGCAACATAACAGACCCTGGGTACTTTTACAGGGAGGGCAGTGTTTAAAGAGCCCATTTACTGGGGAAAGAGCTTTTGAAATACTACATAGCAAAATTTAAGATTGAAAAGTATGTCAGTGTACATTTTTACAGGATTCTTTCTCCATCTTGAGTTTAATTATCCCAATCGCAGGGGAACTGAGGGGATCCTAGAAATCTGAAAATTAATGAGGGTGTCCAGGCAAAGTTTCACCTAGGCAGCCCAATACTGCTGCTTTTTAGCCTGAGGAGAGGAAGGGGAAGAGCTAGTACAGTATCTTTCACCTAAATGTCAAACTCTGCCCACTCTGTCTTCCCACTCAGCATCTATAAACCCAGAGCTAGAATGGCTGTCCACCACTCCATCTGCTCCTCTCACATACCCTAATGCATCATGCCACCTCCAACTGACCCCCATGTCCCTCATGGGCTGAGAATTCAGGCTGCAGTGTGCGGAACGTGAAGGCTGCCTCTTAAAAGAAACAAAAAGCAGCACTTCTTACAATACTGACAACACTCTTGAAAGACACCTCATGTAACAAATGTGTGTGTTCAATTCCAGGGCAGAAGGGAGGCTCCGGATTCACAGCAGCCCACAGGAATGTGGCTGCCTTACCTGCCCTGGCCTGCAGCCTAGCTCGGCCCTCCCCTTGCATATTTCAGCCATGGCACCTGCGCTTAGTCACCCAAGCTCTAGAGCAGCTTGTATTGAAAGCTTACTGGGAACACAGAACAAGATGTCACTGAAGACCCAGTCACACTCAGGGCCAGTGGCAACACCAGTCAGAGACTGAGGATTATTCCAGTGCTCTGGGATACCAGCAACAGAACAGAGTGTGCCCAGTGCACTGGGAATCGGTCACAGAACGGAATGTGCCCAGTGTACCAGTGTACCCCAGTCACCAGAACACAATTCAAAGCTCTTTGTCAAATACATAATTTCATTTTGAAAGCCAGTGAGACCACAGGTGGTGTTAGTCAAGCATAGAACAACATGCGAGTGTGAAATGTCCAAGACAGTCAGACATATAGGACTTATTCAATTTATTAGTCTGTAAGGCAAAAAACATTTTTTATCAAATTCTAACCAAGAAAAGGCAGATACTGGGACAGGGATCATACACAGCATTACAAACCTCTCCTACCTTATACAGCTCCCCAAGTTCAGGACGTTCCCCGTTTCCTAACACCGGGACACAGGCAAAGTTCCTGCTTCTAAAGGATCCCAGATCAGGACATTCCCTGTCTCCTAACACTGGGACATGGATAAAGTTCCTCCTTCTATATTTAATTTTTTTTTTTTTTTTACTTTTAACAAAAATACACTTGTTATTGAAATACAGCCATAGTTATTCTTTCCAGCAAGAAATCAATAATAATCATTAAAAAAAAGAAATAAAACAAAAAGTTATATAAACTTCAATATCATAGTCTTAACAGTCACTTGCATAATAATTTTTGCTTCCTTAGACCACATTAGCTATTTGGAGGAGGCGAAATGAGTTAGAGAAGATTATTACAGTAATTTATCAAAAGTAACAAAGTGGCGTAATACTCCCATAATTATATTAATATTATTTCAGTTGTTTCAAGTCAAGAAAAGATTTTAAATGATCAGGTGAATAAAAAGTGTATTTAACCTGTCCCAGTTTAACAACACATTTACAAGGATAAGCTAAAAAGAATGTCCCTCCTATTTCAGATGTTCTTGATTTCAATGCCAGAAAAGCTTTCCTTCTTTGTTGGGTCAGTTTTGTTACATCCGGGGAAAATCTGTACCTTGGGAGGCGGGGATAGTGCTGGGCAGACTTATACGGTCTCTGCCCTGAAGAGCACAGGTACAAATCAAAGTAGGGTATACACAAAAAGTAGCACACATGAGTTGTCTTGTTGGGCAGACTGGATGGACCGTACAGGTCTTTTTCTGCCGTCATCTACTATGTTACTATGTATGTTATATAATTCCACCAAAACAGGTTTTAAAAAATTTAAAATAAAGTTTCATTATGTTATTCAAGTCTTGTTCAAATATTAATGATGATACAATCAAAGTGAACCTTTCTGTTGTTTCATCCAAAGACTGCTCTAGTATAGCTGAGATATTATTTAAATCCAAGTTTACATTTTCAGATTCTTGTTTTTTTCCCCTACTTCTCCTTTAGGATTAGAAATATAATATAATTTATTTATAGGCGGAATTGCTTCAAGGGGCATTTTTAACACTTCATTTAGATATCTTTTAAATATTTCATGCGGATTAATCCCAAGGAGTTTGGGGAAATTCAACAGACGTTAAGTTTAATTTTCTATTAAAATTTTCAATCTGTTCAATTCTCCTTCGAATGTCAGTATTATCTTTCACCACAGTTTGTTTAAATTCTTGTAGACAATCTACATTCTTTTGGATACTTGAACCTTTTTCAGCTATTTCTTCTTTTATCAAGTCCACTTTTGAATTTAACTCTTGAAATTTATTATTAAAAGCACTGACTTCACCTGATGTAGAGTTACATCCATTTTATTCAACTTCATCCAAATCATTTCAAGGCTTATCTCCTACATTTTCTCTGAGGCTCCTGCCTCAGCCCTTGGCGTCTTCTGCAACGATACCAGACCCTCACTGGGAGCCGCACCCAAAACGCTTCCGGTAGGCTGCTGCTCCCCTACTGGATTCTTTGCCGACGCCGGGCAAGGAGGATTCATTATTGAAGGTGGAGAGAGAGATATTTCATCTCCCAGCAGGGCCTCCACTTCTCCGGATAGCCCCGCAATGGGATCCGTATCCCTTGCTATCTGGGAGACTGGCACGAAGAATCGCTCAAGACCCGATTGGATTGGGGAGGAAGTCGAGGTAGGTGGAGGGACTATCCTCGTCGACCCCTTTCCTTTGGTATGGGGCATTTTGAAAGAAGAAATTCTTATCACCCAAACATGTTTTTGGAGGTGCTTCTCAGCGTGTCTTATTACGCCCCCATCTTGATTCGCCTCCTGGCCTCGCGAGTCCAAAGTTCCTCCTTCTAAAGGATCCCAGATCAGGACATCCCCCCCTCTTCCCTCCATATCCTAACACTGGGAGATAGGCAAAGTTCCTCCTTCTAAAGGATCCCAGATCAGGCCATTCTCCCGTCTCCTAACTCTGGGACACAGATAAAGTTCCTCCTGTCCCCTAACATAAGAATAGCCATACTGGGTCAGACCAATGGTCTATCTAGCCCAGTATCCTGTTTCCAACAGTGGCCAAGCCAGGTCACAAGTACCTGGCAGAAACCCAAATCATGGCAACATTCCATGCTAGAAATCCCATGGCAAGCAGTTGCTTCCCCATGTCTGTTTCAATAGCAGACTATGGACTTTTCCTCTAGGAACTTGTCCAAACCTTTTTTAAACCCAAATATGCTAACCGCTGTTACCGCATCCTCCAGAAAAGAGTTCCAGAGCTTAACTATTCGTTGAGTGAAAAAAATATTTCTTCTTATTTGTTTTAAAAGTATTTCCTTGTAACGTCCTCAAGTGTCCCCTAGTCTTTGTACTTTTGGAATGAGTAAAAAATTGATTTACTTCTACTCATTCTTCACCATTCAGAATTTTGTAGACCTCAATTATATCTCCCCTGATTCATCTCTTTTCCAAGCTGAAGAGCCCTAACCTCTTTAGCCTTTCCTCATACAAGAGGAGTTCCATCCTCTTTATCATTTTGGTTGCTCATCTTTGAACCTTTTCTAATTCCGCTATATATTTTTTTGAGATACAGCGACAGGAAGTGAATGCAGTACTTGAGGTCACACCATGGAGCAATACAGAGGCATTCTAGTATTTTCGGTCTTCCTTAGCATCCCTCCGGACCGGCCCAGAATGTGACTGATGGGTTGTGTACGCCTTCCAGCAGGTGGAGACTGAGAAAAAAAAACTGTGACTCTAGGAGCCAATAAGAGCCCTTGGCAACCAGAGAAAGATCCAGTAATCTCAGTCTCCAGCAGGTGGAAGGTGGTGAGCCCTTTCAGTCTCAGTCTTTTCTATTCTTTACTCTCTTTTGATTAAGTTTTCAGTGTTTGGTATAATTTTCTTCTGTGTCCCTGTGCATTTTATTAAAAAAAAAAAAAAAACCTGCTCGTTGAAGGCTGAAACCCATGGGGAGTCCCTCAGAACCTCGGGGGTGCCACACTCGGAAGGCCGAGTCCATCCCCCCATCTTCCCTGATGCTGGCTAATTTTGTCTCTGCTAGCCTGTTTTGCTTTTTAAAGCAACATAACAATTTCCTCAAGTGCCTCAAGAAGTGCAGCTTTAGAGGATGGGAGAGACAGCTACTGAAATAAATAAAAAAAATGAGCCTCCCGGTCTGCTCTCTTGGCAGAGCCGTTTGTGGGCAGTTAGAACAAGCACGCCAGCTCTGGACCGATCAGCTGTTAGTTGATCAGCTGTTTCTCGTTTATTTTTTTTTTTTCGCGAGGTAGGTGAACTCCGCCGCTGTTTGGTCTGGCAGCGGCAGCGTTTAGGGTCCAATGTGTGTGTGTGTGTGTGCCGGTACTGCAGTCCAGGGTGCTGAGACCGAAATATTGTAGGCGCCGTCGCAGGGGGGTCCGACTCCGTTCTTTTGCCACTGGCCGCCTCTTCCTCGTCTTCGGTGCCGTTTTCGGCGGGAAACGCCACCATTTTGAATTTTAGTAATGAAGGAGCATAGAGCAGTGCAGAATCCAGCGACAAGAGACAGGTTAGAATCCTGATGCAGAGAACCTGCTGCTGGTCGCCTCTGCCTCGTCTCCGGTGCCGCTTTTCGTCGGGAAACACCACCATTTTGAATTTAGTAATAAAGGAGCATAGAGCAGTGCATAATCCAGAGCAGTGCATAATCCAGCGACAGACACAGGTTAGAATCCTGATGCAGAGAGCCTGCTGCTAGGTATATCAGCTGTGAGCTAGCGGCTGGAGGGGGGGGGGGGGGGTTAGCCTTTCTCAGCCTCTTATATTGGGTACTTATGAGGTATATGACCAGTTGAGCATAGTGGTCAGGTCCTAGTATGTCATGCAGCCCTATACTTAGCACACTTTGCCATAGCATGTGATTCAGCTTCTTTTTTTTGTCCTCTCTTGACAAGACAGCAAGAGGAATGGATCAGCAAAGAAGGCAAAGCTATTGTCTCTGATCTTTGCTATGTCAAACAGGGGTTGCTCTGGAGCATGCTTAGTATGGCATCCTCAGTTTAAAAAAAATGGTTTCTCTCTGTTTGACAGCCAGGTTTCCATCTGTATGCTCATTTCTAGTCTGTTGCTATGTTATTTTTATTTTGCTGAGGTCTGTATGGTCTTCCAGCTTTGCAGTTGGCCAGTTAGGTTACAGGCTGAATAGCATTCTTTTGTGGAGAGCAGTATATAATAAGGGTGTTCTAAGCTCATCTTTCCTTTCCTCCCTCCACCCCCCCCCCCCCAACTGTTTTTTCTTTTCCACCTTACAGTGGGGTGCAGATGTCTGGAATAGGAAGCTCTTAATGCACTTTTCAAGCTTCGGTATACATTTTTTGCTTATGTACTTTAGCCCAATCCTGGTCCATGTCCAAACAGCAGTTTTCTACATTTGCAGAAGTGTGCGCAGCTCCCTACCTAGCCAATTCAAACCAGCCAAAGGAACAGCTTGTAGTTTTTGTTTGGCTAGCCAAACTTATCCGATCAAGGCTGCATGAGAACATAAGAGCATAAGTTTTGCCATGCTGGGACAGTCCGAGGGTCCAGCGAGCTCAGTGTCCCGCTTTCGTCAGTAGCCACAGCTGCTCCCAGACTGCCCACTAGTTCTCTGATTTGTGGTTTAGGCAGTTAGTGTTGATCTGCAGCAGCACTATCCAGGTAATCACTTTGTATACTGATGCCTATGGGGGTTATTCTCAACAGCTCATTTAAGGCTTAGGTGCTAGATTGTTGAAATTGCATGTGTTTTACCTATTATAGAACACTAGTATATGTCTGTAATTATGTGTCTTACTGCTGTCAGACACATAACAAGTAATACTTCCCCTCTCAGCAATGAAGGGGTGTGGGCCCAGTTTCTATTCCCGGTAGGCACTTGATTGACATCATTTCAAGAGAGGTGGGCCCAGATTCTTGCGGATCAGTGGGTATTGGAGATTATTCGAGAAGGTGACACATTACAGTTTAGTCTTCCTTTGTCCGATCCTTTCCTAGAATCGCCTTGCCTTTTTTGCATCCTAGCCGGAGCCGTCAGAGATTATCTCCGTAGACTTCTGGCCCTTTGAGCAATTGTCTCCTGTCCTTCGGGCAGACCAGTGTAATGGTCGTGACTCTATCTGATTTGGATCTCAAGGCGGTCAATCAAATCCTCTAGGTGCCCTCTTTTCGAATGGTGGCTTTCCGGCCAATCTTGGTTGCAGTGCGGTCAGAAGAGTTTCTGGCTTTTCTTGTTCTCGCAGTACCCTATTTTAATATTCCTGTTCGTCTGCTCCTCCTATGTTTACCAAGGTCATGATAGCTATGATTCTTCCAACAGAGGGCATTTTAGTGTGTCCTTGGTTGGACTATTGGTTGATCCATGCAAAGTCTTCCCACGGGAGTCGTCCGGTGACAGCTCGGGTGGTAGAATTCTTGCAGTCAATGTACAGAAGAGTCATCTTTTCCCTTTTCAGTCGATACAGTATCTGGGAGTCCAGTTCCACACACAGCAGGGCCACGTGTTTCTACCGCAGACCAGGGTACTCAAGTTGTAGGCTCAGATTCGTCTCTTCTTGCACAATTCGAGTCCGTCTGCAAGAGACTATCTACAGATCTTAGACTCCATGGCGGCGGCGATCGGGACAGTTCCCTGGGACAGGGTGCTTATGCGACCTCTTCTGAGGTCACTTCTCTCGAGATAGTCGTCCCACAAGGATTCTCTTCATCAGACATTGCCACTTTTCCTCCAAGTGAAAAGCAGTCTGCGTTGGTGGCTTCGGGAGGCCAATTTGACCAAAGGTATGCCTCTGGATCAGCCCAGCTGGACTGTGGTGACAACAAATGCCAGTCTCAGCGGCTGGGGAGCTCATTGTCAGGGGTCGTTTGTTCAGGGTCTCTGGTCTCATCAGGAGGTTTTGTTTTCAATCAACCTGTTAGAGACCAGAGCGATTCGTCTGCTGCGCCAGTGTTCATTTCCTGAGAGGCCGAGCAGTGCGAGTAATATCAGACAATGCCTCAGCAGTAGCATATATCAATCGGCAAGGAGGGAAGAGGAGTCTGCCCTTGGAGCGAGAGCCGTCGCTGTTGATTCAATGGGGAGTAGTTCATCTGGTGGCTCTGTCAGCGGCTCACGTAGCAGGCTTAAATGTTCAAGCAGATGTTGTAAGTTGGCATATGCTCAATCCGGGCGAGTGGTCGCTAAGCGAAGGGGCGTTTCAGTTGCTGGTCGATTGTTGGGGGTCGCCCAGGATGGATGTTTGCCCCCGCACGCAATGCAAAATGTCCTCTGTTATACAGTCGTCAAAAGGATCCTAAGGCGCAGGGCGTGGTCGCTCTTCTTCAATCTTGGCCAGTCGGTCTAGTGTATGCTTTTCCTCCTTGGCTTCTGAAAAGCCGTCTTCTTCAGAAGGTCGAGACGCACAAGGGAGGTCTGATTTTGGCGGCTTCTGATTGGCCTCGAAGGCCGTGGTATGCCGACCTTCAACGTCTTCTGGTGGATTTTCCCTTCAAGCTTCCGGTCGTGCAAGATCTTCTGTCGCACGGTCCAGTCATTCATCCGGATCCGCATTGATTTGGTCTTACGCTCGGGCTCTTGAGAGGGCTAAGCTGATTAAGAAGGGTTATTCCGCTCAGGTCATTGCTACTATGCTTCGCTCTCGTCATCGTTCTACCTCTTTGAATTAGGTGCGCGCTTGGAGGATATTTGAGAGCTGCTGTAAGGAGTCGCCAACTGCACTTTAAGAGAAGCCAAAGCAAGCCCTTTGTCAAAGCACCGCTGCAAAAAATCCAAAATGTGAGCAACCGAAGTACTAAAAGGAGATAATCTCCTTTTAGTACTTCGGTTGCTCACATTTTGGATTTTTTGCAGCGGTGCTTTGACAAAGGGCTTGCTTTGGCTTCTCTTAAAGTGCAGTTGGCGACTTTGTCTTGTTTTTGTACTCGTATTCTAGGCAGCTCTCTGGCGAGTCTTCCGGATGTTGTGCATTTTTTGAGGGGAGCTAATCTTTTTCGTCTCCCCTCGCAATGCTATTTTCTTCATTGGGATCTGAATTTGGTGCTTAAAGTTCTTACTAAGCCTCCCTTCAAGCCTTTGTCGTCCTGTTCTCTGAAGGACTTGACTCTGAAGACAGTGTTTCTGGTGGCCGTTGTTTCGCCTAGACGAGTTTCGGTGTTGCAGGCGTTATTGTGTAGATCACCCTTTTTGGAGTTCTGTTCCGATCATGTAGTGTTGCGGCCATTCTCTTCTTTTCTCCCCAAGGTAGTAACTTGGTTTCATGTCTCTCAGCCGGTGGTTTTGCCTCTGTTAGGTTCCTTCTCCGGTTCAGAAGAGCAGCGGCGTTTGAAGGCTTTGGATATCAATCGGGTGTTGAAACTCTATATCAAGTGTACAGGTGATGTTTGGCGCTCTGATCGTTTGTTTATTCTGATTGGAGGTTCCCGCAAGGGGTTTATGGCTTCTAAGCCTACTATTCTCGGCTTAAAGAGATGATTGATTCAGCTTATCTTCTTTCTGGGAGATCTGTACCAAGGCATGTTAAGGCCACCTCTATAAGAGGTCAGGCAGCTTCTTGGGCAGAGCGTTGTCTGGTATCTCCGGAAGATATTTGTTGGGCGGCAACTTGGTCGTTGTTGCATTCTTCTTCTAAGCACTACCGTTTGGATGTCCTCAGTCGTCAGCAGGTTGCTTTTACAGAGCGCGTTTTGTCGGCCGGGCTTCTTGGGTCCCTCCCATAAATTCACTGCTTTGTTACTTCCCATCAGTCACATTCTGGGCCGGTCCGGAGGGATGCTAAGGAAGGGTAAATTAGACCTTACCTGCTAATTTGCTCTCCTTTAGTCCGTCCGGACCGGCCCAGATCCCTCCCTTTAGGTATTCTATGTTTTGAATTTTTCTTTGTTTGGAGCTAGTTTGTTTTTCTATTACAAAAAATTAAATAAATATATAAATTACAGAAATGTTTTTTCTGTTTTACTGAGATGTCCCGTTTGAAGGACCATGATATGTTTAAAGGCACTCACCCTTTGTTGGCAATGTGCCGGTGGCTGCTCAGGTTTTTTGGATGCAGTTTGTTTTTTCTTCTCTGGCTTTACTTCTGCTTTGGTACTATTACTGGATCTTTCTCTGGTTGCCAAGGGCTCTTATTGGCTCCTAGAGGCACAGTTTTTTTTCTCAGTCTCCACCTGCTGGAAGGCGTACACAACCCATCAGTCACATTCTGGGCCGGTCCGGAGGGACTAAAGGAAAGCAAATTAGCAGGTAAGGTCTAATTTACCCTTATTCGGCATCTCTTTCATAATAATTCCTAGCATCCTGTTTGTTTTTTGGCCGCCGCACACCGAGCAGATTTCAGCGCATTATCTACAACACCTAGATCATTTTCTTGGGTGCTGACCCCCAAGGTGGACTCTAGCATCAGGTAACTATGATTCGGTTTGTTCTTTCCAATATGCATCACCTTGCATTTGTCCACATTAAATTTCATCTGCCAGTTGGATGCCCATTCTTCCAATTTCCTAAGTACTTCCTGCAATATTTCACAGTCCTCACGTGTTTTAACAATCTTAAATAATTCTGTGTTATA
The DNA here is from genome assembly GCF_901765095.1 of Microcaecilia unicolor. Taxonomy (NCBI): domain Eukaryota; kingdom Metazoa; phylum Chordata; class Amphibia; order Gymnophiona; family Siphonopidae; genus Microcaecilia; species Microcaecilia unicolor. Next base: position 255,685,250 of record NC_044033.1, on the reverse strand, counting down.
TGCTAATTTAATCACCTCACTTATCGCTCTGATTTCTATATCATTTATAAGTATGTTAAATAGCACTGATCCCAATACAGATCCCTGCGGCACTCCACTGTTCACCCTCCTCCATTGAGAAAAATTACCTTTTAACCCTATCTCTGTTTTCTGTCCAATAACCAATTCCTAATCTACACCAGAACATTGCCTCTTATCCCATGACTCTTTAATTTTCTCAGAAGTCTCTCATGAGGAACTTTATCAAAAGCGTTCTGAAAATCTAGATACATCAACCGGCTCACTGTTATCCATGTTTTTCAGCCTTCAAGGAAATGAAGCAAATTGGTGAGGTAAGACTTCCCTTGGCTGTTCCATTAAACCATGTTTGTCTATATGTTCAGTAATTTTATTCTTTATAATAGCCTCCATTATTTTGCCCGGCACTGAAGTCAGGCTTACCGGTCTGTAATAACCCCGGAATTTTTTCTAAAAATCAGCGTTACATTGGCCACCCTCCAATCTTCAGGTACTATGGAGGATTTTAATGACAGGTTATCACTAACAGCAGATCTGTGATGTTTGAGTTTGTTTCATTAACCTGGGGTGTATAACATCTGGTTCAGCTGATTTATCTCTAACTTGTTGATTTGGCTCAGTACGTCTTCCCGGTTCACTGAGATTTCTTTCAGATGCTCCTCATTGTCACCCTTGAAAATGATTTCTGGTACAGATGCGTCTCTTGTAAAGACCAAAGCAAAGAATTAAATCTCTCTGTTTTGGTACTTTATTACTGGATCTTTCTCTGGTTGCCAAGGGCTCTTATTGGCTCCTAGAGGCACAGTTTTTTTTCTCAGTCTCCACCTGCTGGAAGGCGTACACAACCCATCAGTCACATTCTGGGCCGGTCCGGAGGGACTAAAGGAAAGCAAATTAGCAGGTAAGGTCTCCTCCCTGAGTTCCACTTTTATTCCTTGGTGATCTAATGGTCCCACTGATTCCCTCATGGGTTTTCTGCTTCTAATGTACCTGAAAAAACTGTTATTATGATTTTTTTGCCTCTGTAGCACTGATAAAGATCCTCCATCTAAAGGCTCAAAAATCAGAACATTCCCTGTCCCTTAACCACACCCTTCCCCCCAGCCTCTCTCACCATCTCATGCACAGGTGTCTGCTTGGTCCCGGTGTCATCCCTCTTCCCCTGGACTCCAGTCACACTCTGGGACCACCGATACAATCTCCCATTAGAACTCTTTGCTCAATGCACAGGAGACATCTAACATGTTATCCCTTTAAATTCCTTGTCATGACTGTTTATCTTGCCGACAGGTGAATGCTGTGTCTGCTCTGGTGTTGGCCCTGGGGTCTTCGACATTTTGTTCTCCAGAATCACTTAGAAATCTTTAGTGTCTTAAGTTCAGCTTTCTATTTCAGTTCTACCCGGGGAGGAAGGAGCAGCCGTGAATTTCTCTCACTTGTAATCCATGAGAGCTCCTTAGACAGGTACCAGGGACACTCTCTGCCTTTGAAGCCTCTCCTCCATGCTCGATTCCCTCTTCAAGTCCAATCGCTTACAGTTGGGCCTACTGAGCACAAAGGACTGAGGAGCCTTTTTCAGCTCCTGCTCACCTGTCGTACTGCCTTGGGTCACTGATTTCTTGCAGGTCCCACTCCTCCCCACCTGCTTCTCAGGCTCGGCTTGTGTCCCTTTGTTATCGGAGAAAAAGGAGAAGAGACTGAAGCCATCCCCGAAGAGCCGGTTCCACACACCCCGTGATTTAGGGTCAGAGCAGAGGTGGGAGGACCTGGAGAAGTCTGTGGGTGTCTCTAGTGTGGAGGGAGCTGGAGGTGTGTAGAGGGACTTGACTTCCAAAGAGAAGGAGCGTTTCATGTCCTGGGCCTTCATGCGGTTCTCCAAGGAGATCTCCAGCGAGTTGAACTGGTCCACCAGAGATAAGGGCTCCAGCTCTCTGGCCTCCTCTGCCACTTCCACACTTGAGCTGGTGGTATCACAGGACGGGCATCCTGGCCTCATCTGGAAGCAGTGATGCCCCCGGTCACTCCATGCTGGTGGCAGAGTATCTGGATGAGAGGACTGGGAAGTGGCCTTAATAGATGGAGCGCAGGACAGGACCGACTCATATTCCAGCAGCTGACCCAGGAAGTTAAAATTGGGAGAAATGGATGGTCGCTTCTCCTTTACAAACCTGTAGGGAAAAAAAACAAATACAGAAATATTACATTTTTGTAGGCTTTGTGATTATTGCAGCTCTCTGGGTCTTGCTATGTCCAAGTAAATGCAAGCAACATTTCAGCCATTAGAAGGTTATCAATAGAAATCAAACAAAATAAAACATGGAAAAGAAAAAGAGTAGTTACTCACCTGTAACAGGTGTTCTCCGAAGACAGCAGGCAATATATTCTCACTGATGGGTGACGTCACGTCGGCCCGGAGGACTTTCCAGCAAAGTCCATGACAAAGTCTAAAATGTCCCCCGTCGCGCGGGCGGATGCAGTGCGCATGCGCGCGTCCACTTTCCCGCCCGCCGCGCGGGCACATTCCTCAGTTAATTACAAGAATTAGAGGAATACAACTCCAAAGGGGAGGTGGGAGGGTTGTGAGAATATATTGCCTGCTGTCTTCGGAGAACACCTGTTACAGGTGAGTAACTACTCTTTCTCCAAAGACAAGCAGGCCAATATTCTCACTGATGGGGTATCCCTAGCCCCCAGGCTCACTCAACACAACAAAGAATGGTCAATTGGGTCCCGCAACGGCGAGGACAAAAAACAAAATTGACCTGAAACCAAATTCAACTATTGAGAGTGCAGCCTGGAACAGAATAAACATGGGCCTAGGGGGGTGGAGTTGGATTCTAAACCCCAAACAGACTCTGCAGCACCGACTGCCCAAACCGACTGTCGCGTCGGCTATGCTGCTGAAGGCAGTAATGTGATGTGAATGTGTGGATCGAAGCCCACGTCGCAGCTTTGCAAATCTCTTCTATGGTGGCTGACTTTAGATGAGCCACCGACGCAGCCATGGCTCTAACATTATGAGCCGTGACATGACCGTCCAAAGTCAGCCCGGCTTGGGCGTAAGAGAAGGAAATGCAATCTGCTAGCCAATTAGAGATGGTGCGTTTTCCGACAGCAACTCCCCTCTTGTTGGGATTAAAAGAAACAAACAGATGGGCGGACTTTCTGAAGGGGCGCGTCCGCTCCACGTAACAGGCCAGTGCTCTTTTACAGTCCAAAGTGTGCAACTTGCTTTCGCCCGGGCTCAAGTGAGGAGGGGGAAAGAATGTTGGCAAGACAATTGACTGGTTCAGATGGAACTCCGACACCACCTTCGGTAGAAACTTTGGGTGGGTGCGGAGGACTACTCTGTCATGATGAAAGACAAGGAATGGTGCATGAACTACCAGGGCTTGAAGCTCACTGACCCTACGAGCTGAAGTAACAGCCACCAAGAAAATGACCTTCAAGGTCAAGTACTTCAGATGGCAGGAATCCAGTGGCTCGAAAGGAGTTGTCATCAGCTGGGTGAGAACGACATTGAGATCCCATGGCACTGGAGGAGGTTTGATAGGGGGCTTTGACAAAAACAAACCTCTCATGAAACGCATGACTAAAGGCTGTCCAGAAATCGGCAAGCCATCAACATGTGAATGATAAGCACTGATAGCGCTAAGGTGAACCTTGACCGAGTTAGTCTTAAGACCAGACTCGGATAAATGCAGCAGGTACTCAAGCAAGGTCTGTGCAGGACAAGAGAAAGGATCTAAACCGTTACTGTCACACCAGACGGCAAACCTCCTCCATTTAAAAGAGTAACACTTATGTGTGGAATCTTTCCTGGAAGCAAACAGAACTCTGGAGACACCCTCAGAGAGACCAAAGGAGGCAACCTCTAAGCTCGCAACATCCAGGCCGTGAGAGCCAGAGACCGGAGGTTGGGATGTAGAAGCGCCCCCTCGTTCTGAGTAATGAGGGTCGGAAAACAATCCAATCTCCATGGCTCTTCTGACGAAAGTTCCAGAAGAAGGGGAAACCATATCTGGCGGGGCCAAAAAGGCGCTATCAGAATCATGGTTCCGTGGTCCTGCTTGAGTTTCAGGAGAGTCTTCCCCACTAAAGGGATGGGAGGATAAGCGTACAGGAGTCCTGTCCCCCAAAAAAGGAGGAAGGCATCCGACGCTAGTCTGCCGTGGGCCTGGAGTCTGGAACAGAATTGAGGAACCTTGTGAGTGTCCTGGGAAGCAAAAAGATCTATCGATGGAGTTCCCCAAACTCGAAAGATCTTTTTGGCAATAGTCATGTTCAAGGACCACTCGTGAGGCCGCATAACTCTGCTCAGCCTGTCGGCCAGACCGTTGTTTACACCGGCTAGATAAGTGGCTTGGAGAAACATTCCGTTTTGATAGGCCCATAGCCACATCTGCACGGCCTCCTGGCACAGAGGACGGGATCCGGTACCCCCTTGCTTGTTGGTGTAATACATTGCCACTTGATTGTCTGTCTGAATGAGAACAATTTTGTTGGCTAGCCGATCTCTGAATGCCTTCAGAGCGTTCCAGATCGCTCGCAATTCCAGGAGGTTGATCTGGAGATGCTTCTCCTGAAGAGACCAAGCTCCTTGAGTGTGAAGCCCATCTACATGTGCTCCCCACCCGAGGAGGGATGCATCCGTCGTCAGCACTTTTTGAGGCTGAGGAATTTGGAATGGGCGTCCCAAGACCAGATTGGATCGGATGGTCCACCAACTGAGGGAATTTCGAAAATTGGTGGACAGCCGGACAACATCCTCTAGATTCCCTGTGGCTTGAAACCACTGAGAAGCTAGGGTCCATTGAGCCGATCTCATGTGTAGACGTGCGATGGGTGTCACATGAACTGTGGAGGCCATGTGGCCAAGCAATCTCAACATCTGCCGAGCTGTGATCTGCTGAGATGCTTGCACTTTGGAAACCAGAGACAGAAGTCTGTCTGCCCTGGGTCCTGGGAGATAAGCACAAGCTGTCTGTGTGCACAACAGAGCTCCTATGAATTCCAATTTTTGCACAGGGACGAGATGGGACTTGGGGTAATTGATGACAAAGCCCAGCATCTCTAGCACCTGAATAGTCATCCGCATAGACTGCAAAGTTTCTTGCGGGGAGGTGTTCTTCACCAGCCAATCGTCCAGATAAGGGAACACATGCACTCCCAGTCTGCGTAGCGACGCTGCCACAACTGCCAGGCACTTTGTAAAAACCCTGGGCGCAGACGCCAAGCCAAAAGGCAAAACACAGTACTGAAAATGCTGTGTTCCCAGCCGAAACCGAAGATACTTCCTGTGGGCTGGAAGTATCGGTATGTGAGTGTAAGCATCCTTCAAGTCCAGAGAGCATAGCCAATCGTTTTTCTGAATCATGGGAAGAAGAGTGCCCAGGGAAAGCATCCTGAACTTTTCTTTGACCAGATATTTGTTCAGGGCCCTTAGGTCTAGGATGGGACGCATCCCCCCTGTTTTCTTTTCCACAAGGAAATACCTGGAATAGAATCCCAGCCCTTCTTGCCCTGGTGGTACGGGCTCGACCGCATTGGCGCTGAGAAGGGCGGAGAGTTCCTCTGCAAGTATCTGCTTGCGGTAGGAGCTGAAAGACTGAGCTCCTGGTGGGCAATTTGGGGGTTTGGAAATCAAATTGAGGGTGTACCCGCACCGGACTATTTGAAGAACCCACTGGTCGGAGGTTACGAGAGGCCACCTTTGGTGAAAAAATTTTAACCTCCCCCCGACCGGCAGGTCGTTCGGCACAGGTACTTTGACTCCGGCTATGCTCTGCTGGAGCCAGTCAAAAACCCGTCCCTGGTTTTTGCTGGGGAGCTGCAGGGGGCTGCTTCGGTGCCCGCTGCTGACGAGAGCGAGCGGGCTGGGGTCGAGCCTGAACCGGCTGACGGGAATAAGGAGTGTACCTACGATTTCTAGAAGCGTAGGGAGCACTTCTCTTTCCCTTAAAAAACTTCCTAGCAGTGGAAGTGGTTGCAGAAGGCGCCCGGCGGGAGAGAGAATCCATAGCGTTGTCACGCTGGTAGAGATGATCAATCATCTCTTCAACCTTCTCTCCAAAAAGGTGATCCCCCCGGCATGGGATATCTGCTATTTTCCGCTGAGTTCTTTCCTCCAGGTTAGAGGCACGCAGCCATGAGAGCCTGCGCATCGCTATACCTTGAGCGGAAAAGCGAGATGTCACATCGCAAGTGTCAAAAATGCCCCTGGACAGGAACTTGCGACACGCCTTCTGCTGCCTGATCACTTGGCGAAAGGGTTCAGCTTTCTCCTCAGGGAGTTCATCTACTAAACTCTCAAGTTGCCTCACAGAGTTCCGCAAATGCACACTCGTGAAGAGTTGGTAAGACTGGATTTTGGAAGCGAGCATACCAGCCTGATATGCCTTCCTCCCAAAAGAGTCCAGAGTTGCATATTCTCGCCCCGGGGGCGCCGAGGAGAAATTTCTGGAACTCTTGGCTCTTCTGAGGGCAGAATCCACCACCGCTGAATCATGAGGCAATTGGGTCTGCATGAGACTGGGTTCCCCGTGGATCCTATATTGGGACTCAGCTTTCTTAGGGACGGTTGGACTTGAAAAAGGCTTCTCCCAGTTCCTTAGCATAAGTTCCTTAAGAGTCTCATGAAAAGGAACTGTGGCAGAAGATGAAGGTGGAGATGGATAGTCCAGAACCTCAAGCATTTTGGCTCTGGGCTCGTCCACAATTTCCACGGGGAAGGGGATGGCCTCAGACATCTCTCGAACAAAAGATGAAAAAGACAAGCTCTCGGGAGGAGACAGCTGCCTTTGTGGCGAGGGAGTGGAGTCAGATGGAATGCCTTGAGAATCCTCGCCAGAGAACTCCCCATGCATTCCTTCATCATCCTTGGATGAGGTACCATCAGATGGGGCTAAAAGCTCAGACAGAGCCGCCCGAATCTGAGCCCGTCTCGACAAAGAGGCATGATGGCCTCTATGATGGTGCCGAGAAGTTGATGGTCCCTGAGGCTCCGGGGAAGCTTCCTGCTCCGATGCCTCGGGAGAGTCAACTTGGGAGGTCAAAGGCACCGGCACCGGAGACGGCACCGGTGAGACAGACCTCACCACAGGCTGAAGGCCTGACGCAGGAACATCCGGCATCGGCAATGTCGACACCTTTGACGCCGTCGGCACCGGTGCCTCTGAAAGCATCGACACCGGCCCCGTCGACGCCGTCGGCACCGACAACCTCGATGCCGACTGCCACTGCTGCATCATGTTCAAGAAAAAAGGGAACATGGCCTGCATACTCTCATCCACAGCTGGAGTCGGAAAAGGCTGCGGGGTCGGTTGAGGTGCCAGTGGCAAAGTCTGCTGAGGTTGGGGAGTGGGGACTCGGCTGCCAGCGACCCCACGCGTCGGAACCTCAGTAATAGAGGGAGAGCGATCCTCTCGGCACCGACGCTTCTCGGGTATCGAGTGCATCGATGACCCGGAGCTCCCGGTGCCGTGTCTCGAAGGAGATCGACGACGATGCTTCTTGGCCTTCGCCCGACGCATGTCATCGAGACTCCTCGGCACCGGAGAGGAGGACGTGGAATCCACACGTCTCCTCGGGGCCGGGTCCGACGCAGGACGGTCCCGGGGGGCCTGCACAGCAGGAGGCGCCGAGGCGGGTGGAGACCCACTCGATGCATCACTGCTCCCAGCGTGCATGGGTCTAAAGGCAGCCTGTCCCCTGTCTCCCGGTGCCGACGCCTCCTTCGACGTCGACTTTGACGACGTCGGCCTCGAAGACATCATCCTTGACGGCACCGACTTCACCGGCACCGACTTGCCCGGCGCCGGTTTGGAGGGCGCCGACTTAGACGACGTCGACGGCGCCGACGTCGACGCCGAAGCACCGGGCCCAAAAATCTTCTCTCTCTGGGTGTCTCGAGAGAGCAGTGTCCGCTTCTTCATGGCGAGACACAATTTACAACTCTCCGAGCGGTGGTCCGGCCCAAGGCACTGAATACACCACGAGTGTGTATCAGTGCCAGAGATGGCCCGATGGCAGCGGGCACAAGGCTTGAAGCCGCTGGGCGTCTTCGTTGACATCTCGGGAAAAATTGTCCCTGCCAAATCAAAAGACGCGATTGTGTCTAGAAAAATAATGACACAGGAAAACAAAAGAAAAAGACGGGAAAAAATACCCGACCGAGCGATTTAAATAAAATCGCAGACTAAAATAAAGGAAACTTAATAAACGAAAACAATCTAAGATAACAAAAAAAGGATACTTCGCTTTTTTCTTCTTTCTTCACCTCCGGGCACAGGAGGAACACGAAGACGAGATCGTCGAGCTCCGTGTCACCTCAGACGCGGAGAAGAAAAAACTGAGGAATGTGCCCGCGCGGCGGGCGGGAAAGTGGACGCGCGCATGCGCACTGCATCCGCCCGCGCGACGGGGGACATTTTAGACTTTGTCATGGACTTTGCTGGAAAGTCCTCCGGGCCGACGTGACGTCACCCATCAGTGAGAATATTGGCCTGCTTGTCTTTGGAGAATAAGATGATACCTTTTTTATTGGACATAACTTAATACATTTCTTGATTTGCTTTCGAAGGTTGCCCTTCTTCGTCAGATCGGAAATAAGCAAATGTGCTAGCTGACAGTGTATATAAGTGAAAACATTCAAGCATTACTATGACAGTCTGACAGGGTGGGAGGATGGGGGTGGGTCGGAGGTATGCATGGGGACATCAAAGCATATCATTGATATTCTAACAGGATGGGTGTGGGTAGGTGAAGGGAGGGTGATCAACAGAGACATACAGTTTTATGGTTTATAATGGGCTAGGAACCCCAGGTCCTTGTTAAGTCCTTTCTGTTGGGTGTTAAAATATTCAATCATTCTGACTTCAAAGGTCTTACGTTCTTGTATGGTTTTAAAGTTACCTTTCAGTATTCTCACTGTGAAATCACTGATACAGTGTCCTGGTTCTGTGAAGTGCTGTCCCACCGGGGTGGGGGCCCTACTGGCTGTATTGTTCATGTGATGTCTATGTAAATTGAATCTTGTCTTAAGCATCTGGCTTGTTTCTCCAATATAGCATCCTTCGTTACATTTTTTACACTGAATGATATATACCACATTGGAAGATGAGCAACTGAAAGATCCCTTTATGTTGAATATCTTTCCTTTGTGGATGACTTTGGGGTCCTGTGAAATATTTTGGCATAGTTTGCAACTGGATAAATTACAGGGAAGTGTGCCCTTCTGTTCCTTTTCAGTCTGTGAAGGAAGTTTACTTCTGATTAGCTTGTGTTTTAAATTGGGTGGCTGTCGGAAGGCCAGTACTGGTGGGGATGGAATATCTCTTTCAGTAATTCATCCTCCTGGAGTATAGGTTGTAGATCTCTTATGATTTTCCTCAGTTTTTCCAGCTCTGGATTGTATGTCACTACAAGCGGGATTCTGTCTGTGGATTTTTTCTTTTTGTACTGTAGCAGATTCTCCCTGGGTGTTTTGAGGGAGGAGGCAATATTCTTGGAGATTATTTTGGGGTTGTAGCCCTTCTGTTTGAAGGATTCAGTCAGGCTTTTAAGGTGTCTGTCTCTGTCCCCTGAGTCAGAGCAGATACGGTGGTATCTTGAATCCTTGTTTGATTTCTATTGATAACCTTAAGAGTGGACTAACACGGCTACCACACTCCTCTAGCCATTAGAAGAAAACCACAGCACATCTGAGTAAGTGGAACTGACAAGACCTGGACAGCTACAACAACCAGGGAATTACTACCTCGGCTTCAGTTCCAGTTTTCAGCTCTGCCCCCTGACTGTGACCCTCAGGCGAGTCAATTTCTCTCTCTCAACTTCAGGCCAGGCCTAATCCATGGTTCTGACACTAACCCACTGTGCTTGACTGTGGGACGAGTCACTCTCCCTACACCTCAGCTCTAATCCCTGGTTCTGCCACCAGCTCTGTGGGACCCTCACATGGGGAGCAAACATGCATGATGGCGTATGCAAGGGGAGGATTGAAAGTATGGACTTGTAGGCTATATGACATGAGAAGTAGTTGTGAGAAGGCTGGTACAGATGTTTGCAGCTCTGACATGGGAAGGTCATGGGTGCAAATGTGCTGAACTTGGCTCTCATGCAGGGGGAACAGGCCCCGTGGTTTCACCATTACCTGTACGCCTCGTCCAGAGGTAGCCCTGTGCTGTACATCACATATGCAATAGCGAAAGCAGCTGACCTGGAGACGCCAGCAAAACAATGAAGTAAAACCTTCCCATTCATCACCTCCGCTTTATCTGCATGAGAGAGATGAGAAAGCGAGGGGTCAACAGCACTTCCACAGTTTGGAGAGGCAGTACTCATTGGTCCCCTAGATAAAGGATGTTCTTCCCACAGTGCACCTGAGTTCCTGGAGGAAAAGACCAACCTGTTTGAAAAGGCATACCCTACCGACCCAACCTAATAGCCTGATCTCCGCAACACAACAAAAGTAAAGTACATAATGGACATAACACAACTCTTCCGTTGACTGCTCCACACAAACGTTTATTACCACACCACCACTTTGTATTTGTTCACACCGGAGTCTGCGAATGCATCTCCGGCACTATGTAAGCCACATTGAGCCTGCAAATAGGTGGGAAAATGTGGGATACAAATTTAATAAACTATTGCTAAGGTAGATCTGAAGAAATCCAGTGCTTATCGTTGGATTAAGTAAAATGGAATTTTCAGGACCCTACCAGGTACTTGTGACCTGGATTGGCCACTGCTGGAAGCAGGATACTGGGCTTGAGGAACCTTGAGTCTGACTTAGTCAGCCTTTTGTTCTAATATTCTAAGGGCAGCAGATTGACTGTCCTCTCTCCTCTTATACCTATAAAACTTACAAACTACCATCCCCATATCCCCCTCCCTTCAAACCTATAAGCTCTGTTGCCTGGGATCCCCACATCCCCCTTTCCCTCATGTGCAGCCCGATATTCCTCTCCCTTCATACCTGTGAGGTCTGCGGGCAAAGCTCCCCACATCTCCCCCTCCTCCCCAATGCCTATAAAGTCTGCAGCCTGAGGTCCCCAGGCACCTGTCCCTTCTTACCTATGAAGTCTGTAGCCTGCTTCAGCCAGGGCAGGATATTGTCAGAGTAACTGTCATTAATCGGGATTCTCAGAAAGCGGTTGCTGGGTATGAAACTGGGCTGTGGACAGCTACAGCTCACGTTCAGTACATGTGTGATCCCATTCAAACCAACGACCTCCTGCAGGAGGGAAAAAAATGAAATACAAGCCCCTAATTAACACTGAGTCCAGTTGCCATCAGCACACTGGCCCAACATTTGTTCGATCTGACAGAATATGGGTGAAGAACCCCAAGACCTCATTCCCATTGGATGCCGAGTTGTCTGACCTTGTTCCCCACACGCGCATCTCTTTGACGTGACTTCTTAAGTACACACTTTTCTTCAAATATCATCTTTTAACTATTATTATGTTGGCATTAATTCTTGGTTTTATCATGCTGCTGCTCTGGTGCTGTGCTCTTTATTTCTTACCTGGTTGAGAGCATCACTCTGAGACCCCAGGTATAAATGGAGTAGGACACGTGTAATGGAGACAGATGAGGTAGACAGGCAGGGCTGGGAGATGCTGGCATGCAGGAGGCTGGCGCTGCAACCCTCACATAGGCTGGGATACCAGGATGAGAACTCTGCAAATCCACCTGCGGAGAGAGAAGGCAGAACAGGAGCTGGAGGCACTGGGAGTGGTGTGGTTTGGCCTCTGCAAGACCAGCCCCAGGTGCCACTTACCTTCCAGCAGCGAGATCTGGCTATAACAGGGCTGCAGCTCCTCCAGAACAAGGGTCAGCACAGGACTGGCAGAGCGCTTCTCACTCCCCTGGTCATACACCACCACCTGCTTCTGCCTTGGGCTGTCTCCCTGCTGGCATTGCATCTGGACATAGGGAGACATGTGGGTAAGAGGACAAGACAGAGGAGCAAAGAAGGTGGGAATTAGCTGTGTGTGGGAATGCACATCACCCCTGGCACTGACCTGGCAAGACGGTGGCAGCAATTCCTGCAGAAGCAGCTTGCGATGGTGCCTCGAGCCGCCGAAGTTCATGGAGCCCACCACATGCAGGAGGTTGTACTCAGTGACAGATCGACAATCTAGGAGTAGGAGCGCACCCTGATCCTGCCACAGCATCTCTGCCAGCTGCTTTGCCCGTATGGCCAGAGGAGGCATCCTCTCCCCTCCCATCTCTGCAGGACTAACAGAAGAAGAGCTATAGACCTCAGTCGAAAGAGTATGGGGGAAATCCAGCACACACATTCAGGAATAAGCCACCACCCGTTTCCACTACTCCATCATACACAGCCAGAGCTGGAGCCCCCCTCACCCCTTCATCACAGAATCAGATCATCTCCAGATTTAAAAAAAACAAACAAATATTAATTTTGAAAAGAATAAAGATTTATTACAGGATAGAGGATGACAGCTTCAGGTTCTGCTACAGATCTGTAACTGTCCCTGGTTAGGTTACACTTCTTGCCTGGTGACAGGATACAGCATACATACAAAGTAGGGATGTGCCCTCTGCACCCATACAAGATGTGTTCTTACCTTTGCAAGGTTCAGCTCTTTCTCCACAGTAATGTGGGCCAGAGAGGGGCTTCTAGTGCTAGGATTTAGTGGGGCTGGTGGTAAAACAAGCCAGACCTGCGATGCACAGATGTGGGGAGCAGGGGGAGGTTTTGAACTAGTGATGCAGAGATGCAAAGAGTGGGGGTGGGGGGTAGGTTCTAATCCTGCAACCCACAGACACGGGGAGCAGAGGTTGGTTCTGGTCCAGTGATGCAGGGGGCAGCTAGAGGTTCTGATCCTGTGATGCAGGGAGTAGAGGGCAGTTCTGGTCCAATAATGCAGGGAGCAGATTGATCCAGTGCTGCGGCGATGTGAGGAAGTGGGGGGGGGGGGGGGGGGGGGGGGGGGGGGGGGGAGGTTCTGATCCTGTGGTACACAGAAGCTGGATGGTCCCCAGGTATATTGCATCCACAGCTATGGAAAGTGGAGGCAATGCAGGAATGAAGTCACCTGCAGAAAGATGGTAAAAATAACTCACAATGATGTCATCTCCAGCCAATGAGGCTGCAGCGGTGCAGGAGCCACCTCCATCTAGCCCAGGACAGGTTTTCCATCTCCCACTCCACATTAACCCCTGATGTCTCCCTTCGGGGTGTTAGCATGGTAACACTGGGATCAGGCACTGTACAGGAGAGGATTTTGGAGGAGGCAGCTGAGAATAATGTCTCAGCTGTAATCTTGGTTCTCTCCCTCCTCTGTCCATCCACTTCTAAATCTCTGAGGAGTACACCTCCCTCACACAAGTAATTTTGAACCTTACCCCCACCACCCCATAAACACACACAGTTCTGCCAATGCACCTCACTCCTGCCGTGGAGCACCGAGATCCTCACACCGAACTCTGCAGCACCCCCTGCTATTCCAGTACTGAGACTCTCACACATAGCTCTGCCAATGCACCTCATTCCCAGCCCACAGCACCCACTGCTATACCAGTAGAAACCCTCACACACAGCCCAGCCAATCTACCTCACTCCCCCCTGCTAATCCATACACAGTTCTGCCAATGCACCTTATTTCTGCACCACAGTGCCCCCATTGCTGTTTCATTTGTGGATGCTTCTGGTTTGACAAATAGATGTAAAGATGTGGGGGTTAGGGGGGTGTGGTGACCCAGGTCACCTCTTTTCCCTTGGGGGTCTTGCGCTGAAGACATTATAACCATGTTCAGTTAGAGTATTTGGTGTGTGTTGGCTATAAATATACACAAAACAGATATTTTTTTTAATCAGTTTCCAGCATTTACACACCATGCATTTTAAGCTATATTTACTTAATCATGCACACTCTTGTGATGAGGGTGATGGAACCACATAATCCTCCAAAACGGGCAGATTCCAGTAAGTGGCATCTCAAGGACGGAGGGAGAACATCACCCAACGCCTGTGACCTGCACTTGCTGAGGATCAGTAGAAAGCGCTCCATGTTTCTTAGAGGAGTTTAGGGCTATGAACCCCAGCCCTTCAGGGCAGAAGTCATGACCATTTCCAGGGACTGTCGTACTGGCCTTGAGAGGCGAGATGAACCTGAGGAGGGGTAAGGTGTTAGGTGCTGTGCTAGAATGGGAGCAGATGGTTGTGAAGGTTGTCTGTGTTTGGGTATTTTTCTTATGTTCATTGTGTTTAAATATCACAAACAGCATTGAGAATATGGTGTGTAAACATTTTATTTAAATGTTCCTGTATGAAGACCTCCCAAGGAAGAGGTGAAATAGAGAATCAGGTTAGGAAGAAAGGGAGAAATACAGGCATAGCAAGGCATATTCAACTACAGGTTTGATTTTTTAAAGTTAAAAATGTTATTGACATTTTCATAATAAAATATAGAGAATCAGGGCAGGGAGAAATACATTCATAGCAAGGACTATTCAACATGTTTAATTTTTAAAACTAAATTTTATTGATATTTTAATTGATCATAAAAGCAACTTCCAAATACAGGTTATTGTGACTCTCCAACTCTTCCCTTCCTATCTCCTACCTACTGACAGGCTTCCAGCATGGCAAATGCACCACAATAGAGAGGCTAGGGCTTTTCAGCTTGGAGAAGAGATGGCTGAGGGGAGACATGATAGAGGTATATATAAAATAATGAGTGGAGTGGAACAGGTGGATGTGAAGCATCTGTTCACGCTTTCCAAAAATACTAGGACTAAGGAGCATGCGATGAAACTACAGTGTAGTAAATTTAAAACAAATCGGAGAAAAGTTTTCTTCACCCAACGCGTAATTAAACTCTGGAATTCGTTGCCAGAGAACGTGGTGAAGGCGGTTAGCTTGGCAGAGTTTAAAAGGGGGTTAGACGGTTTCCTAAAGGACAAGTTCGTAAACCGCTACTAAATGGGAAAAATCCACAATTCCAGGAATAACATGTATAGAATGTTTGGGAAGCTTGCCAGGTGCCCTTGGCCTGGATTGGCCGCTGTCGTGGACAGGATGCTGGGCTCGATGGACCCTTGGTCTTTTCCCAGTGTGGCATTACTTATGTACTTACTAGTAAAAAAAGGCCCGTTTCTGGAGCCAATGAAATGGGCGCTAGCAAGGCTTTCCTGTGGCCCCCCCCCCCCGTCGTCGATGTTGGTGAATTGCTCCGCCTCCGCCCTCAACATCATAACTTTTGACGCGAGGGTGGGGCCCAGAGACTGTGTTTTTTGAGGCTTCAGCGCTTCGAACATACGAACCTTGGCTTCAGTGACGTCAGAAGCCAATAGAACGTTGAGGGTGAGTTTTTTATATATATAGATATACAGAGCTGCCCCATTCCTGGCACCTGGCCTCAGTTACTATTATACCTAAGCCGGGGAAAGACCCACTTTTGCGCAGTTCATATCGCCTTCTCTCTCCATTAGGAAGAGAAGATTTTTACAAAGATCTTAGCAGCTTGGTTACAAAAGGTCCTACCTAAATTAGTTCATTCTGACCAAACTGGCCTCATCATGGGAACAAAAATCTTTGATAACATTTGTTGAGTGCTTCATCTGGTGGACCAGACCAAAGCTTCAGAGATCTCGTCACTCATACTGTCACTGGATGCAGGGAAGGCCTTTGATAAGTCTGTTGGCCATATAGATTTGCTCTGTATAAAAAAAGCCCTGGTATCTTTGAAAACGAATGGTCACACGACTGAAGACTTTGAACTATTTCAAGGTACCAGTCAGGGCTGCACTTTTGTCACCCCTGCTATTTGCTTTGCCAATTAGTTCTTCACCGAACTAGAGGGTATAACATATGGTGAGCAAAACCATAACATTGTACTGTTTGAGGATGATATTTTGCTGACTTCATCAAGTCCAGATTCCTGCCTTACTCAAGTTATTGAGGTGCTGCATAGCTATGGGAGGGTGTTGGGCTTTAAAATACATATGTATATCTAAAATTCTAAACACCAACATAAAAATGAATGAGGCCAAACAACTCTAGCATCATTTTTTTTCATTGGGCATAAAAGTCAATACGTTATTTGGGCATCCGATTGTATGTCTTGCACCAGGGATTATATGAACTCAACTTTCTTCCAAAGCTTAAGGAGCTATTCTTGGAACCAGAGTGTTGGGAAGGTTTGAACCTATCCTGATTGGGATGGATTAACATTCTAAAAATGATGGTGATCCCAAAGCTGCTCTCTTTTTCTGACCATCCCTATTAGAAAGGCTTTTATTTACTTCTGGAAAAAAAAAAAAAAAACACCACCCCATCTGATGAAAGTGTGGGGAGAGGCATGGGGGGGGGGGGGGGTTCCCTACTTTGCTCTTTACCACACAGCAGCACAATTTCAGATTGTACCTGAATGGCTGAAGGGATCCCAGAAGCTGTGGTTGGCCACAGCAGAGAATATAGTTAGGGAGACACCCCTGTGGGTGCTACCTTGGCTGCCAGTGCAACAAAGGAGGAGGTTTTGCCCACACCCGTTTACATGAGAG
The DNA here is from genome assembly GCF_901765095.1 of Microcaecilia unicolor. Taxonomy (NCBI): domain Eukaryota; kingdom Metazoa; phylum Chordata; class Amphibia; order Gymnophiona; family Siphonopidae; genus Microcaecilia; species Microcaecilia unicolor. The sequence continues at coordinate 255,668,693 of NC_044033.1, read as the reverse complement.
ATCCTTAGGCCACATGGCTTATGCAGCGAACTAGGTGGGTTCCTGATAGAAAGTATCATCAGTCGTTATGTATGAACAAGGTTTCACCCCAGGACAAGAAGATATATTACTCACTCAGTGGACCTCAGTTTCACTACATACCCTGGGGCAAGTATGGGAGGAGAGTGAATGATTATCATTAGCTGATCTTAGTGAGGAATAGGGAGTTATACAGTACAGCCAACTTCATGATTTTATACTTAAGAGGGCCCGAGGAGACTTAGAACTAGGGGGAACAGATTTGGAAAAGATGGTACACATGGAAACAGGAAGAGAGCAGGCAAGTAGAATCTATAGAGCCATACTCACCCAACCCACACCAGTGTCTTTTTATAGTGGCAGATGGCAAAAAGTTAGCACAAACCTGAGGGTTTAAAGACTGGAAGAAGATGTCACTTCCAGGAAGATGATCGAAAATGGCTACAAAATCTTTTAGCAGTGATACTGTACTCCAGCTCATCTAACTAAGATTTATAAAACTAACATGGACATATGTTGGCACCTTCTTTCACATATGGTGGAAGGACCCTGTATTGAATGTATTTTGGACAGCAGGCTTATAGGCATCAAAGTCCCACAGGCTGGAATGCAGTTTACTTCACCATAAAATGACTGCAATTTCTAAAGAGGCTCAAACTGGCAACTTAACTTTTTACAACTCCAAAAATCACGCTGGCAAGATTTAGAAACAACCACTAACTCCACCACCGGAGCTGATCCTCTTAAAACTGGACTATATAAGTTTAACGGCCAAGCTGACAGCTGGAAAGCATGGCCGGATATTGCTCTATCACAAAACATGGGACAACCTACATGGCGATCCCAAACCACAGCCACAGCTGACTCATGAGCTTAGTACTCAAGCCTTTGCTGGATTTCTCCTTATTGAATTTTGAGAAGCTTTGGGGGTGGGAGAGGAGGGGGAGGAGAGAGCTACTCAGTTCTGTATATTGGAGCTAAAGTATTGGTTGACAGATGGTTTACAATATTGTTTACAATAGTTCGGTATTATGCCTGTTTTATTACTGAAATTCAATAAAATTGGTAAAGTTGATATCCCGAGCGCAAAGGGATGAAGATGCAGCAACAACGTGGGGTTCAGCTGTCCAAGAACTGCCGCCATAGTGACTCCAGCTCGGGGTTGTCAAAGTGCGGCACAAAGTTGATTCTCAGGATCTCACTAAAACCTTCATTTAGTGAAGGAGGTACAAACTTGTTCCTAGAGCAGAGAAAAAGAACAATGATATCAGTAGCGTCACTTGGGCTCAGAGACCGTGCACCGAGGGCAGCGCTCACTCACTTGTAACTGTGGATAACCATATTATTCACATGGAGATGATCTGAAGTAATTTCTCGGAACTAAAAGTGGAGGAGAAAAGAGCAGGTTATTGCCAACCTGTATCGGGACCCAAAACACTTCTAACAGGGGTGCTCCCATTTTTCTCACTATGCTATATAGTACAGAGACCAGCCCCGGTCCAATCCCACACCTCTCATCCCATTATAACGCAGAAGCCTGCCCCGGCCTGCTCTCAACCCCTCACCCCATTACAGTACAGAAACCACCCCTACCCCGCTGCTCGCTCTCTCACCCTGTTATTGTGTTTGATCAATTCGATGGGAGCAGTGAACAGGAAACATCTCACAGGAACACCGGCTTTCCGAGCACAATCAATGTACCTAAGAGGAAGAAAGTATGCAGGTGACAAGGTACAGCAGCTGGGCCCACCATCTCTCCCCCCCCCCAATGCTCGCACTGCCTAGCCCACCCTCTCACACACACCTCCTCCAGACACTAATGCTGCCCCTCTCCATCCAGCTCCCAATCCCACACCCACCTCCCAGCCAGCCCCACAAACGCTGATACTACTACTACTACTTAACATTTCTAGAGCGCTACTAGGGTTACGCAGCGCTGTACAAATTAACGAATAAGGACGGTCCCTGCTCAGAAGAGCTTACAATCTAAAGGACGAAATGTCAAGTTGGGGTAGATGAGATTTCCTGAGAAGAGATGTAGTGATTAGGTGCCGAAGGCGACATTGAAGAGGTGGGCTTTGAGCAATGATTTGAAGATGGGTAGGGAGGGGGCCCGGCGTATGGGCTCAGGGAGTTTGTTCCAAGCATGGGGAGAGGCGAGGCAGAAAGGGCGAAGCCTAGAGTTGGCGGTGGTGGAGAAGGGTACTGAAAGGAGGGATTTGTCTTGAGAACGGAGGTTACGGGTAGGGACGTAAGGGGAGATGAGGGTAGAGAGGTAAGGAGGGGCTGCAGATCGAGTGCATTTGTAGGTGAGTAGGAGAAGCTTGAACTGTATTCGGTATCTGATCGGAAGCCAGTGAAGTGACTTGAGGAGAGGGGTGATATGAGTACATCGGTTAAGGCGGAAGATAAGACGTGCGGCAGAGTTCTGAATGGACTGAAGGGGGGATAGATGGCTAAGTGGGAGGCCGGTGAGGAGTAGGTTGCAGTAGTCAAGGTGAGAGGTAATGAGAGAGTGGATGAGAGTTCGGGTGGTGTGCTCGGAGAGGAAGGGGCGAATTTTGCTAATGTTATAGAGGAAGAAGCGACAGGTCTTGGCTATCTGCTGGATATGCGCAGAGAAGGAGAGGGAGGAGTCGAAGATGACACCAAGGTTGCGGGCAGATGAGACGGGGACGATGAGGGTGTTATCAACTGAGATAGAGAGTGAAGGGAGAGGAGAAGTGGGTTTGGGTGGGAAAACAATAAGTTCAGTCTTGGCCATGCTCAGTTTCAGGTGGCGGTTGGACATCCAGGCAGCAATGTCGGATAAGCAGGCCGATACCTTGGCCTGGGTTTCCGCAGTGATTTCTGGTGTGGAGAGATAAAGCTGGGTGTCGTCAGCATAAAGATGATAGTGGAAACCATGAGAACAGATCAGGGAGCCTAAGGAAGAGGTGTAGATTGAAAAAAGAAGGGGCCCAAGGACAGATCCCTGAGGAACTCCAACAGACAGCGGGATAGGGGAGGAGGACGAACCATGAGAGTGTACTCTGAAGGTATGATGGGAGAGATAAGAGGAGAACCAGGAGAGGACAGAGCCCTGGAACCCAAAGGAAGACAGTGTGTCAAGAAGTAGGTTGTGATTGACAGTGTCAAAAGCAGCGGATAGGTCGAGGATACTGCATGTGTTCCCTCCTCCAGCAGCACTTCCCCGTGTATAGGCGCTTTGCTGCTCAGCTCCGAGTCCAGTTTCTTCTCTAGAGGCTGCCTAGCCCCCTATCTCCCTTCCACACAGCTTCCTTGTCAGGTACAACATATGCGTATAATATGTAAACCACTGATTGTAACCGAAGAAAGGTTTATCAAATCCCATCCCCTTTCCCAGTCCGGCACGGCTCCCCAGCCCCTTATCGCCTTTCCCTGTCTATAGGTGCTTAGGCCCCTCAATTCCAGCATGGTTCCCCCTCTCTAGAAGCTTCCCAGCCTGTATATAACTCATGCACAGTAGAGAGACTGACCTGCTGCGCGACTCCAAGTCAGGGTTTGTGTTATCGACAGCAACACTCTTGCCGCTGTGCAAGCTCTTCTCACAGGCCGCCACACACTTCTGCCATGAGCCCAGCGTGTCCTGGTAGAAAGGCAAGAGCACAGTTAATTCACCGGAGACGGCGTTATGTAGGATGATCACTTGAGGGAACAGCTGAATGGCTTTCAGTGTGGCTGGGGAGCTGAAGGTGGATCTCAGCACGGATAGAGAGAAAAACCCAGCTTAGTAACAGGTAATGGGACAGAACTGAACAAGCTACTATCAGCTCTTACCCGGTTAACGTAGGCGTAGTCTTTGGACACTAGCTGAGCCTTCATAAAGGCAGACTTACCAGCTGCAGAGAGGAAGAAGAGAGTAGTTAATAGTTCCAAAAAACCATGCAGGCTAATTGTTACAGGGTCTCAGACGTAGACAACAGCAGACAAACCGTAACGTCACTTCTCCCACCCAGGAACACAAAACACAGACTACCCTCTCCCATCACCTGCAGGGTATCCGACTGCCACCACAACCTCCTGCGAAAGTGAGGTTAACTGAGCCGTGGGAGGCTCGTAGAGAAGACCAGTACTGTCCAGCTTCCGCTGTCATGCATGAAATATAAGAGAATCATCACTCTATTGGGGAGAGCCAGTAGTGTACACAGCCTCATACAATTGCAGCAACACTTTTCGTATTAACAGAGCCGACAGCATACCCTACTTGTAAAGCACCATTTGAACACAGTAGCGTAATATGCGGGACTCACCGGATCAAAGGTGGGCAGCTGAAATGGGGCCTCCTTCCATCCCAAGAAGAATTCCTCAGGTGTAAAGAACGGAAGACCGGCATTCAGAGCAAACTAAAGCAGAGGGAGAAGGAGGCATTGGTGATTAAATCCTCCATGAAATAAAACAAGAGGGGTAATCCAGCAAGAGAAAAAAAGGGAAGCCACTCAAGAGTCAACCCAGCAGGAGTGAGTTAAGTAAGCGATGCATGATAGGAAATGCAAAAAGTGCGAGAGGCGACTGGGTGTAGGTATCTCAGAAACTACTCACCAGACGGTCCCCGCAGGAGAAATCCTTCTTCTTCCGGTCAGGGGCCCAGTTTGCTGGTCGCCCTGCTGCATCTGTAACAAAGGGCTGGGTGTGAGATTTAGCTGCAATTGTATGTAAGGCGCTAGCTAGAGCTCACATGTGTGTGTGTGCATGCATGTGACTGTATGCCTGTTTGCAGATGCACAGCAACCTTACCACCTACATACAGGCTCTGCTCCACGTTCACCTTAATCCCATCGTTAGCCTGTAGGGGGAGACAGAAGCATCCTTCCAGAGAGCTGAATGAAGACAGCCCTTCTCACATAGTACCTTCCCACCCCCACTGGACAGGTTTATCTGACTCCATCCCCACAATCCTCACACCTCATTGCCGCTCCCTCCTACTTTACACAGATTCTTGCTTTAGGCTGAAAATTCATCCCAGGCAGTGCTTCCTGTAGTCCTGCCCCACTCCTCAGAGATGCCTCTCTCTCACCAATTCAGGTCACACTTCTAGAGATTAAGCAGAGTACTTCACTATCATCACTCCCCCCCCCCCCCCAAAAAAAAAAAAAAAAGCTTGATGGACCTTCGGTCTGTCCCAGTATGGCAATACTGCTGTACTTAGATCCCTTCTCATGTTCACACACAGAACAGACAGAATAAGGGATCACAAATTACAAGCTGAAATGTGCAGATCAACTGGAAAGTCTGCCTGCAGAGCAGTGAACGAGCAGAGAGAGAAGCAGAAATGCATTTCCTCCTGTACAGAGCAAAGTGAAGAGAAGAGAAAATGCAAGATTCTGAACAAATGAGAGAAAGGCAACACCCACAGAAAGAGCGAGAACTTCTCATCATGTCATACCAGTGTGCTGGTGATGGTGTCACTATGGACAGTAAGTAAAGTCTCCTGTTACTAGTGCAGTAACTGCATCAGTTCTCAGGAGTCGTCCCTGCCAGTGAATCAGGTTAAACTTCCTGCAATCCTCTGGGTCTACCATTAGATCTCACTTCCTGCTCTTAACATACCCAGAATGCCCTGCAGCATGGCTTACCTTCTCACACAGGAAGTCCCACATACCCAAAACAGGTTTCCGATAAATTCCTTCACCTGTGGCAACAAACACCTGAAAACAGAAAGGGCACCTGTGACTCAGCCCAGACCATGCCCCATCACAAGCAACACACAACAGTCCAGACCCACTTAACTGTTCCATGGACAGGGATCCCCCTCCTCTCCCAGAGCCCCCCACCCCCTTATCTGGATAGATTCCCCCTCGGTTGAAGTACCCCCCTCCCCGGTCAGGGATCTCCCTACTCTCAACTAGATGGGGCTCTCCCCCTCCTCTCCCACAGCCCCCTCCCCTCGGCTTATAAATCCCCCACAGCTCACCTGGACGGGGAGTCCCAGTTTCTCCAAAATAGCCTCCACCTTGGCTTTAAAATCCTGCGGCCGCAGTTTGCCGCGACTGATCCCCAGCTGATTGGTGATGAATACAATCTAGCATGGGGAGGAATAGAACATAGGGATCATACCCAGCTATCAGTGTTACAAGCCTTTCCAATATTCATCTCCTGATTGGCTTTAATTTCTTAACCAGCTTTCCAAAGAGCTCCCTTAGGCAGCGTACAAAAACTAAAACCAGAATGTTCAAGGCTCTCTGCACAGCTCCCATCCCTCCTCCTCTGCTTTTTCCACTACATTCCTCATTCAGCAGGTGAGCTGCTCTCATCTGCGTCCATCTCTCCCAGCCCCAGCTCAGCCTGAGCACCTTTCACCCCCTCATTCCCAAAACACTCGTTTCATAGGTGCCTTGACTCCTTAAACCCTGGCTCACCCCGCTTAGACTCATCAGTACTGGTTTGACTTGCTATTTGCCCCCTATTCGTGTGGGCGTCCCAATCATTCAGAACCTCAGTTTGGCTAAGTTCCTGTTGACCTTCATTCTGCACTAGCTGGGGCTTTTCCCCACCACGTTATCCCCCTCCCAACTCAGCAGAGCAACCCCCGGGCCCTAAATCCAGTCAGTAGGGTGTCACTGTTGAGCAATAACTGGGACCGCCCTCCCCTCCCACTGCTTCCACAGCATCCTGAATCAGGAATGAAACCCAGGTCCCTCTGCATGACCAAGTCACAGGGCAGCTGCTTTTAACCATAGTGGTTATAATACGTTGCCTGAATGCTCATCTTGACCAGAGTGTAAACTTCACTGGGTGGATTTTATCTGTGCCTCTTACTTCTAACAATGCTTTAAAAAGCTTTAAGAATTCTGATCATAATGGGATGAAGAAATGTACGGAGAGCAGACAGATATGGGGAGAAGGGCCAAGGACCTTATATCCAGCATTCAGTGTCTCCTTGAGTTTCTGGGGCACTTCCGGGTACAGGATTCTAGGAGAAAGAGAAAGCAGATAGCGATGGTTATCTTGCCAGACTCACACTCCCCCTTCTGCTGCTGTTACGTGTTGGGGCAGCACAGGAGAGAGAAGAGAAGGAAGCCCTGGAGACAGGCAGTCACAGCTGAGCTGCTGTGGTATGATGGGGGACGGTGTCCACCTCATGATTTCACTTCCTGTGGTACAGAAATCCTCCCTACCTCCAATCGGCTGGGCTGGTGGGAAAGACTTTTCCCGACTGCGTAGTGATGATCGTACCATCGATGTCAAAGCCTGCAATCTGTGGAAGACAGAGAGAGCTGAGTGAGGGGGGTTTCTGCTGGGGGGGGGGGGGGGGGGGTAAGGGGTGACACAGTATGGTCAGGGATTTGGACAGGGACTCTGCGAAGTATCTGAAAGCTTTGCACTGATGCAAAGAAGCATAAATCCTTGTATTTGAGCTGCAAATGTCTGAGCCACCAAGTTAAAGCAAAAGTGGAATGTAGCAAACAGAAGAGCTCAAAAGCAATGGGCACACAAGCAGAGAGTAATCAGCCTGGCTCTTCCGGGAAGTAACACATTTTGTTTTTTTTCTATTTCTCGGTATGAAATGAAACGGGCGCTAGCAAGGTTATCCCTCCCTCCCTCTGTCCCCTCCAAGTCCCACGGCCCCCTTTCTTCCCTTCAGATTTCCAGGTCCTCCCTCTCTCTCCTTCCCTCTGTCCCTCCCCCGAGTTCCAGTCCCCCCTCCTCTCTGTCTCACAGACACGTCCTTGCGATGCCTCCACCCGCTGCCCTCCCCTCCCCGACATTGGCCCCACCCATCCCCCTATGTGCACGTCGCCCCCCTCCAAAATCTCCAACCCCCCTCTGCTACCCTCCCCTCCCCCCCTCTTACTGGGGTCCCGGCGGCAGCAGGGAAGAGCCTCACAAGTCTGCTGCCTTCCCTTCGCTCTCAGCTCTGATCCCGCCCTCATTTCCTGTTTCCACAAGGGCGGGACCAGAGTCAGAGCTGAGAGCGAAGAGAAGGGAAGGCAGCAGACTCACGGGGCTCTTCACTGCTGTCGCCGGGACCCCGGAAAGAGGGGGGGGGAGGGGGGTTGGTGATTTTGGAGGGGGGGGGGGGGGGGGGGACGTGCATGTAGGGATGTCTCTGTCTGCTCCCGCTGTTCTTCAACGCACGTCTCTCACTGGGATCGTAACCCCCTGTTGACATCAGTAAAGCAGGGTTCTACTGCTGGCCAGTGACGTCAGCAGGGGGCTACGATCCCAGTGAGACACTTTAGAACGTTCACATAGCAAATTATTATATTAGATATGGTGTAAACTGCCTGGAGTGTTTTGGGTAGGTTTGTTATATACTATAGTACGACAGGAGAGTTTAGGTCATGGGATTACCTTGGTGCTGGCCTCCACTCCTTTCTTATTGAACACTAGCAGTTTGCCATGCTCTTCCCATGAGTCTTTGGGGCACTGCTGGCCGCTAGTATTTCCCAAGGACCCCGGCTCTGAAGCCAATTTGCTCTTTGCTTTTTGGGCTGTGGATGTCATCTCTTGCAGATCCTTCAGTTTCTGGGCTGTCTCATTTTCAGACTCCAACCCTTCTGTCTGGTCCTCTTGCACTTTTAACTTCTTCCTGCCAGGCTCCTGCTGCTTCTCCTTACTGGCCGTACTAAAATAGTCCTGGAGTGTTTTCTTTGTGGAGGAAGTGCGAGGGTTGGCTCTCTTCTTTTGAGAAGAGACTTGGGGGTGAGTAGAATCATGAGGTGCTGAAGACGTCTGATTAGCCCCAGAGAAGGAAACAGTGTATTGGTATTGACCGTTCACCACACACAGTGTTTCTCCCTCCTTCATGCCTGTGCTGCTCCCTTGTGTCAGGTTCGTGCCCTCCACTGACGTGGGATTCACTCCAAGCTGCAAAGAACATACATCAGAACAGGAAGCCACAGTGCAAGCTTCACGCAGATACACACTGCTCTGGGTAGCAGCAGAGTTAGCTTTTTGCACACATTCACACTTCAACTCACCCCACCAACCTCTCACCAAACAGCAGCAATCTAGGCTTCACACACACCGCTCCATCCCCAGGTCTGGGATAACCACCCCCCCCCCGTAGAAGGTTAGTGATAGTGAAAGCTTCACAAACACACTTCATTATATAGCATGGGTAGCACCAGAGCTACCTTTCCTCACACGTCTCCCCCCTCCACGGCACATTTACAGCAGCAGTGCAAAAAGTTGCTCATCACTTTTGTGAAGGATCTCATTGTAATCCTTACCTGTGTGACATGGACACTTCTGTTCTCCCAGTCTGCCAGCAGTTCCACTAAAAGAGAAAAGGCACAGGACAGAAATAGTAATACTGAACTGACCAGCTCATGTGTGATCCTGTGGTGAGTTGCCATCTTCTTGTGCCTCACTCAGTTCAAATATCTAAGTCTGCAGCTGACATTTTGGGAAAATTTTGAAACTTTGTGGATCGGGGTGTTGATGGGGTGACGGTGGAGGTCCTAGTAAATAGGGGACGAGGAGGAACGGATGTGGTGTGGAAGAGGTAAGACTGCTAGGAAAGAGGAGATGGGGCTGTTAGCAAGCAGGAAGTGGTGGTACTGGTGAACAGGTGAGTTAGGGAGTAGGGGGTACAGGTTAAGGAGGGAATGATGAGTGGTAGGGGTGGGACTGGAGTGTTAATGGGGCGGGGTGATTGATGAGTTAATAAGTGGGGTGGTGGGAGAGCTAGTGTTAATGAGTAGGGGGTGATGAAGAGGAGGAAATGAGTGGTAGGAGTTGCGGAAGGAGTGTTAGAGTAGGGGGTGTAGGGGAGCAGGGAATGAGTGGATGTGGTGGGAATTAACGAGTGGGGGGGAGTGAGGGGTGATGGGAAGGGAATGATGAGTGGAAGGGATGGGGGGGAGCAGGTGTCTCGTGGGTACCTTGCTGTCGGGCGCACTTCCTGTCTGTGATGCGGGTCTGGGGCCCCCTCCCCAGGATGACGGGGGTGCGGTGGGGAAGGGGGATGGGTTCCAGCGCTCGGTCCTGGCTCAGCAAGTGACACTCCATGAGGAGAAGGGAGAGCAGCTCCGAAATCCTTCCTGCAGACTGGAAAGAGCAGCACAAACGACCGCTACGCGAAACTGCGCTACACCCAAGGACCCCACCCGTCACTGACTCACTCACCGCCGCGCCAGTATGCAGAAAACACTTCCGGGAGGCGTGACAATAGTACGCCTGCGCCGTACTGAAAGCGGAACCGCCTAGACGCCTAGTGTCACTTCTCGGATGAGTGCGAAGTGATGTGCATGAAACCAAGCCCCCCCCCCCCCCCCCCCAAAAAAAAAAAAAAAAAAAAAAAAATTTTAATTGAAAAATTTCCATTATTAAACAATACCACAAAACATGATAACAAGAAAATCACAGGTCATTGAGCTGCAATGCTTATATAGAGAAACATACCTAGAAGATGCATAAGTGGGTTAAGGCAGGGGTTATCAGATAGAAAGTAAAGCATCACATTCATTTCAAGTATATATAGCAAAGAAATCCAACAGAATGCATAAATTCAAAGATAAATGGACGCCTGTATCTTCTTTTCTAGGTACTACCATATGTATCCAGTGTATCACACTGTCAAAACTATCAGTGGATGTTCTATTTTGATGTTTACTGTTTCTTTTTGTATTTTGCAAAATCTTCGAATAAAGAAACTTAGACTAGAAATGAATCTAAAGTTTTCCATTTCCTAATTATAAGGCATTTGGTCATACATTATAACAAGTTTAATACTTTATGTGTAATACCACCCCATTCCACCACATAAAAAAATGGCAATTGCAACTTGTCTTTCCATTTGTTAATAATGTTTCAAAAGCAAGGGTTATAAGAAAATTAAACAGAGCTTTGTCCAGGTAATAAAGGATTATTTTAGCAGAGGAGGCATTGGAAGAAGAAGGAGGAGAGGAGAGGATAAACAGTATAAATTTGTTTTTATTCTTTTGGGATCTTGCTAAGTACTTGTGTCCTGAATTGGCTGCTGTTGGACACAGGATACTGGGCTTGATGGACCTTCAGTCTGTCCCAATATGACAACACTTACGTTCTTAGGCGTGGAGGGGGAGATTTAATGTGGATAAGTGAAAAGCGATGCACAAACGGGAACAATAATTCCAAATCCAAGTACAAAATGCTGGTTTGTGGGTTAGGTGTTATTACCACTCAAGAAAAAGATCTCAGCATCACTGTGGACAATATGTTGACATTTCAGCCCAGTGTGTCGCAGCTGCTAAAGAGCAAATAATGTTAGTGATAATTCAGAAAGGGATTGAGAACAAAACTGAGAATATTATGCTTCTGTATAGGGTCTCCTGTGCATTCCTGCTACCAGCACATCTTCTAAGAGGATATTTTCTACTTCAGGAAGGACTGTAGAAGACAGGAGAGCTAAACTGAATCCTGAGATTGTTGATGGCTTATAGGTCCCTGGGGCATCGGCACCTCAAGTATTGTGTGCAATTCTGATCACTTTATGTACAAAAAAAATAAAATAAATATATATAGTGGAGCATGAAAAGGTTCAGACAAGGGTAAGAAAAACTATAAGGGGAGGGAGCACCTCCGTTATACAGAGTGGCTAAACAGGGCTCTTCAGCTTGAAGAAAACATGGGGGGGGGGGGGGGGGGGTTATGATTGATATGTCTAAAATTATCAGTGGGGTGTGAACAGGTTAAATAGGGAGCAACTCTTCAATTTCATTCTCTTAACTTAGGAATAAGCAACCAGAAGCAGACTGAACTAATACTTGCAAGTAATCTGAATTACTTATTATCAGACACATTGCTAGATTTGATATACCACAGGACTTCTTATACTCTCTCATGTCATCATTTTGAGGAGTTGGTACCTGGGACCCAGACTGTATATAACTCAATGGTTCTGTTCTGTTCTAAAGATTAGGCTCTGCTGAGCTGCCAAAATCAAGAACTGCCCAGAAGCATAAAGGACCAATTCACGTGGGTAGTACTGATAGATTTATTTAAAAAAAAACAATACAGAATACAGCAGCTAGAATGTTGTGTAAAGGCAAGTAAATCTGACAGAATAACACTATTATTGTGAAGTTTATTTGGTTGCTGATCTGTGCAAGAGTCATTTTTTAGGTAATTCTGAGCCATAAAATAGAATTTGGTCAATCTCCTATATCTCTGTTTCCTTTTTCCTGCTGCAAAGGCTTTTTGCGTATCAAGTTGCTAACGAATGGAATAAACTTTCTAAAGAAATTAGGTCAGAAATAGAGAATGACAAGGGAAAGGGGACACGTGGTTAACCCTAGGGACAGGGACAAACTTTGTCCATGTCCTGTGTCATTCACTAATGCAGACGACAATATTTTGATTTGTTGGAAAAACAAAAGTGCAGGCCAAAACTGGCAAAATTTGCACAGGGTCTCCTGTGCATTCCTGCTACAGCACATCTTCTAAGAGGACATTTTCTACTGCGGGAAGGACTGTAGAAGACAGGAGAGCTAAACCGAATTCTGAGATTGTGGATGGCTTATTATTCATCCACAGATTAAAAAATCATAACAGTGCTTCATAGGGCATATTTTCCCCCCTATTTTCTCTTAGTGATAGCTCTCTAGCCACAATAGACATTCAAGTTCTCATTGTTTCTATCTGTACAACATAAAAAAGTCCCATCAGTGCTCAACAGTCACTTGCTGCAATTTACTATGATAGACAACACTAATAAAACAGAGAGCATCCTAAAGCAATGTAAAATCTGAATGCTGGGGGTGCCAAGGGAGCACCATACACAGGGACAGGGCCGAGGAGGTATTATTTTATTATTATTATTTATTGCATTTGTATCCCACATTATCCCACCTATTTGCAGGCTCAATGTGGCTTACATAATTGTGTTATGACATTGTCATTCCAGAATATCAGATACAGTTAGTAGTGTGCAGAGATTGAGTAAGGGAGGGAAGAGGAAGTAATTAGGCAGGTGATTGTGGGAGTGGATTTTCATAGCTGGTTGGGTTGGTAAAGTTGGTCATTGAAGCTGTTGGTTCTCTTTGTAGGCTTTGTTGAAGAGGTGTGTCTTCAGAGATTTGCGAAAGTTATTTGTATCGACGATTGATTTCAGATCTGTGGGTAGAGCATTCCATATCTGCGTGCTCGTGTAAGAGAAGGTGGTGGCATGCATCAGCTTGTATTTTAGTCCTTTACAGCTGGGGAAGTGTAAATTGAGAAATTTGCGGGATGTTCTTGTGGCATTTCTGGGTGGTAGGTCCACTAGGTTCAACATGTAGGTAGGGGCGTCTGCGTGAATGATTTTGTGTACAATCGTACATATCTTGAACACAATGCGTTCCTTAAGTGGGAGCCAGTGCAGTTTCTCTCTAAGGGGTTTTGCACTTTCGTATTTGGTTTTTCCAAATATGAGTCTGGCGGCAGTATTCTGGGCTGTTTGGAGTTTTTTGATAGTCTGTTCTTTGCAACCCGCATATAGTGCGTTGCAGTAGTCCAAATGGCTTATTACCATTGATTGTACCAGGGTGCGGAAGATGTGTCTCGGGAAGAATGGTTTTACTCTTTTGAGTTTCCACATGGTGTGGAACATCTTTTTCGTCGTGTTCTTCACGTGGGTATCGAGAGTGAGGTTTCGATCAATAGTAACTCCGAGAATTTTCAGGTTTTGTGAGACAGGAAGAGAACAGTAAGGTGTGATTATGGTGGAGACGTTTTTTGTGTTATGTTGGGAGGTGAGTACAAGACATAGAGGGGCATAATGGAAAGATCGTCCAAGTACGAATTAGGACGTTCTTACGAAACCGTCCAAAAATAGACCTGTATAATGGAAAAATAGTGTGGGCGTTTTTCGATAATCGATTATCCCTGTAAGAAAACAATCAAATGACGAGCGCATAAGCGTGACTAAATTGGGCGCCCTAAGATGGTCGATTATTGCAGGTGCAAACGACCAAATCACGTGGTGTGTAAAATAATGTACAAAGGTGTATCGCAAGTACAGTACATGTTGTTCAGGCCATCCAGGTACGGAAATATATGAGGAACGCATATATGTGTCAACTACAGACATATCATGCTGCTCCACCCATACTTTCATCATATGTGCCCATCTGAATGTCCGGATCTGCATGCACTGTACACCTACTGAACATGCAGTAAATGCATATTGTGTATATGTGAAAAGGGTCGGGTGGGGTGCGTCATACTCATCTATATAAGGCACGTTTCACACTCCTGCAGGCATGTGCACATCAAAGACGTCTATGCTTACGAGGGCGTCCACGTGCTGATAGGGGCCATATATGGAATGGTCATCCATATATGGAGCTGTGCATGAAACGACGTCCCTCACGCAAGGTCGTCTATATAAGGCACTTCTTTTCCAACACGTGGAAAAATGGCACAACGCAGGGAGCCAAATTTTGGAGAGGAGGAGAGCCTGCTGCTGGTGCGGCTGTGCGTAAGGCACCGGCACAGGCTGTTTATCTAGCACCACCACCTGCCCCTCAGGCTGCAGGCCATGCGAGCCTGGTCCCGCATCCGGGAAAGGTTAGAAAGGTAAGGTTATGGCCCAACCCCCCTCCCCTCCTGTACCTACACATATAACAGCTCCGTCATCAATGTTACCAGCAGTAACTGGAGTGTCCATGCAAGGATCATGAGTAATATAGGAACATGCACAATCACTAATAATTTGTATGTTATTGAAACGACCACCATTCCCACATCCCTACAAGAATGTATTTCGTTAGGTTAGGTATGTGACTATGCTATTAGTGTTATGTGACAATTTCGTTAGTTATGTGAAGGCCACATTTTCCAACCCCTCTTTGCAGCCAGTGGGTTACAACGCCTCCGAATAGTGGAAGCATGAGACCAATGAAACCTATACCATACTTTATAACATGGTCATGATAACACATATAAAGTAGTTTAACAAGCATACATTATAATGTATACAAACGGTACTGTCTGGCCTCATGCCCACCTCTCTGGCATCATCTGCATAGGAACCAACTCGGTGGCTGCTGTGGGTGCTTCACCACCCCACCCCCAATATCAAATATGTATGGAGGGAGGGGTCATCTCCACTGGGGGTTCCACCCCCCAAAATGGTAAAAAGGTGGCTCCTATGATTCACTACCAATGGAGGTGCCCCCCCCCCCCAACACTGTAGACCCTCTCTCTCTGGTATGTGAATAGCAAATGAATGTGTGCAGAGGACAAAAAGGACCAACACCCCTGACCCCTGCTCTACAAACTTATATCTTACAGACGCTTTGGAGTCCACCGGGACCTGGAGTTCCTGAGGAGGCGGTTCCGCCGGGTGAGGCGGGAGAGGCCCGACCTCATCCGGGTGGTGCGAAGGCACCTCAGGGCTCGCCGTAAGTATTCAAAAACAGGACACCTGTACAGATTACTACATACATTTCATGAATAAAGCAAATGTGTTGTACAATATCACTTCCCATGTGCCTAATAGCCACCTAGTAATACCATATCTGTCCCAGATCAAGGATGCAGGTTGCAGGGGTTCTCCCATGAGCGTGCCTGCAACGTCCGACCATCCCCCCGAGATGAATGAGATGATATGCCACACTTTACTATTCCCCTTATTGTGGTGGCTGATTACTGTGTCCTGGTACAGCTGCCTGAGGCCCTACTTTTACTGCATGTTATGGCCTAAATCACATAAAAGAATTGTGCTCAACACCCTTCCCACTGCCCCCCCCCCCCCAATAACTCCTACAACAACTGCCCATCAACCCCTCGTTGCATCTCACAATGCAAACATGCTGGTCAGCAATGAATTTGGTATGGCAACATGTCCTGCGTGGTGTGTGTCAGAGGAGGGTCCAGGGTTCTGTTTCATGTCATCTGATGCAGCTCATTCCCCATGGGCATAGGCTACGCCTTACCACACCCTGCCCCATCCCCTGCCTCACGCCACCCAGCTACTGCACTATGCAAGCCATGGTGTATGTACTGATCTCAATCACACTCCTTTTACATACACAGGGCTCCACCAGCAGGAAGCTGAGCGCAAGGATGAGGAGGGCCACCACCTCCAGGAGGAGGAGGAGGAGGAGGAGGAGCAGGAGGAGGAGGAGCAGGAGAAGGGGCACCTGGATGAGGAGGAGGAGGAGGAGCAGCAGCCAGGCCAGGAGGCGGCCCACCAGGAGGAGGAGGAGGACTCGGAGGAGGGAGTCCTCATCATAGATGAGGAGGATGAGGACATTCATGAGGACCCCTCCCCACCTGCAGCTCCGTATGAGGCCTCTCCCTCCCCTCAGGCAGCGCCATCGCCTGGCCCACCTCCATCCCCTGGGCCAGCTTCAGTGTCCCCTGGCCCACCTCCATCCCCTGGGCCATCTTCAGTGTCCCCTGGCCCACCTCCAGCCTTTGGCCCTGCTACTGTGGTGCGCCTCCTGCAGCAGCTGGTAGATGGCCAGCAGCAGCTTATAGTTGGCCAGCACCAGCTGCTGCAGGAGGTGAGAGCCCTACGGCAGGGCAATGAGCAGCTCCAGGGCCCACTAAGGGTACTGCTGGGGCTGCTCATTGCCCCTGCTACAGAGGGCCTTGCTAAGAGGGCGTGGCCGCCCTTAATTTAAATAGGGGGGGCCTGTTGGGGTGTGGGGAGTGGGTGGGGGGAGGGAAATGTTGGGGTTGTGTGTGTGGGGGGAGGGAAATGTTGGGGGTTCTGTGGGGGGTGGGGGAGGGAATTGTTGGGGTTGTGTGTGTGGGGGGAGGAAAATGTTGGGGGGTTCTGTGGGGGGTGGGGGAGGGAATTGTTGGGATTGTGTGTGTGGGGGGAGGGAAATGTTGGGGGTTCTGTGGGGGGTGGGGGAGGGAATTGTTGGGGTTGTGTGTGTGGGGGGAGGGAAATGTTGGGGGTTCTGTGGGGGGTGGGGGAGGGAGGGAATTGTTGCGGTGTGTGGGGAGTTGTGGGGGGGAGGAGGGCATTGTTGGAGCTTATTTTGTAGGGGTGGGGGGGGGGGGGGGAAATAAATGTTTCTGTTACAATATAACTATCAGGGTGTGTGTGTGTGTTTGTCTCCCTTGTGCATTACATATCACCAAATGGTGCTGTTGAGTTGAGAGGAAGGAGGCAGCAATATGCATAGCATTAAATGTGCTGTGTGAATGAGAAGGTGATGTATGTCTGAGAATGTTGGCCATACAGAACGCCACCTGTTCATTCCAACCTGCATGGCCATATGTGCAGGGGGGTTGGGCCGGGGAGGCTGGATGGATATTTGTGTTCATGAATAAAAATGGCCAGCCAGCATCTCTCTCTCCCTTCCTCCCTCCCCTCCACCATACTGACCCACAATACAGAGTGCCATCAATAAGAGATTAATAGTGTACCACGTGTGATCTGCCAGGTACACACTTCCACATAACTCCAGGTACCACATACACAGTGTTTGCTGTCTGATGGACACATATCCTTACCCACAAGCCACATTGGTGGGGGGGGGGGGGGGGGGGGGGCCCAAGAAGGACCTACAAACAGCTGGCTCATATTTTCACATTGAATACATCAGCTATGGTATATAATGCTGAGGAGCAAAAGGGAAACAATGGGAAACCCAATAGATGGATGGTTACTTCATCACAGTTGCAATGTAATACTTGTGTTAGGGAAGGGCACAAATAAAAATGGTGCTTATTATTTGCAGGTGTGATCACACTTTCTCCAGTAGTTGATCAAGGTGTGTTACATTCAAGTATTCTGGGTTTGTGTCAAACTTTGTCCCTGAAGTGACTTGCCTTAGGTGGGATTTGAACCAGCAACCTTATGATTATAAGGCTGGTGCTCTAACCACTAGGCCACAGCAGCCACCAGGCTTTAGCCACCACCAGTTACTTTGGGTTGGTACCTGTACACACACCCCTCTCCCTCACCACCACGTCATAGGCCTCAGTGGCACGACCTGTAGCCACCTCAATCATTTTGTCCAGGCTACCGATTAAAAACAATGTAATGTGCATGTTCCCTACCCTACTACCTATGGAGCAATTTAGGAAGGTGTTCCATAATGTGCTATACACATCCATTGCATTAATCATTCTCCCCTCCCCCGCCTATGGACCTTGAGAATGGGTGGCCACTTCATAAATGGGGACTGGGGTACACCACATAAACAAGGAAGATGGAAGCTACCGGGAACCAATACAGCACCTCCAACAGCTGGCCCACACCACTGAGGACCTGCCAACCCCACAGTACAGTGCACAAGAACCTGGTGAAAAGAGAGCTACCTAACATCTGACTCCAGACTACATACATACAGTGAATGCACACTCCTTGACTATGAGCACAAAGAGAAGAGGTGGCAGACAAATGAGAGCTTACCATGAACGTCTGTTTCAAGACTGTGTAGTGCACCTTTTATCTTCTGGAACATTAGCTGCACATCTCCCTGATTGAAATGACCCTTACCGAGGGGTGCTTGATTTGGGCCGACTGTACTAAATTCTTGGCCCCCACACACTGCCTGCTACAACCAGGCAGAGAGAATGGGAGAAAGGAAGGGAGCATCAGGGGATGTGGAAGACAGGAAACGGAAGGCGTGGTGGCTGAGGGCCAACAATAATTCCCCCCCCCCCTAAATACACAGGTGTACCCAAGCATACATTGCTAAACACATACCTTCATATAAGTGAGGGTAAAACCCTGTAAATGATTATTACGAACAACGGGCAAGGTCTAAGTGCAGGAAATGGCAGGTAAAATGGCAATGAAGAAAGGGAAGGCAGGTGGAGACGCCCATACTTATCTACTCATAATCGAAACCATGTGTTTCTAATCGCTATCTGAGCTGGGCACGCTTAGGAATTATGTGTATAATTGAAAAAGAAACGCCCATATCAGAAACGCCTATTCCCCCGTCTCAATGGGCGTTCTTGGCGCCTATATAAACGCCCACTCCGTATTTTCGAAAACCCCATTGGTACAATGCCACCACGCATGCCGCCGACCCGGAAGGGTAATTTTGTCGAAGCAGAGGTGGAGCTCCTGGTGCAAGAAATAGTACAGCGGCACCGGAGTCTGTTTGCTCCCACAGGGCAGAGGCTGGCAGCAACATTAAAGCAGCGCGAATGGGAGGCAGTACGGGACAGCCTGAATGCTGTCTTCCATGCTGGGAGAGACGTGGAGGACTGCAAGAGGAAGTGGCGGAAGCTGAGGAGGGATGTTCGGAGGAAGGCGGGGGCCAATCCCCCAGGCAATGACACTGCCAACCTTACACCCATGGAGCTGATGGTGTACTCCCTCCTACCCCAGGAGGGCATCCACGGGATTGGCTCCCTGGACACCTCGGGCCAGGCTGAGGACTCAGGTAGGTGTTTCATTATGCAGTTGGGGTATCTGTTGTGCTGCAGTACACTTGTGTTATAGAAGTTGGGGTCAGGGGGAGGGAGGTGAGGAGTGGGGGGCAGGAGGAGGGAGGTAGGTTGGGGGGGGGGGAGTATCTCTGGCTGTCTTTATGTATATTAACAGGCCACCTTTATGATGCTGTTGTGACCTGGTAACCCCTACTCACTAGCTCTCTACCCTTACTCCCTATCCCTACCGTTGTCATTGGGTTTCCTCTTACTTGTCCTGTGTGCCCATATTTATTGAATTAATTGTAAGCTCTATTTGAGTAGTGGTAGTGGTCATGTGTGTTATAGGAGCAAGCAGACAGGGTGGGTGCTGTGTGTGTGTGTGAGCACCCCCAATATTGAGGAAAGATCATGTAGCTGTGCAGGGAGGAGTGTTGGTCACTGGGCTTAGCACCCCCAATACTACTTTCCAGTTGGCTCCTATGGGTGTGTGTAGGTTACTACTGTGGCAGAACTTTGGGGGCCGTCCTTCCCTACTACTCCCTCCTATTTTCCCATTACCAAACTGTGCCTAGTTCCTCCTGTGACCTCTGTGCTCTACTGAGTGTGGGCCACATGCATTCAACTGAAGGAGCCTGTAATGGGGGTCATAAAGCAGTTCTATGCAGTTTAGCAAGTCAGTAGTAACACAACACATGCTGCAATGTTGTTCAATTTAACAATTATACAACTAACAGCTTGAGCACAACGTTGTGAGTGGTGTCCTTCTCTTGGCTGTTCATCCACCACCTCTACCCAGCTGCCTGCGGGGCTCTCTCTTTCGTACCCGTGTCAATTCCATTCCTCCTCAACATCTCTTTGCTGGGTCATCAGGTTGGGGGACATACCAATGTATATGAATGCTGAAAGACAAAAGTGGGTTATTTGCACCAACACTATTCCTCACTCTTGTGCTATACAGGTGATGACTCAGAGGAGGCTGGCCCTAGTGGCCTGCAAGGCCAACGCCCTACACCAGCAGTCCAGCCTCAACCGCCACAGCCTGCAGCACCAGCAGTCCAGCCTCCACCACCTGCACCAGCTGTGCATCCTCTGCGTCCACCACCACCTGCACCAGCTGTCCAGCCTCTACCACCACCAGCTGTCCAGCCTCTGCCACCACCACCACCTGCACCAGCTGTCCAGCCTCTGCCACCACCACCACCACCACCACCACCTGCACCAGCAGAGGCCGCACCTCCAGCACCGGAGGACTTTGTTGAGGAGGAGGAGGGCCCAGCTCCCCGCCAGAGGCCATCCGGCCAAAGGAGGCAACTCCTGCGGCTGGCCACGGAACTACTCCGCCACAACGTGCGCTTGGAGGAGTACCGGCAGCAGAAACTGGAGCTGCAGCGCCAAGCACTGGAGGCACAGCAGCGAGCACACCAGGAACTCCTCCAGGCGCAATGTGAAGGCCACCAGGAGGTGCTCCAGCAACTGAGACGGCTGGAGCAGAGCATCCAACACCTGCGCCCTCAGGGCACCGCGCCTACTCCAGCCCCCGTGCTGCTGGAGCAGCCCCTGCCATCAACATCCTCCTCCACTGACCACCAGCAACCACCAGCTAAGAGGTGGGCATTGCGATCCTCAGCCTCCGCACCCACTCCTGCAGCACCCACCAAATCTGCTCCCATTCTGGGTCCTGTGGCCAGACCACTAGAACCAAGAAGGTGGCCCGATTTCCACGGTGCAGCCGAAGCCGCAGGCTGCCGTGGGGATAGGGAGGAGGACACTGGGAGCAGCAGCTCAGAAGAGGGTGAAGAGACTTCCCCTGCAGCACCAGCGCAAGGAAGGGCGTGGGAGGGGTAGGAGGGGACGGGGGAAGGGAAGGGGAAAATGATGGGACATGCTGTAGGGTGAGGGTTGGTGGGAGGGGTGGGTGTGGGAGGGGGGTGGTGGTGGTGGTGGTTGGTGGTGGGGTTGAACACACACATATGCACTGAATGTAAAAAATAAATGTTCACTTACTTTCACCTAAAACTTGTTTCAATGAGTCTTTGTCTTGCTCTTACGCCAAGCTGGTAGGCATTGAGCTCTGCTCTGTGGGCTGGGGGTGGAGGGGGCTCCTCTTCCAGCTCATCTGGGGCCTCTTCTAGTGGTGGCTGTGGCTCCTCTGGGAGAGGCTGTCCTCTGCGCTGGGCCAAATTGTGTAACATGCAGCACGCCACAAAGATCTTGGCCACCTTTTCTGGACTGTAGAGCAGCTCTCCTCCAGACCGGTCCAGACAGCGGAAGCGGTTTTTCAATAAACCAAAGGTGCGCTCAATGATCCCCCGGGTGCTGCGATGTCTCCTGTTGTAGGTTTCTTCTGGCCCTGGTTGTGGGTGGATCAGGGGGGTCATGAGCCATGTCCTCTGCGGGTAGCCTCGGTCATCTTTGCAGAAAAGCAGAATGAGATAGATGAGTGTGTATCGCTTGGAGCAGGTACAGGGGGGGCGGGGGGATTTGGATAGTGGGTTGTGGTGGAGGAAGCCAGGGCGGAGGGTTGCCCAGTGGAGGAGGTCTAGTATGGGTGGTACATGCATGTTGCACTTACCTAGTAGCCATCCACCAATGAACTCCCCTCGCTGGAACCTGCGGAAGATGCCCGAGTGCTGTAGGATGTAGGCATCGTGGCTGGAGCCGGGGTACCTGGCACACACGTCTAATATCTCCCCCTGGGCATCACATACAACTTGCATGTTCATAGAATGAAATGCCTTCCTATTTCTGTAGGTGGCTTCGTGTGCCCGGGGGGGTTCTGAGGGCTACGTGTGTGCAGTCTATCACACCGATGACCGAGGGGAATCTAGCAACAGCATAGAAGGCGGCCATGTTGTTGTGCAGGGCCTGGGGGGTGGTGGGGAAAGTGATGTAGTGTGAGGTGTGAGTTATGAAGGCATCCAGGAACTGGGTGAGACAGTGTGAAATAGAAGCCTGGGTGAGGCCTGTGTTAGCAGCTAATACGGATTGAAAACTGCCAGTGGCCAGGACAGAGAGAGCGGAAGTGATTTTGAGGTGGGCAGGGATGGGGTTATTCCTACATGTCTGGGGCTGAAGGAGGGGTGTCAGCTGCTCACACAGCTGACGAATGGTGGCCCTATCAAACCTGAACCTTGTTAGACACTGCTGGTCAGTGAGTTGTAGGAAGGTGGTGTGGGGCCTAAACACTCGGGGCCGTGAATACCTCCTGCAGTGGGTGGCCTCTTCGTGTAGCATGCATGCCACAAGTGCATTAAGTGCATCCATATCCCCACCACCAGTGCAAGTATTAGGACTAGTAGTCAAACAAACAGCAACACACACAGATCTTTCACTTCCAGCCACCACGCCCTGTGGCCACTCACTCGCCAAACAGTATAGGAACACAGAGACAAACGGAGGTCAGGGAATAGAGTATACACGTGGGAAGAGTGAATGGGGAGGGATAGGGGGAGGGGAAGGGGGCGATGGAGCAAAGGAGTAGGAGTAAGGAACGGTCAAAGGGTAAGACACAAAAAGAGGCAGGGCACACAGACGACCGTCACAGGTACTCAACACGCTCGGCTTTCTCTCTGCAACCACCACTTCAGCTCTTCCACCAACAATATCGCCACTCTCCACCTACACACAATCGCTAATGGGTCTAAAGACGCTTTCCCCCTTGCTCTGGTCGCTTTTATTTCGGGTCCATCATATTACGCCCATCTTCCCGCTCAACCAGAGCCATTTCGCTATTCGTTATACGTTGTACCCGTCCACGTCGTATCACCGCCCCTAACACGCCCCCGACACGCCTCTTATTTGGACGTTTTTACGTCCACATACGAGCGACACTGACGCACTGAAACATTGCTTTCGATTATATGGATTTACTCGTTTTTGTGAGATTAACGTCCATCTCCCGATTTAGGTCGGAACTTGGGCGTTTGTCTCGTTCGATTATAAGCAGGATTGTGTTTTTTCTGCGTTAAGTTTTAGTTGGAATGCATCTGCCCAGGTGTGCATGATTTCGAGGCTTTGGTTGATCTCGTTGGTGATTTCATTTAATTCATGTTTGAACGGGATGTAGATTGTGACATCGTCTGCATATATGTAAGGATTGAGGTTTTGATTGGCTAGGAGTTTGGCTAATGGTATCATCATTACTGTAGGTTGAATAAGGTTGGTGAGAGGGGGGATCCTTGGGGTACTCCACATTCAGGTGTCCATGGGGGTGATCTGTCTGAGTGCATTGTTACTTGGTAAGATCTTGTGGTCAGGAATCCTTTGAACCATTTGAGAACTGTGTCTCCTACTCCGAAGTATTCTAGTATATATAATAGTATTCTATGATTAACCATGTCAAAGGCACTGGACATGTCGAATTGTAGGAGGAGTATATTGTCACCTGTTGCAATTGCTTGTCTGAATGAGTTCATTGCGGACACTAGAATGATATGATATGATATGACATGATATGAATGATATGATAGACAACACTAATAAAACAGAGAGCATCCTAAAGCAATGTAAATCTGAATGCTGGGGGTGCCAAGGGAGCACCACACACAGGGACAGGGCCGAGGAGGTATTATCCTTCAGGGTGTACATCTAACAGCCAGGCCTTGAGACAGAGAGGGTCTGGCCTATGAGGTAGCACAGCCTAGGACATCCCCATACTTATAAACAAGAAACTGGGAAAATGGCTGTCTTTTGAAGACTGGAGAAACATGAGGACCATAAATGTTTATTTAAAAAAAACCAGAGAAACAGAGAAAGGCAGCTGGAAAGAATTCATATATCTAAATTGTCCTGGTCCCATTGGAGCTCTCTCTGCTCTTGAAGAAGGGATACACCCTGGATTGGTCCCAGTAAAACTGCCTCTTCTCCTGAGGAAGAGTCCTGGAATCTTTCCTAATTGATCCAGTAGGAGCAATCTTTAGTCTCTTGGAACTAGTCCCATTGGAGCTGTCTCTTTTCCTGAGGAGGGTTTGGAGTCTCTCCTATCTTGTGCAATTGGAGCTCCCTAGAGTCTTCCTAGACAAGTTCCATTGGAGCTGTATCTTCTGAGGAAGAGTCTGGAGTATTTCCTAACTGATTCAATTAGAGCTGTCTTGAGTCTTTCTGGAGTAGTTCCATTGGAGCTGTCTTTTCTCCTGAGGAAGGTCCGGAGTTTCCCTGGACTGGTTCAGTTGGGGGTCTTCCTGGACTGATCTCACTGAATCTATATCTTCTCCTAAGGAAGGGTCTGGAGTCTCCCAGGCTGTCTCTATTCCAGAGAAGGGGTTTGATTTGCTACCATAGTCCAGGGCAGGAGAGTCTCTGTAGGCGATGGTGAGCGAGGTAATTCTGTTTGAGGTTTTGGATAGAGGGGAGCATCTAGCCTCACAGCTGCTGAATCTTTGGAAGAATCCTCATCTTCACTCTGTGGAGGAAAGACACGGAGAGGAGGGGATCAGTAAAGCTTCTAGGGGGCTGGTGTAAAACATGTGCAGGGACTGAAGGTGTGGACTGGTCTACTGAAGAAGGAGGAGACTGGGAATGAGGGCATAAAGATAATCTGAGCTGATGATGTGCAGCTCATCCCTAGCACTTACCCTTCTTTAGCCTGGGGGGTGGCATAGTGCATTTTATGACTTCACTCTGTGACAGAGCCTCTACTATCCACGAGATGGCGCTGTTTAAGGATGCCATCTGTAAGAAAAGAGTCACCATGACTGTGGTAGAGTGTCAACGCTGTGTGGCCTGCTGTGCCACAGGGTCAGCCACACATTGTGCCAGTACAAAACAGGTACAGCACAGGCAGCAGCAGTGCAACCTTCACACACACTCAGTGCTCTTATATCTGTACCTCAGACTCCAGCACTTTTAACCGCCGGTCTTGATCCTTGATTTCTGTTAAATGTCTCAAGGCCTGATCAACCCTACATAACACAAAAAGGAGAGTTTATGAAAAAGGGACAATAACATTGCTTTTCTCTTTCCCTGAGTCGTCACAGAGCCCCCCCCCCCCCCCCCCATCACTGCCTCACCACTTACATCTGAGATGTACCTGGCAAATCCCATCACCCACAGAGCCCACCTTATGTCTGAAACATACTGGGCACTCCACCCCTCCCCTACCCCATGTAGTAACCCAGTCCCCCATCTTCCAGCCTTACTTCTGAGATGTCCTTCGCAGACGCTCTGTGTCACTGTCCCTTTTAATTTTTGCAACATTCACCAGGTAATTCTCCTTCTGCACTGCTTCCCAGATAATCATTCGGCTGTCCTGAGGTCCCTCCAGCTTGAGCTCTGCCAAAACATACACATGCCTAAGTATCCGGCTGTCCTGGGGAACCGACATCTCTCTCACCGCTCATTCCATTTCATAGATCCAAGTTTCTTAAATATTTGGTATACCGTCTATTGTTAGAGACACCTAAGTGGTTTACATATCATTCAAAAGTTCTGTGCTGCCTTTTGCCCATAAAATAGATCCAAGTGATTTATATCATAAATGATAAATAAACAAATACAATGTCTCAAAACAGCATAATATAACAAATGCAATCCTGACTAAAAGTCCTTCTTATTTCTAGGATAAGCAGCATAAAATGTATTGTACTGTTTTGGGATCTTGCCAGGAACTTGTGACCTGGATTGGCCGCTGTCGGAAACAGGATGCTGGGCTTGATGGACCTTCGGTCTGTCCCCAGTGTGGCAATACTTATGTACTTATGCACTTATGCACTATTAACCATAACGCAGCCTTTTCTGCTCAGTAACACCTCTCGTCAAGCTACTCAGTATTCCAAATATGCCTCCACTACATAGAAGCGCCCAAAAGAGTATTCCCCTTTAGTTTTCCCCCTTGGTAGTGACCGACCAGTGGCAGCCTCAACCAATAGTCCAATTGCAATGGCAACATATAGGCAGAAACACACCAGCACACTTTCTGCCCCTGGCCACTCACTGAAATGTTTCACTTTCATGGATTCCACTTTGCGTATCTTGCGTTTGATAAAGGTGTGGATATGACTGATGATGATGAAGGGTGGGGCCAGCACAGGCCGGTTGTGGTACTCCACGATCAGATTGTACCGCTGGAATTTCCAGTAGATGTCACTGTTCTCTTGGACTTTTGAGAACGTGTAGCTGTGGACAGGGAATGACAGAGAGACAGATGGATATTAGAAATAAAAGAGGTGGGGGTGCAAAAGATCTATCTTCTCTCCTTGTATATAGTGATTAAGGTCTAATCCCCACTGCACTGTGGGCTAAGATTCGGAGAAGACTTACTCAGGACCTGGCCCTCCAAACTCTCACATCATTCACAGGTTCTCCTTCCTCAAACTTACAAACTCTCCCCAACCAATAAACTCTTCCAGTGTCTGTCTTTCCTTAACCTGCAGACTCATTCTCCTCTTTATACAAAGGCTTTCCTCTGTCCACCAACAGACTCTCCTTCCTTCCCATCCAAAGGCTATACTTCCCGTGTTCACATTTTCTCTCTGCCCTAACCAGAGGCTCTTCTTGCTTTCCCACAGCTCTCCCCTCACTATCCATAGGTCGTCCTCGACCTTCAGACTTGCCCTTCTCTGCATGACTGCAGTGACAGATATGATACCTGAACATGGCGATCAGCAGGTTTAGCAGCAGGATGTTGGCCACAAGCAGGAAGACCACGAGAAGGAGAAGAACCAGCCAGTTGGCGTAAGTATTGGTGCAAGGTGGAGCCTTCTCCATAAATATGGCTAGTGGGTCATCTGTGCAGTTTGAGGTGGTGATTAGAGCAGCTGGAAAGCAGAGATAGTATAGTATAGTAACCACAATAGGAATAGGAGCTGCACAGAGGGGAGGTGTCCATTCATGTCTGGCCAGGGGCTGCATAGAGGGGGTTGTTGAGAAGGGTATCTTATCCCATCTGACCATCCCTCCATTCCACCTGTCGATGCTGTGCAAGGAGGAAGGCAGCTTGTCCCTTCTCTTCAGGGAGTGGGTAAGAAGGGATTCTTTTCTGGTTTCTGCACAGGGAGGAGGTACAGTCCTATCTGTTTGGCCACTGCATGGGGAAAAGGATCTGTTTGTTTAGTGGCTTGCAGGGAAGGATCTCATCTTATGTGATCAGGAGCTGTAAGGGAGGATGTCCTACCTTGGGTCTGCGTGAGGGAGGAGGGATCCTTTATGATGCTCACCATCTATTTCATCCAGTGGGATCTGACCAAAGATTTGCAGGTAAGGGCGGTAGAAGACGCGTCGGAAGATCCAGGTCAGGCGCATGTCACTAGGGTGCAAGAGGCCTTCTGTGGCTACGCCATATGCAATCAGCCAAACTCCCAGGAAAAAAAGGAAGAAGAACACGTCTTTCATCTGCATAAAGAGGGGGAGGGAAAAGCCAGGAGGGAACAAGAGAAAATGAAGATAGGGACACAGAGGAGGAGGGAGAGGGAGTGAAAATTATATAGAAGAGAAAGGGGGAAGGAAGGGAAAAAGAAGCTTATATACTGTACCCTATGCTGCTTGATGCTCCCGTCCCTAAGTCAGGCCACCCTCCCATCACTCATACCCACTCACCATCTTTCGGACAATAATAATTTTGGGTCCTAGCTGTTTGTTGACTGCAAAAATGTGAATCAGTCTGAGGGTGAAAATCATGAAATCAAAGCAAAGGATGGTCCGTCCAGCCTCAAATGTCTGCAGAAACATCCTGAAAAAAGAAGGCAGGTTTAGGATCTAGAGACCTCAACAGTAATCATAAGAAAGGTGCCACGGAGCATGCCACCCTCATCCAGGAGACGCCCCATGCAACAAGGCCCCCCCCCGCCCCCCAAACCAAAAAGGAATCCCAGACCCACCCGACCACTAGAGAGAAGCTACAGAGCAAGCTACTGCCCTCAGGAGAGGAAACACGGAACCAATTGCCCACTCTCATATGAGGAAACATGGAACTAGTCACCCTTACAAGAGGTGAACCACAAAGCAGGTTGCCCTTATGAAAACTGTGGAACAGGATACCCATATGGAAGGACTCACAAAAGTGGCCACCCACACAAAAGGAACCATAAAATCAATTCCTTTTAGAAGAAAAGCCACAGAACCTGTCACTTTCAGAAGAATTGACACAACAGGCAACCCTTGCTACAGGAACCTTAGAAAGGAGCCCATCCTCATGACAGAAGCCATGAGAAGAAGCTTCCTGTCAGAAGATGAACCATGGAAAGGGGTTTGTATTCACAAGAGGAACCATGGAAAGGGGTCAGTATTCAGAAGAGGATCCATGGAAAGGGGTCTGTATTTACAAGAGGATTCGTGGAAAGGGGTCTGTATTCAGAAGAGGATCCATGGAAAGGGGTCTGTATTTACAAGAGGATTCGTGGAAAGGGGTCTGTATTCAGAAGAGGATCCATGGAAAGGGGTCTGTATTCAGAAGAGGAACCGTGGAAAGGGGTCTATATTCACAAGAGGATTCGTGGAAAGGGGTCTGTATTCATAAGAGGAGCCGTGGAAAGGGGTCTGTATTCACAAGAAGAATCATGGAAAGGGGTCCGGCCTTGTGAGAGTTTTAGAAAGGGGTCCATTCCCCAGGAGAGGAGCCATGGAAAGGAGCATTCTCTCACCTGCAGCTAAATCCCACCATGAACAGCAGTAATGCAGCGATGTCCACATGGTTCCAGGAGTCTTGCAGATACTGCTTCACCTTCTGTGCCACGGGCGCATTACCCACAAAGAAGCTCTGACGAATCTCCTCACAAACCATGGTGAAGATCCAGAAGTAGAGGATACCCTCCGAGGTGGATGGGCCTTCAGGTGGTGCCGGTTTGAAGTCCAGGAGCAGTACATAGGAGAATAGGAAGAGGAAGGCAAAATACATGACCACATTGCCCAGGAAGGCAGTGACGGGGGCACTCCAGAACTGCTTCCAGCGGCGTAGCCAGAATGGACGGATCCTTTTCACCCTCACATTTTCCCCTGGGGTCTCCACAGTGGGTCCTGGAGCCACCGGCTGTTTTCCATTCTCTTCCTCCTTCTCCCTTTCTTCCAGAAGATTCTCCCTGGAGGTGGGGAGGAGGGAGAGTTGGTGGGGGAAGAGAGAAAAAAATCAACACAAGTGTGGCATTATAGCATACCTCATCAGTCCCCTCATTATTGCCCATGATGCTCTCATAAATATTCTAGCTGCTTCTCTCCTTTTAAGAACATATGAACATAAGTATTGCCATACTGGGACAGACCGAAGGTCCATCAAGCCCAGTATCCTGTTTTCAACAGTGGCCAATCCAGGTCACAAGTACCTGGCAAGATCCCAAAACAACAAAGCAGATTTTATGCTGCTTTTCCTAGAATATGCGGTGGATTTCTCCAAGTCCATCTTAATAATGGCCTATGGGCTTTTCTTTTAGGAAATTATCCAAACCATTTTTAAACCCTGCTAAGCTAACTGTGTTTACCACATTATCTGGCAACGAATTCCAGAGCTGAATGAAGAAATATTTTCTCTGATTTGTTTTAAATTTACTTCTTAGTAGCTTCATTGTGTGCCCCCTAGTCCTAGCATTTTTGGAAAGAATGAACAAGTTATTACCTGTTCTACTTCACTCAGTATTTAATAAATATAAGAACATAAGAGTATCCATTCTGGGTCAGGACAATGGTCCATCTAGCCCAGTATCCTGTTTTCCAAACAGTGGCCAAGCCAGGTCACAAGTACTATGGACTTTTCCTCCAGGAATTTGTCTAAACCTTTCTTAAACTCAGATACTCTAACCACTGCTACTACATCCTCCGGCAAAGAGTTCCAGAGTTTAACTATTCATTGAGTGAAAAAATATTTCCTCCTATTTTGTTTTAAAAGTATTTTTATGTAACTTCTTTGAGTGTCCCCTAGTCTTTGTACTTTTGGAACAAATAAAAAATCAATTTACTTCTACTTGTTCTACACCACTCAGGATTTTGTAGACCTCAATCAGACCTCCCCTCATCCGTCTCTTTTCCAAGCTAAAGAGCCCTAACCTCTTTAGCTACTACTACTATTTAGCATTTCTATAGCGCTACAAGGCGTACGCAGCGCTGCACAAACATAGAAGAAAGACAGTCCCTGCTCAAAGAGCTTACAATCTAATAGACAAAAAATAAATAAAGTAAGCAAATCAAATCAATTAATGTGTACAGGAAGGAGGAGAGGAGGGTAGGTGGAGGCGAGTGGTTACGAGTCAAAAGCTATGTTAAAGGGGTGGGCTTTCAGTCTAGATTTAAAGGTGGCCAAGGATGGGGCAAGACGTAGGGGCTCAGGAAGTTTATTCCAGGCGTAGGGTGCAGCGAGACAGAAGGCGCGAAGTCTGGAGTTGGCAGTAGTGGAGAAGGGAACAGATAAGAAGGATTTATCCATGGAGCGGAGTGCACGGGAAGGGGTGTAGGGAAGGACGAGTGTGGAGACATACTGGGGAGCAGCAGAGTGAGTACATTTATAGGTTAGTAGAAGAAGTTTGAACAGGATGTGAAAACGGATAGGGAGCCAGTGAAGGGTCTTGAGGAGAGGGGTAGTATGAGTAAAGCAACCCTGGTGGAAGACGAGATGGGCAGCAGAGTTTTGAACCGACTGGAGAAGGGAGAGGTGACTAAGTGGGAGGCCAGCAAGAAGCAGATTGCAGTAGATTGGCCTTTCTTCATACAAGAGGAGTTCCATCCCCTTTATCATTTTGGCTGCTTTTCTTTGAACCTTTTCTAATTCTGCTATATCTTTTTTGAGATACGGCGACCAGAACTGAACGCAATACTCAATATGTGGTCACACCATAGAGCAAAGGCATTATAGCATTTTTGGTTGTTTTCACCATCCCTTTACTAATAATTCCTAGCATCCTGTTTGCTTTTTTGGCTGCGGCCTGTAAATAATTGTCACAAATTGAATGCAGTGAAAAACGGGTTCAGGTTTCCTAAAGCAAACTAGGCCTGTAAAATCATAGCATCTCTCAGTCCTGATACTTAACTGAAGAAATGTGACAGCCTGATTAAGCTTGGCAGAGTTGCAAAGTTGGCAAGGGTTGTGTACAGCTGGACATAGGCATGCTGAGAAACTAAAAAAAGTAATTGGGCCAGGTGCAGAAAAGTTAAATTTAAGGATGAGCGAAGCTTGGAGATAAGAAAAACTTACTAAGGTTGAAACTTGGTCATAATTGGATAAGAGATAAGAAAGTTGGAACTTGGGCATAATTGGATGTATGTGCCAATTATGATGAAATTGCAGATTGGAAAGTAAAATGTTCATAGGAATCTATGGGATGAAAAAAGTATAAAAGGTCTGCTAACTAAGCAGTGACACAGAGAGAGAGAGAGAGAGAGAGAGAGAGAGAGAGACAGACAGACAGACAGACAGACAGACAGACAGAGACAGAGAGAGAGAGAGAGAGACAGACAGAGACAGAGACAGAGACAGAGACAGACAGACAGACAGACAGACAGACAGAGGGAAGCCAGTAACCTTTGAAGGCACATGACATCTGATTGCCTGTACTGCCCTTGGGTAAGATGCTTATGCTAATGCTATTGAATACTGGTTCTTTCTAATTACTGAATTTGCTACTGCCCAGACTGTGTAAAACTGTCATGAGCAGATACAAGGTTGGGGTAATTAAGTATTTAGAGGGAGCCTGCAATCCTTTTCAGGATAGTAGAAAGCCTATATCTTCCCCTGCCCAAACAGAGGTGGCAGACCTAATTTTATTCAGGCCGCACACTGAGCAGAAGATTTCAGCGTATTATACAACAACACCTAGATCTTTTTCTTGAGTGCTGACCCCAGGGTGGACTCTAGCATCAGGTAACTATGATTCAGATCATTCTTTCCAATGTGCATCACCTCACATTCATCCACATTAAATTTCATCTGCCATTTGGATGCCCAGTCTTCCATTTTCCTAAGTTCTGTATCTTATCTTCCCTCAGCCGTATTTTTAATCTGCCCCATCTCCCCTCATCAACAGCCTCTGCTCCTCCTCTTTAATCTGCTCCCAACTACTCCACACCATTAACCTGCCTTGATCTTACCTCATAAATACCCCTTTCTGTTTCTCCATCTTTAATCTGCCCCCAGCTTCTCCTCGCCCATTAATCTGCCCCGATTTTCCCTCATGAAATACCTCCAACTACTTCTCTGGATAAATCCTCCCTATCTTTCTTCATAAATACCTCGGACTCTTCCTCCCTTATTAAAATGTCCCCAGATTCCCTCCTAAATGCCTGCAACTCCTTGCCCACTTTATTAAGACCCCCTCCTTACCCTTCAATGGCGTCAGGATTAGGCATTTTCGTATCCGCTTCCAAGCTTTCCAACTCCAGCCCATCAGTTATATCTGGCATCCTGTCTTCCTCCATCACTCTATGGGGAGAGAAGGATAACCAGTGACTAGAGAGAGCTATCTCAGCAGGGTCTTGGGGATTGGGACTCCCTTTCAGTAATGTCCTTTCAGTGTCAGAGGGATGGACTCCCCATTCCTCCTCCTGGCAGTGCTCTGGGATCTCCCTTCTTTCCTGTGTCCCCAAATTCCAGTGCATCCTCTCCCCTTCCATGGTGGGACAGACAGACCCCTTCACTCACTTGAAGTCAATGAGTCCAGAGTAGATGAGTGGGGGACAGAAAAAGGTGAGTATCAGTTTCCAGACAGGGGTGGTCTGCTCCATCTGTCCCCACCAGTTCTCCGTCAGCATGGACTGTGGGACGAAGCCAAAAGATACAGAGGTCAGCTCACTACCTGACAGGTGTCTTCTTAATGCTCCCAACTGAATGTGCAAAATGCCCCTCACCTGCACCCCATCCTGTGCAAAGAAGTTTCTGGCATCAGCCTCATAGGCCAGCTGCAGGCAAGTGGCCCCCTGCCACCTGCCAGAGCATCTGACCAGCAGGCGAAAGGCCCGGCTCTCACTGTTGCTGTAGCACTCATTAAAGACGCCTGGCAGAGAGAGAGAGAGAGAGAGAGGTGTCAGAACGGGGACAGCAGAAATGACCTCATTAACAGCAGTACAAAATCCCTCCACTCCCAGATTTAAAAGCCTGCAAAAAACACACTTGGCTTTGATATAGCAAATCTACCACACCATTCCACCACTAACTCCCTGGACTCTCACAGTAACAACCCTACCCATGAAAAGGCAGCACTGAAAATATTACACCAGACCTAGAACTCCGATATACCTCCCAGAGGGAATGTGACAATTCCCTGCAAAGAAACTTCATTCTAGCAAAATACCTCACCCTGGTCATACACAAAAGACCCTTTCTACACACAGAATAACAGACCAAAAATTAGAATTAGAAATGTGCAGCCACAGACTGAGGTGGAAACCCTGAGGTGTCAGAGTCTGTCTTCATTGCAAGAGCAGAGAAAAAGAAGCAGAAATGCATTTCATCCTGTACTGAGCAAAAGCCAAGAGAAAAAAAGAGAATGAAAATCAAACCTTGCAGCAAAGAACAACCAGGAAAAATTGTGGAGGAAAGAGGAGAAAGAGCATTCAGAACCACAGAATCTGTGGGGGTCCTACAACTGGGCCAGAAACGGGACAATCTGAACCAGCACCAGAATCTGGCTCTCTAATGCTTTCTGTTCACCACATTTTTTTTTTTACTATTCAAATACAGAATAACAAGAGGGAGGGTCTGTTGTTCTTTCAGCCCTTCCTCTCTAACACAGCATCTTACCTCATTCAGAAAATAATTAAAATCAAATCTCCCCCCATCCCTACCAGTTTTTGACAAGGCTACATCCCCGATGTATAGAGTGAAGCAGCAAAACCATGAACTACATATCCCAGAATGCATTTCCAGTCCTAGCAGTGAGAGCCAGGGGATAGGCAAGCTGGCCATATACCGTCTCTGACCACAAGAGGGAGGGTGAATGAAGGAGCCAGTTCCCCTGGACCCGCAATCAGTATATCATGCTGCCCACCTGTAATAGGGAGGGATGGGCTGAGAAGCAGGAGGAGGATTGGATGGAAGAGGGAATTAATCAGCCTGAGCAGGGGAAAGAAAGCAGAATGGAATGGGAGCTTGAGAGCTGAGGAAGGCAGCCCCTGAAGGTTTGGAAACCTACATGGTTTTGTGAATTTATTTTGGTTTAAACCCTGCTTAAGTAGAGAAGCCTGGGTTTCTTTTGGGGAAACCCTGAGTGGTGGGGGAATTACTAACCTGTTTTGAAACCTGATTATTGTGAGAACCTCTGAAGTTGGAAGGCTTGTTTATGAAGGAGGGCTGCCTGGTGGGAAAAGGGGTTCAGTTCAGGAGGAGAGGAGCAGTGCAGGCTGAAAATCCTTGGGCAAGACAGGTCCCTAAAGAACTGAAGCAGGCTGAAATACCTTGGGTGGAAGGCAGTCCCAAAAATATTGAACCTCCTGAACGTAAAGGCTGCTTGGTGATTAACACTGTCTTGAGGGGAAATCCTGCTTGTGGTACAAGTACTATTTGTTTGCTACTGACTGACCACAAAAGCAGGGATTTCCAAAGGACTAATGCATTCCCCTCCGGGAAAGGGGGCAAAGTCTTTGTGTAATTGGTGGATGTACTAAGCAAGGCAGAACAGCCCTGCCTGAGAAGCAAGTCTCTACTCTGGAGTGAAGTTTTGTTTATGAATCTGGAAAATAAAGGAATGTTTTTGAAGCATTTCCTGGTGGCAGTTTTGTGAAGTTCTGGCTATTCACTGGAGGCAACTTCCTCCCCCATACTAGAGCAGCGGGCCCATTTACAAGTTTCTTCACCTTTTATCTCTTTAAGAGAGAGGCTGCAAAGTTTAACAACATAAAACAGAGATAATGAAAGAAAGCCAGGGGTTTACTTTTGATTTTAAACATTAAACGGGTACCCCTCCCCCCCCGCCCCCCCCACACACACATGTAATAACAAAGCCATACTTTTATATTAGAAGAACTTTAGGAACGGATCAGTTTGAACTGCCAGCACAATATCATATAACAGGATACATTTCTTAATCTTATACGTAGATACATTTCTTATCCATACAATATGATAGATTTCTTATCTTTAAAACAGGATACATTTCTTATCCAAACCCCCCCCCCCCCCCCCCCCGAGTGTGGGTTTTAATAAGAAGGAGAGAGGTGTGGTAGCCGTGTTAGTCCACTTTTAAAGGTAATCAATAGAAATAAAACAAAGTAAAACTTGACAAATAAGAAGGAGAAAAGAGAAGAAATCCTAGTAAAGTGCTTTAAAACACAAATGGGTTTATTCTAGGGAGAACTGTCAGGAGCTGTACAGGAATATGGCTGATATTAATATACAGGCTGATGTGAACCTCTCACGCATTATGAAGGGATTAATTCACTGAAGGGAATAAAGTTTGTAGGAATAAATGATGCACACACACTGAATGGAGAGAGGAGGATCAGATAAAGGGAATGAAAGATCTGCCCCCCTTGACTTTAGGGGAGAGGGCAATTGCTGGCATGGTGGAAATTCACTGACAGAAACCAAGATTTTCTTGAAGTTTTATCCTATGCTGACCTATCCCTGATGCTTCTAGTAAACATAGGAGAGAGCCCTCTAGTGGTGGAACTCTGGTACTGAGAGTTGCACAGTCACTGAATATTAACAGGAAGATGTATTCAGAAGCTGTTGTGAAGAAAAAAGAGCTGAAGCCCTTGGGAACAGCTCAGGGCAGAAGAAAGTGACCTGTGGGGGCACTATCGGTGCCTAGGGCCCAGAAGAGCAGAGGTAGCCCTCTAGTGGGGAACCCTGGAACTGGTGGTTGCAGAGCCCTGTTAAGGGCTGGTAATCCTGAACCCCACCAGGGAGATAATCACTGAGAAATATCGCTGAGGGTTCTGGTATACAGAGGGGAGACAGCCCTCTGGGAAAAAATGGTTGTCATTGTGGGAATTCACTGAGAAATATCTGAGGGTTGTGGTATAGAGGGGAGACAGCCCTCTCTGGTGAAACCCTGATTTTGATGGTTACAGAGTCTTATTAAGAGCTAGAAACTCTGAACCCCAGCAGGGAGATACTCTTAGAGGCTGTCCTGAAGAAGAGCGGAAGCCCTTGGGAGCAGCTTGGGGCAGAAGAAAATGGCATTTGGGGGCATTTCCGGTGTCTAGGGCCCAGAAGAGCAGAGGTAGCCCTCTATGGTGAACCCTGGAACTGGTGGTTGCAGAGCCCTGTTAAGGGCTGGTAATCCTGAACCCCAGCAGCGAGAGAACCCCAGAGGCTCCCCTTGAAGAGCGGACCAGTGAGTGACAAGGCCTCTGGGTGTGGTTGGCACTAGGTGTCTGGTGAAGCACTGAGGGTGTAATTCACTGACGGGAATAAAGTTTGTCGGAAAAAATGGTTGTTGTCATTGTGATAAATATCTCTGAGGGCTCTGGTATAGAGAGCCCTCTCTGGTGAAACCCTGCTTTTGGTGGTTACAGAGTCTTATTAAGAGCTAGAAACTCTGAACCCCAGCAGGGAAATACTCTTAGAGGCTGTCCTGAAGAGAAGAAGAGCGGAAGCCCTTAGGAGCAGCTCGGGGCAGAAGAAAATGGCCTTCGGGGGCACTTTCGGTGTCTAGGGCCCAGAAGTAGTCCTCTAGTGGGGAATCCTGGAACTGGTGGTTGCAGAGCCCTGTTAAGGGCTGGTAATCTTGAACCTTATCAGGGAGAAACCCTGGAGGCTCTTCTTGAAGAGGGAACCCTGGGGGGAGAAGCCTCTGGGGTACAATTGTCACTAGGGGCCCCGAAAATGGTGGACTGCCTAGGGGCTAGCACTAGGAGCCCAGGTGAGGGGGACAGCTCATGGGAGCACTGCCTGTTCTCAGAGCCCAGGGAAAGCTTCCCCAGAGCCACAGCAGGGACAGGCATAGCCATCCTTAAAGTCCAGTACAACAGCCACTAGCCCAGTAAGGCTCCAGCAGAGGGGCAAAATCTGAGGGGACTGGGAGCGGCTGGACTTACAAAGGAGCTAAGCCACACAGCCATGCTCACACACTGATTTAACTAAGTAGCAGGGAAGAGCTTACAGCTACTACCTTGACAAGCAAGATTGAAAGGGTTTGAAAAGTGTAAAGGACTATGTTACTGATTCTAAATATCTGAGTTAAAGACTAATGTTATTGGTAGAGTTACATTAATTAGAAAGTATTTGGGTTACGAGGTTAAGTGGAATGCATGAGTGATTGCTCATACATTTTAGGAGTGTCATTCAGATTTTACATGGTTGCTCACAAATATTGTTTTTTTGTGCTATATACAGAAATTCATTGCTAATACTGGCGCTCAAAAATTCTTGGTTTTTAAAACTTTTTGCTCACACACACAAATTTGAACACACCGGCCACTCCTTTGAGGAAATATTGGTGGTAAATGGAGTCCATTCTGAGGAAAAGGATGTTACCAGTGGTGGGCTGCAAGGTTCAGTTCTTGGGCTGATTCTTTTTAACATTTTTGTAAGTGATATTGCTGAAGGGCTGTCTGGTAAGATTTTTCTTTTTGCGAATGATCCCAAAATTTGCAATAGGGTAGATACCCCTGCTAATGTGGATAACATGAGGAAGGACTTAGCGAAACTACAGGAATGGTCTGGAATTTGGCAGCTAAGACTTAATGCAAAAAATGCTGGGTCATGCATTTGGGCTGCAAAAACCCAAAGGAATGGTACAAGTTTAGGGGGTGAAGAACTTTTGTGCATGAAAGAGGAGCAGGACTTGGGTGTGATCATAAGAACATACATTTTGCCATACTGGGACAGACTGAAAGTCCATCAAGCCCAGCATCATTTCCAACGATGGCCAATCCAGGTTCCAAGGACCTGGCAATATCCTAAAACAGTACAATACATTTTTTTGTGCTTATCCTAGAAATAAGCAGTGGATTTTCCCCAAGTCCAAATTAATAATGGCTTATGGACATTTCTTTTAGGAAGTTATCCAAACCTTTTTTAAACCTTATGCTAACTGCTTTTACTACATTCTCTGGCAATGAATCCCAGAGTTTAATTACATGTTGAGTGAAGAAATATTTTCTCTGATTTGTTTTAAATTTACTACTGTGAAGCTTCATTGTGTTCCCCCTAGTCCTAGTATTTTTGTAAAGAATAAACAATCGATTCACGTCTACCTGATCCATTCCACTCATTATTTTATAGACCTGTATCATGTCTCCCCTTAGCCGTCTTTTCTTCAAGCTGAAGAGCCCTAGCCGCTTTAGCCTTTCCTCATATGGAAGTCATCCTATCCCCTTTATCATTTTTGTCATCCTTCTCTGCACCTTTTCTACATAAGTAATGCCACACTGGGAAAAGACCAAGAGCCCAGCATCCTATCCACAACAGCAGCCAATCCAGGCCAAGGGCACCTGGCAAGCTTCCCAAACGTACAAACATTCTATACATGTTATTCCTGGAATTGTGGATTTTTCCCAAGTCCATTTAGTAGTGGTTTATGGACTTGTCCTTTAGGAAACCGTCTAACCCCTTTTAAAACTCTGCCAAGCTAACCGCCTTCACCACGTTCTCCGGCAACGAATTCCAGAGTTTAATCACGCGTTGGGTGAAGAAAACTTTTCTCCGATTTGTTTTAAATTTACTACACTGTAGTTTCATTGCATGCCCCCTAGTCCTAGTATTTTTGGAAAGCATGAACAGACGCTTCACATCTACCTGTTCCACTCCACTCATTATTTTATATACCTCTATCATGTCTCCCCTTAGCCGTCTCTTCTCCAAGCTGAAAAGCCCTAGCCTCCTTAGTCTTTCTTCATAGGGAAGTCGTCCTATCCCCACTATCATTTTAGTCGGCCTTCGCCGCACCTTTTCCAGTTCCACTATATCTTTCTTGAGATGCGGCGACCAAAACTGAACACAATACTCAAGATGCGGATGCACCATGGAGCGATATAACGGCATTATAACATCCTCACACCTGTTTTCCATACCTTTCCTAATAATACCCAACATTCTATTTGGCTTTCTGAGCCGCAGCAGCACACTGAGCAGAAGGTTTCAGTGTATTATCGACAACACCCAGATCCCTTTCTTGGTCCGTAACTCCTAACGTGGAACCTTGCATGACATAGCTATAATTCGGGTTCTTTTTTCCCACATGCATCACCTTGCACTTGCTCACATTAAATGTCATCTGCCATCTAGCCGCCCAGTCTCCCAGTCTCGTAAGGTCCTTCTGTAATTTTTCACAATCCTGTCGCAAGTTAATGACTTTGAATAACTTTTTGTCATTAGCAAATTTAATTACCTTGCTAGTTACTCCCATCTCTAAATCATTTATAAATATATTAAAAAGTAGCGGTCCTAGCACAGACCCCTGAGGAACCCCACTAATTACCCTTCTCCATTGTGAATACTGCCCATTTAACCCCACTCTCTGTTTCCTATCCTTCAACCAGTTTTTAATCCACAATAGGACTTTTCCTCCTATCCCATGACCCTCCAATTTCCTCTGTAGCCTTTCATGAGGTACCTTGTCAAACGCCTTTTGAAAATCCAGATACACAATATCAACCGGCTCCATTTGTCCACATGTTTGTTTACTCCTTCAAAGAATTTAAGTAACTTGGTCAGGCAAGATTTCCCCACACAAAAGCCGTGCTGACTCGGTCTCAGTAATCCATGTCCTCGGATGTGCTCTGTAATTTTGTTTTTAATAATAGCTTCCACCATTTTCCCCGGCACCGACGTCAGACTCACTGGTCTATAATTTCCCAGATCTCCTCTGGAACCTTTTTTAAAAATGGGCATTACATTGGCCACCCTCCAATCTTCCGGTACCACGCTCTATTTTAAGGATAAATTGCATATCATTAGCTGTAGCTCCGCAAGCTCATTTTTCAGTTCTATCAGTACTCTAGGATGAATACCATCCGGTCTAGGAGATTTGCTACTCTTCAGTTTGTTGAACTGCCCCATTATGTCCTCCAGGTTTACCGTGAAGTCAGTAAGTTTCTCCGACTCGTCCGCTGTATCTTTTCAGATGTGATGACCAGAATTGCACACAGTATTCGAGGTGCGGTCACACTTGGAGCGATACAAAGGCATTATAATGTCCTCATTTTTGTTTTCCATTCCTTTCCTAATAATGCCTAACATTCTATTTGATTTCTTAGCCACCGCCGCATACTGAGCAGAGGGTTTCAACCTATCATCAACGATGACACCTAGATCCCATTCTTGGTCAGTGACACCTAATGTGGAACTTTGCATCATGTAGCTATAGTTTGGGTTCCTCTTTCCCTCTTGCATCACTTTGCACTCGCTCACATTAAATGTCATCTGCAGACGCCCAGTCTCATAAGGTCCTCTTGTAATTTTTCACAATCCTTTTGTGAGTTAACAACTTTGAATAACTTTGTGTCGTAAACAAATTTAAATTACCTCACTAGTTACTCCCAACTCTAAATCATTTATAAATATGTTAAAAAGCAGCAGTCACAGTACAGACCCCTGGGAAACCCACTATCTACTAATCATTTAACCCTACTTTCTATTTTCTATCTTTTAACTAGTTTTTAATCCACAATAGGACATGTCCTCCTATCCCAAGACTCTAATTTCTTCTGGAGTCTTTCATGAGGTACTTTGTCCAACACCTTTTGAAAATCCAGATACACAATATCAACCGGCTCACCTTTATCCATGTGTTTGTTCACCCTTTCGAAGAAATGTAATAGATTGGTGAGGCAAGATTTCCCTTCACTAAATCCATATTGGCTTTGTCTCATTAATCCATGCTTTTGTATATGCTCTTGTAATTTTGTTCTTTATAATAGTCTCTACCATTTTGCCCGGCACCGACATCAGGCTCACCGGTCTATAATTTCCCGGATCACCTGTGGAACCTTTTAAAAAAATCGGCGTTACATTGGCCACCCTCCAGTCTTCCAGTACCATGCTTGATTTTAAAGATAAATTACATATTACTAACAATAGTTCTGCATTACTTTGGCA
This sequence comes from Microcaecilia unicolor, assembly GCF_901765095.1. Lineage (NCBI taxonomy): Eukaryota > Metazoa > Chordata > Amphibia > Gymnophiona > Siphonopidae > Microcaecilia > Microcaecilia unicolor. Next base: position 255,627,502 of record NC_044033.1, on the reverse strand, counting down.
ACATAAGAACAGATTGGCTGAGAAAATAGGACACACTGTGCAGGGTGAGCAGTGATCTGCTCCTTACCTATGGCCAGCTGCTCAAATGTTCCAGCTAGCTCTCTCATAGCCTGAGCCTCCTCCGCTTCCAGTGCAAGATGAGCCAACTCCATGAGGATTTTAGCGGCTGCCAGTGCAGATGCCACAGAGTCAGAGCCCTATAACAGAGACCCCATCAGTAATCTCAGAGCCATAGGTGCCTTTCGCTCATTTACCCCCAAACACCCTGAGTCATCTGGCACCTGTTGCCAGTTGTTCATCCAGCCCCCAGCATCGCTTCTTCACATCCAGATTCTCATCAGTCGCTTAGCCTCTGAACACCCCTCACTCACATGCCTCCAAGTGCACCTCGCATTCACAGACTGAGCAGAACTATCATGGACCTCTCCCTGCAGAGCAGAATAGGAAGTGTTGTGAGGGTCATCCACCCTCCCTCCCTTTGCTGGTCACTCACCATCTCCCAGAAGTAAATAGCCATCTCCTTGCGGTTCTGCAGGATAGCCCAGATAAACAGGTCCTCCCAGGGCATGGAAGATTTCTGAATGTCATACCTCATAGTCTGGGCAGCTTGCAAGGGAGCCTTAGCCTGAGGGAATGAGAAACTTATCAGCAGGGGAACCTTAATCTACTAAATCCTGGACAGAGGGAGGGGGACATATCTATGTTTACAAGAGAAGGTCTCCACTCATACTCCTGAATACTGAGATGGGGGCATCTCTGTATACAAAAGGACTCCACCCATGGCTCCTCTCCTGAATACTGAGATGGGGGGTGTATCTCTGTGTGTTTACAGGGAAGGAGCCCCCTGCTTTCTTACATTGGAGAACCTCCTGTTGCTGTGCATCTTGTAGCTGTCCAGCTGTTGACTGTAGAAGGTGGAGCAGATGTCACCAAGCAGCTCCCGCAGGACTTTGGACACATCATAGAGTTTGAAGTCTCTCCCCATGACACTAGTGTCTACCAGCTGGTACTCATGGTGATGGAGCTTGCCAGCCTCCCGCTCTTCCTGCTTGTGCTGCAGGAGATGGTGGATCACACTGTTCTCTGGCACTGAGCTGTAGAGCTCCTCTAGCTGACCATACGTCAGATAATCAACCAGATTCAGGCCATTCTCTATAAAGAGTTTCACAAAGTCTGTTTTGTCATTGATCAGTGCATCTGTCAATGTGCTTTCCAGGTCATCCGTCTGCAGGCAGAGAGACCAACAAACAAATGAAGAATATTAAACCAGGCAATGGGAATGGGCAGACAGAGAGAAGAGGCATGGAAGGGAGAGGAAAAGGGATAGAGAGTCAAAGAAACACAAAAAAGGTGAGAGATGAGGAGCGGAAGAGTGAAGGAGAGAAGATAGAAGAGAGGACAGGAGACAAAGAAAGGGGAATGGAGGAAAGAAGGGGACAGAGATGGAGCTGCAACAGTGAGCTCAGTAAATGAGCGAGGCAGAGAGAGAAAGCAGGAAGAGAGAAGACAAGAGATAATTATCAGTTGTATAAATGCAATAATTCCTTCCATTAAAGAAACAAGTACAGGATCTTATTCCCCACACTCTTAACCACAACCTCAGCCTTATCCCTAGCCTTAACTATAACTATAACCCATAGGCGTAGTTTGACTGTTTCATTTGGGGGGGGGGGGGGGGGGGGAAAGGATGGGGCGGAGCATATTAGCATATTCATTTGCATATATACATATGCAAATGAATATGCTAATATGGAGGAAGGAATTGAAATTTACAGGCAAAATATCACAGATACACATTTCAAAAAGCTGACATATTTCAATTAATAAATTCTGAATAAAATACTTTTTTCTACCTTTGTTGTCTGATCATTTAGTTTTTCTATTCGCTTTGGTCCCAGTGTCTTCTGTTTTATGCAGTATCTTCTTTCCAGTAGGCTTCCCTCTGCTCCCCACCCTCCCAGTCCCATCCATCTCCTGCTCCTTCCCTCTGCTCCCCACCCCTCCCAGTCCCATCCATCTCTTGCTCCTTCCCTCTGCTCCCCACCCCTCCCAGTCCCATCCATCTCCTGCTCCTTTCCTCTGCTCCCCTCCTCTCTCAGTCCCATCCATCTCCTGCTCCTTCCCTCTGCTCCCCACCCCTCCCAGTTCCATCCATCTTCCCTCTACTGCCCCCCCCCCCGTGAGGTCCAGGATCGTGACTCCGTTTACCCCCTCTCTTCCTCCCTCTCTCCGGCGCAGGCAGCAGTCTTCTTCAACCTTTCTGTGCTCCTGGCAGCAGTAGCGACGTACACGCTGCCTTCGGTCTGCCCGGAAGCCTTCTCTTCAAGTTCCTGTTCCCACCTATGCGGGAACAGGAACTTGAAGAGAAGGCTTCGGGGCAGAGCCGAAGGCAGCGTGTACGTCGCTACCGATGCCAGAAACACAGAAAAGCTGAAGAAGACTGCTGCCTGCGCCGGAGGGAGGAAGGAAGAGAGGGGGTAGACAGACACGCTCGTCTCTGTCCGCTTCGCTTCCCTGCCCTCTCTGTCTGCGTCCCGCCTTCCTCTGATGTCATTTCCTTTCGGGTGGGACGCAGACAGAGAGGGCATGGAAGCGAAGCGGACGGAGACGAGCGCGTGCCTGTTTGTTTTTTTGTTTTTTACTACTAGCGCCAGTCGTCACGGCGTCGTTTGGGGGGGGCATTGCCCCCTCGCCCCCCCAGTCTATGCCCATGCTATAACCAGAACTTTAAACACTTAACCATAACCTCAACCCTATCCCTGTCCTTAACTACAACCAGAACCATAAACCCTTAATCAGAATCTCAGTCATATCCCGTATCCTTAACTACAATCATAACCATAAACCCTTAACCTGAATTCCATCCCTGTCCCCATCCTTATCTATGCCAGAACCATAAACCCTTAAATACAACCTCGGGCTCTAGGTTTCTCATAGAAGAGCAACCAAGGTTTAAAGAGGAGCAACCAAAATGATAGAGGGGATGGAACTGCTCCTGTATAAGGAAAGGCTAAAGAGGTTAGGGCTGTTCAGCTTGGAAAAGAGACATCTGAAGGGGGATATGATTGAAGTCTACAAAATCCTGAGTGGAGTGGAATGGGTGGAGGTGAATTGGTTTTTCTGTCATTCAAAAAGTACAAAGGCCAGGGGACGCTCAATGAAATTGCACGGAAATACTTTTAAAACAAATAGGAGGAAATATTGTTTCACTGAAAGAATAGTTAAGCTCTGGAACTCATTGCTGGAGGATGTGGTAATGGTGGTTAGCGTATCTGGGTTTAAAAAAGGTTTGGACAAGTTCCTGGAGGAAAGGTGACATAGCCTGCTATTGAGATGGACATGGGGGAAGCCACTGCTTGCCCTGGGATTGGTAGCATGGAATGTTGCTACTAATTGGGTTTCTGCCAGGTATTTGTGACCTGGGTTGGCGACTGCTGGAAGCAGGATACTCGGCTAGATGGACCATTGGTCTGACCCACTATGGCTATTCTTATGGTCTCCTTATCTATAGCAAAAACTATTTTTTATTTATTTTATTCGTTTCATTTGTATCCCACATTTTCCCACCTATTTGCAGGCTCAATGTGGCTTACATAGTGCCGGAGATGCAATTGCAGACTCCAGTGTAAACAAATACAAAGTGAAGTAGAGATAAGGTTTATGTGGTATATATAAACCCTTATGCCAACCTCAAACCCAACCTTATGCACTAACCATGGTCTAACTGAAGCCACATGATCCTGGTCTTGTCCTCAAACCTCTCTCTATTTGTGAATTGTAATACTAGTTTCATTCAATCAGAATCCAAATCCCACATCAATCTCCTCCTCAAGCCCAAGCTGTATGCTGACCCTAACCCCAGCCTTGATGACAAATTCAATCCCATTAATCTAAACCCAAATATTATTCTACTTATCTTTGTTCTGTCCTCCGACAGCCTCGCACTAGTTTATAACGTGATCCTAAAATGTGTGTAATGTTTTTACTGTTATTCTCAGTTCCAAGGACCATCATTGCTGCAGTTTCTCACTGCAGAAAATACATGAGCAATGCACTGTGGGTAATGTAGTTCACAGGCAGTGCAATCACACTTGTTTGGCTGTGTAAGAACTGTTACCACTGGTTGTAAGGCTGCCCAGACCTTCTCTCTCTCTCTCTCTCTCTCTGCCAAGCTTGGCTCTTTTGTCTTCCTGTTCAGTCTTACTATCTGTCCTCAGCGGTCAGCCAGGTATGACCTTTCCCTCCTATCTCTAGGACTACCCCTTGTTACCCGATGGCAGGCTCTGTTCCCATTGGCCTCTATCTGCTCCTCCCTGAGCCTGTGGAAAGCCCCAATACCTCTTTGTCCTTTCAGCCACGAGGCATTCCAACACCATCTAGCCAGGGACATGGAGCTAACACCATCTTCTCCAGACAGCGCTGTCCTGCTGAGAACTACCTGTTGGAGTTGCCAGGTGGGCTGGTTTCCCACCCAATTGGGCTGGTTTTTAAACCAGGATGCGGGAAATTATCGAAGGTTGCGGGCTGCGGGAAATTGGGCTTCTTTTTCACTGCAGCTGTGCAGGGTGTGGGCTCTTTTTTCGGGGCTTCTATTGGTCCAATTTGGTCCAATAGAAGCTTTTCCGGGGCTTCTATTGGTCCAATTTGGTCCAATAGAAGCTTTTCCGGGGCGGGGTTGACATCGGGGGCGGGGTTTATGACGCCAGAGGTGTCGTTGGGGGCGGGGAAATGACGTCAGAGGTGACATCAGAGGCGGGGGTCGATGACGTTGGAGGCGGGGTTTGACATTGGGCGTGTTTTGGGCTGGTTTAAGGCTGATTTTGGGCAGGGAAAATTTTTCCCATCTGGCAACCTTCAAAGAACCTGGTTTTTTACCCTGAGAATATCTCCTTCCAAATGAGATATCACACATTCCAGTCACCCAGCTTTGGACTATTTCTACCTGTTCAACTACCTTCCCCTCCCCCTGCAATACAACTACCTCTCTTCAGATCTCCACCTCCCACAGCCTCCAGATTAAGAAGTCTATGTATCCTGAACATCTATCTGTGAGTAAATTATCTGTGATTTATTCAATAAAAGAGACTTCATAAAATAATAGAGACTTCAGGTGATTGCTGTGCCAGGGTTATACTCCATGATATTGGGGCTTCTAATTACCAAGCTCCGAGAGTCATGACAGTAAAAAACCAGAGTTAAAACTAAATAGCTATTGGAGAAAGCTCAAGCAGGATATACCTTTGAAATAGCCATCAGCACTGTGTTTAAAGAAATCAGTGACTCTGCTTGCACTGCCTATGTTGATTGAAATGCATTTAAGTGAACTTGCAGCTAAAGAAAGCAATATCGGACTTTAAAGTTTAAAAGCATTTATCAGAAGAACTTAGTTGTGAAAAAGCAGAAGATTGTGGAGTTCTAAACTCAAACCAGAAGCTGTGCTAGCCAGCCCTGACCACATTCCTAAGGGTGATTGAATTAAGTGCCCTTCTATTGTGTTTCTAAGTATTCTTCCTCACTGGAGAGCAGCCCCCCTCCCCTCTGGGTCATCAGGGATCAAAGACAGCCAGAGATAAATCAGAAGGAGAAACTATTTTTGTATTGGGGAACTTAAGAACATTTAACCTTCAGCAAGCATGAGAAAAATGAAACTAGTTCAAAAGACTAGCAGAACTGATCGGAAATTTTGAAGCAGGGCATCAGAGTAAGAAAGAATCTCCCAACTTCAGTGCTTTGTGTTGCCCATGTCACACCTCCATGTTAAATTACCTTGAAAGGGCTCTGAAGCTCTCCCTGCCCCTCTTCTCTGCACCAAGCTCAGTCAGAACTCTGAGCCCTAAAGATCTCCTGGCAAACGGGTTGAAGCAATCAGTTGCTAAGAGACTAATTGAGGGAGGACTACTCCCCCCTCCCTCCTTCTCTGTCCATTAACTTAGCAGTGAAACCTGACCCAGCACAAAGAGAGAAGCCACTAGCACATTTCAGCACAGCTTCATACTGAGTAATCCTTACATCCCCAGCCCCCCTGCACACAACAGCTGACTTTTCATTTAATAAAGACAGAGAAGCAAACCAGTGCAGGATGGCAGAACTTAATGCCTTACTGACAGGACCAGATGAAGTGTCCCCTGCACCAGGCATGCAGAAACAGCCAGAGGGCAGCGCAGGGTTCAAGGGCAGAAGAAATTGTCAGTTAACCCAGAAATTCCTGGAAGGTTATCAAGCAAAGCAGGAAAAGTACAGCGAGAAACTAATCGAGCGCTGTGAGGAAGTGGAAGAAAGTATACGTAGCACTGCAAAAGCAGGGGCAGACAATGACGCAAGATCCTCCAGGTCACGTACAACAAATCGCTCCAACCATTCGAAAACCAGCGAGGCAGCCTTCCAAATGAGGGCCCTCATTGAACAAGAAACTGCCCTGAAGTTAAAACGAGCTGCACTAGAGGCCGAAGAAGCACATAGAGAGGCTGAGGCTCCATATAAAATTGCTGAGCTGGACATCATGATGGAAGCACTCCAACAAGAGAGAGAGGTAGCAGCACTTGAGTCAAAGGCCAAGGTCTTAGAAGCTGCCGTGGGTCGGAACCACAGAAAGAACTGACTCAGTCGCCTTGCCTCTGAAGATTACGCTCCTCGAGCCAAAACTCATGCGATGGCACACACCCCATCACCTACTAGCGCATTGAAGCAACTCGAGTCAGAAGAACCCTCATATACCGAGGAACCTGATCTACTTTCGTCAGAGTTTAACGCACCCGAGATGAATGAGCCTAAAGCAGAGCACACTACGGAGGCAAGCTCTCACGACAGTGACCCACACGGATGCACTACCACTAGCACTCGCTCCAGAAAGATGCGCTAACAGAGATGCTTCATCTCAGCAACAGAGTCTGAGCCTTCACACAGACTGGGGGCAGGAAAGACACGAGCAAGAATGCTCACCGCAGAGTCTGAGTCCTCGCACAGGGCAGGAGCAAAAGGGAAATGAGCAAGAACGCTCACCGCAGAGACCGAGCCTTCACGCAGACCGGGGGCAGGAGAGAAATGAGCAAGAACGCTCGCCGCAGAGTCTGAGCCCTCGCACAGGGTGGAAGCAAAAGGGAAACAAGCAAGAACGCTCACCGCAGAGCCTGAGCCCTCACACAGGGCAGAAGCAAAGGGGAAATGAGCAAGAACGCTCACCGCAGAGTCTGAGCCCTCACATAGGGCAGAAACAAAAGGGAAACGAGCAAGAATGCTCACCGCAGAGTCTGAGCCCTCACATAGGGCAGAAGCAAAAGGGAAATGAGCAAGAACGCTCACCGCAGAGTCCGAGCCTTCAAGCAGACTGGGGGCAGGAGAGACACGAGCAAGAACGCTTACCGCAGTCTGAGCCCTCACACAGGGCAGAAGCAAAGGGGAAATGAGCAAGAACGCTCACCGTAGAGTCTGAGCCCTCGCACAGGGCAGAAGCAAAGGGGAAACGAGCAAGAACGCTCACCGCAGAGTCTGAGCCCTCACACAGGGCAGAAGCAAAGGGGAAATGAGCAAGAACGCTCACCGCAGAGTCCGAGCCTTCAAGCAGACTGGGGGCAGGAGAGACACGAGCAAGAACGCTTACCGCAGAGTCTGAGCCCTCACACAGGGCAGAAGCAAAGGGGAAATGAGCAAGAACGCTCACCGTAGAGTCTGAGCCCTCGCACAGGGCAGAAGCAAAGGGGAAACGAGCAAGAACGCTCACCGCAGAGTCTGAGCCCTCACACAGGGCAGAAGCAAAGGGGAAATGAGCAAGAACACTCACCGCAAAGTCTGAGCCCTTGCACAGGGCGGAAGCAAAAGAGACCAGAGCAGTCGCTCTCAAGCAGAATATCGGCTGAACTCCCTTGGTCTAAACCAGAGGGAGCTGGACAGCCACACTCCGCATCAGGCGTCGGAAAGGCGCAAGCCAACCAACTAGCAGTGACGTCAGCTGCTTGACTTAAAGCCACAGCAAGAGATGAGCCAGCAGAGTGTCTGACCAGCAAAGATCTGGGGAGCGCAGAGCTTACCCAGTCCAATGACCGCCCTGAGCGCCACAGGACGGGGAAATCCGATTCCGAGGATGCCATAGCAAGTATGAAACTTACTCCTAAGCAAGAGAAGCACACAATGCTGCACGGGCTGAGAAAGGAAACAGCCACATGTGTAGAAGAATTGAATTCAGATCATCCTGCCAAAATGGCAGAGTACCTATCAAGGGTACAGAACATGGCAACGACCAGAGCATCTATGCCGTACACCCAGATGATGCCGAACCGAGTTCTAACCCTGCATTGAATCATGGCGGGGAGATGGAGGAGGAGAAGGCACCAACATTCCAAGCCACTCCAAGATGCACGAAGGTGTGTGAAGGAAACTGCGAAGGTAGATGCCGCACCAAGACATGCTTGACCGAAGTGCACCTTGAAGGACGACGTGGCAAAGCAGACAAAACGTATGTCGTCATAGATGAGCAGAGCAACAGGCCTCTTGCAAGATCAGAGCGCCATGACCTGTTCGACATCCACCAAAACTACGCCCAAGACAGCATCAAAACTTGTGCAAAGGCCGTTCAGACGGCAAGGCAAGCAGCAAGCGGTTACGCGATAGAGGCTATGAATGGCGACACCATGCCACAGTCACTCACGAAGGTTGAACATGACCAGATACCAGATGACAAGGGTGAGAGTCCCACGCTACAGGCTGCCCGGAATCATCCTTACCTGAGGCCCACTACCGACCAGCTTGCATACTTGAATCCAGATGCTGAGATCTCGCTTTTGCCAGACAGAGATGCACCAGAACCCCTGGACATCCATGAATCAGGCAAGAGCCCATGCAGTGCTCCCTATGCACACCCACTCAACTTGGGTGGGACAACAGCAGGCGATGCCTGCCTCAAGCGAACAAGAAAGTCAAATGTCAAGGTACTTCACACCAATATCCTAGACAGCGGGTGCTCGTCCTTGTTCGAGCCATGTACCAACCACTTAACCACCAAAGAAGCTCCCGCCCAGAAGGAAAATAGCATTGTCCCAACGCTCTACAAAACAGTCTCTCCAGCAGACCTAGGAGAACACCTGGGAAGCTCAGTGTTCCAGAACACCAAAGATGGAGACGAACCAGCCTTCTCCATGAAAGACAAAGAGTTCCTGAGCATGATGAACAAAGAGTTCAGTAAAGATGAGACATTCCCTTCAGTAGACCATGTCAGAGACCTGAAAGATCTAGACTTGGGTGTGGACACACCCTCTTTTCAATGCCGCCTTGGCCTAAGCTGGGAATTCACCCTTTGGGTCTCCACCCAGCTGCAACAGCGCACCCAATGAAGCATCCTGTCTACAGTGAATGGCCCATATGATCCACCACCAAGATTTCGCTTCCTGGACCACCCGAAGAAGCACAAGCACAGAGTCGCCATCCTCTCATGAAGACCAAAGACTCAAGGACTCTCTCTCTCTTTTGTGTTGTCTAGTGTTGTTGTTGTCTGTCTCTTGTTTCAGCTCCTGTGTGATGAAGAAGATGACCCTACAGCCAGTACCACGACTGTGGTCGTGATCCCTCTCTGGTCCACACCTTGTCCTGAGGGTCAGCTGCTGTGCTGGCTACTGTCTGCGTGTTTCTCTCCTGTGTGTCAAGCCTCACTTTGGGTTCTGTGTATTTCCTGCCTCTGTCCTGTTTATAAGGAAGTGTAGCACTTCTACTTCGTTCATAGTCTGTGTGCCTATGGGCACTTCTGCCTCTGCTCTTCTCAGTCTGTTTGTGTGCTGGGTTCAACCTTCAGCTGTAGTTCTGTTGTTTGTCTGTGTAGGTCAGATTTGTGTCCTGCCTAGTCAGCCTTGCTTGTTCTAGTTCTCCTCTACCTTAGTTTCAGCCTTAGTTCTGTTGTTTGTCTGTGTAGGTCAGTTTTGTGTCCTGCCTAGCCTGCCTTGTTTGTTCTAGTCCCCCTCTGCCTTAGCTTCAGCCTTAGCCCTGTTGTTTGTCTGTGAGGGCTAGCTTTGTATCCTGCTTGTGTCTGTCCTGGTTGTCTTCAGCTCTAGTCCCCTGCCTGGTCGTCTCTGCTTTGTTTGCTTTCAGCTCCCGTTCCTGCCAAGTTTGTTCCAGCATCCTGAATCCTGTTCCTGTCCAGCTTGTTCGAGTATCCTGAACCTGGTTCCAGTATTCTGAATCCTGTTCCTGTCCAGCTTGTTCGAGTATCCTGAACCTTGTTCCAGCATTCCAGCATCTTGAATCCTGTTCCTGCTAAGCCAAGTCCATCCCAGCAACTGGTTCCAGCCAAACCAAGCTTGTTAGTCCAGTCCTGCTTGGAAGGTTTGCCTCCTGCTGCCGTTCGATGACAATAGGCCAAAGACTCACGTTGTTCCAGAGTTCGCGACTGTTTGTTGGAAGCCTGGGGTTGAGACAGCCGGTGGACAGCCTGAATGTCAATAATGGACCTTGCATGCAATTAATTTGATAAAGTATGATAATAAGGATAGTGGTATCTACCGATACCAGGCGGGGAGTGTTCTGTCCTCCGACAGCCTCGCACTAGTTTATAACGTGATCCTAAAATGTGTGTAATGTTTTTACTGTTATTCTCAGTTCCAAGGACTATCATTGCTGCAGTTTCTCACTGCAAAAAATACATGAGCAATGCACTGTGGGTAATGTAGTTCACAGGCAGTGCAATCACACTTGTTTGGCTGTGTAAGAACTGTTACCACTGGTTGTGAGGCTGCCCAGACCTCTCTCTCTCTCTCTCTCTCTGCCAAGCTTGGCTCTTTTGTCTTCCTGTTCAGTCTTACTATCTGTCCTCAGCGGTCAGCCAGGTATGACCTTTCCCTCCTATCTCTAGGACTACCCCTTGCTACCCGATGGCAGGCTCTGTTCCCATTGGCCTCTATCTGCTCCTCCCTGAGCCTGTGGAAAGCCCCAATACCTCTTTGTCCTTTCAGCCACGAGGCATTCCAACACCATCCAGCCAGGGACATGGAGCTAACACCATCTTCTCCAGACAGCTCTGTCCTGTTGAGAACTCCCTGTAAAGAACCTGGTTTTTTACCCTGAGAATATCTCCTTCCAAATGAGATATCACACATTCCAGTCACCCAGCTTTGGACTATTTCTACCTGTTCAACTACCTTCCCCTCCCCCTGCAATACAACTACCTCTCTTCAGATCTCCACCTCCCACAGCCTCCAGATTAAGAAGTCTCTGTATCCTGAACATCTATCTGTGAGTGAATTATCTGTGATTTATTCAATAAAAGAGACTTCATAAAATAATAGAGACTTCAGGTGATTGCTGTGCCAGGGTTATACTCCATGATATTGGGGCTTCTAATTACCAAGCTCCGAGAGTCATGACAATCTTAACCTTGCCTGCTCAACCTCAAACCTCTCTACTGCAACCCTAATTATAAACCAACCTGAATTCAACCATAATCTAAACCCTCAACATTGATTTTATACCCAATCTCTGTCCTGATCTAAATTCTATCTACAATCTCATCCTCAACTCCGACTCCATTTTTAACTCTACTTCCCCTTCCCAGCCTTAACCATAACTCTAACCTCAACCCAACCTCATCCTTAACCCCAACCTCAAACACATCTTCTATCTTGATCTTCATCCTAATCTTACCCAGGGCTGTCGAGAGGAGGAGTCAGGGAGGGCAAGGTTTCCCCAGGCCCAGCCTCTAAGAGGGGCCTGATGCCAGCAAGGCTTCCAGTGACAGGCACACAGGCAGAAGGTTCTGCTCCTGTCTGTCTCCTGCTTCTGTGTGCCAGGACCTGGGTTATTGTATTATTGTGTTAACTATGGTCTTGCCACCACAGGTCCTTCTTCCTGCCTCCTTCTATGTGAAGTACTTCCAGTTTTCGCATAGGTGGGAGGTGACGCGGCAGGAAGAAGGATCTGTGGAGGCAGAGCTGTGTAAACATGATAACCCGGATCCCGTCACTCAGGAGCAGGAGAGAGACTGACCGAGGGAGAGAGCAGATGCAGTAAGTAACATAGTAGCATAGTAGATGACGACAGAAAAAGACCTGCATGGTCCATCTAGTCTGTCCAACAAGATAAACTCATGTGTGCTACTTCTTGTGTATACCTTACCTTGATTTGTATCTGCCATTTTCAGGACACAGACCGTAGAAGTCTTGCCCAGAACTAGCCCCATTTTCAGGACACAGACCATAGAAGTCTTGCCCAGAACTAGCCCCACCACCCAAACACCAGCCCCGCCTCCCAATCTCGGCTAAGCTTCTGAGGATCCATTCCTTCTGCATAGGATTCCTTTATGTTTATCCTACGCATGCTTGAATTCCGCTACCGTTTTCATCTCCACCACCTCCCACGGGAGGGCATTCCAAGTATCTACCACTCTCTCCATGAAAAAATACTTCCTGACATATTTCTTGAGTCTGCCCCCCTTCACTCTCATATCATTGTTATGACTGGAGAAATGTGAGGCCATGTGCCCCGACTGAGCATGGCTAGGATGGAGTGACACCGCACTCGGACAGGCAGCCAGACAACCCCTAGCTTCACCTGGGGAACGACCGCTGTTCCCTGGGAGTTGAGCCCCCAGGTTCGGGCAGCCACCAGGACTTCTGGAACCAGCGGAGTTGCACGACCACTGTCCAGACAGGTAGGCAAACAAACACAGTCCAAAAGTCAGGTAAATCTGTAGGCAATGAGTAGTCAAAAACAGTCCAAGGTCACGACAGGCAGCAGAACAAGCAAGGTCCGGGAAACAAGCCGAGGTCTGGAACACTGGAACTGAAGGGAAACAGCACTGGTGTGAACCTCAAACACAATTGAGGCTGAAGCAATGAAGGACTGAAGGCAGGGCCTTAAGTAGTGGAGCTAATTCAAGATGGCTGCCCCCATCAGCAGAGGTGCCTACGTCCAAATATGGGCTTCCTTCCTGACCTGTTACTCCAAAATGGCTGCCCCCTCCTGAGCTAGCCAAGATGGCTGCTGTCCTTGATCCAACCAAGATGACGGCTGCCAGAAACAGGAAACCGAAACAGACCCATTCTGGAGAAACCACATCCAAAATAGCCAGCTATCTCAGCCGGACCGCACCTCGCCAGTGAACCGGCCGCGCAGGCCTGGAACCAGGTGAGGAATGTAACAATCATGTCCTCTCGTTCTACCGCCCTCCTATCTCCGGAAAAGGTTCGTAAGATGCAGTAAGTAACTGGGGGAGCTGCGTGGGGAGTGGCTTGGTGGTGGTGAGGCAGTGGCGGCCTGGTGGGGGGGGGGGGGGGGGTTGCGGCAGCAGCAGTCAAGTGGAGGGGTGGTGGCGGCCTGATGTGGGGTGGCAGCAGCAGGTTGGGGGGGGGGGGGGCGGCGGCAGCAGCAGCCTGGTATGGGGGGTTGTGGCGGCAGCCTGGGTGGGGAGTGTGACCCTGCCCCGGGCCCGTCTTTGTCTGTCTTTGGTCCTGATCTCAACCTCAGTTCCAGTGTCAACCCCAACCCTAACATTGACCCCAACCTCACCGAACTCAACAACAACCATAAACACAATGCCAAATTCAACTCTATCCTAATCTTATCCATCTCTATCTGGGTGAGCCCATGAGATCAAGCTTCCCTAAAACCCTTACTACTGAGAAGTAGGATACCCTCTGTAGTCTCATGATGGCTCCTCCTACCAACCTCTAGTAAACACTCCCCCATCGTGACCTTCTAACCCCTCCCCTCATAACTCCAGCCCACAGTAACCCCTCCCAATCCACTCACCTTCCACTGGATCTCCCCATGGAAGAGTTCAGTGTTTGCGATATCCACTCGATTCCAGGCCACAGCCAACTTCAGCTCATCCAGATACTCAGTAGCATCACTGCTCTGTTTCTTACATGCTGAACATGAGGACAAAGAGAGACCCTATCGGACTTCACCACAGCCCAGATTATACACTCATCAGAGACACAGAAATAAAGAGCAGAGAGAGAGAGAGAGAGGGTAGAAGATACATAAAAGAGAGAGGCTGAATTATGCAGGATGTCCTTCTTCCCAGGAGAGAGACACACAGGAATACTTCTCAAAAATCTTGTGGAGGAAGACAGCCTCACCTTTCACCAGGGCCTTCAGGATGACAGTCTCAAAATCTTCCATGCCATCCTGATGGGAATATACTGTTACCAGTTCCCGGTTTTCCAGGATTCGTTCAACCTATTGGGAGGGAAAAGACACATGTGAAGACCCAAACAAGTAGACGTGCAAAGGGCAGTCCCTAAAAGTCCTTACTAGGCAACAGACCGCTTATGGGGCTCGAGAAAAGAAGGCACCCCAGACAATGCCTGCTAGGCAAACATTGACCAGTCAATGGCCTCTGGCCAGTATCTTTCTCTCAGGGATCTTTAAAATATTCTAATAAACACTTGACAACCTGCAAAGAGTTCAGAGCACTTCTGAAAAGGGTGTCAGATAAGTTATCAACCTATAGAGAAAGCAGATTACTGAAGAAAGGACTGATAAAGCATCAGATACTGTATCAATCTGCAGAGAATCCAGAGCACTGAAGAAAATACATTAAGAGCGTCAGATACTGTAACAACCTGCAGAGAATCCAGACCACTGCAGAAAAAGGCGTTGGATACCTTATCAAGCTACAGAGTATCCAGAGCACTGAAGAAAGGACTTTGAGAGCATCTGATACCATATCAACTTGCAAAGTCTCTACTGGAAGTAAACAGGTTGATCATACTGTATCCAGTTTATGGAGAAGAGTCTAGGGCTCTGCAGGACCCAACAAGCTGGCAGGGGACTGGGAGTTACTGTGTCTCCTTGTATTTAAGATTGTACACAGTTTTATTCTGTAAAAGCACTTTGGAGGATGTTTGCCAGGAAGAGAATATATACATTTTAATCAGCTCTGGGTGGAGTACAAGGGGGCAAAGCAGGGCCACTCTTTTTGCTGACACATACCTGATCGGCCAGCCTGGACACGTCCTCCTGTGCAAAGTATTGTTTCAGCTTTTCCTCCACTAGTGGGCGAACAGCTTCAAGGGTTAATGCCTCCTCCAGGATTTGCGCTAGGCAGTCAGCAACCCCACCAGATCCTTCCACCAGCAGGCAAGGGATGTTGTTCTTGGTGGCTTTGTAAACGCGCTGGAGGAACGGAGAGATTGTGGAAAGATTAGCTGGGGAGTGTGGGGGTCCATTGGCTTCTATCTGCCTAAAAGTGGCTTCGACACCTTCTTCTCACATGCCCTTGACAACGTTTCAAAAAAAGTCCCAGAGCAAAAATCACTTGGATCAAGGAAACTATGTACCATTTATCCATGTTAATTTGCCTTGTTTTTTTTTTAAACAGTTTTTATTGAACATATAAATGAAAAACACATACTGTTAACAATATACTTGTATTGTTCACCCACCCCAAACTTCACCCCCCACTTTTCCCCCAAACCAAACACAACTCTAATTACTACTACTACTACTACTACTATTTAACATTTCTAAAGCGCTATCAGGGTTATGCAGCGCTGTACAATCTAACAAAGAAGGACAGTCCCTGCTCAAAGCAGCTTACAATCTAAAGGACAAAAAAGTGCAGTCAATCAAATTGGGGGCAGTCTAGATTTCCTGGATAGAGGTACAATGATTAGGTGCCGAAAGCGACATTGAAGAGGTGGGCTTTGAGCAAGGATTTGAAAATGGGCAGGGAGGGGGCTTGGCGTATGGGCCCAGGGAGTTTATTCCAAGCATAGGGTGAGGCGAGGCAGAAAGGGCGGAGCCTGGAGTTGACGGTGGTGGAGAAGGGTACTGAGAGGAGGGATTTGTCCTGTGAGCGGAGGTTACGGGTAGGAGCATAAGGGGAGATGAGGGTAGAGAGGTAATAAGGGGCTGCAGATCGAGTGCATTTGTAGGTGAGTAGGAGAAGCTTGAACTGTATGCAGTACCTGATCGGAAGCCAGTGAAGTGACTTGAGGAGAGGGGTGATATGAGCATATCGGTCTAGGCGGAAGGTAAGACGTGGCTAAGTGGGAGGCCAGTGAGGAGTAGGTTGCAGTAGTCAAGGCGAGAGTGGATGAGAATTTGGGTGGTGTGCTCGGAGAGGAAGGGGCGAATTTTGCTGATGTTATAGAGAAAGAAGCGACAGGTCTTGGCTGTCTGCTGGATATGGACAGAGAAGGAGAGGGAGGAGTCTTTTTTTGAGGGGGTACTTGAGGGTACTGAGTACTGGCACCTTTTCCATTGTGTGCTGAAATTGGCCCATGGTTCCCAAGTTTTAATGAAAGAGCTCAGGCTCTACACACCAATTCTGCCTTGTCATAGATTCTGTGACTGGTTGCAGGGGGCCTGGCCATTGTGGGGTGAGTCCCTCAGTGATCACCTCATCCCTGAAGGGTGGCCTGACATTTGAGTACCGGCACCTTTTTTGCTAGAAGAAACACACTGCGAAGATGACTCCGAGGTTGTGGGCAGATGAGACGGGGAGGATGAGGGTGTCTTCGACTGAGATAGAGAGTGGAGGGAGAGGAGAGGTGGGTTTGGGTGGAAAG
The DNA here is from genome assembly GCF_901765095.1 of Microcaecilia unicolor. Taxonomy (NCBI): domain Eukaryota; kingdom Metazoa; phylum Chordata; class Amphibia; order Gymnophiona; family Siphonopidae; genus Microcaecilia; species Microcaecilia unicolor. The sequence goes on along the minus strand of NC_044033.1, from coordinate 255,611,009 downwards.
AGAGGAGGGAGAGACTTGGACTGAAGGACTTGGACTAATTCTGAAGGACTTGGACTCTTACAGCCTCTCAGAAAGCAAATCAAACATCTTCTGTTTTTTTCCCTTCTCATTTGACTTGTTTTTAAGTAGAAAAGGACTCTTGGTGGTGACTTGTTTCACATGAGCTTTGACTACTGTCAGCTATGACTCACCATTACTCTTTACATAAGTCTTGCCATACTGGGGTAGACCGAAGGTCCATCAAGCCCAGCATCGTTTTCAACAGTGGCCATTCCAGGTTACAAGTACCTGGCAAGATCCCAAAACAGTAAAATACATTTTATTCTGCCTATCCTAGAAATAAGCAGTGGATTTTCTCCAAGTCCATTTTAATAATGGCTTATGGATTTTTTTTTTAGGAAGCTATCCAAACCTTTTTTTAAATCCAGCTAAGCTAACTGCTTTTACTACATTCTCTGGCAACAAATTCCAGAGTTTAATTACACGTTGAGCGAAGAAATATTTTCTCCAATTTGTTTTAAATTTACTAATTTGTGGCTTCATTGCTTGCCTCTAGTCCTAGTATTTTTGAAAAGAGTAAACAAGCGATTCACTTCTTCCTGTTCCACTCTATTCATTATTTTATAGACCTGTATCATATCTCCCCTCAGCCGTCTTTTCTCCAAGCTGAAGAACCCTAGCTGCTTTAGCCTTTCCTCATAGAGAAGTTGTCCCATCCCCTTTATCATTTTCATTACTTTTTCTAATTCCTCTATATCTTTTTTGAAATGCAGTGACCAGAACTGCACACAGTATTCAAGGTGCAGTCGCACCATGGAGTGATTGAAAGGCATTATAACATTTTCATTTTTGCATTCCAATTCCTTTCTTAATAATACCTAACATTCTATTTGCTTTCTTAGCCACCGCCTCACACTGAGCACAGGGTTTCAAGTATCATCAACGCTGACTTAGATCCCTTTCCTGGTCGTTGACTCCTAATGTGGAACCTTGCATGATGAAGCTATATTTCGGGTTCCTCTTTCCCACATGCATCACTTTGCACTTGATCACATTAAACGTCATCTACAGATCAATGTGGAATAATGAATTAGATGAGTAATATCTGGGGATAAACAGGTTAATACCACGTTGTTGTTTTTTTTTCTGTTTACTGTTTAATTGATCTCCTTGTCTTGTTTCACTCTCCCTATTTAGTGGTCTAAGGAAGAGAATAGAATTACCTGATTGAAATAATTCCTATATATTACCTTCTCTGTATTTCTGGCAAGTTGTTTTATCGCTTGTAAAAATTAAAATGGTTATAAATAAAAATTAAAAAAAAAATTAAAAAAAATACGTCATCTGCAATTTGGATGCCCAATCTCCCAGTCTCGTAAGGTCCTCTTGTAATTTTTCACAATCATCTTGTGATTTAACCACTTTGAATAACTTTGTGTCATCAGCAAATTTAATTACCTCACTAGTTACTCCCATCTCTAGATCATTTATAAATATGTTAAAAAGCAGCGGTCCCAGCACAGACTCCTGGGGAACCCCACTAACTACCCTTCTATCTTTTAACCAGTTTATAATCCACACTACGTCTTATCCCATGACTTTCTAATTTCCTCTGGAGTTTTTCATGAGGTACTTTGTCAAACGCCTTTTGAAAATCCAGATACACAATGAGGGGCATAATCGAACGTTGCCGGCGATCTATTTTGGCGGTGGCGCAACAGCTGGCCGGAACTGTATTATCGAAAAAAATGGCTGGCCATCTTTTTTTTCGATAATACAGTTTAGCCCGGCCAAATGCCAGAGTTCGCCGGGTTTGAGATTGCCGGTTTTGTTTTTCAGCCATCTCAAACCCGGCGAACTCCAAGGCATTTGGTGGTGGGAGGAGCCAGCATTTGTAGTGCACTGGTCCCCCTGACATGCCAGGACACCAACCCGGCACCCTAGGGGGCACTTCTAAAAATTTTAAAATAAAATACAAAAAGCTCCCAGGTGCATAGCTCCCTTCCCTTGGGTGCTGAGCCCCCCAAATCCCCCCCAAACCCACTCTCCACAACTCTACACCATTACCATAGCCCTTATGACTGAAGGGGGTACCTATATGTGGGTACAGTGGGTTTTGGGGGGGGGTTGGAGGGCTCAACACTTAGCACCACAAGTGTAATAGGAAGGGGGGGGATGGACCTAGGTCTGCCTGCCTGGAGTGCACTGCACCCATTAAAAACTGCTTCAGGGACCTGCAAATTGCTGTCAGGGAGCTGGGTATGACAATTCAGGCTGGCATAGAGGCTGGCAGAAAAGTGTTTTATTTTTTAATTTTTTAGTGTGGGAGAGGGTTGGTGACCACTGGGGGACTACGGGGAGGTCATCCCCCATTCCCTCCGGTCAGGGGTGTGCTGGTAAATTTTTAACAACAGGCTCTTTCTCCGCAGTTGGAAGGGCCAGGGGTGGCCGGGGGGGGGGGGGGGGAGCAACACCTGCCTCTCTCTCCTTCCTCCCTTTGTGCGGGCACACTAGGCATACCTTCGCTGGCAGCCAATAAATGGACTGCCACCGTTCCCAATGTCTTGCTCTGAGCAGCATGCTGGAACTTCTCACACATGCTGGAGAAGTCCCAGCCTGCTGCTCAGAGCTGGAAACAAGGAGTGGGGAGCAGCAGCAGTCTATTTACTTGGCTGGCAGGGCTCAGCATCCCCACCAGCAAAGTAAAAGAGAATTCAGCAGGGGGCCCAAGCCCACATTTTGGGAGCCAGTTGTTAAAGTAGCCATGGAGGGCCCTACTTTAACAACCGGCTCCCAAAATTCTTAAAAACTTAACAACCGGCTCTTGCGAGCCTGTGAGAGCCTGCTCCAGCACACCACTGCCTCCGGTGGTCATCTGGTCAATTGGGGCACCTTTTTGAGGCTTGGTCCGTGAAAAATAAAGGCCCAAGTAAACCCGGCGAAATACTGCTTAACTACGCTTTTTTTTCCATTATCCACGAAAGCCGGCCATCTGGTAGCCATGTCCATCCCCGCCCATGTCCCACCTTTGCTACGCCGCCTACACGCCCCCGTGAACTTTCACCGGCGAGGCGACGGGAAAGCGGCGATGCTGTCAAAAAAGTCGCTTTCCATTATACTGATTTCGCCGCTTTTGAGAGATCGCCGGCTATCTCCCGATTTATGTCGGGAAATGGCCAGCGATCACTTTTGAAAATAAGCCTGAATATCAACCTGCTCGCCTTTATCCACATGTTTGTTCACCCCTTCAAAGAAATGTAGTAGATTGGTGAGGCAAGATTTCCCTTCACTAAATCCATGTTGGCTTTGTCTCATTAATCCATGCTTTTGAATATGTTCTGTAATTTTGTTCTTTATAATGGTCTCTACCATTTTGCCCGGCATCGACGTCAGGCTCACCGGTCTATAATTTCCCGGATCACCTGTGGAACATTTTTTTTTTAATCTGCGTTACATTCATCAGTCCAACGCTACAGTTTTTCAGTGATCAGTATCAACATTTACTTTTCTTAAATGAATCAAAGAAAACTATTCTGGACCATTCAGATCAATATTCCCCCACAGTACGTGTACTTTTGACCTTTATAAGTGACTTGATAAAGTTTCAGTATCTATAATTTCTTCTCTTTTTTTTTCTTTCTGCCTATATGTCACTTGGACTATTTTGAAGGCACAGCCCAACTGCTGACAGCAGTAATCTGAGAACTAGAGTTCAAATCCCATTCCCATATGTGAATCCTTGTGAACAGAGGCACCTGGCTTGGAAATGGAAGGTCACAATTTCCAGCCTGTTTTACAGAAGACCAGATGTTAAATATGTTAAGGGGAACGGGAGATACATGTGTGTTTCTGTAAATGTGCAGCAGGCCACTCTACAGAACTGTACATTTACAAAGTGAGCAACATCACTCAGAAATTCGTGCATAGAAGAATGGCCAATTCAAGAAACCAAGTGATATAACATACTAGAGAGTTCAGCACAATCGCTCTGCTAATGCCCCGGCTGAAAAGTGCATTTTACAGATATTTATGCGGGTGTCAGAGGAGGTACAGAAACTGAGGATGAATTTTTGAAAAAACAGCTGCCTGGGCAGCTTCGGCAATGTAGTAGTGCAACACAATTTAGAACATTGCTGAAAACACAGTTGTTTGTGTCTCTGTTTTGTTTTTTTGTTAATCTTATGAAGATTTGAGTTGTTTTATTATGGACTGTGTTGTTTTGTGTAAGCCTTTGTATTTTGAATATTGTGAACGTTGTCTTGCGAACCACCTAGTTATAGGTGGTACAAAAGTTTTTTAAATAAATTTGTTGTACCGCCCAAACCCACATCCCCTTTGAGTCTGTGCCTCCCACAGCAATTACATGTGAAACAGTAGCATTGTAAGATCATTATTTACATCCACAAGTGCAGTGGAAGCCTTTTAAAATGAGCTCCTTAAGTTCCGTCATCTCAGATATTCAGTTAGATTATAAGCTCACTGAAGCAAGGACTTATTGTATCTGAATAATACTCTAAGCTGTCTTGAACTGCTTGGACAGGCAGAATAAAAATTCAATGTCTAAACCTTACCGTCACCATCTGGGCTTCTCCAGCAATCAACATACACAGCACTGGGATCTCAATACTGCCCTTCCCTGTAGGACAGAAAATGGATGAAACACAGCACACAAAGTAATAGAAAAATATACCAAATGATAATAAACAGCACCTGTAAGGAAAATGCAAGTCCACAGCAACAATAGGAACATAAGAAGAGCCACACGGGGTCAGACCAATGGTCCATGGAGCCCAGTATCCTGCTTCCAGGTCACTAGTACCTGGCAGAAACCCAATTAGCAGCAACATTCCAATGTACCGATCCCAGGGCAAGCAGTGGCTTCTCCCATGTCCGTCTCAATAACAGACTATGGACAATATGCTGAAATCTTCTGCCCAGTGTGCGTTGGTCAAAAAAAGCAAATAGGATGCCCCTGTCGCCCCTGCCTAAGACCAGCCCTGCCGGTACAGGTAGATCTCTTATATCTACTTCCGTAAAGACCAAAGTAAAGAATTAATTCGATCTCTCCACTATGGCCTTGTCCTCCCCAAGTGCCCCTTTTGTTCCTTCATGATCAATGGTTTCATGGATTCTCTCACAGGCTTTCTGCTTCTGACATACCTGAAAAAGGTGTTACTGTGGATAAGACTGAAAATACTATAGTGCCTCTGTATCGCCCCATGGTGTGACCTCATTCACACCATGGTATTGCGTTCAATTCTGGTCGCCGTATCTCAAAAACATATAGCAGAATTAGAAAATTCTCAAAGAGCCACCAAAATGATAAAGGGGATGGAACTGCTCCCATATGAGGAAAAGCTAAAGAGGTTAGGGCTCTTCAGTTTGGAAAAGAGACGGATGAGGGAGGGATATGATTGAGGACTATAAAATCCTGACTGGTGTAGAACAAGTAGAAGTGAATTGATTTTTTACTCTTTCAAAAAGTACAAAGACTAGGGGACCCTCAATTAAATTAATGGAAATACAAATAGGAGGAAATATTTTTTTTCACTCAAAAAGCTCTAGAACTCGCTGGTGGAGGATGTGGTAACAGTGGTTAGTGTATTTCGATTTAAAAAAGGTTTGGACAAGTTCCTGGAGGAAAGATCCATAGTCTGTTATTGAGATGGACATGGGGAAGGCACTGCTTGCCCTGGAATTTGGTAGCATGGACTGTTGCTACTAATTGGATTTCTGCCAGTACTTATGACCTGGATTGGACACTGTTGGAAGCAGGATTCTGGGTTGGATGGACAAAACAGTCATTCACAGCTTCTAAGAAAAGCACTGACTTTCTGCCTCATTACTGTCTCCCTCACCCTAGACTTTCACCCTTTTTCTCTACCTCCCCCCCCCCCCCCGGTACCTTTCTCCTTGGCTCTCTCTCCCCCTTTTCTCATGGCTCATTGTTGCAGTAGTGCCCAGGCAGGACTCTGATACTTGCTTACCTCCGATGCCCGTTTTCTGGTGCGAGATGTGCTCCTCCAGCCGCGCACGGAAAACCGTCTCCCCTCCCATCTGCTCCTGTGTCCCATCATCCACCAGCAGGAAGGCAGAGTAGTTATTATCCAAGGAATAACAGGGTCCGCCTTTGCTTTCCATGTAATACCTGGCGGGAAAAGAGCCCTGAGGAAAGAGACCCCATTCCATGATTAATGCAAGTTTTCCCCAAAGCATTTGAAGAGACAAACCATCTCCCAGTCACAGACATTTCTAATCTCTGTGGGGGGGGGGGGGGGGGGGGGGGGGGGAAGGTGCCTAGGGCAGGATTTGAACTGACATAGAGGCAGATGCACTAAAGCTAAATGAGCCTTTAATGACCCTCCAACGAGGAAAATTTGATCCGTTGCATGCATCAAAGGGCTTTTACCAAGGAAGCCAGCAGCTAACGAAAACGGAATGGAGATGAGCAATTAGTGTGAAAACCCCATTGAAACGACATGCACTAACCTTTTCCGATTGCCTTTACGCAGGAAAAAGGCAGGAAATCTAACGAGAGGTCTGGACCTCTCGTTAGGACAGCTCTGTGCCAGGAAAAATCATTAAGTGAAAAAATAAACAAACTTTGAGCCAATCCCAGCGCATTAGCAGAGCTAAAAGCGCTGTGATTGGTCCAAAGGATGTCAGAAAACACATCAAATAAAAAAAATTAAAAAAGGATCGGGAGGGGGCAAGGGCGCTCATCAGGAGCGTCCTGTATGGACGGCCTTGCCCCCCCCCCCGCTGCTCCCCACTTTCCGCCGCTCCCCCCCCCCCCGAAAAAGCAAAATTCTAGCAGCCTCGGTCCCCCTCCCTTCCTCACTCTCTGTCTCCCCTCAGCTCCGCCTCCCGACATCCTCCGCCCTGTGCCCCGTCCCCTCTTGGGGTCGTCACCGCCATTCCCCTCCTCCATCGGGCCCCCCTCCCTCTTACCAGGCCCGTGCAGCGCCTCTCTCCTCTGTCTGAAGGCGCTGCACGGGCAAGAAGAAAGCTGATGCCTGCCTTCGCCCAGCTTCTGTCGCGCGTCTCTCTCCTCCTGCGTCCGCCCCTGTCTGACGTCAGTAACCTACGTAGGTTACCGACGTCAGACAGGGGCGGGCCCAGGAGGAGAGAGACGCGCGACAGAAGCTGGGCGAAGGCAGGCATCAGCTTTCTTCTTGCCCGTGCAGCGCCTTCAGACAGAGGAGAGAGGCGCTGCACGGGCCCGGTAAGAGGGAGGGGGGCCCGATGGAGGAGGGGAATGGCGGGTGACGACCCCAAGAGGGGACGGGGCACAGGGCGGAGGATGACGGGAGGCGGAGCTGAGGGGAGACAGAGTAGTGAGGAAGGGAGGGGGGCCGGGGCTGCTAAAGGTAAATGAAAAATTAGATATAATAGGCATCTCTGAGACCTGGTGGAAGGAGGATAACCAGTGGGACACTGTCATACCGGGGTACAAATTATATCGTAGTGATAGGGTGAATCGGATTGGTGGAGGGGTAGCATTGTATATTAACGAGAGCCTTGAATCAAATAGATTGAAAATTCTGCAGGAAGCAAAACACTCCTTGGAATCACTGTGGATTGAAATTCCATGTGCAAAGGGGAAAAGGATAGTGATAGGAGTGTACTACCGTCCGCCTGGCCAGGACGAACAGACGGATGCGGAAATGTTAAAGGAAATCAGGGACGCAAACAAACTGGGCAACACAATAATAATGGGGGATTTCAATTACCCGCATATAGACTGGGTTAATGTAACATCTGTACACGCAAGGGACATAAGATTTCTTGATGAAATCAAGGACAGCTTCATGGAACAGCTAGTTCAGGAGCCGACAAGAGAAGGAAAAATACTAGACTTAGTCCTTAGTGGTGCTCATGATCTAGTGCAGGGGGTAACGATACGAGGGCCGCTTGATAACAGTGATCATAGTATGATCGGTTTTGATATTGGCATTGAAGGAAGTGAAACTAGGAAATCAAGTACGCTAGCGTTTAACTATAGAAAAGGTGATTACGACAAAATGAGAAAAATGGTGAAAAAAAGACTGAAAGGAGCAGCTCGCAGAGTAAAAAACTTGCATCAGGCGTGGATGCTGTTTAAAAACACCATCCTGGAGGTTCAGGACAAATATATTCCACGTATTAGAAAAAAGGGAAAAAAGACTAAACGTCAGCCGGCGTGGCTAAACAGTAAGATAAAGGAAATCATTAGAGCCAAAAAACAATCCTTCAGAAAGTGGAGAAGAGAACCAACTGAAAGTAACAGGATAGATCATAAGGAATGCCAAGCCAAATGCAAAGCGGAGATAAGGAGGGCAAAAAAGGACTTTGAGAAGAAATTAGCGTTGGAAGCAAAAATACATAGTAAAAACTTTTTTAGATACATTAAAAGCAGGAAACCGGCCAAAGAGTCGGTTGGGCCGCTGGACGAAAATGGTGTTAAAGGGGCGATCAAGGAGGACAAAGCCGTAGCGGAGAAATTAAATGAATTCTTTGCTTCGGTCTTCACCGAGGAGGATTTGGGGGGGACACCGGTGCCGGAAAGAATATTTGAAGCGGGGGAGTCGGAGAAACTAAACAAATTCTCTGTAACCTTGGAGGATGTAATGGGTCAGTTCAGCAAGCTGAAGAGTAGTAAATCACCGGGACCTGATGGTATTCATCCCAGAGTATTAATAGAACTAAAAAATGAACTTGCGGAGCTACTGTTAGAAATATGCAATCTGTCCCTAAAATCGAGTGTAATACCGGAAGACTGGAGGGTAGCCAATGTTACTCCGATTTTTAAGAAAGGTTCCAGAGGAGATCCGGGAAATTATAGACCGGTGAGTCTGACGTCGGTGCCGGGCAAGATGGTGGAGGCTATTATTAAGAATAAAATTGCAGAGCATATACAAAAACATGGACTGATGAGACAAAGTCAGCACGGATTTAGTGAAGGGAAGTCTTGCCTCACCAATCTAATGCATTTTTTTGAGGGGGTAAGCAAACATGTGGACAATGGGGAGCCGGTTGATATTGTATATCTGGATTTTCAGAAGGCGTTTGACAAAGTGCCGCACGAAAGACTCCTGAAGAAATTGCAGAGTCATGGAATCGGAGGTAGGGTATTATTATGGATTAAGAACTGGTTGAAAGATAGGAAGCAGAGAGTAGGATTGCGTGGCCAGTATTCTCAGTGGAGGAGGGTAGTTAGTGGGGTCCCGCAGGGGTCTGTGCTGGGTCCGTTGCTTTTTAATGTATTTATAAATGACCTAGAGATGGGAATAACTAGTGAGGTAATTAAATTCGCCGATGACACAAAATTATTCAGGGTCGTCAAGTCGCAGGAGGAATGTGAACGATTACAGGAGGACCTTGCGAGACTGGGAGAATGGGCGTGCAAGTGGCAGATGAAGTTCAATGTTGACAAGTGCAAAGTGATGCATGTGGGTAAGAGGAACCCGAATTATAGCTACGTCTTGCAAGGTTCCGCGTTAGGAGTTACGGATCAAGAAAGGGATCTGGGTGTCGTCGTCGATGATACGCTGAAACCTTCTGCTCAGTGTGCTGCTGCGGCTAGGAAAGCGAATAGAATGTTGGGTGTTATTAGGAAGGGTATGGAGTCCAGGTGTGCGGATGTTATAATGCCGTTGTATCGCTCCATGGTGCGACCGCACCTGGAGTATTGTGTTCAGTACTGGTCTCCGTATCTCAAAAAAGATATAGTAGAATTGGAAAAGGTACAGCGAAGGGCGACGAAAATGATAGTGGGGATGGGACGACTTTCCTATGAAGAGAGGCTGAGAAGGCTAGGGCTTTTCAGCTTGGAGAAGAGACGGCTGAGGGGAGATATGATAGAAGTGTATAAAATAATGAGTGGAATGGATCGGGTGGATGTGAAGCGACTGTTCACGCTATCCAAAAATACTAGGACTAGAGGGCATGAGTTGAAGCTACAGTGTGGTAAATTTAAAACGAATCGGAGAAAATTTTTCTTCACCCAACGTGTAATTAGACTCTGGAATTCATTGCCGGAGAACGTGGTACGGGCGGTTAGCTTGACGGAGTTTAAAAAGGGGTTAGATAGATTCCTAAAGGACAAGTCCATAGACCGCTATTAAATGGACTGGAAAAATTCCTCATTTTTAGGTATAACTTGTCTGGAATGTTTTTACGTTTGGGGAGCGTGCCAGGTGCCCTTGACCTGGATTGGCCACTGTCGGTGACAGGATGCTGGGCTAGATGGACCTTTGGTCTTTCCCAGTATGGCACTACTTATGTACTTATGTACTTATGTACGTTTGCTTTTCTTCTTGCTTAATTTAGAATACAGGGGGAAGTGGGGCGGGGGGAACGGCGACCACGGGTGGGGGGGGGGGCAAGGACGGCCATACAGGACGCTCCTGACCAGCGCCTTTGCCCCCTCCCGACCCTTTTTTTTAAATTTTTGTTTTGATTTGGGAGCCATGTGCTTGTGATCTGACTGTGTTTTGACTGTTTGTGGCATGTGCAGAGCAGCTAACATAACGCTTGGCTGCTCTGCGCATGATTTGGGGGCCGATTAACGATGTGTATTGTGATTCTTTGATACATTGTACGTTTCAATACCGATCTCAGCATGTGTGACTTTTTTTTTTGGTGCATTTTTCGTTATTTTAAAATCGTTAGGGACTTTAACGATTTAGATTTTTTTACGTTTGGTTGCTGCATCTGCCTCATAGTTTAGCAGTGCAGAGCTGTCCCAGGCACAGGCCTCAGCTCATCCCCAATCCAAGTTTTATTCATCCAGCGAGTCTGAGACACTGGCTTCAGGCCTGTCAGTGCCAATGAGATGTAAGAGAGGCGCAGTGCCCCCTTGGGTGCACGGAGCCGGAGATAACATGGCGCCGTGCACCGAGGGGGCATGCGTGTTCATGCCAGAGGGGTGCCCAGGACAGGAGCAAGGTAGGCTTGTTCCCACCGCAAAAGGGGCACCCCGCTGGGAGAGGGAGGAGAGAAAACAGGGTTTAAAAGCCCCGGGGAGGAGCCCGGACAACCTCTTTCGCGTCCGGGCTCCAGGTGCAGCTCACCTGCATTCCAGCAGCGATCCGACTGACCCAGCGGCGTTCCAGGACGAGCGACCCAGCAGCGATCCCCCTGCTAGCGATAAGAAGAATACGGAGAAGAGCGAGGTGCATAGAACAAGTGGAGCCAGAATTCACCCAGCATAACGAACAGGGCCCGATTTAGACAGACATTGTCAGGTGATGCAGGATCCGGAGCGTTTGTTGGGGCCCGAAGCGATTGCCGGTTTGGGAGAGCACGCCGAAGGAGAGGCCAGGCGGATCCCATCCCAGGACAAGCGATTGTAAGTAAAAAAAAAAAAAAAAAAAAAATTAGAGTGTGGAAGAAACGTGGCCATGGGGCAGGAGAGAGGCGGCCATATTGGCTAGTGCATGCACTGCTACTGGGGGCGGCCATATTGGTTGGTGCAGGCTCCTACCCCAGTGGGCGACCATCTTGGGCAGGGCATAGTAATCGGCTAACAGATATCCTCAATAGAGGACGGCCATCTTGGGGAGGGCAGAGAATAATGAAGAGCTAGAATGGAGAATTGGGGAGGGCAGCGGCCATATTGAAGATGGCAGGAATGGGGCCTTAAATAAAAAAAAATAAAAAAAAACAAAAACCAACAACAACAGTAGTATACCCCACATATAGCCAGTTGTAGAGCTTTTAGCCAATGAGACTACCGGGAGAAAGTTGGCGCCCCTCGAGAAGAGTATGCGATCATATATAACTGTTAAGCATAACGCGACTTATAGAAATTTAAGGAAAAGGGGGTTCTTGGCAATTATGTATCTCCGCCTGCGAGGCGGATATTAACTTGTTATCTTTTAAGTCTATTTAGATCCTTGTCTGTCGGCTACCTTGCATTACCCTCCCCCATCAGAATGGAAGCAAGTACAGATGCGATCGAAACCGGTCACACACAGGAAATCAGAGCAGAGGACGAACACAGCGCATCACCCATGCAGGCAGACGAGAAGACAGTGTACAATGCAGACCGAGTCGACACAACTGAGACGCCACCACCGAGCACCGCAGACAAAAAGAAAGGACAACAAAAGCAAGCAAACAAGAAGGCAGCCGTCACCGCAGACACCATATCGGCCAAGAAAGACAAGAAAAAGAAAGCCAAAGGAAGGCAAGATGCAGCCACTTCAGGAAGTTGGCTGTACCCACCAGCATTCCCAGGATGGACAATGCCTCAGAACTTAGTTGCTCAGGCGACGGAGAGCTCGGGGCCAGTGGCGGGGCAAGGGCAGCACACGACCGCGCCTCCATGGCCGTATGGGATGGGTTGGGGCTACCCCCAACAACTGCCATACTATGGGGCGTGGCCAGGATTTGCCCCCCCCCCTTTCCAGCCAGGGCAAGCGACGGATGCTGCCCAACACCCGGCACACACAGTGGCCTCGGGCAGCCTAGACCCTAGTTACAAGAACACTAAACCGGTTAACCCGATACATTACCCTGCTAAGAGAGACGATACGCAGATGCCGGACACTGCAGGTACGTCCAGTGGTACGCATGAGAACGTAAATGTTGATGTGAATGTGGGGGTCAGAGCGGGCTTGTCAGAAGGGAGCAATGCAGCGAAGGTAGGGGAGCAGGGCGCACACACTGAGAGAGAGGGCTCAAACACAGGTCAAGGTGCGCTTGCCAGTGAGGCCAAGACTACAAATGACAAAAAAGCTAAGAAGAAAAAGAAAGCGAAAGGAAAGAAAAAGGGTAGGCGAGGAGACTCCAATAGAGAGCAGTTCGAGTTCGTCGTCCTCATCTTCCTCTTCATAGGATGGGGATGACGAAGCACAGAGCGCGGAATTAGCGACAGCGGGTGCCAGGGACGAACGACCACCACCCCTAGCAGCGTTACCGCACATATGGCGGCTTGTGCCCAAGTCCACCCGTAAAAAGATAAAGAACAGAAAATACTTTGACATGTTTCAGGTACTAGAGGGGAGGAAAAGGAGTAAGATAAGGAGCAAAGACTCAAAAAAAAAGACAGTTACTCGAGCCAGCAGTACACCAAGATCGTTATTTAACTGGCTATTGGCATTCCTCAGGGTAATAGATGCCTCTGGACATGCCGACCCCAACCAATTTAGCCCGATGCTGGCATATGCCCACAACATACTGCTGGCCTATAGGGACTACGAGGGATACAGATGGCTAAAGTATGATGAGGAATATAGGGACAGAATGGACGGTGACCCTGCATTAGGGTGGGGATGGAAAGATGCAGACCTTTGGATGCACACGATGACTAACAGAGGGGTGGTAGCTGGCACACAAGGTAGATCCTTTCGGCCCGGGGGGTTACACGGAGCAGGGAGAGCAGCTGGCCCACAAGATGGAATTTGCTGGAGATTCAACAGAGCCACATGTACCTTACCGAGCTGCAAATTCAAGCATGTTTGTGCCTCGTGCGGAGCACCACACCCCGCCAGCAAATGCGTTAAGAAAGCCCCTGACAGAACCTCCGCCCAAATATGACACACAGAACAGGGTAAAAGCTCCTTCCCCGGTTAACCTAGCTGCCATGCGGCCTTGGTTAGCGCTATACCCCCGCAGGAAGGAAGCATTTTCTATCGAAGAGTGTTTTGCACACGGATTTAGAATTCCATACTACGGCACACAACAAGCGAGAATTGCTAGAAACTCCCCCTCAGTAATACGCTTGCGGCTGGAAGCCAGGGCGCGCATTACTAAGGAATTTATCTTAGGGAGAGTGGCGGGCCCTTTCCGCTAGCAATCATTCCCAAGAAAGAGCCAGGAAAATATAGGCTTATACACAATTTATCTTATCCGGCGGGTGGATCAGTGAACGATTTCCTTCCCCCCGAGGCTAGCTCAGTGCAATACGCCACTTTTGACATGGCTGTACAACTACTGAGGCAATCAGGACAGGGAGCACTCATGGCCAAAGCGGACATCGAGTCGGCATTCCGGCTATTACCAGTACACCCAGACAATTTCCCCATACTAGGTTTTAAGTTTGAGGGGCAATACTATTACGATAAGTGCATGCCCATGGGTTGTTCGGTGTCCTACGCAATATTCGAAACTTTCAGCACATTCTTGCATTGGGTAGTCGAGAGAGCCTCGGGGAGAAAGAACATCATACATTACCTAGACGACTTCCTGTTCGTGGGACCGGCAGCCAGCCTAGCTTGCCAATGCACACTTACTCATTTCCGTGAGATATCAAAATCATTTGGTATCCCTTTAGCGAAAGAAAAAACATGTGATCCAACTACACGTCTACAGTTCCTGGGCATTGAGCTGGATTCCCGCAGCATGGTATCTCGAATCCCGTCGTATAAGATTGAAAAGCTGAAAACACTCGTAGTGGGAGCCTTGAGTACGGAAAAGGTCACCCTGCGTGAAATGCAGTCACTAGTTGGCAGCCTCAATTTGGCTTGCAGAGTTATAATTATGGGTCGGACGTTCCTGCGCAGGTTATCCAGCTCAATGTCAACAGTGCGTAAGCCCTCACACCATATCAGGATGACGAAGGCCATGAAAGAAGACCTCAGTGTGGTACACGTTCCTCAGATATTTCAATGGCAGAGTAGTTTGGCTAGACACCCCTATATCCAATACCGACTTACAGCTGTATACAGATGCGGCAGGCAGCATTGGCTTTGAGATATACTTCCAGGGGGAATGGTGCGCGGACGTGTGGCCGCCAAATTGGAAAGAACATCCCATTATTAGAAACATCACATTCCTGGAGCTATTCCCAATAGTAGTTGCGGTAGCTATTTGGAGAGTCAAACTACGCAACAAGAGGGTAGTTTTTTGGTCGGATAACAGGGCAGTAGTAGACATATTAAATAGGCAAAACGCTCGTTGTCCGCGAGTGGTGAACCTGGCGCGCGAACTAGTCATGCTGTGCATATTTAATAACATTGTTGCACGCGAGACATGTGCCTGGCGCAAGTAACCCAATTGCTGACGCTCTTTCTCGTTCAAAGTGGGAAGACTTCCGGAAACTGGCACCACAAGCCACGGCGGAGGGAGAGCCAGTGCCCAGCTACCTCTGGAAGTTTGGAGCCCCGAGGCTTGGCAATTGCTGAAACAATCCTTGGCACCATGAACATGGGCAACTTACACAGTGGGCTACCGGAGGGTCAGCGCCTTCCTGTACACGTGGGGATGGCAAGACGGACCAGTGTCGGACAACGCGATCGCAGACTACATAATACGCACAAAAAAGGCGGGAGGGTCCCACAGTTCTGTATCCAGACACCTGACCGCATTCTCATTCTTCACAAAGATAGCGGGATGGGGCGACCCAAGAAACAGGTTTCTAGCCAAAAAATTACTGGAAGGTTGGCGGCGCGAACGCGGCGCTAGACCTGATGGGAGACTACCAATCACACATGACTTGTTATTGGAAATCTGGCATGCACTGCAGTCAGTGTGCACATCAGAATTCGAGACTCGGCTTTTCCGAGCAGCATTCACACTGGCCTTCTTTGGGGCATTGAGGGTATGCGAATTGGTAGCTACATCCAAGAAAAATGCTGCTACAGCGGGCCTCCAGCTAGATGGGGTTAAGTTGTCAGACAATATACTACGGATTGTAATCCACAGATCTAAGACGGACCAACTGGGCAGGGGGCAGTCAGTCACCTTAACCCAGGTAGATGCATTACAGACGTGTCCCGTAGAAAATGTCAGAAAGTACCTAGCGATGAGGCCTGCAGGCGGCGAAGCTTTTCTGGTACACCAGGATAGATCCCCATTGACCCTATTCCAATTCTCCGCGGTATTGCGCGCTTGCTGAAGGCAGGACGCGTCCCAAAGAGCTTTGGAACGCATTCCTTTAGGATAGGAGCCGTCACATGCGCGGCAGCTCTAGGCTTCCCGCCGACATCCATTCAAAAATTAGGCAGCTGGAAGTCTGACGCTTACAGGGGATACATAAGGGATAAGTCACTTGGTAATCCGGGCCCCCTGGGTGCTATGTAATATACACATTATTCTATATTGCAGGGTCTCCAACTGTGTGGATCGTCGGGCACTCATTCATTAAATGGGCGGCACGCAGAGCCGAGAGCCGAGACAAGACCAGGTGGCGCACATTTAGGCTTGGCTACAAGAGGAGTGAGGATTCATTGGTCAGGCGTGCCAGGCATGAAATGGCCCCAGCTGGTGCCATTACTCCGCCGCAAAGCCGACATCCTTGCCTCCCCCGCAGCTGTAATAATTCACCTGGGGGGAAACGACATCGGAACACTCCCCTGCATTGACATAGTCTGCGTTGCCAAGCGAAATCTGTCACTAATTTCACAACTTTTTCCCAATACTCATATTGTCTGGTCCGACATAATCCCAAGATGGCGGCACAGACACTGGAAGATCTGGGGCAGGCCCAGAAAGAAAGTGAACAGGCAGATTGCAGCGGGGGTAATGGTTAGGGGCGGGTGGCAGATCACACACACATGGGTCGATGAACTATGCGAGGGATTATTCTGGAAAGATGGTACGCACCTATCCGCCATAGGAAATGACCTATTTAACAATGACCTACAGAATGTGTTAGAGGAGATATTTCCGGCACAACAGGCCGCAGCTATTAGAGTGGGAGGTCCGGGGCAAGCTATGCTACCCCGGCCTGGTGGCGGGGTACTCAAGCCTGAGGGTGTAAGCTAGGCAGCTGGGGCAGCTACGAGTACGGTGGAGCTCCCTTGCTAGACGGCGGGGAGCTCAGGTTACGATTGGTCAGTCCTGCTAGGACGGCAGACTGAGGATGGACATTGAGCCAGAGGCTGTCGGAGGCTTGGGTATATCCATATGTAAGATGTTTGTATATAAATAAAGCTGCGGCCGAGTTGTACCATATTAAATACATTGTGTCTTGTGATGATTAATGCGGTTACTGCTATAAAATTGTAAACCGAGGTCTCTCGGCTGCCTATGTTAAAGAGAGGCGCAGTGCCCCCTTGGGTGCACGGAGCCGGAGATAACATGGCGCCGTGCACCGAGGGGGCATGCGCGTTCGTGCCAGCGGGTGCCCAGGACAGGAGCAAGGTGGGCTCGTTCCGCAAAAGGGGCACCCCGCTGGGAGAGGGAGGAGAGAAAACGGGGTTTAAAAGCCCCGGGGAGGAGCCCGGACAACCTCTTTCACGTCTGGGCTCCAGGTGCACCCAGCCCTCCCTCCCCAATTTATGTTATGTTTACTGTACATGTTCTATACTGTCGCAGCTTTGGCGGGGTACCCAAGCCTGATGGTGTAAGCTCCCTTGCTAGACGGCGGGGAGCTCAGGTTACGATTGGTCAGTCCTGCTAGGACAGCGGACTGAGGATGGACATTGAGCCAGAGGCTGTGGGAGGCTTGGGTATACCCATATGTAAGATGTTTGTATATAAATAAAGCTGTGGCCGAGTTGTACCATATTAAATACATTGTGTCTTGTGATGATTAATGCGGTTACTGCTATAAAATTGTAAACCGAGGTCTCTCGGCTGCCTATGTTATGACAATCTGAGTTTCTTCCCTAGTCTTAGCGTGCCATTATCCTGGTGCCAAAGAGGACTCCAGCTCTGTGAGCTTACCTTAGGGTTGATTAATCTCTCCCGATTGCTCACGACACCCCACGGCGCAATCCCCATGGCCACCACTTTGATCCTGGAGTTGGTGCTGGCTGTGGCATGATCTCGAACTGCTTCTCCCACGTACTTCCCTATCCCAAACTGCAGCCCCCCTGTCATGATCCAGGCACCTGCAGGCAAGAGAAGATACATAGGATGGGAATGAGACAGGAAGAGGAAGAGAGTTGGGAAAAGTACCACAGAGCCACCTTCTCCATCGCTTTGCAGAGAAAAAAACCTGAGTTGTTTAATCTTTGATCTGCTCCCCTATCTCACTCGTGTCCCTTCCCTTTCACCCTCTTCAACATATAAGCATTTATTGCCTTGGTGCCCCCTCCCCCCATCCCCTGGTGCATGAACAGGTGGACACACATCCATGCACAGCAGGACCCTGAAAGAGACCAAGTTCTTCCCCCCAGTTTTCCCCTCATTCAAGCCGCTGACCTGTGCTCTGTGCAGCTTTCACCAGCCCCTTGCGGAGAATATCCTTCAGCCAGGAGCGTATGTTTTCCTCACCCTGTCCCCCCAGCACTGACACAACCAAATTAGGGGGAGGGATACGCCACTGCTGGGTGATGTGGTTGTAGACCATTGCAGAATCCGTCTCGTTCGAAAGGCGAATGAACTGCAGAAGGAGAAGAGAAAAATGGATGAAAATAAGAACACAGAAAAGCAGGAGGTCATGGCTCTGTCTCTAAGGAATATCCATTCCCCATTCTCTATCCATCCCCAAAGGAAATCTAGTGCTGTTCCCCTGTGGGATACCTTGGAGGTGAGGGGGGGGGGTGTGTGTGGGCTGTGCCATTCCCCTGTGGGATACTCCGGAGGTCACACAGGGAACCAGGATTTTACTTCATCACTCTACACCCTCTCCTCACCTTACTGTGCTTCTTTCCTGCTCCTATGAACTCCACGACCCCATAGGCATCCGTGGGCTCTTCCGTGGTATGCTCGCTCGAATTCCACTTACTGACGATAGCAGCCCCAAAGTTATCTTCCACTGCCACAGACACGTGCGCACATCTGGGGCTCCCACATTGGCACAGTTGCACCCCCCTGCATGGTCCCAGGGAGAGAGAAAGCAGCAGTTTAATGAGAGCAGAGTCAGCCTGAGCTTTCTCACGCAATGTACATCTTCACAAGGTGCTAGGACGGGGGCATGTGATGAAGCTACAAAGTGGTAAATTTAATACAAATTGGAGAACATTTTTCTTCACTCAACGTGAAATTAAACTCTGGAATTCATTGCCAAAGAATGTAGTAAAGGTGGTTAGCTTAGCAGTGTTTAAAAAAGGTCTGGCTGACTTCCTAAAGGAAAAGTCCATAGACCATTATTAAATTGACTTGGGGGAAAAGCCACTGCTTACTTCTGGGATAACCCTACAGGTTTCCTGAAGGATTATGAGGAGGCAGAAGAGAGGAAAAGCTGGATCAGAAGCCCTTATTTGCAGGACAGTCTGTAAAATCTTGATTTCAAGAGCTGTTGTGCATACTCATTATCGGAAATGAGAATCTCCATCACACATGGCTCTGGTTTGTGTAACTTCACAAAGATTATTTGACTAGACTCTAGACTGCTGCTGTTTGATTTCATGTATTTATTTCTTACATCACCTTTTCACAACTAACGTAGTTATTAAAATGTCACAGTAATTGCTCTTTTCCAACAATAATAGCTTTATAATAAATACAGGCTTATTAAGGCCACTTTCTAGCCTCTGAGTGTTTCTTGGTGTTACTTATTATTGAATTTGTCATTGTCCCTTCACAAATCTGCTGACAGACAGAGAGGAAGAGAGGGTGTGGGATGGATTTTCACGTACTTGTATGTTGTATTTCTATTGACTTTGGCAACACGTGTGAAACTGTCATGGCCATAAAATTACCTGAATCTGATATTTTTGTAACCCACTTAGAGCATTTGAGCAGAAAACAGGATAGAAAAATGAACTGAACGAAGGTGAGAGACAGAGATAGAGACCAGGAGGGAGGTGGGGGGGGGGGGGGAGAGAGAGACATGAGACAGACAAGAGGGACGGAGAGAGAAAAAGAGAGAGAGAGAGAGAGAGAGAGAGAGAGAGAGAGAGAGAGAGAGAGAGACACCAGAGGGGACAGAGAGAGAAGGAGGGAGTGAACTAAATGAAGGGATGGGGACAGAAGGAGGGAGTGTAGGAGATAGATCGGGAGGCAGTTGAAGAGCGTCAAGAACCACCTTACCCCTTTGCCTCTGTGGTCTCAATGAAGGTAGTGCAGGTCTTCTTTTTGAACAATTTGGGAATCCAGCTCTGTGGAGAGACAGAAAGGGATACATGAGTGGGTCTGGGAAGGGAAGGGAAGGAGTACCTGTGTTTGACCAGGCTATTTGCATCTTGGCTTACATGTCCCACATAAATTGCTGGGGAAACACCCACCAAAGTGGGAAAACAAAAACACTAGGATTATGAGGAAAAAGTCAAAAGGTGTAGTGTATGCAGCAGGACACTTCCACGCACAATGAAGGACAACGATGTAGTTATTTTGCTTACATATCATTTAGCAAAGTTTATTAAGGTTGGTGCATCTTTTTCGGTGGGAAATTCCCACATTATTATTCAATTCCAAAAAAAAAAGAGACAAGTATATATTTATGTATGATCTACATCTCACAATAAACGTACCATCAGTCCTCTTATTTTTTCTGGTCTTATATTGTAAATAAATACATTATTAATTGTATGTGATGAAATCATTTCTTCTGATGCTATTCGTTTATTATTTGTACATATATTTTTCTTGTCGCAGACTCCTTAAGCAGGCACTTAAGTACTTAAGTATTGCCATACTGGGACAGACTGAAGGTCCATCAAGCCCAGTATCCTGTTTCTAGCAGTGGCCAATCCAGGTCACAAATACCTGGCAAGATCCCAAAACAGTACAATACAATTTATGCTGCTTATCCTAGAAATAAGCAGTGGATTTTCCCCAAGTCCATTTTAATAATGGCCTATGGACTTTTCCTTTAGGAATTCATCCAACCCTTTTTTAAACCCCGCTAAGCTAAGTGCTTTTACCACATTCTCTGGCAATGAATTCCAGAGTTTAATTACACATTGAGTGAAGAAATATTTTCTCAGATTCATTTTAAATTTACTACTTTGTAGCTTCATTCCGTGCCCCCTAGTCCTAGTAGTTTTGGAACAAGTAAACAAGCGATTCATGTCTACCCATTCCACTCCACTCATTATTTTATAGACCTCTATCGTATCTCCCCTCAGCCATCTTTTCTCCAAGCTGAAGAGCCCCAGCCACTTTAGCCTTTCCTCATAGGAAAGTCATCCCATCCCCTTTATCATTTTCATAGCCCTTCTCTGCACCTTTTCTAATTCCACTATATCTTTATTTGAAATGCGGTGACCAGAATTGAACACAGTATTAGAGGTGCAGTCACACCATGGAGTGATACAATGGCATTTTAACATCCTAATTTTTGTTTTCCATTCCTTTCCTAATTATACCTAACATTCTATTAGTCGAAACACGGTGATCTTGGTGTTTTGATGGCATGACTTTCTCTTTGATTCTGGTGCACATCCTTATAATTAATATTATTGTCAGGGTTTGAGGGATGGGATTAGGGGGGGGGGGGGGTTGAGTGTTGTAGGAATTTTGTAGTTTTGAGGGTCCCAGAAGTGTGAAGCTATAAGATCTCAGGCTTCCTGCCTTGCTAAGAAGACTCTTTGATGCATTTTCGTTACCATCAGGGGGAAGTTTTCAGCTGGCGGAGCTTGGGATCCCCACCAGCTACCATTAACATGTGCTACTGTTGGGTGGGCCTGAGCCCTAAGTGGGTGGGCCCTGGCCCACCTATGGCTATGCCACTAGTTATCAGTGCCACAGGGGCCGATGCATAGCTTGTCTCTGTGTCCCGGAGACCTTTAGAGGCTTCCACAGGGTGGGGAGGTGCAGATTACAAAACATGAGGCATGAATGAACCAGAATTATCCTGGGCCCCCTACAGTAAGACCACTCCCCTGACACTGCACAGACAGGAGAGACTGCCCACTGTACCAATAAGAGCCTTTGCACTCCCTTCAGTGAGACTTCTTCCCTGACACTGCAGAGAGACAGGAGAGACTGCCCACTGCACCAATAAGAGCCTCTGCACCCCCTGTAGTGAGACCACTCCCCTAACACCGCAGAGACAGGAGAGACTGCCCACTGCACCAATAAGAGCCTCTGTACCCCCTGCAATGAAGCCACTCCCCTGACTGTTGAGACAGGAGAGACTGCCCACTGAGTCTCTGAAGTCTCTGCTGTGAGACTGCTCCCCTGTAATGTCATCTGTTCTATGGCAGAAAGTAACTTGGCTCTCTGACACCAGTGTGTTGCTACACATAGCCTTCCCCTCCCTGATTGTACACAGTTCTCTTCTCTCATTTCTGGATCACTGCCAGAGGAGGAGGAGAATTAAACTCCTGCTAAAATCAGGAATCCAACCTGCCCCTGTGACACACATGATCTAAGACAGCAAGGATTGTGTGGAAGGACTGAGTGTCCCTGTAACATCCTGTCATGAAATAGAAGGGACTGTGCAGAAAGTCTGAGTGTCCCTGTAATGCATCCTGCCATGAGACAGCAGGGACTGTGCAGGAGGACCAAGTGTCCTTGTAACATATCCCGCCATGAGACAGCAGGGACTATGCAGGAGGACCAAGTGTCCCTGTAACATATCCCGCCATGAGACAGCAGGGACTGTGCAGGAGGACCAAGTGTCCCTTTAACATATCCCGCCATGAGACAGCAGGGACTGTGCAGGAGGACCGAGTGTCCTTGTAACATATCCCGCCATGAGACAGCAGGGACTATGCAGAAGAAATCAGTGTCCTTGTAAGACATCCTTCCATGCAAGCAGGTACCGTGCTTTGTAACATAACCACTATCAGTTCCGAGGCCCAGAATTGTCTCAGCATTTACAGGCAGTCTGAGTTTTCGGTGAGTTGACTTGCGGTGCAAGCAGGTTTCTTGAAAAAGCACAGGTCTTCTGAGCATTTTCTCTATGCCTGTCCCCCTTCCTCATGGTGACGTGGAGGGGCATAATTGAACGTTGCCGGCGATCTATTTTGGCGGCGGCGCAACAGCTGGCCGGAACCGTATTATCGAAAAAGATGGCCGGTCATCTTTTTTTTCGATAATACGGTTTAGCCCGGCCAGATGCCAGAGTTCGCCGGGTTTGAGATCGCCAGTTTTTT
This sequence comes from Microcaecilia unicolor, assembly GCF_901765095.1. Taxonomy (NCBI): domain Eukaryota; kingdom Metazoa; phylum Chordata; class Amphibia; order Gymnophiona; family Siphonopidae; genus Microcaecilia; species Microcaecilia unicolor. The sequence continues at coordinate 255,588,150 of NC_044033.1, read as the reverse complement.
CAGCGATAATGGAAAAAAATGCCGGCCATCTCAAACCCGGCGAAATCCAAGGCATTTGGTCGTGGGAGGCAGGGCTGGTGGTTGGGAGGTGGGGATAGTGCTGGATAGACTTATAGGGTCTGTGCCCTGAAAAAGACAGGAACAAATCAAGGTAAGGTATACACAAAAAATGACACATGTGAGTTTATCTTGTTGGGCAGACTGGGTGGACTGTGCAGGTCTTTTTCTGCCGTCATCTACTATGTTACTATGTAATGCACTGGTCCCCCTCACATGCCAGGGCACCCTAGGGGGCACTTCTAAAAATGTTTAAAAAATACAAAAAAGCTCCCAGGTGCATAGCTCCCTTACCTTGGGTGCTGAGCCCCCCAAACCCACTCCCCACACCTCTACTCCATTACCATAGCCCTTATGGGTGAAGGGGGGCACTTACATGTGGGTACAGTGGTTTGGAGGGGGATTGGAGGGCTCAACACTTAGCACCACAAGTGTAACAGGTAGGGGGGGTGGACCTGGGTCTGCCTGCCTGAAGTGCACTGCACCCATTAAAAACTGCTCCAGGGACTTGCATACTGCTGTCAGGGACCTGGGTATGACATTTGAGGTTGGCATACAGGCTGGCAAAAAAGTGCTTTATTTTTATTTTTTTTTTCGTGTGGGAGGTGGTTGGTGACCACTGGGGGACTATGGGGAGGTCATCCCCCATTCCCTCCAGTGGTCATCTGGTCAGTTGGGGCACCTTTTTGAGTCTTGGTCGTGAAAATAAAAGGACCAAGTAAAGCCAGCGAAATACTGCTTAACGCCGCTTTTTTTTTCATTATCCGCGAAAGCCAGCCATCTGGTAGCCATGCCCATGCCCGCCCATGTCCCGCCTTCGCTTCGCTGACAACACGCCCCTTTGAACTTTCGCCAGCGAGGCGACGGGAAAGCTGCGATGCTGTCAAAAAAAGCAGCTTTCGATTATACCGATTTTGCCGCTTTTCCGAGATCGCTGGCCGTCTCCCGATTTATGTCGGAAGATGGCCAGCGATCACGTTCGAAAATAAGCCCGATAGTAAAATAGTAGATGACGGCAGAGAAAGACCTGTACGTTCCATCCAGTCTGCCCAACAAGATAAACTCATATGTGCTACTTTATGTGTATACCTGACCTTGATTTGTATCTGCCATTTTCAGGGTACAGACCGTAAAAGTCTGCCCAGCACTTGCCCCGCCTCCCACCACCAGCTCTACCACCCAATCTCAGCTAAGCTTCTGAGCTATCAAATCTGTGACCTCTTCCCCATCACCTCAGCTAGAGCCTCTGGCACTAACCACCTGGTGACAGCGGTGGAGCAGGACTCGGGTGTTGTACACTTGGTTCATTTCAAATATGATCCTCCAGAACCACCTTTGTTGAGTTCCAAACCCCACCCTGGAATACTGGTATTTCCTCTCTGCAAGTCCACACCTGTGACCCTGCACATACACTAGCCAGTCTGGTCTTTGTGCAGCTCTGTCCTGTCCCTGTTCCCAGAATCTGGTACCTGGTCCTTCTCCATGGCTGCGGCTCTCTGCAGATCCCTGGGTGGCTCTCTGCCCTTCTTGTGTGACTGAGAACAGAGCTCAGGTGATCCCAGTCCCAGGTGCTGTAGGGATCCCAGGGAGTACCAGCTCCTGTCCTGAAAGCCACACCTCCCACCTTCCCCAGCTGTACCTGGAGCCTGGACCTGCTTCCCCACCCCCTGAGTCACTGCAGGGACACACCCAGACAGAACCTGTTCAGCAAGGTGTGAGCCATTTTCAAAGAGACTACCTCATACAACAGCCAGAACTGACAGCCTGCACCTGGGCAATTTACTGAGCCTTGGTTCTAATCCCTGGATCTGCCACTGACCGTGTGACCCTGGTGGGACTCACTTTAACTCCCTGTGCCTGAGCTCTAATCCCCGGCTCTGTCACTGCCTGTATATGACTCTGGGGAGAGTCACTTTATTTTCCTGTAGCTCAACTTTAACCCCGGGCTCCGTCAGTGACCCTATGGGTGGCCCTAGGGAGAATCACTGTCTCTGTGCCTGAGCTCTAATCCCCAGCTTTGTCACCAACTTTCTGTCTATGACCCTTCCATGAGTCACTGTCTCCCTGTGCTTGAGCTCTAATCCCCAGCTCTGTGCTTGAGAAAGAGGAAGAGCTATTAATTCTCCATAGGGTAAAGAGGAGGAGCAGGAACCCCTCCCTTTCTCCTTCCCTTCTGCTCCTTCCTTGGCACCTCAATCAAAATAATGTCAAGGAATGTGTCTGGGCTGTTGTAATCTTTACTGCCAAAGATTAATGAAGTACAAACTGCAGCTCCCAGGTCAAGCAGTGAGAGTCAGAGAGGCAGACACACACACACACATATGCATAGAGAGACAGAGATGCACACACGTACAAAGATACATGCACACACAAACAAACAAACAAACAAACAAACACATAAACCTAGGCACACACTCATATAAAAGACACACACAGCTGCAAACACAGACTCAGATACACACACAATTCTGCCGCTCCCATTCCTGACAGAAACACATGCCTTGTGAAAGAGCACTTTTCAGACAATTGGGGCACCTCTATCAGAGGGAACAAGGCATTGTCTCAGGGAGACTAAGGGGTTATCAGAGAGGGCTGGGTGATATATCAGAGGAATTGTTCTTCAAACCCCTAGAATAAGGAGTATTCTCTGTAACAATTTAGAAGGCACAGAGAAGAAAGGATTGGTGGCAGTCTTGAAACAGGCAAGATTCACCTATCTCCATAAGAACTTCTCCTCCTTCCTTCTCTGGGATCCTTCAAGATCCTTCCATTTCTCTGTTTCAGTATAGGTCTTCTCCATATTTCCTGATTGTCTAGCTTGAGAAATAATGGCCAATGGGGGGGGGGGGGGGGGGGAGAAAAAATCCTAATAAATCCCAATAAATAAATATAGAAACAGAGAAACAATGACAGATAAGAGCCAAATGGCCCATCCAGTCTTCTCATCCACATCAACCACTATCTCCTCCCCTGTCCCATGCTTTCTTAAATTCAGACACAGTCCTCGTCTCCACCACCTCCACTGGGAGGCCATGCCACTGGTCAACTACCCTTTCTGTAAAAAGTATTTCCTTAGATTACTCCTGAGCCTATACCCTCTTCACTTCATCCTATGCTCTCTTATTCCAGAGTTTTCCTTCATTTGAAAGAGGCTGATCTCCTGTACGTTAATGCTGTAGATGTATTTAAATGTCTCTATCATATCCTCTCTCTCTCCTGCCTTTCTTACAAAGTAGACATATTAAGATCTTTGAGTCTGTCCCTAGACGCTTTATGACAGAGACCACTGACTGACAGGGGAGAGATATGACCCTACTGGAGGAATAATGAAGGACAGGGGAGAGATGTGGCTCAGCAGGAGGAATAATGCCTGATAGAAGAGGGATATGACCCTACTGGAGGAATAATGACTGACAGGGAAAAGATATGACCCTACTGGAGGAATAATGACTGACAGGAAAGTTATAGCCCCGCTGAAAGGCCTCAGACCTATCAACAATCGATAGGTAGAAACCAATTTAATTTCACAGCTGGAAAATACTCATATCAAAACCAGCTTCATTTTATACGATAAGCTGGAAAAGTTTTCTATATTTTTATAAGCTGGAGTTCTAGTTTGTACCTTCTTTTTATAGCCAGAGAAAGGCAGGTTGCTAAGGGCAACAGGCTGGGTCCTCTTTCTGTATCTGCCTGATGCTCCTCCCAGGCCTAATTCAGAAGAGCAGGTGAGATTCATAAAGGTTTACAACTTTCCGATGAAATACCAAATCAACAAAGGTTTCTGCTATTTTTTGTGTTGATCACCGCACTGAAGTATCACAGATCACCAGCTTGGGCAATCGTCCTTCATTTTGGTTCAGGGTTAAGAGGCAGCCATTTTGTTTTCTGCTCCAGCCTAATAGGAAGCAAGGCATAAGCACAGACCTGCCAAGTCTCCCGCATTCGGCGGGAGACTCCCGCTTCGGCTGGTCATCTACCGCACTCCTGCCAAAGCAGGAAAGTCTCCTATTAACATACTTGTTCTCTGAATATATGTGATTGTTCCTCCCTTATAACTGTGGTCCAAGACAAGGAATTAAATTCATTTGTTACTTGGGAGATTCTAATTTCCTGTAATATATTTTCATGTTCAAGATTGTAAACTTTTAAAATTTTAAACATCAATAAATAAAAATTAAAAAAAAGACTGACTCTTAAAAGAAACAGGCAGTGTTTGTTTGTATTTAAGACTGACTCTTAAAAGTGTGGGCGATACCGCTGGCGGCCACCAGAGGGAGCCCCGCCTTGGAAGTCGGCATTGGAGCCAGATTTGCTTCCCTGCTGCCTGACAGCAGTTCCACAGGGTTGGACAGAGAAACCGAGTCTCTCCCACAGGGGCGTAGCCACGGGTGGGCCTGGATGGGCCCAGGCCCACCCATTTTCCCTCCAGGCCCGCCCATCCACATCCTTCGCGCGCTGTCGCTGCCCTTTTGTCCCGCGGAGGCAGCGTTCAGTGTTTCCATCCTGCCCTGTCTTTTCCCAAGCTCCGCTGAATCGGTCCCTGCAAGTGGAAATTTGGAATCCTTCTCCTTTTCGGCCGTCGCGCTGCACTGCCATTCACACAAGCAGCTTCGCTCCTCCCTGCCGCGTCCATCTGACCCTCTCTGATGCACTTCCTGTTTAGGGCCGGATGAACGCGGTGGGGGAGAGCGAAGCTGCCTGTGTGTATGGTGGCGCAGTGCGACGGCCGAAAAGGATTCCACTTGCAGGGACGATGCAGCGGAGCCTGGGGAGAAGACAGGGCAGGAAGGAAACGCTGCCTCCACGGGACAAAAGGGCAGCGACAGCGCGGGAAGGATGTGGATGCGCGGGCCTGGAGGGAAAGCGGCTGAGCTGCTGGGACACGGAAGGGAGAGGAGGAAGGGACGAGGGAAGGGAGAGAGAGCTACTGGGACATGGGAGGGAGAGGAAGAAGGGACTGGAGGGAAGGGAGAGAGCTACTGGGACATGGGAGGGAGAGGTAGAAGGGACTGGAGGGAAGGGAGAAGCTGCTGGACATGGGAGCAGTGGCGTAGCCAAGGGTGGGCTTGGGTGGGCCCAGGCCCACCCACTTTGAGCTCAGGCCCACCAGTAGTAGCACACCTATGATGTGGCCGGCAGAGATTCCCACGCTGAAAACTCCCAACAACTGTCCCTCCTGCATACCTTATAAATAGCAGATCTTCGCCTGCAGGAAGCAGCGACTGATACATACTGCTTACACCGGCCCCACAGCTTTCCCTCTGACGTATTCCCGCCTATGCGGAAATAGGAAGTTGTATCAGTGTGAAGGATGTGAGGCCTACATGAGTAGTGTGTATTAGTTGTTCCTCACTGAAAATCTGAAATTTAAAAGGTGTGCAGGGGAGGAGGGATACTTGAGAGACCATATGGCATGCAGGTGAGAGGAGAGACCAAATCACCTATGGGATGGGGTGGGGTTCTTCTGCCCACCCATCTTGGGCCCAGGCCCACCCAAAATTGGGTGTCTAGCTACGCCTCTGCATGGGAGGGAGAGGAAGAAGGGACTGGAGGGAAGGGAGAGAGCTGCTGGGACATGGGAGGGAGAGGAAGAAGGGACTGGAGGGAAGGGATAGAGCTACTGGGACATGGGAGGGAGAGGAAGAAGGGACATGAGGGAAGGGAGAGAGCTACTGGGACATGGGAGGGAGAGGTAGAAGGGACTGGAGGGAAGGGAGAAGCTGCTGGGACATGGGAGGAAGAAGGGACTGGAGGGAAGGGAGAAGCTGCTGGGACATGTGAGGGAGAGGAAGAAGGGACTGGAGGGAAGGGAGAGAGCTGCTGGGACATGGGAGGGAGAGGAAGAAGGGACTGGAGGGAAGGGAGAGAGCTGCTGGGACATGGGAGGGAGAGGAAGAAGGGACTGGAGGGAAAGGAGAGAGCTACTGGGACATGGGAGGGAGAGGGACTGGAGGGAAGGGAGAGAGCTACTGGGACATGGGAGGGAGAGGAAGAAGGGACTGGAGGGAAGGGAGAAGCTACTGGGACATGGGAGGGAGAGGAAGAAGGGACTGGAGGGAAGGGAGAAGCTGCTGGGACATGGGAGGGAGAGGAAGAAGGGACTGGAGGGAAGGGAGAGAGCTACTGGGACATGGGAGGGAGAGGAAGAAGGGACTGGAGGGAAGGGAGGGAGAGGAAGAAGGGACTGGCGGGAAGGGAGAGAGCTACTGGACATCGGAGGGAGAGGAGGAAGGGGCTGGAGAGCTGCTGGACAAGGGAGGAAAAGGAAGAAGGGACTAGAGGGAATGGAGAGAGCTGCTGGACATGGGATGGATTGGATGGAAGGGAGAGAGCTGCTGGACATGGGAGGGAGAGGAGGAAGGGGCTGGAGAGCTGCTGGACAAGGGAGAGAGAGGAAGTAGGGACTACTACTACTACTACTAACTAGCATTTCTAAAGCGCTACTAGGGTTACGCAGCGCTGTACAATTTAAACATAGAAGGACAGTCCCTGCTCAAAGAGCTTACAATCTAAAAGACAAGAAAACAATCTAAAGACAGTGAACAATCTAGAGGACGAGTGAACAGTTAATCTGATAGGGTGGATAGATTGGGGTATTTTGTATATCTCGAGTGGTTAGGCACCGAAGGCAGCATTGAAGAGGTGAGTTTTAAGCAGAGATTTGAAGATGGGTAGGGAGGGGGCATGGCGTATGGGTAAAGGAAGATTGTTCCAGGCATGGGGTGAGGCAAGGCAGAATGAGCGGAGTCTGGAGTTGGCAGTGGTGGAGAAGGGTACTGAGAGAAGGGCTTTGTCCTGTGAGCGGAGGTTACGGGCGGGAACATAGGGGGAGATGAGGGTGGAGAGGTAGTGAGGAGCCGCAGACTGAGTGCATTTGTAGGTAAGGAGGAGGAGCTTGAATTGTATGCGATAACTGATCGGAAGCCAAGGACTGGAGGACTGGAGGAGAGAGCTGCTGGACATGGGAGGATAGGGAGAGAAAGAGGGGAGATGGATGAAAGGATGCAGAGAGAAAGGGAAGAGACTGGAAGGATGTGGAGAGAGAGGGGAGACTGAACAGAAAAGGGTAGAGAGATAGAGAGACACTGGATAGAAGGAGAGGGGAGACAGAGACACTAGATGAAAGGATCAGGAGAGAGAGTAGATGGGTGGAAGGATGAGGAGAGAAAGAGGGAAGACACTGGATGGAAGGGTAGGGAGAAAAAGGAGATGCTGGATGCAAAAGAAAGAGGGGAGACACTGGAAGGATGGGGAGAGAAAGAGGGGAGCTGCTGGATGGAAAGAGGGAGAGGACAGAGTAGGGAAAGACTGGAGAATAAGAGGAAGGGGCATGTGGAGAACAAGGGTGAGGAAAAGATGAAAAGCCATAGGTGATGAATGGACAGGAAACCCTGGCAAGAGAAAGACGAAGGAAAGCAGAATCTAGAGACTGGGATCAACACAATGAGAAAAAGTAAATGGCCATACAACAAGGTAAAGAAAATAATTTTATTTTTAATTTAGGATAAAGTAATATGGTACCTGTGTTAATAAAGTTTCAGAGACCAGTACTATACTACAGCATTATACTGACCCGAGGCAGGAGGTTTTGGCCTCTGAAAACTCATTGAAAAGGGTGTTAGGCTATGAAATAAATTATTTTCTGAAACCTGATGCACTGAAAAGCAGCACTTTACCCCTGTGTGACAAATGCATCTGATAACTGTGACTAAATTTTGCTGGGGAAGAGGGGTAGAAAGAAAATTTTGTGCCCACCCACTTTAGGTTCAGGCCCATCCAAAATTGGCAGTCTGGCTACGCCACTGCTCTCCCCTCCCCTGACTTTTCGTTTTGACGGGGCGGAGAGGTTTCTCTGGATTACTGTGTTGCTGGTTTCCACAACGGACACCTTAACTGAGAAGCCCGCCTGGGCTCAGAGACACCTCCACGGGGCTTGTCCAGAGGAGCATTGCTGCCCCCCCCCCACCCCCAGCCATCGGACCTAGCTGTGCAGAGGGCACGCTGGAAGCCCAGCTAGGGGTGGAACTCACAACTGGAACCCGAAGGGGAGATCGAGGAGCCGGTGTCTTGATTTGGCACGGGCCTCCCTTTAGCCCACAGCATGATGCTGGAGGGCGCTCCGGGGCTGGAGAAAGAACGGCCTTGCGTGTAAGTCACCAGGAGGGGGAGAGAAGGTCCCAAAAGCCTGCCTGCCCTCATAGAGCCATCTCCCGAGCTCCCCGAGAGGGACCTACCTAACCCTTGCGTGTGTCCACCGGGGGGTGCTGGTGAGTGCTCCCCAGAAGTCTGAATGAGGGCTGGATTTGTTCCAGGGGGTCGGACCGAAAGCCTGGGATGCCCCCTCCAGAGGTGGCAGCCATGACTTTTCGTTTCAACGGGGTGGAGAGGTGCACCGTCTCTCCCGCTGTCTCTCTCTTGTCCCGGTGAGGGCAATTTTTTTCTTCCTGTCTTCTTCCCCTCTTCCGTCCACTGATCAATTTGGCACTTCAGACCCAAATGGGGAGTGCCCTTGCGGGCCAGCCAGTCTGGTGTTCAGGCAATGCGGTTTCTCCCTACCTCTTTGGGTCCTCTTGGGAGGGCTCCCTCCAATGGGAGCCCACCGTCTTCGGCGAGGCTGAGACATTCAGCAGTCTCCGCACAGGCGACTGAGCATGTGGGGGGGGGGGGGCTGTGAGAAGGGTTTCGGCCGAGGTCCATCCGCTCCCTCCTCTCACGTGTCCCTCCCTGAAAAACACATTCCTCTGGCGTCCAGTGGCATGTCTCTCTCTGCGTGAGGTTCCTTGTTCCCGCCAGCTGTGTTGAGGCCCTTCCCTTCCACTTGTTATGATTGGAGAAATGTGAGCCCTTGTGCCCCGACTGAGCACAGCTAGGATGGAGTGACACCGCACTTGGTCAGGCAGCCAGACAACCCCTAGCTTCACTTGGGGAGCGATCGCTGTTCCCTGGGAGTTGAGCCCCCAGGTTTCGGCAGCCACCAGGACTTCTGGAACCAGCGGGGTTGCACGACCACTGACCAGACAGGCAGGCAAACAAACAGACACAGTCCAAAAGCCAGGTAAATCCGTAGGGCAAAGAGTAGTCAAAAACAGTCCAAGGTCAAGGCAGGCAACAAACAAGTGAGGTCTGGAACACTGGAACTGAAGGCAAGGAGCACCAGCGTAGACTTCAAACACAATTGAGGCCAAAGCAACGAAGGACTGGAGGCAGGGCTTTAAATAGTGTAGGAATCAGTCTCAAACATGTGCAGCTGATCCAAGATGGCTGCCCCATCTGCAGAGTAGCACAACACCCAAATATGGGCTTCCTTCCTGTTCTCGTATACAAGATGGCTCCCCCCCTCCTGAGCTAGCCAAGATGGCTGCTGTCCTTGCTCCAAGCCGGATGATGGCTGCCGGACTAGGAAACCGAAACATGGCTGATTCTCCTGAGTCAACCAAGATGGCCGTGGTCTTGCTCCAAGCTAGATGACGGCTGCCAGACTTAGGAAACAGAAACTGAAACAGACCTTCCTAATCTTGATCCTCAGCCCTTTCTGAGGAACCTGTGGCCCGAGTCAGTCTGGAGGAGCGCCGAACAGGTGAGGAACGTAACACCACTGCAGAGCGGCCCCTGCTGCCAGTCCGGCTTGCCCTCTGGGGTGTGTCTGGTTCTGTGACGCTGCAGCTATCTGGTTGATCCTGCCAGTAGCATATGCTTGTCTCAAAGATTAAGCCATCCACGTGTAAGTACAAATGGCCGGTACAGTAAAACTGCGAATGGCTCATTAAATCAGATCTATATGTCAGATCTCATAGATCCTACCTATGAGGAATACAAAAAGAACAGCACGCACATTCCTCAACCTCTACTACCCCAGCTGTAAAGGACTTAAATATAAATCCATATATGCTTCCAGCTTCTCCTACATATGCACACAACTATGGAATGCACTACCGAAGACAATAAGAACAACGCACGACCAAGCAATCTTCCGTAAGCTACTGAAAACTGACCTATTCAAGAAGGCATACCATAACGACCCATCCTAAATACTAAACAATCAGACTCTACAACACCTAGACAAAACCGAACTCTCTCCACTTACCTAGTTAACCTCATTGCTATTAACAAAAGCACGCTATATGGACTACCACTTTATTCCCCATGCTGAAAATGAACTCTTTATAGTTGATTATCCAACCTATGTTATAACTCACTCTATCATTCAGGAACCTATACGTTATACCATAATGTACTCAACTTTACCATGTATGTAAGTGCCTTAATGTAATACCATCTGTAATCCTTAACCCGGTAATGGCGATCGCCATTACGGCATAGTGTAAGCCACATTGAGCCTGCAAATTGGTGGGAAAAGTGGGATACAAATGCTACAAAAAAAAAAAAAAAGTTATGGTTCCTTTGATCGCTCCATCTGTTACTTGGATAACTGTGGTAATTCTAGAGCTAATACATGCCGACGAGCGCTGACCTTCCGCGATGCGTGCATTTATCATACCAAAACCAATCCGGGGGCTCACCCCCCCCAGCCGCTTTGGTGACTCTAGATAACCTCGGGCCAATCGCACGTCCCCATGACGGTGACGATACATTCGGATGTCTGCCCTATCAACTTTCAATGGTACTTTCTGCGCCTCCATGCTAACTAGTTATGCGACCCCCGGTGGTCGGTGTCCAACTTCTTAGAGGGACAAGTGGCGTTCAGCCACATGAGATCGAGCAATAACAGGTCTGTGATGCCCTTAGATGTCTGGGGCTGCATGCGCGCTACACTGAACGGATCAGCATGTGTCTACCCTTCGCCGACAGGTGCGGGTAACCTGCTGAACCCCATTCATGATAGGGATTGGGGATTGTAATTATTTCCCATGAACGAGGAATTCCCAGTAAGTGTGGGTCATAAGCTCACGTTGATTACGTACCTGCCCTTTGTACACACCGCCCGTTGCTACTACCGATGGTTTAGTGAGGTCCTCGGATTGGCTCCGCTGGGGTCGGCAATGGCCCTAGCGGAGCGCTGAGAAGACGATCAAACTTAGAGGAAGTAAAAGTCATAACAAGGTTTCCATAGGTGAACCTGCGGAAGGATCATTACCGGAATTCATGCCTGTGAGAGAGGAGGAGATCTCTCTGCCTCCTCCCGGTGCGCCGACACGAAGGCCTGGGGTGCCTCCCCGCTCGAGCGTGCGGGAGGGCCGGGCGAGAGGGGAGATGTGTGGGAAGCGTCTCGTGAGGCCCGTATGGACTCCCCTCGGATGCCGGAGGGGCCGACGCTCCGACCCCCCCGCCTGACGAAGCTCCGTGGTTCCCGGATGGGGAAGGCGGAGGGAAGCCAGGAGGGGTTGGGCCGTGGGACCCTTCTCTCCCTGTGCTCTTTCCTGGGACCGTGGAGAGCCCGAAGTGTGAGGGAACGCGGGTTCTCTCCTGTGACCTGTGCAGGAAGGGGAAGGAGGGGCCCCCGGTGTGCTGGACGGGCATGCCCTGTCGAATGGGCGGAGGAGTGGGGAGGGGACCGAATGGGCAGGGAGGTGCCCGGATGGTCCTCCTCCCTGTCCCCGAGCCTGTGCGAGGGACGCCCTGTCTGGTCGAGCATGGTTCCCTCTCGATGGTTCCAGGTACCTAGCGCCGACCCCGGCGATGGGGCGTGGTGGAGGTTTGAAGACTCAAGCGATGTGGGGTGGCCGTGGTGATGGATGCCGAGGGCCCTGGTGCTGTATGCCTCGGGTTCCCCGTGTCTGCGAGAGAGAGGGGGGGGGGCCCTGCCACCTCCTCCTCCCCTTCCATGCCGGTCATCCTCCTCCTCCTCCACCTCAGGGGACGGAGGCTCCTGGGCTGAGTGCTTGGACTCTGAGCCTCTGGGTGCGTTTTCCTTTCTGCCAGTCTCCGTCGACCTGTGGTGGCGTGTTGGGGCTTGTCTGGACACCGAGTATCGTGCCCCTTCTGCCGCAATAACTCGGTACGAGAGCGAAAGTGTGACTCAAGGGTGGATCACTCGGCTTGTGCGTCGATGAAGAACGCAGCTAGCTGTGAGAATTATTGTGAATTGCATGACACATTGATCATCAACACTTCGAACGCACCTTGCGGCCCTGGGTTCCTCCTGGGGCTACGCCTATCTGACGGTTGGCCGTTCTGTCAATCGCCTCGGCGTTTTTCTGCCAAGCGTATGGCTGGGGCCGTTCGCAGGGTCTCTTTCTGGAGGGGGTCAGGGTGGGTCCTCTGGGCCCGCCCCTCCGCCGCTGACACGTGCCTCCTCTGACCCTTCGTCCCCTCAAGAGCAGACCCGGGGAGGGCGCCCTCGCCAAGTGGTGTTTGGGACTGAGCGTGGGACCCGGCTGTCGCCTTTGGCCCTGGCTTAGGTTACCATTCGTCCGGATTTCCCCGGACATGTCATCTTTTTGAGGGCATGTCCGGGGCATCCGGCGGATTTTGCCTGCACCCACGTTTGTCCGGATTTCTGGACAAACATGGGTGCGGGTGCGGGCAGGCACGTGCGTGTGGGCGGGCGATCGGCGCCGTGGGTCTGGTCTCCCGTCCCCTCCCCTTCCTTACCATGTTCCCTGGTGGTCTAGTGACGTCTTCGGGGCAGAAAGAGCCCCCTCTTTCCTGCCCGGAGCGCTGCCTCCCTGTCTATCATCCTCCTCGGTCTGGCTGGGAATTCAAAATGGCCGCCGAGAGTTGAACTCTCGCTAGGCCGCTTCAACTCTCGGTGGCCATTTTGAATCCCCAGCCAGACCGAGGAGGATGCAGCAGGCAAGGGCAGGCAGCGCTCCGGGCAGGAAAGAGGGGGCCTCTTTCCTGCCCGAAGAGAAGACGCTACTAGACCACCAGGGCTAGATAGTAAGTGAGGGGGGGGGGTATGTGAGGAGGGGGGGAGGGGACTATGTGATGGGGGGCGGGGAATAGGGGCGGAATGAGGACCCGAAGGGGGCGGGGCAGGGCGGGGCATGAGGGGGGCGGGGTAGGGGGCGTGACATGTGTCCTCTTTTTCAGAGGACACAAAATGGTAACCCTAGCCCTGGCGCACGGCTGTCTGCAGTCTGACCTGAGGCTGCCTGCGTCAGCCCTTCCGCCGGTTCTCCGTTGTACCTCCACCTGCTTTGTCCTCGAGGGCCTTGGCATCCCCTCCCCCCTCTCGGGAAGAAAAGAGGAGCAGGAGGAGGCCCCTGTGGGCCTCCCTCCCTCCCTTCCTTCCCTACCCATTTCAGCTACAACCTCAGATCAGGACGTGCA